>NC_066580.1:113499522-114699522 GCF_024323335.1 Lathyrus oleraceus
CCTACGTACCCTCGTGTTTGATGAAAGATCAAAGTACCGTAGTTTTCTAAAAAATATTTGTTTATTTGTTGTTTTTAGATTGTGCAACTTCTCAACGCATCGAGGGTGGAGAGATGCTTGATTTGGAAAATGCCTCGCTGCACAAGGGCATATGACTTATAGTTTGCATGTGTGGAGTTGATTTTAGTTGATTTATTAATTGCAAAGACATTATGGTTAATTTGATTTAAAAATTAAATTAAAGGTCATATGTATATAATTAACTAGACTAAGATTAAGAAAACAAAAACTAATTAGTAAGGGAAAAAAATATAATTATTTTCAATTAATTAAACCCCAATTGTCATTATCCTAACCCTGATTATGATCTAAATATTGGTCCTAATATTAATAATAAAACTATCCTATTAGAAAAAAACCTAATTATAATGAAATATTTTTTTTTGTATTTTGTATTTATTGATTTATAATAAAATAAAATATTAGTTAATAAACTTTAGTTTTTAATTAACTTAATCAACTATTAATATTAATCTAACTGAAATTCTAGTTATCAGACTTTGGATGTCACACTGGTTGTTATGACATCCAATTCTGCACAGACAGGGATTATGCAGAACTTAACAGTAAGTGCAGTAAATAACACAAGTAATTGTTCACCCAGTTCAGTCCAACATGACCTACGTCTGGGGGCTACCAAGCCAGGGAGGAAATCCACTATCAGTAGTATCAATTCAAAGCTAAACTCACCCGTTTATAACTTATCACTTAATCCCTACCCAATGCAATTTCAATCTTAACCTAAGATCAGAGTTCCTACTCACTCCCCCTCAATCACCTCAGTGATTACTATCTTTAAACAATATTAAAGACAAGTTGAAGTCACACTTCAAACAACTCTTGATTGTGCTTCACAGCTTTAATCAAGATACACAGCACTCACGCTTAAAAGCTTTGAGTGACACAACACTTACAACTCAATGAACATCCTATGCCAAAGCTATCATCTACTTGATAATGACTTGGCTTACAAGATACGTCTAATACAAGACTCACACAAATACAGCAGTGAAGTATGATGGACACACAAAATCTTCACGCCTCAAAATCCCTGAAACTGAATGAAGGAACGCCTTCCTTTTATATTGCAGTATCCTGGGCTTTTGCACCTGTATTCTCCTGAATTTAAGGTCACACAAGTTCCCATAAATTCAACATTTAGGTTACTAACAAATAGGCTATTTGTTAGGTTCATTGAATGCAGATTGGTTGTTGATTTCCTGGTTTTTCTCTAAGCTGTTGACTTCCTGAAGAATAGCCTGAGAAAAAGCTGAAACAGAAAACTGAACAACCTACAATATAGCATATGCTGTCAGGCATGAATGTCACGACATTCAGCTTGACATCAAGGTCCATATGCTGAGTCTGTTTTTCCAGAAAACAGACTGTACAATTTTGCTGACCTGTACATGATCAAAAAGACCATACTACAGTGACAGCTTACATTAATAAATGTCAAAGTGTCCAACTTAACATTTACACAATTGGCCTTAAGTTAGTTCTGTAGTTCTTTTGCAGAACAAACTAAGTTACATGCTGAAGTATAGCAGAACACCACTCTGTCTAATCTTCAGCAGCTGCTGTCAATGATGAATGTCATAATATCCAGTTTGACATTCAGTCATTAGGCCTTATGCCAGGTCTGGTCTTTCCTTGATAACCAGACTGAAATAAATACTAAGTTCTAACAGAACACCTGCTGTTCTATTCCTTAGTATCTGTTGACAGGTATGAATGTCACAGCATCCAGTTTGACATTCAATCAATCCTGTGTTAGCTAGTCCTGCAGTAACTACACTGTAGTCACACATACATGTCATGACATCAGTCAAGACATTAGTACCCATCTAGTGTTTTACCATATAATGCAGCCAATTAAACACCTACACTAACAATAATTATTGTAAAATTAATTTTAAAAATAAAAAACAAAGAAATTAAATAAATAAACACATGGGGGTGTATATATAATTGTTTAAATAATTGGGTTGAGACCTGGGGTTGTGAAAAGCAAGGGAGAGAGGCTCATCAGCCTCTGAAGTCCACGTGTGGAAAGAATGTCCATGATGAGAGAGTCAACAATTGACTCTCTCTAGGCCATGAGATCATGATCAGAGGGATCATATAGCATGCAATCAAAGCCCTTGATCAAGATGACTAGTCAAGCTATGTAGGATGAGGGGTTCAGATCAAAAGTCAATGGGGGAACATAGTACACGTGGACACACAATAGTTCGATTGAGTCAGCAATATGATTGGTCAAGGATCAGCCACATGAGCGTGACATGGATCAGCTCAGGGGAGGTATATATGGAAATTACCTTCAGACTCTTTCATTTATTTCCTCTCTCTCTCTCTCTCTATCTATCTATCTCTTTCTCTCTCTCTCTCTCTCATCTCTCTCTCTCTCTCTCTCTCTCTCTCTCTCTCTCTCTCTCTCTCTCTCTCTCTCTCTCTCTCTCTCTCTCTCTCTCTCTCTCTCTCTCTCTCTTCACTATGCTATTTCTCTTACTCTCTTTATCTCCTCTCCCTATAGCCACCATCCAAACCCAAAAACCACCATCTTTAACCCCGTTCTTCATGCTTATCTTGAACATGAAGAACATCCAACCGAGAAACTGATCACCATCATCCCTAATCGTCCCAACCACCGTCTAACACAGATCTCTGATTGAAGTTCAATCAGGATCTTCATACCTTCAAGCCCCTCAACCCATAAACCTAACAAGTGATGAACCCTAACCTGATTTCAACATGAACCCTAAGAACCCTAGGGTTCCGCAGATGAACCCTATGAACCCTAACCCTAATCCAAACCCAGAAATACCCTAAACCTACCCAGATCGAACCCTTAACCAAAACTGAAACACAATTAACCTATCCTAAACCCAAAACAAACACAAATAAACACAAATCTATAAATTAATTTTAAACAGAGATCATCAACAAAAATACTAACACAAAGCAATTCAACACAATCTAAGAAGAAGAATGATGCTTATAACCAACCTACAGAGTGTTGAAGTTCTCTGGTGAAAAAGGTAAAATTCTTCTCTTCAATTTTTTCCTTTCCTCTTTTTTGAATTTCTATTCGGATCTCTCTCTAAATCCTTCTTCTTTTTCTCTTTTGTGCGAGGTAACTTCAAATATGTGGCGAAAGGCTAAGCTTAAGTGCTTTAGGGTTTCAATGTGAAACCCTAAACACTTTTGAAATAAGAGCTTTTGGATGTGGGTTAGGGATTTGCGTAAGCGAATAGTCTTAGGGTTTTATTTTCCCCCCCTCAACTTCTCTAATTTTATCTGTATTTATAGATTAATTTAGGGTTTTAGTAAATTAATTAGGAAGTTTTTTTTTAGAAATTTATAATTTGATTGATAGGATTTGATTTAGTTAGAAACTAGGTTTTGATTTGATTATGTACTTCGTCCAATTTGCTATATGAATCAATTGTTCAATGTATCTGTATATTAATTTAGAAAGATTTGGTTGAGATTATAAATTCAAAGTTGATCCATTTTCGTTTTCCACTGTGTACAAATTAGGGTTTATGGGTGAATTGGGGAATTAGGGATGCATTTGGGTCATGAGCTTAACCCGGTTCGGTGATGGACTTGGGTCGTGCCTGACCCAGTTGAATTATGGACTTGGTCAATCGTTTGACTCAAATAAATTGGGCTTGGGCTTGGTTCGGTCAACCTCTTGACCGGTCTTAAACAAAAAAAATATCATCACCACTTATAATAATTTAATTAACTTAATAATATAAACTAACTTAATTAACTCATTAATCTAATAGGTTAATTATAAATTAATACAAATATATAATTAATTTAATTAATAACATAAATTAATCAATATTTTATTAATTTAATTATAACTAAATACAAATCCAATTGATTTTATTAATAATATAAATTAATCAATATCTAATTAATTTAATAATATTAACCTAATTGATTTTAATAACTAAAGACTTTAAAAACAAAAAGTTATGTTAAACTAAATCCTGGATTGTCCTAAATTAGCAATTAATCATGATGGGATCAAAGACTTAAAAAGTCAAAATGACCCCTTTGACTTTTTAAGTCATTAGGATTAATCAGATGACTTATATAGGCTCTGGACATGTTAGTGATCTAAGTTCTAAGTTAGCCAAAAAGAAAGCAATGTGGGGTCAAAATTCGGGGTTAGATAGGAAGTGTCTGATTTATTTTATTTTATTATAAGACATTTCATTACGGTTGTGTGAAACAACCGCGATGATAAATTAAGTGTTACAAGCTTCCAATCCCAGCAACAACATTTTTCCATTTTTCCTATTAAAAAATCGCATGTCCCTTAAATTCATTAGATAAACAAAAATTGATTTTTTTTAACTACGGTCTATTTATCCACCATAGTAGCATGTTATATATTTCACTATGATTGTTCTTATCAATCATGATGAAAGGCTTTATTGTCAATTAAAACGAATCAGATTCTTTATTTCCTTCATAATATTCCGTAAGCGAATCAGACGATGGTGATAGCAAACTCTTCATTTTCACCATCTTCATTCATTTTGAACAAAAATATTCACCATCTTCATTCATTTGAAATGCAAATCTTCATCATCTTCATTTTGTGTTCACCATTTTCATTCATTTGGTCTCTTCCTCCTCTTCGAAGTACGGTACATTACTTTTCATGGATGATGTTCATTTCTTTTATCCCTTTTTTGTTAATTTTATTGTTACTTTTCATGGCTGATTTTAATTTCGTTCATTGCCTTTTTGAAACCTTGTGTTCATATTGTTCCTGATTCATAGTTCATTGCATTTTTGAAACCTTGTGTTCATGTTGTTCCTAGTTCATAGTTCATTGAGTTTTTTATTGCTAAATATCATATTGTTGTGATGGATATGCATATGCTTTAAATTTAGTGTTATATTATTGTTATGAATATGCTTTAGGTTTAGGTTTTGAAAAAAGGGTATGCATTTGTGAGATTCAGTAGCAATTAATGTTTGGGAGTTTTCGAAGACCTATCCTACTCTTATATTCAGATCCTTCTCTCAACATGAATCAAGATCAAGCTAGTGGGGACAAACTTGTCCAAGAGATTGATGCTTCAAAGAAGGTTATTGATATGCCGCACTTATGGTTGAACAAAGCCAAGAAAGCTGGAGTTGTTAGGGATCACATTATTGTTGTTGAATCGTTTGGTGGAAAAGGCTATAAGAAGATTCTTATCAAGACGCATAACCCTGAAAAGATAAGAAAGGTAGAGGCTATTGTAAAGGACCTAATGAATCTGGATGCAACTGATTATGAATCAAATGAAGACAATGAGAACTGCACGAGTTCAACTAGGCATGAATACTAAAGACTTCCCTTCAGGTATACAATAAATTGTAGTGTGTCAAAGTATGATCGGGTTAATATAGGTGCATGTATTCAATTGATTTTAAAATTGAAGTGTGGAACACGAAGCTATTACTAATTCAGGTCAGAGTTTTTTATCATACTAGAATTTAGTTGCTTTATGTATTATTACTGGTAAATATTTAGCTTGATAAATTAATGTGCCACCTAGTTGGCATGCCTTAGTTCCATGTATTACATTGATTTTAAAATTGAAATGTGGAACACGAAGCTATTACTAATTCAGGTCAGAGCTTTTTGTCATACTAGAATTTAGTTTCTTTATGTATTATTACTGGTAAAATTTAGCTTGATAAATCAATGTACCACCTAGTTGGCATTCCTTAATTTAGCTTTATGTATTCTTCCAAAAACCTTAATAACCAATTTTGTTGGTCACCCGGTCATATTAGCATAAGCTATAAGTAAACTCGAACAGGCACTAGACCTTGATTGTAAATAACACATGTACAACCACACACTACTTAACAACGGCTGGTCCTCTATGATTATACATCTTTACCAACTGTGATTGTATGTGTTTTTCATAGTAGTGCTTACACATGGTGTCAAAGGATCCTGACTTATATATATATATATATATATATATATATATATATATATATATATATATATATATATATATATATATATATATAATATATATATATATATATATATATATAAAAGAAATGGGGACTTGTAAAGGATTATTCGTCGACATCTTCGATATGTAAACATTGAATTAATAAATTTGGACTTGCAAAGGTAGAATTTCTTTCCCATAATAACCTTGTTTTTCATTTTTATTACCACAATATACCAAAATACCCATATGGAAAAAGTTCTAAGGGAATTCGCTTGGGAGGAGACTAGGGTTTTGATGTGGGCAAAACTTGAATCATTGTATATGACCAAGTCTTTGGCCCAAAGGTTGTGTATGAAATAGTTCTATTCATTCTTAATGGTGAAGAAAAAATCCATAGATGAGAAGTTGACAGAATTTCACAAGATTACTGGTGATTGTGAGAATATTTAGGTGAACATTGATGATTAAGACAATAATTTACTCTTGTTGATCTCATTACCCATATACTTTGAGCACTTTAAGGATGATCTTATTTATGGTGAGGAAGGTGTTATTACTTTGGAGGAAGCCTAAATGAATGTGAGATTCAAAGAATCTTCAAAGGTGAAAGATTTAAAGATTGATGGTAGTGGTGAAGGCTTGAGTGTCTTAAAAGGAGGAAGTGAGTGTAAAGGGATGTCAAAATTAAAGAGGTTTGACAAGTCAAAGGTAAAATACTATGATTGTCAGAAAACCAGTCATTCTAAGAGGGATTGTCTCGAGATAAAGAACAATGATGATTCCATTCAAGTTGCAGTTGCCTTAGACAAGGATAGTTATGAGAGTGCCAGTGTACTAGTGTTGTCGATTTTGGAGACTAAAGAGAGTTGGGTCATGGACTCAGGTTGCTCTTATCACATGTGTCTAAGAAAATAATACTTTGAGATTTTGAAGCTGGATCAAGGTGGAGTACTTCTCCTTGGTGATAATAATGCTTGCAAGGTTCATAGTATTGGTACAGTCAAACATAAAATGTTCGATGATCCTGAGTTTCTTCTTCACAACGTGAGGTATGTTCCAAAACTCAGGTGATTTTTTTATCCATAAGCATGTTTGACGATCTACATTATTGCACTAGAGTTGAACTTGAGGTGTTGAATATTTCGCACAATGAAGTGATCCTAGCTAAAGGGTCTAAAATATGTGGTCTATATATTTTAGAAGATTCAAATGTTATTGTTCATTCATTATCAGGTAGTGAAGACTTTCATGACAAGAATTAGTTATGGGATTTGAGGTCAAGGCATGATGATTGTTTGAACGATGTTGCAAAACACTTTAATGTGTTTTGCAGAAGACAGTGGATAAAAACGCATGACACCGTTGAGTTGTCATTGAGTTTTTGGGGTAAGGATGGTGTCAAAACAGCTTACTTGGTTATCATTAATCTTTGTCTCACACATCAAATTTGTTGGTGTGATTGAACTCTGAATACTTTTTTGAAAGTTGTTTTAATTTTTCTATTAGAATTTTACAGCAAATTTGATGATCATCAATAATAGACATGTACACAATGGCGGAGCTAGAAAAATTATGAAACCTGTGCAAAATTTTAAAGACCACAAATTCACATTGTGTATAATATTTAAAGACCGCAAATTCACCTTTTTGCTATTTTTTATCTATTATTTGCCTCTCTTTTTTAACTTCAGATCCAAAAAAAATTGGACCAGAGCCTAGGCATGTGTCCAACTTGGTCAGGCCTTAAAACCGCCCCTGCATGTATATTATCTATAATTTCAAACGATTTTATTTTTTTTTTTATGTCAAAAAATAATAGAATTGTGTTTGCAAGTAAAAATCTTGAAAAAATGCAAGAAACTTTCGGAAGGGTTTAAAAAATATGTGTTATACTCATAATTGTAAGGGGTAAAAGGAGTGTCTGGATTTTGACATCGGAGTCAAATATTTATTTGCCCTAATGGTGTTTTTAATGAAGAGATTTATTAGATTGTAGTGCGTTGGAAATTCAATTTTCAAATAATACAAAAAAAATATTTCAAACTTTCATAGAGTTTGAGAGAATTATTAATGGTGGAACGAAAAATCTATAACTATGTAAACATATTAACCTATGGATCACTTTTAATAAATATTTTTATTTTAAAACCGATTAAATATCTTATCGAATAAAAACTTAAATAACTTACCAAATTAAGAGACTTTAAAACTTAAAAAATATTTATAGAGATATTGATAGATTATCTGTTAAAATACCTTGAACTAATAGCCTTTTAAAAAATGAGATAACTTTTTATCGACTAAACTAATATTTATTGGCTGTGACTCATTTTAATTTCATAATTTTCTATAGAGAACTTATCCTCACTTAATTTTTTATATGTTTGTGTTACATTAGCTATTCCGAACGTCAAAATCCGTTTAATTATTTAATGTTTAGTTTTTTTTACTTAATTTTAAAGTATAAAAAAATGTGTTGGCTTCACGTTTATTCACATTTTAATGTGTGCTATACTCACTTTGAAGTTACCAAACGGAATGTTAAGTACTACTTCTCGATAGACATTGCCAGCCAGAGTTGAATATTTGATATTTCCAATCGTCACTCCCTGCACATGACATGAGACAATAATGTTCACTATTAGAATAGTTTATTTAATATTTTTGTTTTTTTACAAACTATAACTAATTCATTTTTGTCAAATCAGATCCAATACAATATATATATATATATATATATATATATATATATATATATATATATATATATATATATATATATATATATATATATATATATATATATATTATATATATATATATATGAGTAACTTCCTCGATATTCCAAATTTGATTAGGTTTGTCTAATGCACGTTTAGGCAATAAGTGGACAAGATGCTCTCCATTACCAAATTCAAGCACAACCCATCCTTCTAAGTTATTTTTATTTTATGAATGGTTAATTTAAAATATTTAAAATATTGATTATCAATAGATAAAATTCGATTACTCAGTCGTAAATTTCCAATTAGATAAGTGTTATTTGATAAAACATTTAAATGATAAAAGGTCATTTTCAAATAAGGAGACCATTTTCTAAAATCACTAATTATAGTGTCAATTTGTAAAATAGTTTTTCATACTATATGAGGAATCTTGTTTGCACCATAGGAAAGAGAACTTATTACAAGTTCCACCATCGACAATAAATTCAAGCAAATATCCGATGCAAGTTGTGTTTGGTGTGGATCTATGGACACGTATGATATTTGTAGCAATCTATTTGACTTTGATGAAGACAATATTTTTGAGTTTGTGAATTTGTGTTTTAGATGCACTTATAGGAAAAACTTCAGCAATAAGATAATTAACTAAATCAACATACCAAGGAGTTACCTCACGTAGTTGTAGAAGTTGCTCATTAGAAAAATCATCATGAATGGGAGAGGGATTTTCATCCCGCTCTATTCTACTCAAGTGGTCAGCCACCAAATTATCATCGTCACTTTTCTCTTTAACGTTCACATTAAACTCTTGTAGCAGTAACATCCACTGAATTAATCTCGATTTTGCTTCTCGTTTCTTTAATAGGTACTTCAAAGTTGCATGGTCAGTAAAAACAACTATCTTGGAACCTAGCAAATATGCTATGAATTTATCAAGAGAAAAAAACAATAGCTAGAAGTTATTTTTCAGTAGTGGTGTAGTTAGCCTGCGCATAACCTAAAGTTCTAGAAGAATAATAAATAATATGGGCAACCTTGTCAACTCTTTGTGCTAGGACAACCCCCACTGCATAGTTAGATGCATCACACATAATTTCAAAAGGGAGAGTCCAGTCAGGTGGTTGGATGATGAGAGTAGAGGTTAGTGCTTTCTTCAAGAAATCAAACATCTTTTTGCATTTATCATCAAAATTGAAATCGACGTTATTTTTCAACAAGTTTGACAACGAAAGAGCTATCTTGCTAAATCCTTTATGAAGCTCCTATAAAAACCTGCATGACCAAGAAAAGAATGAATCTCGCGAATGCAAGATGGATAAGATAGTGTAGAAATCACATTAATCTTAAGGGCATTCTCCTGGATCATGCCAGGAGCATTGCACAGGCCAAAGGGCATCCTCCTGTAAGCAAATGTACCGAATATGCACGTGAATGTTGCCTTTTCTTGATCCTTTGGTGCAATATGGATCTGAAAATAACCTGAAAACTATCAATTAAACAATAATGTGATTTACCAGCTAACCGTTCAAGCATTTGATCAATGAACGGTAAAGAACAATGACCCTTTCTAGTTGTCTGGTTTAACCGCCTGTAGTAAATACAAACTTTCCAACTGTTCTGAAATCTGGTGGGAACAAGTTTATTCTTTTCACTTTTTAGAACTTTGAGTCCAAATTTCTTAGGTATAACCTGTATTGGACTTACCCAATTACTGTTAGAGATAGTATATATGATACCTGCTTGCAACAACTTGGTTACCTCATTCTTCAAGAGTTAAAGGGTTAAGTATCCTTTGGAGATGTCTCACTACCTTAGGTCCCTCTTCAAGAAAAATTCTATACATACACATGGAAGGGCTAATACCGGGTATGTCAGCTAAGCTCCACCCAATCGCCTTCTTATGCTTCTTCAAAACCTGCAAAAGCTTTTCTCTGCAAAAGCTTTTCTTCTTGGTCAAAATCAAGGTTAGAAGAAATTATTACCTTTTGTTTTTTATTCCTCTCTAAATAATCATATTTGAGATTGTTAGGATCTGGTTTAAGCTCTAAGCAAGGAGGTTGTTCAATGGATGGTGTGTGTGGGGAAGTCAGGATGTCGAGAGATGCAACTGCATAAACAACTTCTTTTATAACTTCATATGCATGAAAAACATCAACCTATAAGGCAACATCAATCTTAGCACAAACAAAGCAAAGGTTAGTGTCAGTACATGAATAGCAAGAGTGAGTATCATCAAAGTCTGATAATGATGGAAAATCAGTTAGCAACTTAGAATAAGTATCATCAACTAAACTAGAAAGAAACTCAATGTGAAAAACATAATGTTCTTCCATGGGGTGTTTTATAGCATCAAATATCTTAAATTAATAATGATATGACCCAAATCCATGGACATTGTTCCATCATCAACATCGATTTTTGTTTTTCCTGTTTTCATGAATGGCCTGTCCAAAATGATGGATTCCCTGGTTGACTTAGTTTCTTCTTCCATGTCCAGAATGTAAAATTCTGCAGGAAAAATCAAGTCATTAACTTGAACAAATACATTTTCTACTACTCCAGCAAGGCGGGCATTGCTCCTATTCTCCAAATGAATGGTTAAACTTATATTCTGCAAAGGACCATGATCAAGATTGTTACTCCAGCAAGGCGGGCATTGCTCCTATTCTCCAAATGAATGGTTAAACTTATATTCTGCAAAGGACCATGATCAAGATTGTTATAAACAAAAGTAGGCATAGAATTAATAGAAGCTCATAAATCCAACATGCAATTTTCGAATTTACTATCCCCAATGGTATAGGGAATAGCAAAAGTTCTTGGATCCTTGCACTTTTAGAGCATAGCCTGAGTGAGAGCTGAGACATTCTACTCAATTGTAACTTTTTCGGAAACTTTAGGTGGATGAAGGCTGAAACATTTTTTCTCATATTGACTCTCTCATTTCCCTTCAATCTCCTCTTGTGAGGGCATAAGTCCTTCAGAAACTTGGCATATTTTGGAATTTTCTTAATCACATCAAGAAGTAGAATGTTTACCGCTACTTTTCTGAATATGGCCAATATCTCCTTATCCTTATCTTCCTCGTCCATCTTTTTAGCCTTAACTACTCTCTGTGGGAAGGGATTGGTGGTACATACTACTTCTCTTTTTATTTTCAGTTTCAACCACAACATCAGAATCATGATTAGGTGTGGGCTCAACAACTTTGTTATATTTTCCTGGTGTTAGGGTAGGGGATGAGGCTGGTTCATTACTCTTTTCGGATCTCAAAGAAATTGCACTCACATTAGGGCCTTTTGGATTCACTACTGTTTGGGAAGGTAAGTTTGTTTGATCCTTGAGCTTGCTGCATGGCATTCATTAAAATGGCAAGTTGTCTAATCTATGTCTACAAAGTATGAATAGTAGAATCTGTTTGTTGCTGAAACTGGAAATTGTTTACAGTCATTTGCTTGATAAGGTCACCTAGTGAAGGTCTGGAAGGTGTAAAGCTGGTTACTTGTGGAGGGTTTTATGGTGGTGGCAGCGGTAGCATCAACTTTTGTTGACTAGGTTGTTGTGTGGATGGTTTTCCATTGCGAAGGTTTGGATGGTTTCTCCAGTTGGGATGGTACCTGTTAGTGGATAGGTCAAAAGTGTTGTACATGTTCAGATTGTTGCCTTGAATTTAAAGGTTTGTTACATATGCTTGAGAAAACTCAGTGACCGACTCATCTTGCATAATATGACATGTATCGGTCTGGTATTCAGGAGAAGTACAAATACCACACAACTTTGTTGTTTGAGTTTTGCCTACTACTAACTATTTCACTAAAGAATTAAGCTCATCAAGTATGGTTTCTAGTGCCTTGTTGGAAGAACAACCCTTAATCTCATTCACACTTTTTGTTTGGACCAACAAATTGTTTCTAGTTGTGAACTATTAGGAGTTGAGTCACATGTTCTCAATCAAGGCTTTAGCCACAATTGGAATTTTATCAACAAGTGCTCTACCACTAGCAACATCTAATATTTTTCTATCCATTAGTAGTAATCCCTTATAAAAGTATTGGATAAATAATTGCTCGGTAATCTGGTGCTGAGGATAACTGGACACTAACAGTTTGAATCTTCCCCAGTATTCTGGAAATGATTCCTTGTCAAGCTGTCTAATACCACATAAATATTTTTCTGATTGAAGCAACTCTTGTCACATAATTTGGCTCAAGATCATATAACCAGTCTTTTGCAACTCCTTAAAGTGAGAAAAAAATGCATTTAGTTTGATATGATCCTCCGTGATTCCTTCATGTCTCAAAGGTGTAGAGCACACAACCTAGAATTCCTTCAGATACTTATGCGCATCCTCACCTACAAGACAACTAAACCTTAGCAACAAGTGTATTAAAGCATATTTTAATTCGAAAGGTACATCAACATTAGGATATTCAATACATAAAGAATTATAATTAACATCAAGTGTAACAAATTCTCTTAAAGTTCTTTGACCAGCCATGTTAAACACAAAATCAGAATCAAACAAAGAATGAGAAAACACATAATCAGAATCAATATCGCTAATGGGTGAACTAGTGCTAGCCTGATTTACTCTACGGCTTGCATGTAAGGATCTTTCAACTTCAGGATCAAAATGAAATAATTTAGAACAACTAGACCGCTAGCCAAAATTAATTCGGCAATGCAACAACAAATAGGTAAATACCGACAATGTCTCTATTAAGCAAAAACAATTGAAAAACAACAAAAACGATTAAAATAGAATTTAAAAAATACAAAAACAATAAAGTTAATCTAATTAAGTAAATTAAGAATATTGATATTTTTTTTGCAATTTTCTGAAACTATGAAAATAGAAAAAAAAACATCATAAAAAATAGAAAAATAAGGAATTTAGGGTTTTAAGGGTGGTGTCCCGTAACTCTTTCCAATAGTTTGGGACTTTGATTCCTTATTTTTTTATGCTAAAATGGCATGGTAAAATTTTGATTCCATGACGATTTTCCTAAAAACCGAGTTTTCGAACCGAGTTTAACGTTATCTTGCGAATTGGCCAAAACAACAAGAACGGAGGGGCCAAAATGTAAGTATGAACATCTATGAATCTAACATTGATTAAAACCTACAAAAGTCCCCGACAACGCACCAATTAGATCCACTATCGCGCACAGGTAAAAAATGAATAATTAAAAACTGTAGTTTTGGGAAGCGTCACTCGAGTCGCATCGTAAGGACTCTTGTATTTGATTTTACCAATAGAGAGGAACAATAGGGGTGTTTAAGTTTCAATTAAGATGATGATACACACTTAGCATTATTTTAGGAACTAGTTAGTATATTGTTTTGGTTTCCGGCTTATCATTGATTTCTACCACACAAATTCCCTAAGCGGCTTCGAACTCTATTCGATCCCTACATCGATTAAAAAGCGCAATGGATATAATACTGATTGACACTCCTATTATCCAAGTAAAGCAAACAGATTAAAGCAATCGCGAATTAAGCAAACATGATTTTAACATACACAAATTAACGACAAAGTTACGTCAAAAGTGATTAGAGTTTAGGATGCAATCATACGAAATTAATCAAAATTATTCCAAGAAATAACAAATTAAGCAATTTAATTTCAGAGAAAAGAATTGAAAGAGAAAGGAAATTAAATTGGTAAAAGTAAAAAACCTCAAAGCTTGATGGAAACACGATTCAGCAGATCAACCGTAAGAATTAGCTCTCCATGGGCAATATGTTGATTTGACTTTGTATGAACTTTTTGATCTATAATTTCATTCAATTGCTTATTATTCTTAATATTTTTTATGTGAGAATATCTTTTAAATTGATTTTGGGCACATAGGGAATACCAACCCTTAGCCTATGTGTTGTACCTAAGGCAATTGTTGTACTTACGCTAGTTGAATATGAATATGAGACCCTGAGTAGTGGCATAGGGAATTAAAGTTCTATACATCGCCTAACCCTGCTTACGCTGGCAGACTAGGGATAGAAAGCTCCGAGTAGTGTTTAATGAGCTATTTCGTGAAGGATCGGTTATAACAGTTTTGTTAATTCGCAGTGGGGTTATAGTGATAAGATCATTCATACAAGGCATGACACATCAACAATAGAGAATTAAGGGATTCTAAACACAACATGATCGCTTTTGTAATTCTGTTTAAACTCTTATTTACTTTTCGCATTGCAACTCGAACCCCCACCCCAATTTACTAGTTTTTATACATTGCATACATTTTGTCTTATTAGAAGCAATCCATATGGATTCGATGTTTTTTATTATTGCGACATTATTGGTACACTTGACGAGAAGTCATCAAGTTTTTGGCGCCGTTGCCGGGGGCTGTTGACATCTCAACAAGGCAACGTTTATGGAACATTTTACTTTTAGTATTTTTTATTTTTGTTTTATTTTCTTAATAATCATAGTGCTCCTTATGTATTTCATGTTTGTGTATGTTCAGCTCAGGATCGACGTTGACACTATTTGATCCAAAATTGAAAGAACCACACGTGCTATCAAGAGAGCAATCATGGAAAAATATATAGCTCAAGGGATATTAATTGAAGATCAACCACTGATTTCTTTTGACTCTGAAGAAGAAAACATCATGGCATCTATACCACCCCTAACTATTGAGAATTACTGTAAAAGAACAGATGAAGGACAAGTTTCGATAGGGTTTGTACCAGTAGACTCTATTAACTTTGATATTAAAAATTATCTACTTTTAGGTTTAAGAGAAAATCTGTTCAATGGTAACGCGATTACAGACCTGTGGGAGCATCTTGCACACTTATAAGAAACAACTTCAATGTGAAAACCAACTGATTTCACTGAAGACCAGGTTAAATTGAGGTTGTTTGGGTTCTCACTGATTAGAAGGGCGAAAGATTGGTTACTTTGCCTTCCAAATGGAACAATTCGGACTTGGAAGGAATTGGAGGACAAATTCCTAAAAATATTCTTCACTATTATGCAATTTACCGAGCGGAAGGAAATTGTGAATTTTTAGTAGCAGGAAACTGAGTCACTTTATGACTCTTGGGAAATATTCAAAATTTTGTTACGCAAATGCCCGACTCACAATATGAATAATATGGATCAGATGCAAACTTTCATTAAAGTCCCCAAGAGTCAAACATGTATGTTGTTGGATGCTTCCACATGAAGTACCATCTGATCAATGACCAAACCACAAATGAATGACCTTATTGAGAAGCTGTGTATGAATGGGTACTATTCAAAAAGCGAAAGGTCGGTCAAGATTGAAACTGTGGGAAGGCCTAAAGGTATGTTAGTTGTTTATACCCATACTTCTCTTTTAGCTCAGAATGAATTGTTAAAGAAAAAGCTAGCTGAAAGCAGCTTAGGTAAAGCTAACATGAGCCAAGTACAAACACTTAGGTGTGATTTTTGTGGAGAAGTATAATTTACAAGTTTTCAGAAGAACAACCTGTATTCCAACACATACAATCCAGGTTGGAAGGATCACCCAAATTTTCATTGGAGCAATAATCAAAATGAAAATGTCAACCAAGGTATGCAACAAGGCCAACAAGCTCCATTTCAAAGGAAACTGTCACAGTTGGAAGATACCTTTTAGAATTTCATTCAATTCACTCAAAGTAGTTTTGATCATGGGAATAATAACCATGAAATAATAAGTATAAACCATAATGCATCAATCAATATTCTGAAGATGCATATTGGTCAGTTATCTAGACAAATAGTTGCTTTGCCAAGCTCAAGTGGAGGAATTACAGTTAACACTATTGACAATCCTAAGAATTAATCATGCAAGGTTGTGGAAACAGGTTTTTTGGTGATTACTAAAAAGGGTGAAGCTGAAATAGTTAAAGAGGATGTGATTGAGAAAAAAGAAGGTGGAATTGAAAAAGAGGAGAGTGGAAATCAAGGTGGCCAAAAGAAAATTAAAGTCACCATTGATAAAATTATAGATGAAAACTCTCCTTGGAGAAGAACAAAGAAGCTGATCTTGAATGAACCAAACCCTTATTTATCGAATTACATAAAACCTCTATACTCGATAATTAAAAAGAAATCGGTTCAAGATGATGAGGCAAGGATGTTTGCAAAGTTCAAAGAAATACTAGCTAATCTCTAGGTAAGTATTTAGTTCCATGGAATTTTAGAACTAATGCCTAAGTTTGCAAAATTTATGAAGGAATTACTAAAGGGGATGCAAGAAAAAGTGGTCAAGGAACATGTAAACATGACCGAAAAGGATGATATAGTAACACCTCAATCCTTTCCACCAAAGTTAAAAGACCCAGGTAAGTTTACTATTTCTTGTAATATCGGTGGAGTGAAGATTCCTCATGCTTTATGTGATCTTGGATCTAGCATAAGTGTCATGCCACTGAAAAAAGTTAAGGAATTGAAAGTGGATGAGATCACACCGAGTAACATGACTCTCATTCTAGCCGACTCATCTATTATTCAACCGCTTGGTATCTTACGAGATATGTTAGTACATGTCAAATGATTAGTGTTTCTTGCAGATTTTGTAGTGCTTGATACAAAAGGAGATTCACGAGGATATGCTATTCTTAAATGGCCATTCTTGGCAACTGGGAAAGCAAAGATAGATGTCGAAACTAGTGAACTTACTTTGGAGTTCAATAAAGAAAAAGTGATTTTCAAGGTGTATGACTGAACACCGTATGTGGAGAACTTGGATACTTGATACCATCTGGAGGAAAAAGGTTGCAAAGTAGACAAAGGAAAAAGATATAGTGAAGTAACCAGCGTGAGAGTATCCCTTGCACCTGACGTGCCTTAGGCATGGACCGTCAAGATAATAATGGAAAATAAATGCTTGATGGGAGGCAACCCATCAGTAAGAATTTATTTTTATGTGGTAGTGACTTTTAATTTTTTTTAACATTGTCAATTTGTGTATTATGTTGTTGGAAGAGAAAATAGGTAAAATAAGAAAAGGAAGAAAAATCAAAGGGGAAGAAAATAGAAAGGAAAAAGCTTGACACCCTGGTATAATCACGCAGACTCTCACGCGCGTGATAGGACTCCATCATGCATGCGATATAGGAATCACACGCGCAATAAAGACGTTGGGGAGATTTAAATTTTGTTTGCATCACGCGCATGATGATTATATGACGCTCGGGATATGAACGTTGGAGAGAGACGTTGAAGGTAACTGTTGTTATTGCGCGTATAATGGAGGTATAATGCGCGAGATTTGCAACGATTAGTTGGCCTATAAATAGTGATTTTCAAATCACTTTTTCTCACAATTCTTCTTCTACTCCTCTACTTTCTATTCTTTCCTTTGAGCTAAAGTTCTGCGCAATTTTCTTCTTTTTCTCTTTATGGTATTTTTGTTGTTGTAGGTATCATGGCTTCCAAGAGAGGACGTGTCTCAAAAGGATCATTATCAAAGGATGCCCCAACTCCTAGTGCTCCTACCTTGTCACACCTCAAATTTCTATCTGAGGCGCATGCTGAAAATTTTCTCAAGCTAGTGAATTACCATATTGTGAGGGAAAGGGCATTCAATTTGAATGATTTGCAAGGTTTTAGAGAAATATGAGAGGTTTTGAAATAAAGGTAATGGGTAAGTTTCAATAATCTAATTTATGAAACAAATAAGAGTATCGAGCTAGAATTTTACGCAAATGCGACATTTAGTGACATAAACTCCTACACCTCCTATGTGGGAGGTAAGTATATTGACTATTCTCCTTCTACTATAAATTCTCTTTTTAATTTGTAATCTCCTCATGTGTGTGCTATCGTGAACTATATGCAAGAACATAAGGTCATAAACGAGGAAATGGCCTAGGTAATGTTAGATACTTTTTGTAGACCAGAGGCGGCGTGAGGGATAGAATGTGGTTTAGCACAACATTTCAAAATCGTCAACTTCCACCAAATTCCGAGGGCTTGTGCCTTATTTTTTGTTCAAACTTTAGAGGCCGCATCTAATCAATCACAATTTATTGTGAAACCGTGTTTAGGTCTGTTAGCTCTTTTGAGGGGGGAACCTATTAATTTGGGATTGTTAATTGCTGATAATATCAAATATATGGGTAACGTTGGACAAAAGGCTTGTGAGAATTTTTGTGTGATAAATGAATTATGTAGGAGAGCATGTGTGCTCGTTTAGCCCGAAGATGAGAAGACAAGTCTGAAAGCACCGCTCAACACTTTGGCCATCAGGAGGTTCAAAAAACATGCATCAAAGAGAAACTGCTCAAAATGATCAATAAGAAAATCAAGCTGGCATAATATCCATAGTCTTTAGTGCAAGACGTTTAGCTTGGTAGTTCGAGGTATTCGCCTTTATCCATAGTCTTTAGTGCAATCCGAAATCAATAACACTTTCTCAAAACCTAAAAACAATTCAACTAATTCAAACCTTTTGTTTTGAGCCTTAGGGCATCACAATCGAAAACCCTTTTTCAAGGTAATAAAATCAACAAAACAAACAACATTTTAAACCCACAAACTACGGGGCTCTTATTTCTCACTTCAACAAGTGGGCATACGTAGGAACAAGGACCCAATCCTTGGCGAGGACACTAATTTAAAATCCACCTCCACTTCGCAAACCTTTGGCAAGCAAATGTTCAATAAACAACATCCATTTAAGCGTAAACTTCCTAGATGGTTCCCATAGAGTACCATGGATGTGAGGGGTGCTAATACCTTCCCCTTGTATAACCGACTTCCAAACATGTTTGTGGTTGCGATGACCATTCTTTGGGGTTTTCTAGATATTTTCCCTTTCCTTTGGAATAA
This sequence comes from Lathyrus oleraceus, assembly GCF_024323335.1. Taxonomy (NCBI): domain Eukaryota; kingdom Viridiplantae; phylum Streptophyta; class Magnoliopsida; order Fabales; family Fabaceae; genus Lathyrus; species Lathyrus oleraceus. The sequence continues at coordinate 113,519,106 of NC_066580.1, forward strand.
ATAAAACCCGATGGCGACTCTGTATTTTTTGCGTAGCGACAGTTAGCGACTCTGCTGTGGACACCTCAATAAGCAAGTTAAGCCTAGTCTAGGTTGCTTCCTCGCGTGTGAGGGAGTTTATCCTTTTGATTGTTTGCCTTATTTATTACTTTTCACTTTAAATTTTGTAATATATGTTTCATGGTTCCACAATTCAATGGTAGTGATGGATAGTACTTTGATTGCAAGAAACCTTGTGGGAAAGACTCTCTACCCGAGTCTAGAGTTCAAACTTGAGATATGAGAGGTTGAGTAGTATGGGCCACCGAGAAGCTTTTCTCGTAAGGGTCGATATGAGAACCTCGCTTAGAGTAGATTCTTTTGGAGACGTTGACGACCGTCAAGCTTTTGACGTAAGCGATCAATGTCTTCATTAGGATCAATGACTCTAAGTACCTTTATAGAACATTAAATCTTTCGCCTATTAAGATTTATGGTCGTGTAGTGCGGGTCCCCGAGAAGCTTTTCTCGCATGGGTCGGTACGAAGATCTCACTCAAAGTAGATTTTCTTGATAGAGTTGTCGATCGGCAAGCTTTTGTCGTAAGCGGCAAACAGTCAAGGAGGTCCATGACTTTGAGACCCTTGTCTAGAACCCGATGTTGATGGTCGCGTAGTGTGGGTCCCCGAGAAGCTTTTCTTGCGTGGATCGGTACGAAGATCTCACCCAGAAAAGGCTCATTTGAGGGAGTTGATGTAACACCCCAAATTAAACTAAGCTAATTATTTGATTTAAATTAATATTTTATTTATTAATTTAATTGAATAATTGGATGTTTGGATTATTTTTATTTTATTATTATTTTGGAATAATAATTATTGGGATAATTATTTATTGGAATAATATATAAGTTGGAATTTAGAAAAATCCCATTTTTGGTAAAAAGGTGAATTTCACGTGAAAAGGGAAAAGAGGCAGAAAGGGCAAAAAAGCTAGAGAACGAAGGTTGAAGGAAGGAGAAGCTTGGAGCTCGGAAGCTGCCGGATTAACTCAGGTAAGGGGGGTTTATCATCGGTTAAAGGGTATTGTATGATAATATGTACTGGGTAGTAATAATCATTGTTTTACCTCTGATTGGATTGATATATGCTGAAAATGTGTGAAATGTTGGGATGAACGAAATTGAATGATAATCGATGAAATTCGTAGGAATTAGATGTAGTAAGGTTAGCGATTTGAGAAGTTGAATGTATCTGAGTTGTAATTGATAAAACGAACGAAAGTGTATGAAAAATTGGATTGTGGAAGTGTAGATCTGAGAATTCGTAGCAGAGAAACCATGACAGACCTGGAATTGTGGTCTCTGGTCATACGCGTATGGCACTAGGCAATACGCGTATGAGATGGGCTGGTACGCGTATGGCACTAGGCAATACGCGTATGGAATGGCTTGGAAGTGGGAGTTTTGGCGCTGGTACGCGCCATACGCGTGTGATACGCATATCCCTGGATGTGGTACGCGTATGGTGTATGTCATACGCGTATGAGTGAAAGAGATGAGGTTTTGAACGTGTTTTGGTCTCTGGTGGTACGCGTATGGGAATGTGATACGCGTAGCATACGCGTATGAGAGTGGGCAGTACGCGTATGGACTTAGCCAGGTTTGGGCAGTACGCGTATGGGCATAGGCAGTACGCGTATGGGCAGAATTGTGATTTTTCTGAACAGTTGTTGTGCAGTTTTGGCTGTTTAGGCTGAGTGATGTACTTAGCTGATGTATGATGTAGTAGGGATCATTTCCCGCTGTTTTGAGTAGTGTAGGTATTAGTTGAGTGTGCTAATACTGTGTTTGATTTTGTGGCATGATATGATATGCTATTGTTGATGATATGTGATGGTATACATGATGATGTGAATGTATGCATTTGTGAATAGACTGTTGTGTGGCTTAGAGTGTGAGCATGTGTCTATTCTTGAATTGTTGTTGATGTTGCATTTGCTAGGTGATTAGCTTGCACATTGTGGCCCATTTGGGGTGGTAGCTAATTCCCATGGTGAGGAATTAGTGAGTTAGTCATTATTGGACTGTTGTTGATTGTTTGCATGCTAGGTGATTAGCGTGCATTTCATGGCCCATTTGGGGTGGTAGCTAATTCCCATGGTGAGGAATTAGTGAGTGAGTCACTATGTCTCAAATGAGTGGGACTAGTGAGCTTGGTAGCCGTGCCTGGATTTGGACGGTGAGGTTGAACTATATGTTCACAAATAGTCGGTACCGCATGCATAGAGTCTCATTGCATAATATATGTATGGCGTGTAATATGAATGGATGTATTCCAATATTACACATGTGTTTGTGTTGGTATTGTTGCGTGGTCATTGAGTATGGTTTGAGATTATACATATGCTATATGTTATTGTTAAGTATGATGTTTGAGTTAATGCTGCTGTTATTGAATATGTGGTCTGGTTAGAGTGATTTGATGCGTTATTTACTTAACATTACATAATGTGGTATAATGCTCGTTATATTGATTGAGGAACTCACCCTTACGCCTATTTTTCAGGTAACGAGAAATGAGTTGAGTAGAAGCTAATGCTTGGAGTCTAGAGTAGTTTCTTATGGGTCATGCTCTGATAGATGTAACATCGGGAGGGGATGTTTTAATTAATTTGATTTCTGTTGTTGAATGATTGACATGTATTGTGTTACATGTTTTACATTGATGTTGAATTGATTCCGCTGCGATTTATGCAAAGAATTTTATTTTGATTAAATAAATGAGCATGACAGGATATTTTAATGATTGTTGTGAAATGATTGTGTGACACCCTTCGGGGCATAATTACTCTGATGAATATATGTGTATTTTAATTATAAAACATTTGGGGTATTTAGAAGGGTGTTACATTAGTGGTATCAGAGCATAGTCGGTCGTGTCGAGTCGTAATTATTCTGTTTCCCCTGTACGGGATAGGTGTTGTGTAACCCTATCAGTACTTATTGTTTTGGTTTGTTGGGTTTTCAGAATAGAGATGGCTGGAAGAGGTAGAGATGATGCTGCAATTGCTGAGGCTCTGGGTATGCTAGCTGGAGTACTTGGAGGAAATCCGAATGTTGTGGGAATGGGAGCTGCTCGTCAACTGAGTGAGTTCCAGAAGAACAATCCTCCAATGTTCAAAGGAGCATACGATCCAGATGGTGCTCAGAAGTGGTTGAAGGAGATAGAGAGGATCTTTAGAGTAACTGAGTGTACTGAGAATCAGAAGGTCAGGTTCGGTACACATATGCTGTCAGAAGAAGCTGATGATTGGTGGGTTGCTACCCGCACTGAGTTGGAAACTGCTGGAAATGCTGAGATTTCCTGGGCGGTGTTCAGAGAGAGATTCCTGAGGAAGTATTTTCCCGAGGATGTCAGAGGAAAGAAGGAGATAGAGTTTTTGGAATTGAAACAGGGTAACAGGTCTGTAACTGAGTATGCTGCTAAGTTCACAGAGCTGTCAAAGTATTATACTCCCTATGCTGAGGCTGCTGGGGAATTTTCCAAGTGTGTGAAGTTTGAGAACGGGTTGCGTCCCGAGATCAAGCAGGCGATTGGATATCAGAGGATTAGAGTGTTTTCTGATTTAGTTGACTGTTGCAGGATTTTCGAACAGGATTCCAAGGCAAGAGCTGAGAGCTATCAGCAGAGGGTTGATAGGAAAGGCAAGAATCAGATTGAACGTGGAAAACCGTATGCAGCTGGCAAAGGTTTTCAGAGGCAGAGTGGGATGAAGAGGCCTAGTGGGGGAGATTCTAGTGCTCCTGCTAAGTGTTACAGATGTGGTCAGGCTGGGCATCGTATCCATGAGTGTACCAGTAATGAGAAGAAGTGTTTTAAGTGTGGCAAGGGTGGTCATCTGGCTGCAGACTGCCGGTTGAAGACTGTGACTTGTTTCAACTGTGGAGAGTTGGGTCATATCAGTCCGCAGTGTCCTAAGCCGAAGAAAGAGAATCAGTCAGGAGGCAAGGTTTTTGCTTTATCAGGTTCTGAGACTTTTGCAGATGATCGGTTGATCCGAGGTACGTGTTATATTAATGGCTTTCCTCTTGTAGCTATTATTGACACAGGTGCGACTCATTCTTTTATATCTTTGGATTGTGCTGTGAAACTTAAGTTAGAAATATCTGAGATGTTTGGAAGTATGGTGATTGATACTCCTGCGAAGGGTTCAGTGACTACTACTTCAGTTTGTTTAAATTGTCCTTTGAGTATTTTTGGTAGAGACTTTGGGATAGACCTTGTGTGTCTTCCGTTAGTGCAGATTGATGTTATCTTGGGAATGAACTGGTTGGTGTTTAACCGAGTTTCTATTAACTGTTTTGATAAGACTGTGATTTTTCCTGAGATTGAGGAAGGAAAGAGTTTATTTCTATCTGCAAGACAGGTGAATGAGGAAGTGGCAGATGGGGCAGAGTTGTTTATGCTGTTAGCGACTATGGAAGCTAAAGATAAACTGGTGATTGGTGATCTAGCAGTGGTGTGTGATTTTCCTGATGTGTTTCCGGAAGAGGTGAATGAATTGCCACCAGAACGTGAAGTTGAGTTCTCGATTGATTTGGTACCTGGTACTAGACCGATATCGATGGCTCCGTACCGTATGTCTGCTGTTGAGTTAACTGAATTGAAGAGCCAGTTGGAAGATCTGTTGGATAAGAAGTTTATTCGTCCGAGTGTGTCACCGTGGGGTGCACCAGTGTTGTTGGTTAAGAAGAAAGAAGGTACTATGAGGTTGTGTGTGGACTACAGGCAACTGAATAAAGTGACGATCAAGAATCGGTATCCTTTGCCGAGGATTGATGATTTGATGGATCAGTTGGTTGGTGCGAGTGTGTTCAGTAAAATAGATTTGAGATCTGGGTATCATCAGATACGTGTGAAAACTGAGGATGTTCAGAAGACTGCTTTCAGAACGAGGTATGGACGTTATGAGTATTCTGTAATGCCTTTTGGTGTGACTAATGCGCCTGGAGTATTCATGGAGTATATGAATAGGATTTTCCATCCGTATCTAGACCAGTTTGTTGTGGTGTTTATTGATGACATTTTGGTGTACTCGAAATCTGAAGAAGAACATGCTGAGCATTTGAGAGTGGTTTTAGAAGTTCTCCGAGAAAAGAGGTTATTCGCTAAACTGTCCAAATGTGAATTTTGGTTAGAAGAGGTGAGTTTTCTTGGTCATGTGATTTCAAGAGGTGGTGTTGCTGTTGATCCTTCTAAGATAGAAGCGGTATCTAAGTGGGAAGCTCCGAAGTCTGTTGCTGAGATTCGAAGTTTCCTTGGTTTGGCTGGTTATTATAGGAAGTTCATTGAGGGATTTTCTAAGTTGGCGTTACCGTTGACGATGTTGACTAGAAAGGGGCAAGCGTTTGTTTGGGATTCGAAATGTGAAGAAGGTTTTCAAGAATTAAAGAGAAGGTTGACTACTGCTCCTATCCTGGTATTACCGAGTTCGTCGGAATTATTTGAGGTTTACTGTGATGCTTCATTGTTGGGTCTAGGTGGTGTGCTGATGCAGAATAAGCAGGTTATAGCTTATGCTTCGAGACAGCTAAGGGTTCATGAGAGGAACTATCCGACACATGATTTAGAGTTGGCAGCCGTGGTATTTGTTCTGAAGTTATGGAGGCATTATTTGTACGGATCAAGATTTGAGGTTTTCAGTGATCATAAAAGTTTGAGGTATTTGTTTGATCAGAAAGAGCTGAATATGAGACAGAGGAGATGGTTAGAATTTCTGAAGGATTATGATTTTGGTTTGAACTACCATCCGGGTAAAGCAAATGTAGTGGCTGATGCCTTGAGTCGGAAATCATTGCATATGTCCATGTTAATGGTTAGAGAATTGGATTTAATTGAGCAGTTTAGAGACTTGAGTTTGGTATGTGAGAGTACTCACAATAGTGTTAAATTGGGAATGCTGAAGTTAACGAGTGGTATTTTGGATGAGATCAGAGAGGGTCAGAAATCCGATATGCGTTTGGTCGATAAGTTGACTTTAGTGAATCAAGGCCAAGGTGGTGAATTCAGAGTTGATGAGAATGGTGTTTTGAGATTTGGTGATCGGGTGTGTATTCCGGATGTTAATGAGCTTAAGAAGAGTATTCTGGAAGAAGGACATCGCAGTGGCTTGAGTATTCATCCTGGAGCTACGAAGATGTATCATGATCTGAAGAAGTTATTTTGGTGGCCGGGAATGAAGAGAGAAATTGCGGGTTTTATTTATTCCTGTTTGACTTGTCAGAAGTCGAAGATTGAGCATCAGAAGCCGTCTGGGCTAATGCAACCGTTGGCTATTCCAGAGTGGAAGTGGGATAGTATCAGTATGGATTTTGTTTCTGGTTTGCCGAGGACAAGTAAGAATTTTGAGGCTATTTGGGTGATTGTTGATAGATTGACGAAGTCGGCTCATTTCATTCCGATTAGAATGGATTATCCGTTGGAGAGATTAGCTGAGTTATATATTGAGAAGATTGTAAGTTTGCATGGTATTCCGTCGAGTATTGTTTCGGACAGAGATCCTAGATTTACATCGAAGTTTTGGGAAGGGTTGCAGAAGGCTTTGGGAACTAAGCTGAGATTGAGTTCTGCATATCATCCGCAGACTGATGGTCAGACTGAGAGGACGATTCAGTCATTGGAGGATCTTTTGAGAGCTTGTGTTTTGGAAAAAGGAGGTGCTTGGGATTGTTACTTGCCTTTGATTGAGTTTACCTACAACAATAGTTTTCATTCGAGCATTGGTATGGCACCGTTTGAAGCTTTGTATGGTAGGAGATGTCGGACACCTTTATGTTGGTATGAGTCCGGTGAGAGTGCTGTGGTTGGACCGGAGATTGTTCAACAAACTACTGAAAAGATTAAGATGATTCAGGAGAAGATGAGAATTGCTCAGAGTCGTCAGAAGAGTTATCATGATAAGAGGAGGAAGTCACTTGAGTTCCAAGGGGGAGATCATGTGTTTCTTCGTGTTACTCCGATAACTGGTGTTGGTCGAGCTTTGAAGTCGAAGAAGTTGACACCTCGATTTATTGGTCCTTATCAGATCTTGGAGAGGATAGGGGAAGTGGCCTATCGTATCGCTTTACCGCCGTCGCTTGCGAATTTGCATGATGTTTTCCATGTGTCTCAGTTGAGGAGGTACATTCATGATCCGTCGCATGTAGTCCAAGTAGATGATGTACAGGTGAGAGATAACCTGACTGTTGAAACATCACCTATGAGGATCGAGGATCGAGAGTTGAAGCAGTTACGGGGTAAAGAGATTGCCTTGGTGAAGGTAGCTTGGGGAGGACCAGCAGGTGGCAGTGTGACTTGGGAACTGGAGAGTAAGATGAAGGAGTCCTATCCGGAGTTGTTCGCTTGAGGTATGTTTTCGAGGACGAAAACTCTTTTAGTGGGGGAGAGTTGTAACACCCCAAATTAAACTAAGCTAATTATTTGATTTAAATTAATATTTTATTTATTAATTTAATTGAATAATTGGATGTTTGGATTATTTTTATTTTATTATTATTTTGGAATAATAATTATTGGGATAATTATTTATTGGAATAATATATAAGTTGGAATTTAGAAAAATCCCATTTTTGGTAAAAAGGTGAATTTCACGTGAAAAGGGAAAAGAGGCAGAAAGGGCAAAAAAGCTAGAGAACGAAGGTTGAAGGAAGGAGAAGCTTGGAGCTCGGAAGCTGCCGGATTAACTCAGGTAAGGGGGGTTTATCATCGGTTAAAGGGTATTGTATGATAATATGTACTGGGTAGTAATAATCATTGTTTTACCTCTGATTGGATTGATATATGCTGAAAATGTGTGAAATGTTGGGATGAACGAAATTGAATGATAATCGATGAAATTCGTAGGAATTAGATGTAGTAAGGTTAGCGATTTGAGAAGTTGAATGTATCTGAGTTGTAATTGATAAAACGAACGAAAGTGTATGAAAAATTGGATTGTGGAAGTGTAGATCTGAGAATTCGTAGCAGAGAAACCATGACAGACCTGGAATTGTGGTCTCTGGTCATACGCGTATGGCACTAGGCAATACACGTATGAGATGGGCTGGTACGCGTATGGCACTAGGCAATACGCGTATGGAATGGCTTGGAAGTGGGAGTTTTGGCGCTGGTACGCGCCATACGCGTGTGATACGCATATCCCTGGATGTGGTACGCGTATGGTGTATGTCATACGCGTATGAGTGAAAGAGATGAGGTTTTGAACGTGTTTTGGTCTCTGGTGGTACGCGTATGGGAATGTGATACGCGTAGCATACGCGTATGAGAGTGGGCAGTACGCGTATGGACTTAGCCAGGTTTGGGCAGTACGCGTATGGGCATAGGCAGTACGCGTATGGGCAGAATTGTGATTTTTCTGAACAGTTGTTGTGCAGTTTTGGCTGTTTAGGCTGAGTGATGTACTTAGCTGATGTATGATGTAGTAGGGATCATTTCCCGCTGTTTTGAGTAGTGTAGGTATTAGTTGAGTGTGCTAATACTGTGTTTGATTTTGTGGCATGATATGATATGCTATTGTTGATGATATGTGATGGTATACATGATGATGTGAATGTATGCATTTGTGAATAGACTGTTGTGTGGCTTAGAGTGTGAGCATGTGTCTATTCTTGAATTGTTGTTGATGTTGCATTTGCTAGGTGATTAGCTTGCACATTGTGGCCCATTTGGGGTGGTAGCTAATTCCCATGGTGAGGAATTAGTGAGTTAGTCATTATTGGACTGTTGTTGATTGTTTGCATGCTAGGTGATTAGCGTGCATTTCATGGCCCATTTGGGGTGGTAGCTAATTCCCATGGTGAGGAATTAGTGAGTGAGTCACTATGTCTCAAATGAGTGGGACTAGTGAGCTTGGTAGCCGTGCCTGGATTTGGACGGTGAGGTTGAACTATATGTTCACAAATAGTCGGTACCGCATGCATAGAGTCTCATTGCATAATATATGTATGGCGTGTAATATGAATGGATGTATTCCAATATTACACATGTGTTTGTGTTGGTATTGTTGCGTGGTCATTGAGTATGGTTTGAGATTATACATATGCTATATGTTATTGTTAAGTATGATGTTTGAGTTAATGCTGCTGTTATTGAATATGTGGTCTGGTTAGAGTGATTTGATGCGTTATTTACTTAACATTACATAATGTGGTATAATGCTCGTTATATTGATTGAGGAACTCACCCTTACGCCTATTTTTCAGGTAACGAGAAATGAGTTGAGTAGAAGCTAATGCTTGGAGTCTAGAGTAGTTTCTTATGGGTCATGCTCTGATAGATGTAACATCGGGAGGGGATGTTTTAATTAATTTGATTTCTGTTGTTGAATGATTGACATGTATTGTGTTACATGTTTTACATTGATGTTGAATTGATTCCGCTGCGATTTATGCAAAGAATTTTATTTTGATTAAATAAATGAGCATGACAGGATATTTTAATGATTGTTGTGAAATGATTGTGTGACACCCTTCGGGGCATAATTACTCTGATGAATATATGTGTATTTTAATTATAAAACATTTGGGGTATTTAGAAGGGTGTTACAGTTGACGACCGACAAGCTTCTGCCGTAAGCGCCAAACAGCCAAATGAATCGATGACTTTGGGGTTCCTATCTATAACCCTAGACTACAACTGGTGAGATCCCTATTATGGAAAGAAATCAATGTTATCCTCCATCTGTATCTTGAACCTGTGATATTATGCCAACTTGTGTGTTCGACTTGTGAGAACCATGCTTGTGTATCATTCATTCACTCATTCATGCATCATAAAAAAAATTCAAATACAATATTCATGCACCATTCTGCATATCATCAAACAAAATCCAGAAAACTTACCATTTGGCCTTGCTGTCCAAAATCATCCGCAGTCAAGCTGTCCACAACACTCGAGGAAACCAAAGATTGCTCATGGATCAGTTGAAACAGAACCAAGCTGTTATGAGGGAAGATATGACCACCGTGAAGGCTCAAATGGGTCAACTTGTTGAAGCCTTGCAAGCTTTGGCTAGGGGACAAGAGGAAATGTGTCAGGCTAATCTGAGAGTCGCCTCCGCCAACCCTGTTGTTGTGACAATACTAGTAAATCCGCTAGGAGGAGCTGGTACACCTGTTGCAGCGCAACTACCTCCAAAAAGAGGTCCAATATACCAGAATGTTGCTCAGCCATTTAATATCCCTGTCAATGGGAGAGTTCAACCCGGGATTGACGATCATCAGCCTATAACCAAAACGCAAGTTGTAGCTTCTATAAATACGTGATTAACGGAAGTGATTTTCTTCTTCTTTCTCTCTCGAATTCTTTCTTTTCCAGAAATTTTTATTCCCTTCTTTTCTTCCGCTAATGCAACTTTTTCTCGGAAAATATTCTTCTCGAATCTTCCACCTCTCCTTCTTCCCCAACCATAACAAACTCTCGAGCGCCACCTTCATCGAACCACGACGACCTCCGCACACGGATTGCAACACCACGCCAAACTCACCAAGTTACATCATCTTCCTTAATCCCAATGACTCCAACCACCATCACACACACAATAATACATAGCAAGCATACGCACAGGAGAGGAGGTGAAGTAGAGCCAACGCATACAGAGGAGGAGAAGAGTTTCAGAAGAAGTCGCGTATTTGAGTTCCCGCTCATTACCTTCTTAATTGATGCATCGTTGCCTTCGAAGATAGGTAAGAACCTATCAATCCACATCGATTCCGTTTCGTCGTATCGGTTTTGTGCTAATAAAACGTAGCCATAGGCGTGAAGGAATTGATTCCCTCCTTATGAGGATCTGATTTAGGATCTTTTATGTAAGATTCGTGAGAGGTTTGCATTCGGTTTATGTGTTTAGGGAGGAAGTATGAATTTGAGTGGGCGAAGGAGAGGTGGGCGCTTCTCGGATGGGAGCTCTGCCGCCACTAGCGTTGAACTCCGGCGCGGCGGAGTCATTTAGGTGTGTGTCGCGGTTCCTTCGAATGGGAATCGTTCGTAGGAAGATGAACTTAAGGGATGTACATCCCGTTGCTGGTGTATATGATTGATTGGGCCCTAGGCCCGATCCGTCAGTGTCCATTACCACACTCCCTCTATAGAACTCCCCCCCCCCCTGATGTGGGTTTAACATTCAGGCCCATGCTGGCATGTCCTTCCATTTTTATTGTTTAGGAATTGATGATGTTAGTTAGTTAGGTAATTAGGAGAAAATTAGGACATTAACTTGATTAATGATAGGATTGATTTAGAAAATTTTCATATATTCATTTAGAATTTCATTTTAATAATTGATTTAGAGTTTCCTTTTAATAATTGATTTAGAATTTCATTTTAATAATTGATCTAGAATTTCGCTTTGATAATCATATTAATTTTAGAATCAATTTTGATTAATTTCTAGAAATATTTTAGAATCGATATTTTCATAATTGTTTTCTTGAATATATTTCTACTTTAATCTAATTTCTAACAATTAACATCTAACCATTAACATCTAATTCTTTACTTTTTTGCATCTAACTTTTAATTTCAACTTCTAACTTTTAATTTTTGTCATTTACTTTACATTGCTTTACTTTGCTTTATATCATATTGTACATCCATAACATTCTTCATCACATCTTAAAATGAACTTAAAAATGGTTCAGGCTTAAAAAATGCAAAAAGATAATAGTTCCCAAGCATGTAATGGACAATGGACTTAGAGACTCATTAGGACCCTTACAAAATACCTAGGACAAATATTCAACCCGAACATGGAAAGGAGCATTCAAGATTCAAGAACTTGTAATCTTTTATGTGCCTTCTAGTTTAGGATACAATTGCATACACAAGGCTTTCTCTTGGGCTACCTGACAATGAGACCTTTTATTTCCTACACTCCCTTGTACTTTACATGTACCCCCTCCCCTTTTGGATGTATGCTTTTACTTGCTTTCTCTTTTATTGCTTTATTGCTACTCCTTAGGCATTAGGAAGGATCATTATTTCATAATCAATAAGCAAACCCTTGATTCAACGTCAAGCGGTCTTTTTCAAATCAAAATCAATAAGCAAACCCTTGATCCAACGTCAAGCGATCTTTTCTTAAATCAAACTCAAAAACACAATAAATACGATTACAATTGTACGCCACGAGCCTTAAGTGGTAAAGAAGGGATGAGAATGGAGCTTTCCTACACTCGTTCGGAATGCTTCGAACACAAGATGTTTGACTTGGTAGTTCGAGGTATTCTCCTTTATCCATAGTCTTTAGTGCAATCCGAAATCAATAACACTTCCTCAAAACCTAAAAACAATTCAATGCATTCAAACCTTTTGTTTGAGCCTTAGGGCATCACAATCAAAAACCCTTCTTCAAGGTAATAAAATCAACAAAACAAACAACATTTTAAATGGATAGTGTGTGCAATGTATGATATGATTTGTTTCACAACTGTTTGAAGATCAAATAAATTTAAATGGATATTGAAATTTGAATTTGAATTTAAAAAAAATTATATCTTTTATTGGATATTTTTATGGAACAAATCAATCCAACTACATCTGCTAATATTCTGGACAAGATCATAGTTGACATCCAAAGGAGAAAACCCAAAAATTGCCTTGCTATTTAAGGAGAATCTCACTTTATCATTGAGGTGTGCGCTAGGATTGAATATCTTTGTGTTGGGTTTTATATGAGTCTTTTGTTTGTGTTTCTTATACACAAAGTTATTGCTTCATTCATATCATAAGGCATAGTAGTTGGTTTGTTTAGGGTTAATGATTGAGAGAAAGTGAGATGGGGTTCTCATATTTAGGGGGAGTCCTACATAGAAATACACCAATGGTAAAATTTAGAACATGGGCATTGAGCAAAGGGGTTGTTCATCTAAGACACTTTGTACTAATTTTATTAAAGAGTGGATTTTTTCTTAGGTAGAGTGCCCTAAGACTTAGGTGTTGTTTGCACTGAACTGGATTAATAATCTTTTTGTGTCTTTACTATTTTACCTTGATTCATTATTGATATCATAGTGTGTTCAATATAGTTTAACAAGTTTGACAACTTGTCTCAAACATCTGGTCCAACATCTGTCCCTTTAGGAACAAATCTTCAATTGGCATCAGAGTAGGAACCATGTTCTGTTTGGGTGAGCTCCAAGGAAGACATATTATGTTTATATGGGTAAAACAAAGAATTGGGGGTCTATCAATATAGAAGCTGTTTTGGATGGCCCCAATTATTATTATTGGAAATCTAAGATTATTACCTTTCTTAAATCCAGAGACAACAAAACATGGAAGGGTGTGATTAAAGGGTGGGAAAATATTGTGATTACTTATCAAGATGGTAGAACAAGTTTAAAGCCTAAAGTTGATTGGTGCAAATATGAAAATGATGAAGCTCTTGCTAATGACAAAGCCTTAAGTGTGTTAGGTGATAATCTTAGATCTAAAGGGGGGGGGGGGTGAATATGTCACTAGTTAAAAACTTTGAACAGCAAATTGTTTAGAAAAGTTTTTGGTAAGCGGAAGTAACCTGGATCAAATCGTCTAACTGAGCCTCTATCGAAAATCTCATATATGCGTTAATGCTATCAACGAATGATAATGAACAGAAATTGATCAAAGACTTTGGATCACTACCAATTGAATTCTATGCTACATGGATTGTTTATTTCCAATGATAAATAAAAAAAATCTGTTGAGACAAATTATCGAACACCTTGTGTGCAATCGATTTTATTGATCTTAAAATCCAATCACAATCTAAAGGATTCTGATCAACTCAACAAAACCTATTTCAAAAGGTAATAAATATCCAAACGTGTTGATCGCATGATCGATGAATTCAATAATTTGCAAGCGAAAAATAAAAGAGAGAAAGAGAGAGAGATAATACACAAGGGTTTGTTTAGGCAGTTCCCCAATCGACCTCACTATGTGTATGTCTTCCCTTAATTCGAACTTGAATTGAGATAATGAAATTAACCTTACTTTGCAAAATTATTTATAAAAGAGAGTGTAGAAATCCAACCCTACAAACCCTAAGTTTTGATGTTCATTATGACCCTTTATCTTCCCTTGAATAAAGGTTGATCAAGTAACCCGACAAAGCCAATTTGATTCACCATCTCACACTATTTCTTTACAAGAACCCCTTATTCTTCAAAGCTTTCACTCGATCGAATCCGAATTTTGAATTGTTGTAACCCAAGATTTACCAATATGATTTACCGTCCCACATTATTCCTTTATAAGAACTGTAGATGTTTGATTGGCTGCAGTTTATGGTAAAACACTAGCTGGATTCTAATGTCTTGACTGACACTACGCCAAATAAGGGAAAAGAGGGCGCTTATTTTGGCCTATAACAGCGCTTTTAAGCGCCCTCTAAAGTGGCGCTGGCATAGGTAAAGACAGCGCTTTGTTTTCCTGGAGAAAGCGCTGTCTAAAGTGGCCACATTATAGTGCGTTTTCAGAAAAAAGCGCCCTCTGGAGTGGTCCATAAAGGGACACCTTAGAGGGCGCTTTCTGGAAAAAACGCCCTCTAAAGTTGTCAATGTAAAGTGTTTAGAGGGCGCTTTCAGGAAAAAGCGCCCTCTAAAGTTGTCAATGTAAAGTGTTTAGAGGGCGCTTTCAGGAAAAAGCGCTCTCTAAAGTTGTCAATGTAAAGTGTTTAGAGGGCGCTTTCTGGACAAAGCACCCTCTAAAGTGTTAGTTATTTTAAAAAAATTTGTTTGAAAAACAGTGGATATTTAATTGGTAACCTGTTCGCATGCTGCAAAAGTGTAAAATTCATATTGATTTCATCCTTTAATCCAATGTTATACACCATTAATCCATTGATATATACAACATGAATCCATTTATATACAACATTAATCCTCCATATATACAACATTAATATATGATTCTTTGATCAACAATATACAACAACATATTCATGATTTAGTAAAAGTACAACAACAATATACAACATATATACAACAACAGCATACAACAACAACATTCCATACATATATGTACAACAATATACAACCTAGCTATATGATTCTTTGATCAACAATGAATTGACACAATTCATCCTTTATTTCATCCAAATGAGCTCTTGAGTAAGATTTGTATTCCTCAAAGTACTACAATTAAGAGAATAAAACATATTCATGATTTACTAACAAATTAGATGAAATATCCGATAATATTAAAATAAACCCTAAGTTATTATTCCATACCATTTTTGGGATGTCTATACGATTCAACGCAATGATATCTCTCATAAATCTCAATACAAAAAATCCGTAATCGACCGAATTATTTTGCTGAGGACACTACACAGAAAAACAAACAATGTATATATAGTTAATTTCTTACAAACACTATTATAAGCAAAAAAACAAACACTATTATAAGCAAAAATAAGATACTTAATATATACCTGAACTCTGACCCAGGTAATGTCCTTCCTATTACGATAATTCTTTTTCGATCTAAATTTTATTATTGCCCTAACAAAATAAAAACGTATATTGAGATCAATCTGACAGACATAATTAAATATACAAATACACACGAATATTTAGGGGAATTTCACTTACGCGTCAACCGTCTTCTTCATACTCGGATATTTACTCCAATCACCCGATAACGAATCGAGATAATACACTATTAGTCTCGAAAGATCCATAGCAACCAACACCCAGTGACCACTGTAAAATAAAACAAAAATTTAGATGAATGAAAATTTTCTACGTAAAAGATATACATAGATTAGAATGAAATTATTAGAAAGAAAATCTAACCCGTTGCCAGAATTAAACGGTAAAAAATACAAACTGGGTGTAGTATTATCGCCGGCCGCCATGAATCTATCGACTAGATCATTCTTTACGGATGTTGGATTTTTCGTTATTAACGTTGCGTTGATACGGGAAGCAGCAATAAAATTGAAACGGTTACACAATTCAGTTCCCCGCATCAATGTTACATACATATACCTTAAATAGAAACATAATAAACATTAGACTACTCATTGAAATGTGTAAATAAATTGTTCAACTAAGTAAATTATAGATTGATCGGAGTACCATATGTATGTATGAATGACAGCGATGCCCAATTCGTCGTGTTCAAAAAGTTGTTGCATGTCCTCCTTTGCAATTATTTCGAAATGAGCAGCTCCGAAAACACCTTCATCAAAATCTATACTACGAATGGCCCCGTGCATAATATCGGACTCATCCACCATTTTCTCAAGACGCATCATAATTTGAGATTTTGTCCCGGACGTCGTTGGAATATCCTTAGCAGCGCTTTTCAACTTTCGACCGGGAACCTAAAAATTCATATAAAATAAATCATGACTTTTTGTGATGCAACAGAATCGTTGCGTATATAATTCAATGGGTATATATATTTGTACCTCTTTTTGAGATGCAACCGACTCGATGCGTCTTGAAATCCCTTTACCAACTTTATGTGTGGGTCTTGTAGGAGTCTAACATTACCATGTAATAAGGATTGATTAAATATCATAATTGTAGCTGAATTGAAATGTGAATACTAAATATTCATAATCATTTAGAACATATATACCTCGGCATCAGGGAAAATTAGATCTGACGGCCAACCAACAAAGGATCCGACTGCATCTCGCATCAACGTTGTCTCTGAAACAACGTCAGGTAATGGTAGAAGGGCGTCCGTATCTAATACAAGGTCAACCGAAACTTTCATATATCCTACCGGGAGGGGATTATGGTGAAGTAATTCACCCGAAGTATTGTGCACTTTTCCCTTGCCAACTATGCGATACGTTGGTGACGATAGATACAGCTGACAAGGTGAAATGCCCTAAACCAATAATAAATGTTATTGTTAACGTGTATATGTGTCAAGTAAAAAAGTGCTATTTTAATTTCATAATAACATATATAATTACCTCGGGAAATTTCGGTTGACAATTGATACTAGCTCGGTCACTAGTATCTTTTGCCTCGGGAGCGCACATTTCCTCTCTATACCTTGCATTCTCGTTTTGCAGTTGGAGTACTTGTGCCCTTAACTCCGCCAAGGTCTCCATCACCTCTTTGTTGGTAGGATTTTTTGTTTTTGGTTTTTTATAAAATGACGACGGAGTCACACCAAAACCCTTACCCCTCACACGACCGGAATACTCAGGAACATTTAGTACTCGACTAAGTACGCTCCTGCAATCCTGGACCTCGGTTGAAGGTAAGGTTTGGGATAAAGTCTCCTGAAATATTATTAGAGGAGATTAAAAATTAATTATATGTCTAACAAAATTTTCGATATAATTAAAGAAATAATGTTACATATACTTACACATTCGTCATAAACATTTTGGACCGCTTCAACGACAGCCCCATCCTTCCCAACCCGAGCAGCCTTCCATAATACGTGCTCCGGAAGAGATGTTGCGTCACTTTTCTCCTCGGTTAGCTACACATTGAATTAGATTATAAGATCATCAATTATAACATATTGTGACAATGTATAAGCTCATAGCATTTGAATATACTCACAATTCTTTGTTGTAACCGTGCATATCCCGTACGCCCTTTTTTGTACGGATACGCGGGTTTTGATGCCCTTTTCCAATTTTTGTCGCTTACTTCCTGGATAAAAAAGTTTAAGGCATATTAGAACCAAGTAACTTAACAATTGTATAATACCATAATTAATAGACATTACATGGAATTTTTCGTTTCTTCGTTTGGCGACAAAGTTATCCCATTCATCGGCTGAAATAATCTCGGCATACTTCATTGGCCGTTCTGCTTCAACAAATTTTCCTTCCTCATCCTTGAGAAATTTGTTGGACAAAAAGGATCGAAATCCTCGGAGTCTTTTTCCGGCCAATTGAATACAATATTTTTGCCGGCTTTCGTCGATGTGAAAGGATCTCTAAAAAACATACACATGGAGTGTGTTATTATAAAGTAATATTATAACAATATATGGTCAACAAATAGTCAACAAAAAAAACATATAACAATATATGGTAAGTACCTGTATCTCCGACCATATTTTTTCTTTGCCAACCTTCAAGTCCGGGCTTCTCCAATTATCACATGTAATCGGAATATGTTGTCGAACAAGGAAACCAATGTAACTTGCCAACATTGAACCGTTAGGCTCAATTAGTTGGTCTTCAGCACTCCAATGTACTTCAAATTTTACACCCTTGTCTCTTGCACGAATGATTGACTTCATAACAGTCAATCCTCGTTTGATTTCTTTTTCAACATTGTTACGTGATCCATTCGCGTCATGGGTATCGTCTTGGTTAGCCATTTTATCTGTAATATAGAAATGATTCAATAAGACCCAAGTAAGACAATGATTCAATACGTGAACACATTCATATACCTTCCATTTCTCTCATGTTACAACAATCTAAACTCTTTTTTTTTATCATTATTGAATACAAACTCAAACACACCTACTGCATGCAAAAGACCAATGCAAACTTATGGTGTTTGGAACATGAACAAACTTGCATCCATAATCATCAAACTTCCAAGCACAAGCTCAAACACACTTCAAATGATATCAGTTTTCAATCAGAAATAAAAAACTCAGTTTGCCCTAAACAACATTAATCAACATAATGCACAAAATGTAAAACTAAGTTTAGAAAATGCCCTAATCAAACACATGAAGAAAGTGAACGGTAACGATGGAGAAGAGAAATACCTTCAAGGTGACGGTAACGATGGAGAAGAAAGTGAACAGTGACGGTGGACGTGAACGTGAACGCAGCAGCAGAAAAAGGCGACGGCGACGATGACGGTGAGGGAGGGAGAACGAACGGAGGATGAGAGTAATCGGAGTAGAGAGTAATCGCAGTAGAGAGAAAACCCAGTTACGTAAACGAAATAGCTTATAGGGAGGGAAAATAAAGAGACATGCAGTATATGTTATAATTTTAATGTTTACTAAAGGGGACCTTAGAGGGCGCTTTTGTAAAAAAAGCGCCCTCTAAAGGGGGCCTAAGAGGGCGCTTCTGAAAGCGCTCTCTAAGGCTTTCCAAAAGCGCCTTCTAAACTGGAAATGTACATGGACTTAGAGAGCGCTTTTTTAAAAGCGCTTTTTTAAAAGCGCCCTCTAAGGGTAACCTTAGAGGGCGCTTTCACTAAAGCGCCCTCTATTGTTGTCCCTCCATTTCCTCATTATTTTTTTTTGGCTTCACTTTAGAGGGCGCTTTGTTACAAAAGCGCCCTCTAAAGGGGGCCTAAGAGGGCGCTTCTAAAAGCGCTCTCTAAGGCTTTCCAAAAGCGCCTTATAAACTGGAAATGTACATGTACATAGAGAGCGCTTTTTAAAAAGCGCCCTCTAAGGTTACCCTTAGAGGGCGCTTTCAATAAAGCGTCCTCTATTGGTGTCCCTCCATTTCCTCATTATTTTTTCGCTTCACTTTAGAGTGCGCTTTGTTACAAAAGCGCCCTCTAAAGTGCGCTGTCTATTCCAATAGTATGCTCCTTATTTTTTCTCTTCACTTTAGAGTGCGCTTTTGTAATAAAGCGCCCTCTAAGGGGCGCTGTCTATTCCAGTTTTTGGCGTAGTGTGATGTCATGACATGCTGTGGAGATGTTCGTTTGACTGCATTGTATGTTAGATCATCTAACTGTACTCTGATGTCCTGACTGATGTCATGACATACTTGAGTAGTATGTTGCAGGTTTAGCTAATACAGGACTTACTGAATGTCAAACTAGATGTTATGACATTCATCCCTATCACCAGATACTGAGGAATAGAACAATTGGTGTTCTTCTATAACTCAGTATTTATGTTCAGTCTGTTTATCAAGGGAATAACAGACCTGGCACAAGGCCTACTGTCTGAATGTCAAACTGGATGTTATGACATTCATCATTGACAACATATACTGAATAATATGCAGGTTGGTTTTCTGCTACACTTCAGTATGTATCTCAGTCTGTTCTTCAGGAGAACTACAGACCATGGCATAAGGCCTTATGTGTATATTTCAAATTGGATATTGTGACATTTATTAATGTAAGCTGATACTGAAGTATGGACGCTTTGGTCCTATACAGTACAACATTTTGTACAGTCTGTTTTTAGGAAAAACAGACTTAGCATATGGTCTATGATGTGGAAGTCAAACTGAATGTTGTGACATTCATTCCTGACAGCATATGCTAAAGTGTAGGTTATTTAGTTTTTCTGTTTCAGCATTTTTCTCAGGCTATTCTTCAGGAATTCAACAGCTGAGCTAAAATCTAGGAAACTAACAACTAAGCTACAATTAATGAACCGAACAAATAGCCTATTTGTTAGTACCCTAAGATGTGGAAATTAGGTTAACATGCTTGACCTTAATTTCAGGAAATACAAGTACAAGGCCCAAGTGCTGCAATATAAAAGGATGGTTATCCTTCATTCAGAATTTGGGGATTTTAGGCGTGAAGATTTTAGTTGTCCATCATACTTCACTGCTGTATTTTTGTGAGTCTTGTATTAGGTGTATCTTGTTAGCCAAGCTATTATCATTTAGATGATTGCATTGGTTTAGGGTGTTCATTGAGTTGTAAGTGTTGTGTCACTCTAAGCTTTTAAGCGTGAGTACTGTGTATCTTGATTAAAGTTGTTAAGCACAATCAAGAGTTGTTTAAAGTGTGACTTCATAATTATCTTTAATCTTAATTAAAGGTTGTAATCACTGAGGTGATTGAGGGGGAGTGAGTAGGAACTCTGATCTTAGTGTAAGATTGAAATTGCATTGGGTAGGTATTAAGTGATAGGGGTTAAACAATTGGTTTAAGGTCTGAATTAATACTACTAATAGTGGATTTCCTCCCTGGCTTGGTAGCCCCCAGACGTAGGTCATGTTGGACCGAACTGGGTAAACAATTCCTTGTGATTATTTACTGCACTTACTTTTTAAGTTCTGCATAATTCTTGTCCGCGCAGAATTGGATGTCATAACATCCCGTGTGACATCGAAAGTGATAACTAGAATTTCAATTGGTATCAGAGCAGGCACCATGCCTATTAATTTCTGGGTGAGGTCTAGGGAAGTTACTTTCTAGTACCATGGACAAGGATGTAGGATACTCAAATAGACCACCCATGTTGTATGAGTCTAACTATGATAACTGGAAGCCTCGTATGATAGCCTTCTTGAGGTCTCTAGATAGCAAAGTCTGGAGAGCTGTCAACAAAGGATGGGAACATCCAACGAAGACAGGTGAAGATGGAGTCAGTGTGCAAATTCTTGAAGAAGAGTGGGACAAGGAGCAAGAGGCATTAGCCCTTGGAAATTCTAAGGCCTTGAATGCATTGTTCAATGGAATCAGTAAGAACATCTTCAGACTGATGCACCACTGTGAGCTGGCTAAGGAAGTTTGGGATACCCTCAAGATAACTCATGAAGGTACCTCCAAGGTGAAGATGTCTAAACTTCAGATGCTGACCACCAAGTTTGAAAATCTGAGGATGAAAGAGGATGAGACTATTCATGACTTCCACATGAATATTCTTGAAATTGCAAACACCTCTGGTGGCTTAGGTGAGAAAATGGCTGAAGAGAAACTTGTAAGAAAGATTCTCAAGTCATTACCTAAGAGATTTGCCATGAAGGTCACTGCTATAGAAGAGGCTCAGGAGATCTGCAATATGAAGGTGGATGAGCTCATTGGTTCTCTCCAAACCTTTGAAATGGGCTTGTGTGAGAATGTTGAAAAGAAGAACAAAAGCGTAGCTTTTGTATCAAATACTGAAGAGGATTCAGAAGCAGGATGTACTGGAGGTGATGAAAGCATATCAGAAGCCATAGCCATGCTTGGGAGACAGTTCAACAAGTTCGTGAAGAAGATTGATCAAAAAGGGAGACCAAATGTCAAGAACATCTCGTCTGACACCAGGAAAAGATCAACTTCTGAAGAAAAGTTCAACCAAGGCAAGGGAATCCAGTGCCATGGATGTGAAGGTTTTGGACACGTTAGAGTTGAATGTCCTACTTACCTCAAGATGCAAAAGAAGGGGCTATCTGTCACATGGTCTAAAGGAGATTCTGAGAGTGAATCTGAAGGAGAATCTGCTAAACATGTGACTGCACTAACTAGTGTTTGTGCCACTGATGATGACTCAAGTGCAGATGAACTGACCTTTGATGAACTTGCTGCATCATATAAGGAGCTATGTGTCACAAGTACAGAAGTGCGTGTACAAGGAGAAAAGCAGAAGAAACTCATCAAGGAGCTGGAGGATGAGAAGCAGAGGCATCTGACAGTCATAGATGGCCTAAATGGTGAGATAACCTTGCTGAGCTCCAAGCTAGATCAAATGACAAAATCCATCAGAATGCTAAATAAAGGAACATACACCTTGGAAGAGATCTTAAAGGTGGGACAGAAGTCTGGAACCATGTCTGGTTTAGGCTTTGTGAAAAAATCCTCTACTGAACTCAAACGCTCAAAGGCTGAAGTTCAGAAATTCAAGCGGAGGTCACACCCAATGTCTCAACATCAGGGAACCAGGATGAGCAACCATCAGAGGAAGAAATTTCAGAGATGGAGGTGTCACTACTGTGGTAGGTTTGGTCATATAAAATCCTTCTGCTACAGGCTGCATGGTTATCCTAACCAAACCCCTCATGTCAGACCTAAGCATAAGGCATATAAGCATAATGCCCCCAGCAAGAAACGACAATGGTATGCTAGGCTAGCTCACACAGCTCTAAGGGAATCTACCAGAGAAGACTGGTACTTTGACAGTGGCTGCTCAAGACATATGACTGGTATGGAGAATTTATTGGTAGATATACAACCTCACACTACCAGTTATGTGACCTTTGGTGATGGTGCTAAAGGAAAAATCAAAGGTGTGGGTAAGCTGGACAGCTCTGGAGTTCCAGAATTGAACAATGTGCTGTTAGTAAAAGGACTAACTGCCAACCTCATCAGCGTAAGCCAGCTGTGTGATCAAGGGTTCTATGTTCAATTTACTAAGGAGCTATGTGTTGTGACAAATGGAGATAATCAGGAAGTTATGAGAGGATCCATATCCAAAGATAACTGTTATTTGTGGGAACCTAAGTTCTCAAACTTTTCCACAATGTGCTCCTCAGCCAAGGAAGAACAGGAGGTGAAGCTGTGGCATAGACGCCTTGGTCATCTCCACTTAAGGGGAATGAAAAAGATCATATCCAAGGAAGCAGTTAGAGGAATCCCAAAGCTGCTTATTAATGAAGGAAGAGTCTGTGGAGAATGTCAGGTTGGCAAGCAAACTAAGATGTCACACCCTAAGCTGGGACATCCTACAACTTCCAGAACTCTGGAACTGTTGCACATGGACTTAATGGGACCTATGCAGGTTGAAAGTCTGGGTGGAAAGAGGTATTCCTATGTGGTGGTTGATGACCATTCCAGATACACTTGGATAAGCTTCATCAGAGAAAAGTCAGATGCATTTGATGTCTTCAAAGAACTGTGCATCAGACTTCAACGGGAAAAGGACAGTTGTGTTGTCCGAATTAGGAGTGATCATGGGACGGAGTTCAAAAATTCCAAGTTTGATGAGTTTTGCTCGTCTGAAGGAATAAGTCATGAGTTTTCCTCTCCTATAACTCCTCAGCAGAATGGGATAGTTGAAAGGAAAAGCAGAACTATTCAAGAATTTGCCAGAGCTATGATTCATGCAAAGAAGCTCCCTATGCACTTTTGGGCTGAAGCTATGAATACAGCTTGCTATGTTCACAATAGAGTTACCTTGAGAAAAGGAACCTCTTCCACTCTGTATGAAATATGGAAAGGCAGAAAACCCACTGTGAAGTACTTTCATATCTTTGGAAGCAGATGTTACATTCTTGCAGATCGTGAACAAAGAAGGAAAATGGACCCCAAAAGTGATGAGGGTATATTCCTAGGTGTCGCATTACGTGAAAAACTGGCGGGAAAACGAAACAACAGAGCCGCCACCGTGCGTTATTTATCCCAAAAGAGGGAAAGGAAACGCTCGAAGTAAACCTGGAAAAAAGCATGGTCTCGCGACCAAAGAGAATGGGATCGGGAGTCGGTTATGCGAAGGGAAGGTATTAGCACCCCTACGCATCCGTCGTACTCGACGGGATCCACACACAATAGGAAGGAAAATGGTTGCTAAAACACTGCTCAAACACACGTCAAACTGGCTGGAAGAGACACAAGAAAACAAACAAGACTGACTCGGCAGGATATCGCATCCGGGGCCTACTTAGTCTATCAAACATAGACATCAGATTCGAAGTAGTTCGGACTGGGGGAAAAACATGCTCGCTAGGATGTCGCATCCTATGCATACGTATCTTCTTGGACTAAGAAGAATCAGAGCATTCGTAGCTCGGCTAACACACGCCAAACAAAACAACACGGGAAATCAACTGCCAATCGCTGGGCTTACGTCAAACTCCACACAAACAGGCAAACGTGGAATCCGAATGCCAATCGCTGGACTTACATCAGATTCCGAACCAAAACAGGAAGAAGAAGGGTCTCGATTGCAACTAGGGCAAGAGAAAGGGAAGGTCTCGATCGCAACGAGGGCGAGAGAAAAGAATTAGTATTAGTTGTTAGTCAAACTCGACAAGACATCGCATCTCGTGCCTACGTATCTCATCTGGACATGAGAATCAGAGTTGCCGTAGTTCGGCTAAACTATTCCTGTTGGTTTGTATTTTTTAAGTGGACAACGTCACTACGCAATCTACCGGATGCTCGACCTTTGGAGACTTACTCACCTGTAGTAGAAGGAGTTGACGTATCCTTAAGAGGGGATAATGTTTGTTTGTGTTTTAGGAAAGCTCAAGCAAGAAAGGAAGTCCTATACGAAGGAACCGTGCTACCTTAATTGACATGCAAACGAGACTACGCGGAGTCTAGCAAACCTAGGGGATACAATCACACCACACAAACACATACAGCATGAAGTAAACACACCAACAAGGGGCTCAAACATCAAGGCTAGGCTTTAGTCGAGGGGTCATGTCAACCTCGACAAACAAGCCACTGTATCAGGGTGAGGTTAGCTCTTAACCTTGACATTGAGAGTCAAGGTGAAGCTGATGAAAGGAGAGTGAAGATGGGACTTCACAGCTCTTATCCCTGGCTTGGGAGAGCTTTAGACAATGAAGTGTGGGTTCAGAAAGTGGGAACCCTTCTACACTTATGACACTGACTCAACTGTACAACTGTACAAGGATCTTGGGTTAATGTCCACAAGGCATCAACATGTGATGTGAGCCAAGGGACGACTCAACAGAATAGCAGGAGATGGATTGCACATCTCTTGTGTCTTCCAATTGCCTTATCAAAGGTCTTTTCCTGCTTGGGGACAAAAATAAACAAGCACAAGCATTGCCTCTTAAGGAGGACTTCAGACAGGTGCCTGGCCAAGTAACAGGCCAGGTCTTCCAGACTACATGGAGAAGAGATCATTATACCTCAATGCTCAAGCTAGCAAGCAAAGCAAACACAAGTTCACAAGTGAACTATAGCAACTAAGGTACCTGAAATCAATCCAATATAATCAGTACTCAGCTCAAACAATAAGCAAACAGACAATGGTCCACAGTTAACTATACAGTCAAACAACAGTCAATGCACAAAGGTGCAAGCCATAAGGCACAAACTCAAGTTTCAAAACCTACAAAACAAACTCAAAGTTAGTCATAAACAAACAATAAACCAACTCCAATTGAGTGCACATCATTAAGCATAAGCAATTATGCTCTTTGACCTGAAACAAAACTCAAATGTGAGAGCACAAACCACTAGTACAAGACTAGGGTCAAAATGAGAGCAAAAAGTTAAAACAGAACATGAAACTTATCAAAAATCAAGATCAATCAAATAAGAAACAAATCCAAGTGGTTTCACATTCATATCATCAACCATTATCATTTCATGAAACAAAGAGTGCAAAACATGCAATTTAGAACCTCATAGGACCAAACAGAAAGATCCAATTCAAATCAACTCACAAACATTTCAATAAATCCCCAAAAAATTCATGGTCAAACAGAATTCACAACATGACAAACATACCAAATTTCAAGTTATTTGGACCAAGGGAAGCAAGTCATTTAAATTCATCAAGTCAACACAAGTTCAAACAAGCTCATACAAGGCATCAAAACATGCATCAACTTCAAGCAATCATAAAACAGATACCAAGCATGATAAATGAATGAAACCAAAGCCATGGCAAACTTCAAGATGTCTATAAAACACATGCCAAATTTCAAGTCCATCCAATTAACCACAAGAATTTCACAAATCAAATGAAATCATGTCTCATAAGAAGTCAACAATTGGTCAAACAGGGGATAAAATCTCAATCAAATTGAAAATGCACTCCAAAAATCCAAAAACATTCACATTCAAGCTTAACATCCAGAAGATTCAACATGAAAAAATTCAGGTCATTTAGAGTTCATATGGCATGGTAACAAAAATCATGAAGTTGCACAAGAAATGGTGTGACACAAATTGTCACACCTCTAATGATCATGTCATATCTCTCAAACCAGGAATGCAAAAATCACAAATTATATACCAAAATGACCAGGATTGAGTCTAGAACACACATGTAAAATTTCAAGAATTTCCAATTAGGCATCATCATTTCATGATCAAAAGAGTAAGCAAGGTGCAACAAAGGACATGTTCACATAAATCCTAGCCAAAACAGAAATCTACATGTGCACAATTTCATTAAAAATCATCAAAAAATTCTAGAGATCACAAGGATCATCATGGAAAAAATCTCACATTAATTGGATAAACCATCAAGAAGTTATGAATTTTGTAACATGGTGAAAAATTAAAAAATGTGAAACAAGGCAAGGTGAACATGATTAACATATGTGAAAAAATAATACAAATGCCAAAAAGAAAGTGCATGAGCGGAGGATCGAGCCTTGTAGCATTTCAAACTGCGCGCGCTAGAGCTTAAGCGTTGCGTTTAATTCAATGACGTGGCCTATGGTGATTGGTTTCATGAGCGAAAAACATCAAAAACATGCAAAGTAGGCCAATACACAATCAAATGGATTCTGGAAATGGTTCTTGCGCGCCTTCAACATGTTCTTCATTCAAAATCCAGGTGATGAACAATTTTCCACAGAAATTGGCAAATGATTTACCAAAAGACTCGTCTCAACAAGCACAACAACAATCTCAACATGATTTCCTCTAATTCTCACTAACAAATCCAGATCGATCAAAAGAAAATTTGAACATCAAACTTCAATTCACAATATCTCATTCAATACTTGATGAAATTCAATTCTATAAGATTCAGCATGCTCTACAATAGGAGATCTACATAAGCCATAGCCTAATTTCATGAATTGAAAGTTTCGAATTCCAACCTTTGAAGAATTGCAGAACTGGAATCTTGAATTTCTGGCTTTGAAATGTTGAAACAGATGATCCTTCAAGCTCCAATTGATGAATGAGTGAAAGACTTTAGCTCAATTGCCTTGAATCTTGCTCCAATTTCCAAATGCCATTGATGAAGCTCTATGTAACAGCTCTTGAATTTGCTCGAAAATGGATATATCTTGCTTGCAGAAGGTTCAACAATGATTGTAGATGATGAAACAATGAAGAACATCACAAGTTTCTTTGGAAAATTTGCAGAAAAATGAAGATGAAAAAATTGAGAGAGTTTGGGATTTTGGATTCTAGATCTGAGATGAATGAATGCTAATGATGGATTCAGTTAGGATTAACTATTTATATGTGTTGTTAATCACTTTGTTAATCTCAATTAGCTGAAATGGAAGTGAATTAGTGAAAATGCATTTTCATGTGTAATTGGCCAAAATGACCTTGCATGCATGAGAATTTTGCTACAGTGCACGAAATTCAGCTCAAGCATATCCCAAATGTTGATTTAAGACCAAATGTGAAGCTTGAAAGTGTGGCAAATGCATATTTTGAAAGTGACTTTTTTTCCCTCCCTTTTTCAAATTGGTTCACTTGAAAAATGGACTTTTTATGTGATGATTTTTGATGAAATGTGATGAGTGATTATGATAAAGCATTTCAAATGGAGTTTGTTCAAAAAAGAATCACATGAATTGGCCAAATGGATCAAAAGTTATGCCTCCTTGAAGTTCAAAAATTCTTGACAATGATTTGATCATAACTTACCAACCACACATGAGAAATTCATGTTCTTGGACTTTTTGGAAAGATGAGAGCAAGATATTCAACTTTCATGTTGGAAAAAATTCCATTTGAAGCTTGTATGATGATGTAAATTTGAGGAGAAGACCTTTCCATTTTTGGCAGTTTGAAATTACAGGTCACTTACTATTTTTGGAAACTTTTCATCTGACCTCAAATTCTTCAATCTTGATCTTTGAAATGTCAAATGAGACTTGTATGGACATGAATGAAGCCTTTCAAACCATCTCCCACCTTCAAATCCCTGAATTCAGGCACAGTTGACCACAGTTGACTTTCTAGGGTTTCAGATGCAATTCAGCTTGACTGTTGAGCTTTGATCATCCAATCTTTGGCCAAACCACTTCAAAATGATCCCTAGGTCATGTGAACTTGTTGAACCAACCCTAGGGCCTTGCTTCAATGGGAAATGCACTTGCTTGCTTGCTTGCTTGACTGATCCTCCTAACCAATCTTGACTTAATGACTTGTACTCGGGCAAATGAACAATGCAATGCTATGCAGTGGATTATGTAATGTTAATAACCTAAAATGAAAATGAATGTACAAAATGGGAGGTGCAAATTTGAGGTGTTACACTAGGATACTCAACTAACAGCAGAGCCTACAGAGTATTCAACTCCAGGACCAATGTCCTGATGGAATCCATAAATGTTATTGTGGATGATAAAGAGGAAGGAGTCGATGTCGTAGAGGATGTTGGAACATTCCTTGATACTTCAACAGACATACCAGTCAAGACTTTAGAAGTACAGGAGACTCCTCCTGAATGTGAGGTAGATGCATCCACCAAAGTGCCGTCTATCAGAATTCAGAAAGACCACCCTAAGGATCTTATCATAGGGGATCCCAATAGAGGTGTGACTACCAGATCAAGGGAAATTAGCTCAAATTCCTGTTTTGTATCCAAGGTTGAACCAAAAAATGTGAAAGAAGCCCTGACTGATGAATATTGGATCAATGCCATGCAAGATGAACTGGAGCAGCTTAAAAGGAATGAAGTATGGGAGCTAGTTCCACGACCTGAAGGGACGAACATCATTGGTACCAAGTGGATTTACAAAAACAAATCTGATGAGAAGGGAGTAATCACTAGGAATAAAGCAAGACTAGTGGCTCAAGGATATACTCAAGTTGAAGGGGTTGATTTTGATGAGACGTTTGCACCTGTTGCTAGACTTGAGTCAATCAGATTACTGTTAGGTGTGGCCTGCATTATGAAGTTCAAACTGTTCCAAATGGATGTGAAGAGTGCCTTTCTAAATGGCTACTTGAATGAAGAGGTCTATGTGGAACAACCTAAAGGGTTCTGTGATCCTAACCAACCTAAACATGTGTACAAGTTGAGGAAAGCCTTGTATGGGTTGAAGCAAGCACCTAGAGCTTGGTATGAAAGGTTGAATGAATTTTTGACCTCTCATGGATACAGAAAAGGTGGGATAGATAAGACCTTGTTTGTGAAGGATGAAGATGGCAAAATCATGATTGCCCAAATTTATGTGGATGATATTGTTTTTGGTGGAATGTTAGAGCAAATGGTGAAACATTTTGTTCACCAGATGCAATCTGAGTTTGAAATGAGTCTGGTTGGGGAACTGACTTATTTTCTTGGAATGCAAGTCAACCAAATGGAGGATTCTATGTTTCTCTCCTAAAGCAAGTATGCCAAAAACATAGTTAAGAAGTTTGGTATGGATAATGCTAGGCACAAGAGAACTCCTGCACCTACTCATTTAAAGTTAACCAAAGACGATGGAGGTCCTAGTGTTGATCAATGCTTGTATAGAAGCATGATAGGTAGTCTACTATATCTAACTGCAAGTAGACCTGATATTTCCTATGCAGTTGGAGTGTGTGCTAGATACCAAGCAGAACCCAAAGTGAGCCACTTAAATCAAGTCAAGAGGATTCTCAAATATGTCAATGGGACTTGTGACTATGGTATGCTATACTCTCATGGCTCAGAGCCTGTCCTATCTGGGTATTGTGATGCTGATTGGGCTGGGAGTGCTGATAACAGAAAAAGCACCTCAGGAGGATGTTTCTTCTTGGGAAACAATCTCATATCATGGTTCAGCAAGAAACAGAACTGTGTATCTCTGTCCACTGCAGAGGCTGAATACATAGCAGCTGGAAGCAGTTGTTCCCAACTGGTGTGGATGAAACAGATGCTTACTGAGTACAATGTCTCTCAAAATGTCATGACCTTGTACTGTGACAATCTCAGTGCCATCAATATTTCCAAGAACCCCATCCAACACAGCAGGACCAAACACATTGACATTAGACATCACTTCATCAGAGATCTGGTGGAAGACAAAGTGATTACCTTGGAACATGTAGCCACTGAACTACAACTTGCTGACATTTTCACCAAGGCTCTGGATGCTACTCAGTTTGAAAATTTAAGGGGCAAACTGGGAATATGCCTCTCCGAGGATTTATAGCAACCAATGATGTTTGGGATGTATTGTTTAATATCTCAACCTATTAAACAATTGAAAGTGTGCTATGACTGGACAACAGATCACAGCTATGTTACTCGCTGCAAGTATGGTAACAAGATGTTAAGGGGATATTCGAACATGAGACATCCTATGTGTCTGCTGGACTTCAAGAAAGTGTTCAGGCAGGAGTGGTTCAAGACGTCAGACTCAACGTCATGGGATCTGATATTGGTGTACCTGCTGTAAAGCAAGAGTGTGTGACTACTTGATCAAAGCTGTGAAGCAAGATTAAGTGGGTGATGTCTTGATCAAAGCTATAAAGCAAGATCAAGAGTGTATTTCTGTCATTTCTGTAATTCTGTCATTTGTGTGTAATTCTGTTTATTTTGGTCTGTAATTTAAAGTTTTGCTTTGGCAACATTTTTGACAAAAAGGGGGAGTAACACCTGTGATGCCCCAGGACAACAGATTGTTTTGCTAAACAGATATTCAAGATAGATATTCAAGATCCTCTAATCCAGAGGTTGTGCTGCAGCTGATGTTCCACTTCCATGAGTGTGAGTGTGTTTATGTGTGCTGCTATTAGAAGTTTTTATTTAACTTCTGTTTGTGTGTTGATATGTGAAGTTTTTATTTAACTTCTATGTGTGTGAGTGTGCTGCTACTCTGAGTGTATTAGCTAGGTAAATTTCCCTGCTAGATGAGTGTTTTCTGCTGCTGTGTACTCTGTTGTGAGGACAAAGTGTTTTAGCCAAAAATTTGCCAATGGGGGAGTTTGTAGATGTTTGATTGGCTGCAGTTTATAGTAAAACACTAGCTGGATTCTAATGTCTTGACTGATGTCATGACATGCTGTGGAGATGTTTGTTTGACTGCATTGTGTGTTAGATCATCTAACTATACTCTGATGTCTTGACTGATGTCATGACATACTTGAGTAGTATGCTGCAGGTTTAGCTAATACAGGACTTACTGAATGTCAAACTAGATGTTATGACATTCATCCCTGTCAGCAGATACTGAGGAATAGAACAGTTGGTGTTCTTCTATAACTCAGTATTTATGTTCAGTCTGTTTATCAAGGGAATAACAGACCTGGCACAAGGCCTACTGTCTGAATGTCAAACTGGATGTTATGACATTCATCATTGACATCATATACTGAATAATAGGCAGGTTGGTTTTCTGCTACACTTCAGTATGTATCTCAGTCTGTTCTTCAGGAGAACTACAGACCATGGCATAAGGCCTTATGTGTATATGTCAAATTGGATATTGTGACATTTATTAATGTAAGTTGATACTGAAGTATGGACGGTTTGGTCCTATACAGTACAGCATTTTGTACAGTCTGTTTTCAGGAAAAACAGACTTAGCATATGGTCTATGATGTGGAAGTCAAACTGAATGTTGTGACATTCATTCCTGACAGCATATGCTAAATTGTAGGTTGTTTAGTTTTTCTGTTTCAACATTTTTCTCAGGCTATTCTTCAGGAATTCAACAGCTGAGCTAAAATCTAGGAAACTAACAACTAAGCTACAATTAATGAACCTAACAAATAGCCTATTTGTTAGTACCCTAAGATGTGGAAATTAGGTTAACATGCTTGACCTTAATTTCAGGAAATACAAGTACAAGGCCCAAGTGCTGCAATATAAAAGGATGGCTATCCTTCATTCAGAATTTGGGGATTTTAGGCGTGAAGATTTTAGTTGTCCATCATACTTCACTGCTGTATTTTTGTGAGTCTTATATTAGGTGTATCTTGTTAGCCAAGCTATTATCATTTAGATGATTGCATTGGTTTAGGGTGTTCATTGAGTTGTAAGTGTTGTGTCACTCTAAGCTTTTAAGCATGAGTGATGTGTATCTTGATTAAAGCTGTTAAGCACAATCAAGAGTTGTTTGAAGTGTGACTTCATAATTATCTTTAATCTTAATTAAAGGTTGTAATCACTTAGGTGGTTGAGGGGGAGTGAGTAGGAACTCTGATCTTAGTGTAAGATTGAAATTGCATTGGGTAGGTATTAAGTGATAGGGTTAAACAGTTGGTTTAAGGTCTGAACTAATACTACTAATAGTGGATTTCCTCCCTGGCTTGGTAGCCCCCAGACGTAGGTCATGTTGGACCGAACTGGGTAAACAATTCCTTGTGATTATTTACTGCACTTACTTTTTAAGTTCTGCATAATTCTTGTATGCGCAGAATTGGATGTCATAACATCCCGTGTGACATCGAAAGTCTGTTAACTAGAATTTCAAGAACTTTCCGTTCTTCAAAGCACTCACTCGATCGAATCCAAATTGCACAGTCTTGTTCAAAACCTTCAAATCCTAAATTAATCTTGAAGGAAAACCCCGCCTTTATTTTCTTATTTGAAACCCTCAAAGATCTCAACCCAATTTACAATTCAATCAACCTAAATTGGACGTTATCAACCGTAATTCTAGATGGCACTCAAACAAATAATGATTATGTGTAGTTTGTTTGTGGGTATGCATAGAATGGGGTTGAAGATGATGAGAATACTTTGAAATATCGGTTTCTTGTAGGGTTTACTCTAGAACCTTTCTAGAAAGGATGCGTGTATGAAGTATTTATATGCATGCATGTTTGGAGGAAAAAGGAACTCAAAAGATTTGAAAAAGTTATAATTTTTTGGAAAATTATGTTACATGTGTCGACCTATGTAAGTCTTGTGTTGACCTGTTCGATGCATGTGTCGACCTGTATAGGTCATGCATCTACCTGTAAAGATCATGTGTTGACCTGTAGAGGCGACACATCAAACAGAGGCTACATGCTTTAAAACTGGAGTACATGAGCCGACCTAAAAATCGGAAGTGTCGACCTGTAGAGAAAATTTTCTTCTATGTGTCGACCTATAATGCGTATGTGTCGATACATAGTTGTTTTTCACATAATAATCAATTTTTGATGCATGAAACCTTTTGCAACTTATTTCCAAATGTTTTTATACTTCCTAATGCTAACATGCACATTGAGAATCAGAGGATATTGTCCAATATACATAAGCGCTAAAGTATCTTAGTTTTAACATCATACAAAATAAATCTAACGAAAAGTTTTACTCACATACTCCCCATTTTTTTATGATGGCAATACTTGAGATGATGTGTTTCGTGTCTTCATAAAGGCTCCCCGTGAATGTATGCATCCCAACTTCATCTTGCAGATGTTTCTCGCCCTTTGAAAACATCAAAAAGAGATAAAACAATCTATGAGAAGTATCTTATATCACACATATACCAATATAACACATAGAGGAGTTTGCAAAGATAAGATCATCAATAACACAACACTCACATAAAATGATGTACATATTGAAAAAAGAATTCATAAACATAAATAGAAGCATTTAAAGCAACAATACAACATGGTTGCCACAATTTATGCCAAATAACACATACAATAAACATGAAAGATGAAGGATACAATGCAATAAAAAACTCTTGAGTTTCTACAAAAGTGACATGATTACATGACATATACTTTTTTATGCTCCCGAAATGCTGCACACGCATGTGCTATAGCAAGGCGATATATAGATTTACCACCATTCAAACCAAAAACGTAGATGTTATCATAACAATAACACACTATAATAATTTTCCTAACATTATAACATGTTCAAACGTATTTCATATCGGAATAGATAACAAGTTTAAACACCAGGAACATATTTCAAGTATGAAACAAGAATAACATAAAGTTATTATAAGCATATAAATTGACATACATGAATAGAAAATTTTAGAAGTGAACATTCATGTACTATTTCATGCATCAAGGATATCAAGCATTTGGAACATAAACAACATGCAAAAGTAAAAACTTACTTTCAAAGAGGGAAAATGGAACAATATTACCTCGCTTATGAATTGATGAAGGATGCACTCATATGTGATTGAAGATCCAAGAAAATTTATAGCAAAAGTATATAAAGTCCATGCAATAAATCATATTTAGGCAAGATTTGAGATATCAAGTATCCCCAATTCCCTTTGAGTGTTGAAAAACCGTTCATTCGCAAGAGGTTTTATAAAGATATCTGCAAGTTGATTTTTGCTATCAACATGCTCAAATACGACGTATCCTTTTTCAACATGGTCACGTAGGAAATGGTGATGGATCTCAATATTCTTAGTGCGAGAGTGTAACACCGAATTTTTTGTTAGATTAATAGAACTAGTGTTGTCGCACATAATAGGAATACATTGTAGTTTAATATCAAAATCAAGTAGTTGTTGTTTAAGCCACAAAATTTGAGCACAACAACTACCGGCTGCTACGTATTCCACCTCAGAAGTTGACAAAGCAACAAAAACATGTTTCTTACTATGCCAACTTACTAAGGAATTTGTAAACATATGGAAAGTTCGACTAGTACTCTTCCTATCCGATTTGCAACCAGAAAAATCAGAATCGGTATAACTAGCCAAATTACAACTTCTTCCCTTGGAATACCAAAGCCCATACTTAGAGTTGCTATGAAGATATCTATTAATGCGTTTTACAGCTTTTAAATGTGATTCCTTAGGAGCCGATTGATAATAAGCACACATACATACACTAAACATAATGCCTGGCCTAGATGTAGTAAGATATAGAAGAGAACCAATCATACCTCTATACTTCTTGACATCAAAATCCTTACCATTTTCATTCTTTTCCAAGTTTCCATTTGTGGGCATTTGAGCGTCAATAGTTTTTCCATGTTCCATACCAAATCTCTTTAGTAATTCGTTGCAATATTTTGTTTGACATACGAATGCCCCTTCATTGAATTGCTTGATTTGAAGATCAAGGAGGTAGTTCAACTCCCTCGTGAGACTCATCTCAAACTTGCCCTACATAAGCTTAGAAAACTCATTGACAAGTTGCATGTTAGTGGAACCAAAAATGATATCATCGACATAAACTTGAACAAGAAGAGTATGCTTTCCTTGATGGTTAATGAAAAGTGTAGTATCTAACTTTCCCCTAGAGTATCCTTGATCGATTAAAAACTTACTAAGTCGCTCATACTAATCCCTATGTGCTTGTTTGAGACCATACAAAGCTCGTTTTAGTTTCTAAACATGATTAGGATACTCGTGATGTTCCAAACCAAGAGGTTGATCCACATACACTTCCTCATTAATATAGCCATTAAGGAACACATTTTTCATGTCTATTTGAAATAACTTGAAATCTTTGGAGCAAGCATAAGCTAGTATAAGGCGTATATCCTCGAGGCGAGCATCCGGAGCATAAGTTTCCTCATAGTCAATGCCCTCCTTTTAGTTATAACCTTAAGCCACTAGTCGGGCTTTGTTCCTAGTTATCACTCCGTTTTTGTCGAGTTTGTTTCTAAAAATCCATTTGGTTCCAATAGCTTAATAATTTTTAGGATGAGGGACAAGGTCCCAAACATCATTTCTTTTAAATTGGTTTAGTTCATCTTGCATGGCCATAAGCTAATGCTCATCAAGTAATTCATCTTTAGATTTTTTAGGTTCAACTTGCAAAACAAACACAAAGTGATGACAAAAACTATTTATCTTGGAGCGTGTTGTCACGCGTTTGGTGATGTCTCCAAGTATGTTGTCGATAGGATAATATTTTAAGGTTCTCCAAGCCAAAGGTAGATCGTCCATTACAGCTGGAATTTTAACCTTCTCCTCTTCACAATCGGTATCTTCTTCTTTCTCATGTTGCACCGCTTTAGGCTGATCAATTCCTTTTTCGGGTTCCTTGAGAATGTCTTGTGAAGATACACCTACATCATGAAAAGAAGCACCTTTCTCGACATTTTTCGGATATGATTCATCAAAGGTAACATGTACCGACTCTTCAAAAATAAGTAATATTTTGTTATAAACCCTATAAGCTTTGCTAGATTGAGAGTGACCGAAGAAGATACCTTCATCGGCTTTTGCATCAAACTTACCAAGATTATCCTTTCCATTGTTCAAAACAAAATATTTGCATTCAAAAACGTGAAGATGTCATAAATTAGGTTTCTACCATTAAGTAGTTCATATGGAGTTTTGTCTAAGATAGTATGTATTATATCATATTCAATACATAACATGTCATGCTAATGGCTTCGGACCAAAAATACTTAGGTAGATTACCTTTATTGAGCATAGTTCTAGCCAACTCCTCTAAAACACGATTTTTACGCTCCACAACACCATTTTGTTGTGGAGTTCTTGGAGTGTATAAGTTATGCTCAATGCCATGTTTATCACAATACTTCTCAAATATGTGATTTTCAAATTCTCCTCCATGATTTCTTCGAATAGCAATAATTTTAAAATCCATCTTATTTCGAGATAATCTAGCAAATTGTTTGAAAACTGAAAAGTATCATATTTACTATATAAAAACATGACCCAATAAAATCTCGAGAAATCATCTACTATCACAAACACATAATAGTTACTACCTAAGAGTTGGTTCCTTGAAGGACCAAAGAGATCCATATGAATAAGCTCAAGAGGTCTCGAAGTTGAAACAATGTTTTTAGATTTAAATGAGACTCTTGTTTGCTTTCCCATTTGGCATGCATCGCATATATGGTCTTTTGAAAACTTTACTTTTGGTAGACCGATTACTAAATCTTTTGAAGTCACTTTTTTTAGTAAATCAAAGTTAACTTAAGCTATGAGTCTATGCCATAACCAAGAGTCTTCAGTCATAGTCATTAGACGCTTAGTTCCAACCAAGGATACATAGGTGTTATTAACCCTCAAGACTTTAAGCATTCGATCCTTCTTTTCATTATTTTCAAACAAGAGACAAGATTTTGTAAAAGTAACTTTAAATCCCTTGTCACATAGTTGAATAATGCTAAGGAGGTTATGTTTAAGACCATCAACTAACATAACACCAGAGATAGTAATAGACGAGGGATTACCTACACTACCTTTTCCAAGTATTTTTCCATTGTTTTTGTCTCCATAAGAAACAAACCCCTTCTTCTTTGGCACAAAGTCAATTAATATAGATATGTCACCCGTCATATGTCTTGAGCATCCACTATCTAGAAACCACATTTTCTCCGTAGAGTCAAGACATTCAACCTATAGAATCAAACAAGAGAGATAGGTACCCAATATTTATTGGGTCCTTGAGAGTGAGTGAAATCAAGGTTGCATTTGGGTTACCATTGCGAAACGCCTTTAGGACCAAAAAGTCTCCTAAACTTGCATTTTTCAATAGTATGACCTTTCTTGCAACAATAGTGACAAGATAAGTTGTGATGAGATGTACTTTTTCTATTTGAGTCCTTTTGACCATATTTATTCTTTTTATATGAATGGTTGAAGGATCGTTCAAACTTTGATGGATCAATAGAAAATGCAATCTTTGGTAGTAATGCTTTGTCCAATTTGAATTTAAGAGCATTTACCTCTTTTTGCCAATTTGTGACAAGATTCACAACCAAACCATGAATGTTTTTCATCCCTATTCTTGTCCTTTTGAATATCTATCATAGATTTCTTAAGAGCTTCCATCTTCTTTTCAGATTCTAAAACTTTAGATTCTATGTGCAACAAGATTCTTTCGTGTGAAGCTAACTTTCTAAAAGTGTCTAAGGATTCTCTATATAAATTTTCAAAATATTTTTGTAATTGAGAATAAGACAATTCATTAATAGATTCAAGCTTAGAAATACTTACATTTTTCTTCTTCTTTCTATTTTCCATGAGGCAAATCCGGTTCGATTCAACACTTGAACTTGAGCTTTCATCACTTGAAGAATCACTTACACTCTCCCGAGCAACATAGGCTCTTCTATACTTGCTAGATTTCTTGTGATGGCCTTTCTCTTTGTCTTTCTTGATCATAGGACACTCTAGACTATAATGACCGACTTCTCCACAATTGTAGCATGAACTTCTTAGTTTACCTTTCTTATTATCATCTTAATTTAAGGAGTTAGATAGCCTTCTAAATTTGGTTAGGTTTTTTTCGGAGTGCTTGACTCCATTTTTCCTTATATACCTTTGGTACCTTTTGCCAAACAACCACATATCTTCATCATCGGAATCCTTGTCGCCTCTTGTTTCACAATAACTTTGCTCATTGTATTAGGACTTTAAGCTTGAAGTCTTTAGAGAAATAGACTTCTTATCTACCTCATTTTCTTTACCTTTCTTCTTCTTTACCTTTATCTCATGCTCATTTTCATGTTTTTCCAAGCAAGTGAGTTCTTGCTTATGTTCTTCTAGCTTGAAAAATAAAGTTGTGAGATTAAGTGTTTTAAAATCATTCGCTTCTTTGATTACGGTGACCTTGGGTTGCCATTCCATATTAAGACACCTCAAAACTTTATTAGTAGCAATATCATTGGAAATAGGATTACCTAGAGCATTCAATCGATTTATGAGTTGTGTGAACCTCTTTTGCATGTCAGCAATGGTTTCACCATGCTTCATGCGAAATAGTTCAAACTCTTGATTCAAGGTATTGATCTTAGCTTATTTTACTTCATAAGTTCCCTCATAGGAAATTTCTAATGCGTCCCACATAGCTTTGGCAGTTTCACAATGGGAAACATGATAATATTCATCAACACCGTGTGTGGTTATGAGAATATTTTATGCCTACTAATCATGTGACCATAATTTCTTATCATTATCATTCCATTGTGCTTCCGATTTTTGAACGACAATACCTTCACCATTGGTCATTGTAATTTGATTAAGACCATTGGTGATGATGTCCCAAATACCTTTTTCAATCGAGTTAATATGAATATGCATACAAGCTTTCCAATAGCCATAATTTTCCCCGGGGAAAATAGGTTCTCTATTGTACGCTGCCTTAGGTTCAATAGCCATTTTCTAATAAAAAAATATTGAAGAACGGAATTAACCACGCTCTGATACAACTTGTTAGACGATAGACTTCGATCTAGAGGGAGTGAATAGATCACTAGTTAAAAACATTGAACAAAACACTATTTTGAAAGGTTTATGGCAACCGGAAGTAACCCGGATCGAATCGTCTAACTTAACCTTTATCAAAAATCTCGGGTATGCGTTAATGCTATCAACGTATGATAATGAATACAAATTGATCAAATACTTTGGATCACTGCCAATTGAATTCTATGCTACAAGGATAGTTTAGTTCCAATGATCAATCACAAAAAAAAATCTATTGAGACAAGTAATCGAACACCTTGTGTGCAATCGATTTTGTTTGGAAATTTATATGGTTTTATTGATCTTGAAATCCAATGACAATCTAAAGGATTGTGATTAACTCAACAAAACCTATTTCAAAAGGTAATAAAAAATATTATCCAAATGTATTGATCGCACGATCGATGAATTCAAAAATTTGCAAGCGAAAATTAAAATAGACAGAGAGTACACAAGGATTTGTTTAGGAAGTTCCCCAATCGACCTCTATATGGGTACGTCTTCCCTCAATTTGAAATCTGATTGAGATAATGAAATTAACCTTACTTTGCAAAAGTATGGACACAAGAGAAATGTAGCAATCCAACCCTACAAACCCTAAGTTTTGATGTTGATTCTGACATTTTCTCTTCCCTTGATCAAGTAACCCAACAAAGCTAATTTGATTCACCATCTCACGCTACTTCTTTTCAAGAAACCCCTTGTTCTTCAAAGATTTCACTCGATCGAATCCAAATTGTGAATTGTTGTAACCCAAGATTTACCAATATGATCCATTGTCTCACACTACTCCTTTGTAAGAACCTTCCGTTCTTCAAAGCCTTCACTCGATCAGATCCAAATTGCGTAACCTTGTCCAAAACCTTCAAATCCTAAATTGATATTGAAGGAAAACCCTACCTTGGTTTTCTTATTTTAAACCCATGAAGATCTTAACCCAATTTACAATTCAATCAACCTAAATTGGATGTTATCAACCGTAATTCTAGATGGAACCCAAACAAAGAATGGTTATGTGTAGTTTGTTTGTATGTATACATAGAATGAGGTTGAAGATGATGAGAATACTTTGAAATCCCGGTTTCATGTAGGTTTTACTCTAGAACCTTGCTAGAAATGATGCGTGTATGAAGTACTTATATGCATGCATGTTTGGAGGCAAAAGGAATGCAAAAGATTTGAAAAAGTTATGAATTTTTAGAAAAACACGTTGCATGTGTCAACCTATGTAAGTCATGTGCCAACTTATTCAATGCATTTATCAACCTGTATAGGTCATGCATCGACCTGTAAAGGTTATGTGTCAACTTGTAAAGGCGGAACATCAAACATAGGCTACATGCTTTAAAAATGGAGTACATGAGCCGGCCTAAAATTCAGATGTGTTAACCTATAGAGAAATTTTCCTTCTACGTATCGACATATAGTGTGTATGTGTCGACACATAGTTTTTGTCCACATAAATATTAATTTTTGATGCATGAAACCTTTTCCAACTCATTTCTAAAAACATGTATGCTTCATAATGCTAAGATTCACATTTAGAATGAGAGGATACCGTCCAATATACATAAACACTAAAGTATCCTAGTTTTGGCATCATACAAAATACATCTAATGGAATGTTGCACTCACAGAATTCTATGTTCAAAGGTCTTGACAAGAACATGTTTAGACTAATCAACACATGTATTGAAGCTAAAGAGGCTTGAGAGATTCTCAAGAATTCTCATGAAGGCACATCAAAGTTAGTGTGTCAAGGCTGCAGCTCCTCACAACTAAGTTTGAAAATCTGAGAATGATGGAAGATGAGTCCATGTCTAATTTTAACATCAAACTTCTTGACATTGCCAACACTTTATTTTCCCTATGAGGGAAATGTCTGAAGGAACACTAGCCAAAATCATCTTAAGATCTCTACCTAGGAAGTTTGACATGAATGTTACAACGGTTGAAGAAGCCTGAGACTTAAGCATCATTAAAGTTGAAGAACTCATTGGTTCTTTGCAAACCTTTGAGACTACTATAAGTGATAAATCTGAAAAGAAGAACAAAATCATAACCTTTGTATCCAACACTGAAGAGAATGAAGATCAAGGTGAAATCCAATTACATGATATAACACTTATTAGAAGAAAGTTCAATAAATCATTGAGAAGGCTAGACAAACAATGGAGGAAAAATCATCGATAAAGTCAAGGTTGTCAAGTTGCAAACTTTGCGATGACAATATGAATTGTTAATGATAGGAGAATACAAAAAGATTGCAGGTTATATGTCGAAGGTGCAGAAACTCATCCATCTCATGAAGATATTATCGATACTACAGTTGAAGTGGAAGTCAGAGAGGTTATGGCTAGCACAAGTCATAGACCTCAAAGAACTAGAGCTCGTCCAACAAGACTTCAAGACTATGAAGTGGTTGGTGAAGAACTAGTTCATTTTTCTTTACTTATAGGTGTTGAACCAATCAACTATAGCGAGGCTTTACAGAATATGAACTGGAAGTATGCTATGGTCGAATAGTTACAAGCAATCAAAAGAAACAACACATGGGAGTTGGTCGAATTGCCAGCACATATAAAAGCTATCAAAGTGAAATGGGTGTTCAAGTTAAAGAACAATGATGACCCGATAGCAAGACATAAGGAGGGATTGGTAGCTCGAGGATTTCTTCAGCGAGAAGGACTTGACTACTCTAAAGTATTTGCACATATCGCAAGATTGGAAACTATTCGACTAGTGGTAGCCTTGGCATGAAGCAAGGCTGGTCGACATTTCACTTAGATATGAAATCAGAATTTTTTAATGGACCTTTAGATAAAGAGGTGTATGTCACAAAACCTCTTGGGTTTCTGATTCAAGAGGAAGCAAGTAAATTATACAAGTTACACAAAGCGCTATATGGTCTCAAGCAAGAACATAGGACATTGAACAAGAAGATCGACTCATACTTGGTTGAATTGGGATTCGTCAAATGCAAATTTGAGTATGGTGTCTATGTTTAGGTTGTGGAACAAGATTTAAAAATCATATGCTTATATGTCGATGACTTGCTAGTAACTGGAAATAGCTTAAAGAACTTGTCAAAGTTCAAAGAGCTGACGAAGAAGTAATTTGAAATGTCGGATATGGGAAAAAGTTGTCATACTTCCTAGGCATGGAATTTCAAATGTAGAAGCAAGGTATGATGCTACATCAAACAAAGTATGTCAAGAAGATACTCAAGAGATTTAGGATGGATGATCTGACTCCTTCATCTTCGCCTATCAAACCAAATTTGAAGTTGGAGAAGCACGAAGAGGAACACAAAGTCGATGCAACTTTGTTCAAAAAATTGTTGGATCTATGAGATATATGTGAAACATTCATCCTGATATATGTTTCTCAGTCGGGTTAGCGATCAAATATATGGGTGAACCAATGGGTGTCACCCATTAAGGATGCAAGAAGAATTTTGAGATACTTAAAAGAATCGACAAACTATGGAATTTTATTTCAACGAGGCTCTAAAAGCAAATAAGCTATGGTTACTTTTTATTCAGATGTTGATTGGTGTGGAGATAAAGAGGATTGAAGAAGCACTACTAGATATTTATTTCAAGTATTTGGTGCCCTAATCTCATGGTGCACGAGAAAGAAAATTGTGGTGGCATTATCATTGTGTAAGGCTGAATATATAGCACGATCCCATGTTGTGTGTCAATAAGGCCCCAATTTTGACTCTAAGATCCCTCATGTTATCTCATCATATGCATTGGCATTGGGATCATACCTTGGCATCCTCCTTACCCCTTACTCATTGGGTTTGTTTTGGGAGAGATCACCAAATACCATGTGTTTGTATCATACTTTTTATTTTATCATTTACTAACCAAAATACCAAAAATATGTCTTTGCATTTCTCTACTTCTTTTGCAGGTAAGGCACATGATCACCTTTGATCCATCAAGTTCACACCTAGGGTTTAAGACCCTCATTGCTAAAAGCTCAACCAAGGAATGCTCCACAAAGGCTTTAGGAATCATATATGAGTCCCCATGATCTTTACATGTTATTTTGATAACGATTTCTTCAAGAGCTGGGGATTGGTTTGCCTTGGAA
The DNA here is from genome assembly GCF_024323335.1 of Lathyrus oleraceus. Taxonomy (NCBI): domain Eukaryota; kingdom Viridiplantae; phylum Streptophyta; class Magnoliopsida; order Fabales; family Fabaceae; genus Lathyrus; species Lathyrus oleraceus. The sequence goes on from NC_066580.1 coordinate 113,562,843, forward strand.
ACCCTAGTTCATCTGGGTATCTTGTGTAACTTCTTCAACAAGCTTCTTCACCAATTGATCAAATATTTAAAGGGGAATCTCAAATTTCATCATCCTATGCATATATGATCTCCCAAGAATCTAAAAAGTCAATATAATTGCAAGTTAGCAAGATGGTTCATGGTAGTTGACCAAAGGTAGTTAACTGGTCAAAACTGGGTTCCCCTAGACCCTACCTCCTACAATTTTCATCATATTAAAATGATTCCAAGATCAAAGTTACTCTAAATTACATTAAAAACAACTTTCATGTTGATATCTAGAGCTATGTTTTCTTGGAAATTCATTTTTTATGTTGAAAGATTATAGGTTATTTTGTCTAAACCCTAATTTGAAAGTCAACTTCCCAAGGCCATAAATTGCTCAAATTTTATGATATGAAAGATTTACAAGTTGCACAATGAAATTCAGTGTGCCTACTTCAACTTTGATGTTTGTAGGAAGAGCTAATTCAACTTTTATGAGTATGTGATATAAGGATAAATTATAGGTCATGTTGGACCAGTACCATTGAACAAGTGATTTTCCTCAACTTCAAAAATGCATAACTCATTCATCCCAAATTCAAATGAGGTCAAATTTGTGACCATTTTTAATGTTTTTTTAAATAGATACAACTTTGATTAAGACACTTTTCTCATTTGGAGCTCACATAGAAAGTTAGCCAAGGTGGAATAATTGAACATATGGTTTAACACTTAAAAAAAATTGACATGTTGAAATTTCCAAACTTCCACCTCAAAATTCATCATGATACAAGCTCCAAATGTAAAAGTGTTCAAACATAAGAGTTGTTCCTCTTGATCTATCCTTTCCAAAGAGTCCAAATTCATTCATTTTGGATAAGGTTTGAAGGGTCTGCGCGTGGTCTGAACAGGGCTGCATCAATTGGCAAGGGTCAATCTTCAAACATCAATACACTTTTGCCTTGCATCACAATCCACATTCAGACTCAATCTCACTTGCATTTGGACTTAATTGAGTTGCTTCATGGGCCTGTGCACGCCCATGCAAGCATGCACTTCACTTTGCCAAATTTGGAAGTATTTTGAAAGGTTCAAATATCACTTGCATTGGCTATAAATAGAGGTCCATTGCATCAGAATGGAGGACCCTTGCACGTCAGCTTTGCCTCCCACATTTGAAACCCACATAATTGAAAGGAAAACCTGAGAAATTTCACTAGAAATTTGAGTTTGAATCTCACTGTTTGGAGATTCAAAAACTCCAGGATCCAAAGCCTTGTACCAATCCTAAGCTACTTCTGCAAGATTCTTGAGCAAGATCAAACACGAATTGAAGCAGAAAAGATCAAGTTCTATACAACATTGAAGGTATTTTTCTAGATTTTTCTTCTCTTCGATTCTCTCTCAATTCTCATCAATTCTCTTGGATCCTTGGTTGTCTGAAGTCCTATCAATGTAGGCAAGAAGATTGAGTTGCTTTGAGGTCAAATCGAAGCAACACAGTTCATACACCTCAAAATTCAACTCCATGTATATCTCAATATACTCGGGGTTAGTTTGAATTAAGGTCAGATTCGTGATCAGTGCCATTTTTTCAACTCCATGTATTTCTCATATTCATTACACCTTGGGGAACATTCTGTTATAGAGTGATGCCTTTCGGTTTGAAGAATGCTGGTGCACGTTACCAGAGAGCAATGACTACTCTTTTTCATGATATGATGCATAAAGAGATCGAAGTCTATGTTGATGATATGATTGCTAAATCCATTGATGAAGAGGAACATGTTGAGCATTTTATGAAGCTATTCCAGCATTTAAGGAAATATAAACTCTGCTTGAATCCCAATAAGTGTACATTTAGTGTTCGTTCTGGTATATTGATGGGGTTTATTGTCAGCAAGAAGGGTATTGAAGTTGATCCTTCCAAGCTCAAAGCAATACAAGAGATGCATGTGCCAAAAATTGAGAAGCAAGTCAGAGGTTTTCTCGGCCGCTTGAATTATATCTCAAGGTTCATTTCACACATGACTGCCACATGTGCGCCTATATTCAAGCTTCTTCGGAAAGATCAGTCTTGTGATTGGACCAAAGATTACCAGAAAGCTTTTGATAGTATCAAAGAGTATCTGCTTGAGCCTTCGATTCTGTCTCCACATGTTGAAGGAAGACCATTGATCATGTATTTGACTGTGCTTTATGAGAGTATGGGTTGTGTTCTAGGTCATCAAGATGAGACTGGAAAGAAAGAATTTGCAATTTACTACCTCAGTAAGAAGTTCACCGATTGTGAGACTCGGTATTCTATGCTTGAGAAAACTTGTTGCGCATTGGCTTGGGCTGCTAAGCGTCTGCGCCAGTATAGGTTGAATCATACCACTTGGTTGATATCCAAAATGGATCCAATCAAGTATATATTTTAGAAGCATGCTTTAACTGGGAGGATTGCCTGTTAGCAGATGTTGTTATCAGAGTATGATATCGAATACTGATCTTAGAAAGTGATCAAAGGTAGTGTCTTGGCTGACCATTTGGCTCACCAACCAATTGAAGATTACCAGTCAGTGCAATATGATTTTCCTGATGAAGAGATATTGTACCTGAAAATGAAAGATTGTGATGAATCGTTGCTTAAAGAAGGGCCAGAGCCTGGTTCCCGTTGGGGCATGGTATTTGATGGAGATGTTAATCAGTATGGTAATGGCATTAGGGCAGTGATTATTACTCCTCAAGGCACGCATTTTCCGTTTACAGCTAGATTAACTTTCAAGTGTACAAATAATATGGCAGAATATGAAGCTTGCATTATGGGGCTTGAAGAGGCCATTGATCTCAGAATCAAATATTTAGACGTCTATGGAGATTCAGCTTTGGTTGTGAATCAAATCAAAGGTGAATGGGAGATGAATCAACCCGGTTTGATACCATAAAGAGATTACGCGAGGAGGATTTCAACTTTCTTTACAAAGGTTGAGTTTCATCACATCCCTCGAGATGAGAACCGAATGGCAGATGCTCTTGCAACATTGGCTTCAATGATCGTGGTAAAATATTGGAATGAGGTTCCCAATTTGGCCGTGATGTGTCTTGATAGGCCATCTCATATGTTCGTTGTTGAAGAGATCAAAGACGAAAAGTCGTGGTATTACGACATCAAGCGTTTCCTCCAAAGTCAGATTTACCCGTCTGGGGCATCTTTGAAAGATAAGAGGATTTTGAGAAGATTAGCAGGCAACTTCTACCTGAATGGTGATGTGTTATACAAGAGAAACTTCGATATGGTTTTGCTCAAATGCGTGGATAGACACGAAGCAGACCTGTTGATGGCTGAAGTCCATGAAGGTTCCTTTGGTACTCATTCCAATGCAATGGCGAAAAAGATGTTGAGAACAGGTTATTATTGGCTGATAATGGAATCTGACTGTTGCAAGTTTGTGAAGAAATGCCACAAGTGTCAAATCTATGCAGATAAGATTCATGTTCCTCCGACACTCTTAAATGTCATTTCCTCCCCATGGCCCTTCTCCATGTGGGGAATTGATATGATTGGTATGATTGAGCCCAAAGCTTCGAACAGACATCGTTTTATTCTGGTGGTTATTGATTACTTCACAAAGTGGATTGAAGCGGCATCATATGCAAATCGACCAAGAAAGTTGTTGTGAGGTTTATCAAGAACCAAATTATATGCCGATATGGTGCGCCAAGTAAGATCATTATTGATAATGGATCGAACTTGAATAACAATATGGTGGAAGCTCTTTGCAAGGACTTCAAGATCGCACATCATAATTCTTCTCCCTAAAGACCTAAGATGAATCGGGTTATTGAAGCTGCAAATAAGGACGTTAAGAAGATCATCCAGAAGATGGTTGTAACATATAAGGATTGGCATGAGATTCTACCATTTGCTTTGCACGGGTATCGTACATCCATCCGCACTTTAACAGGGGAAACCCCTTTCTCTCCTGTATATGGCATGGAAGTTGTACTCCCCGTAGAGGTTGAGATCCCATCATTGCGTGTGCTCATGGAAGCCAAGTTGACTGAGGCTGAATGGTGTCAAACCAGGTGTGATCAACTGAATTTGATTGAAGAGAAGAGGTTGACTGCCATGTGTCATGGTCATTTATACCAGCAGAGGATGAAGAAGGCTTTTGATAAGAAGGTCAGACCTCACATGTTTAGAGAAGGTGACCTTGTGCTCAAGAAAATCCTATCTTTCAAACCAGATTCTAGGGGCAAATGGACTCCTAATTATTAAGGCTCATATGTTGTTAAGAGAGCCTTTCAGGAGGTGCTTTGATTCTTACAACTATGGATGGTGAAGAGTTCAAGCATCCTGTGAATGCCGATGCAGTCAAGATATAATTCGCCTAAAAAAGAAAAGAATAGCTCGCTAAGTTGAAAACCCGAAAGAGTGGCTTAGGCAAAAAATAGCGTCTCGGTGGATTGAAAACCCGAAAGGGCGGTCCAGGCAAAAATTAGAGACATAAAATAAAAAGAATTCTCCCGATAAATTTAGTACCCCACCTTGGGGCAATTTATGCAAAAATTGGGGATTAAGGCAAGTAACTGCATCCTGCTGATCTTCCATTTTGAAGGCGTTCTTGAGCATAACTGTCGTTTTGATTATTTCATCCCTAGTAGCGGTCAAGAGCACAGTGGATATCAGGAGTTGGTAGAAGGATTAGTGATCATTGTATTCAATGTAACCTTTTTCCATGTAAATTACCATTTTCAACTTTGTAAAAATCTATGGAGTTTTGTAATTGACGGACTACCATTCTATTAAATAAAGTTGAGCTTTTATCCAATTATTTCTACTCTTATTTAATTCAGCCAAATAGTTTTAAATTTTATTATGATCATTTTGAAAATTAAAATTTTAATCAAAATCATATTTTCTTAAACATATAAAAGCATTAGCTTTAAGCAATCGATTTCATTTAAAAGGATTATCAATAGTGATTCGAAAGCAGTAAAGCCCTAAGTGTGGAACATTATTGGTTCTCCCCAAGCAGTAGGCGCGATTTCTCTTTCATCCCCAGCAGCATTGTTCAGCACCCGGTGTTTGTTGATTTCTCCAGGCGGTTAATTCTCCGTTGTCCCCAGATGAGTTGGTTTTATTCCCCAATCGAGTTTATATTTTTTCTTCAGTGGAATGTGGACATTTTGTTACAGTAGTTCACATGGTTCCGACAGGATTTTGGTTTCCCCGCTAGTCGCAATCAGATTCACTCCCAATCAGAGTTTCTTCCTGGTTTCTGAGTAGCTATTTGTGTTTATCTCCTGCAGGGTTGTCTCCCCTTTGATGTGGTGTTGACCTAAAATTCCCCACAGAATTGGTAACATTTTCCTCAGCAGATCTCCTCCTTCCCCAGCTAGGGTTGAGCCTTTAGGGTGTTGATCTCTCTTTTCTCCAGCAGTTGTTTCCGTCTTTTGTGGATTGGCTGAAATTTGTATCGATGATTCAAATCTGCGTCTTTGTATCCTTTGAGACTGTTTTGTCAGCATAATCACCATATATACATATACATACACATATATGCATTCATATAACTTCATTTTTGCACTTGCTAACTCATTCTTGTAATTCTTATTCTCTGTTATGATGGTACTTTATCCCCGTACAGATTTGGTGAGTTTTTACTTCTTCAATTTTAGAGTGTCATCCCCCTAAGCAGAAAGATTTTAACCTTTCTCCTTTCCCCACTGAGTTATTTCCTCATGGATGATTATTATTTCAGCTTCCTCCTCAGTTGATTATCTAGATGGAACTACTCCCCTTGAGTTATACCCTCATTGGGTTGAGTCTTGTTTGACCGTTTCTTTCTAGATCTTACCTAGATAGATACTTTTGATCCCCTAAGAGTTTATTACCTAGTAACTGGTAGTATTCTTCTTAGTTGGCAATTTGTTATTTCTTGCCCAATACCCGGCAAAAGTAACTCCTTTTTATCCCCAGCGTTTCGTTTTTACGTTTCCCCAGGAAGTATATCCTTGATATGTTCATCCTAACCGGTGACAGATATTTTCTTCCCTTGCTCTGAGTCTATCCTTGATATGTTCATCTTAACCGATGACGGATATTCTCATCTCTGGTATTCTACCTAGTAAAAAGGTAGTTGCAATCCCTATTTTATTTCCCAGAGAGTTAATCCTTGATACGTTCATCCTAACCGATGACGGGTTTTCTCCTCTTTGTGGTCTTCTGCCCAGTAACCGGTAGTTGTAAATCCTGCTTTTCTCCCCTCGGAGTCTATCCTTGATATGTTCATCCTGACCGGTGACAAATAATCTCTTTGATGATATCCAATCCGGTATCCGATAGATGTAACTCCTATTTTTGTTGTTCAGGTGGTTTATCCTTGATATGTTCATCTTAATCGATGACGGGTATCCTCCTTAACATCCCCAGACAAGAATATCCTTGATATGTTCATCTTAATCGATGACGGATTTTCTTTCCTTTGAGTCTATCCTTGATATGTTCACTTTAACCAATGACGGATATTCTCTCCCTTTGATCTTCTGCCCAGTAATCGATAGTTGTAACTCCTAATTTCAGCTTTTCCCCACAAGTCTATTCTTACCCGGTAACCGGTAATGAATTCACCTCCTAGTGACCCTCAGTGAGTCATCATTGATATGTTTACCCTAACCGGTAACGGATATCCTCTCTAACAGATTTTTATTATCCCCTTACACAGTAACAGGTAGTGGATAATAGATTTATGCTCCTCCTGTGTTAAAGTTTATTCCTTCCCCAGTTGAGTTGAGTGCATATTTCCTTAGTGAAATCGTTTTTCCTGCATGGTTCGAGTATTTCAGTTTTATTCTGATCTACCTATTCCCCTGCAGACGTTCCTTTTGTTTCCCGGCTGAGTCTTTCCATTTTCATGGAATTCCTCTAGTCCCCCAGCAGTTTTTAAGTCGTAGCCTGGCCTACGCATAACCCTTTATCCCCCCAAAGTCTCTATTTCCACAGCCAGTTTTTGATTATGGAATGCATTACACTCCTGCGGATTTTCGGTCTCTCTGATTTCTTTTCCTTTGTGGCAATATTTCCCCACAGAGATTTATTTTTATATTCATATCATATGCATCATGAGGTCTCTTAGGGACCAAAATTTGTTTCTCTATGTTGTTATTTAAGCCCATTCTACTGAGTCGAAACAAAGATTTTAACCTTCTCCTCCTCAGTTAGAATGTCCTTAAATAGGGGCAGCTGTAAGACCCCAATTTTGACCCTAAGATCCCTCATGTTATCTCATCATATGCATTGACATTGGGATCATACCTTGGCATCCTCATTACCCCTTACTCATTGGGTTTATTTTGGGAGAGATCACCAAATACCATGTGTTTGTATCATACTTGTTATTTTATCATTTACTAACCAAAATACCAAAAATATGTCTTTGCATTTCTCTACTTCTTTTGTAGGTAAGGCACATGATCACCTTTGATCCATCAAGTTCACACCTATGGTTTAAGACCCTCATTGCTGAGAGCTCAACCAAGGAATGCTCCTCAAAGTCTTTAGGCATCATATATGAGTCCCCATGATCTTTACATGTTATTCTGATCAAGATTTCTTCAAGAGTTGGGGATTAATTTGCCTTGGAAACCCTAGTTCATCTGGGTATCTTGTGTAACTTCTTCAACAAGCTTCTTCACCAATTTATCAAATATTTCAAGGGGCATCTCAAATTTCATCATCCTATGCATATATGATCTCTAGAAATCCAAAAAGTCAAGAGAATTGCAAGTTAGAGGTCCATTGCATCAGAATGGAGGACCCTTGCGCGCCAGCTTTGCCTCCCACATTTGAAACCCTCACAATTGAAAGGAAAATCTGAGAAATTTCATTGGAAATTTGAGTTTGAATCTCAATGTTTGGAGATTCAAAAACTCCAGGATCCAATGCCTTGTACCAATCCTAAGCTACTTCTGCAAGCTTCTTGAGCAAGATTAAACACGAACTGAAGCAAGAGAGATCAAGTTCTGCACAACATTGAAGGTATTTTTCCAGATTTTTCTTCTCTTCGATTCTCTCTCAATTCTCATAAATTCTCTTGGATCCTTGGTTGTCTGAAGTCCTACCAATGTAGGCAAGAAGATTGAGTTGCTTTGAGGTCAAATCGAAGCAACTCAGTTCATACACCTCAAAATTCAACTCCATGTATTTCTCAATATACTTGGAGTTAGTTTGAATTGAGGTCAGATTCGTGATCAGTGCCATTTTTTCTTCAAGATCATGTCCTTCTTTTTCATTTTTGTGATGGTGATGAAAGAACCAGTCCGACCATGGTCACCTGAGAAGATGACCGGTGATTTGCTCCGGCGATGTGCTGGACACGTTCTGAGCCATTTGATCATTTCAAATTGTTTTAATCTTGAGCGCTCTTTGTGATTACCATTGGTGTAGTGCGTTGAATCATGTGTTTGGTGGAACACGCGTTTCAGGCCATTTGATATGTCACCTCAATTAATGAGGGAGATCAAGTGGTCCACGTTTTTTCTGATTAATTGATTCTCATTTTATTTGTCTTATTTTCATTAATTCATATTAAATTTAATATTGATCCAAAAAATATGAGAGTTTCACAAAAAAAAAATTAAAATAAAATCCTCTTCCGTTTTCTAAATTAAAATTATTTTTTGGATCATTATTAATATTTTTAATGATTTAATCGATTTTGTGAATATTTTTAATTGTTTAAAAATACTTTTAAGTTTCCAAAAATTCTGAGAAATTTTCTCCAAGGTTCTTTGACCTTGTTTGACCTATGATAAATCTCATGGTCATTTCTTTGGTGCTTTGATGAGGTTTTAGGAAATTGACCAACCATAATCTAATTTAATGCATATTTTTATTATATTTAATTGTTTAAATGCCAAATTAATTGTGTAGAGCCATTTTAATTGACTTTGTGAGTTTGACATGTGTTGTTGGGCCTTGGTCAAGGTTGATTTGACTTTGCTAGGTTAAGATCATTGAATTTAGGGGATTGATGGAATGTAAATTCCATCTTCCAAAATGAATGAATGATCTTAATTTGGTGAAAGTCCTCCTTTGACCAATTTGTGTTTGATCCATTCCCCCTTCCTCTTCATCTTATTTCCCTTCTTTATCCATTCATGTCATTAGAACTATGATATCTCTATATCCTAAGGCTAGTTGATTGCAAAATCAACATAAAGTATGGATGAGATTAGGTCCCCCACTTTGCATATTCTTTTTGTGTGTGGTATATTTCATGAGCATGGTCCATTATACTATATCTCTAAAATGCATTAACACCAAAATTCTATTACCCGACCTTAAATAGTTGTGAATTCTACATAAGTCCAATTATGATTGCTTAACATAGCGCTAAATTTTGACACAAAAGGCATAGTATTCTAGTTAGTCAGATTGTAAGTCTCTCCTCTTTCATGGTATTGTGTTGAAACTTGACCTTTTTTCCTTCTTTTGGAAGACGTCTTGGTTCAAAGATCCATGCTTGTGATAAGTGGGTTGAGTGTTCTCCAAAGAATGACTTAAACAAAAGCAAAGCAAAAGCAATACTAACCTCTAATTCACTAACAACTAACATTTAATTTCAAGTCATTTATTTTTAATGCACTTTAATTTTTAATCCTTATTCATTTGCCATTATTCATACCATTCAAGTTATTTACTTTTATGTTATTTTCATTTTTTCCACTTGGACCATATTTTGTGATATATTATTTTTGTATACACTTGTTTGATTGTGTGGTCTTTTGACCTTAATGTACATAATAAGAACAAAAACCATAAAAAAAACATCTTGTGTGGATTGTTGGTTTGATCTGATACTATTGGACTTAGAATTTAGAAAACATTCCTTATGCAAAGGATTTGGCCAATGCCAACTTTCATGTAACCAAGTGCTTATAAAGTAAACATTCATCTAATGCAACTTTGAAGATCCATTTGAGTTCATCTGCAACATGATCATTGTGAAACTGTTATTTTGAACCTGTGAGTTATGCCATCTTTTGAACCTATCTAATACATGGGTAATTTTGAAGAAGATCATGGAGTTGCTAAGCTTGGATGTGGCTATCTTTATTTGATTCCTTGCTCTTCAACTTGCTATTTTGTGCATTGTTTGTTGCTTGATTCAAAAGTCCAAGGGAAATTTGGGTTTCTATATAACATTCTTGTCTATTGGATTGCAGCCCATTGGTCAGATCTTTTCAACTCTCAACTTTTAAATTTATGCTTAGGATTAGTCTCTTCATCTCCTCCCCACTTCTTTAATTTCAAAATCTCTTCCTCCCTTTTAAAATCTTCTTTGATTGTATCTATTTGCTGAAACTTTGACCATATTGCAAATTAGAAACTTTGGCCTTATGCCATTGCATTTTCAAACTTTTTTTTTCTTAAATAAAACTTGTAAATAAACTTAACTATACTTGACTTAAAATTTCAAAATACAAAAAGAACTAACACTCATTCAAATTATTTTAGGCCTTTGTTAAACTTAAAATTTTGTTAAAAGCAATACACTCACTTTGAAATTGATACCACGAACTACGAGGTTTTGATCCCTCATTTTTATGTTGGCACGTAGGCACAAGTCCGAAAGTATTGTCAAACACAAAAATATAATTAATGAATTCTTTTATCATCCCCACACTCTTTTTATTTGCAAACATCATTTGTATAAAAACACATATGCACACAAGAAAGGGCTCCCTAGGAGTACCTAAGACACTTTGGGTGCTAACACCTTCCCTCTGTGTAACCAACCCCCTTACCTGTAATCTCTGGCATTTTATTAGTTTTGATTTGAAAACTTCTTATCTTTGGGGTTTGTTCATACTTTTCCCTTTTCCCTTGGAAACAATAAAAGTGAGGTGGCGACTCTAGTTTTATTGACGTATAGCTTATCCAGAGCTTAATGATCATGAATTTACCGTTACAGCGTTAAGCAATTTGGATCAGATCTATGCTGGAAGAGATCGAGGTCAAAGTGAAGAGACCTCTAGTACTGCAGATCGACAACAAGTCAGCCATAAGTCTTGTGAAGAATCCAATTTTGCATCGAAGAAGTAAGCACATAGAAGCTAGATTTCACTTCTTAAGGGAGAAGGTAAATCAAGGTGAACTTGAAGTAAGGTATTGCTCAAGTGTAGTACTATTGGCCGAAATTTTCACCAAAGGATTGAAGATCGATAGGTTCCTAACATTGAGAAAGAAATTAGGAATAGCTCAGATCGATAATGATTAGTATGTTTCGATAACTTAGATTATAGGGGGTATGTTGAGATATTAGATATAATCCAAGTTGAGTTGTGTGGCCCAAGCCCAAAGTTAATTAGGGTTTAGGGTTTGTTACTTAGTTTGTTGTTTTACTTAGTAGTCAAGTCACTTAGGTGTATACAAATACACACTTTATAATTTAGTTTTATAAATCAATTCAATTCAATAATACAATCCTTATTTCCTTATTCTCTCTTTCTCTCCTCACTAAAAGTGTCTCAATCACTAACAAATCTATTAACTTTCATCGAACTACAATTCATAACCAAGATTTATAACTATGATTCATAACTATGATTTATAGTGCTTGTAATAGAAGAAAGTGAGAAAGATGGAACCACGAGCTGAGGGAGAAGCACACTCATGGAAGAGATCAACAGAACCCACCGAAGAACATAAAGCACTAGCCAAATGTCGCATGCCACATATCCCACAAATTGAAGAAATAGTCACATACTACTCAGATAAATAACCAAATATTTATGGCATCTTGGATCCATTTAGTATTTGATGGACAAAGAATAATCTAAAAAATATTGAATATTACATGTCAGCACAGAGAAATGAGGGGGGAAAAGAATGTTACTTAGCATCATTTATCAATTCGTGAGTAATTTTGAAATTACAGTTTATCTATTATTGTTAGTTTCTATGTTTTAGCAAATACTAGTTATATATGCTCATGTTTATTCAGTGATCATTGGCAATTGATCATCCTATCTCTTATGATGAATATGGTAACCACACTATGTTCCTTACATTACCCACTTGAACCTGAAATGATACTTATTATTTCTAGTTAAGCTTAAGTTTATGAGACTTTTAGTAATATTATCTTTGACTTTGTAATTAGTTTAGCACTTAATATGTTTAAATCATTTTCAGGGTTGTGCAACGACATTATTAATTGAACAATATTAGAAAAAAACATGCATTTGTCGCGCCTAAGGTAAATGGATTACTTGTGAATTCATTTTTATATATAGTTACATGCATGTGCGGTTATATATTCATGCAGTGTTTAAATTTTTAGATGAGGAGGTAACCAAAGGGATACAAAAGTGTGGGTATTATGTCATGAAACACATGTTAAACATTGTCGTTGCCGACATTATTGATTCTTGAAAACAGGTAGATATTATATATGTCATGAAATGTTTACAATAACATATTAATGTTTAAGTTTGCTATTATTTCAAATCACATGATATTCAATTTTCTGCACATTTTTATGTAGATGTTTACCAACACTACACCATTCCCCACCCACGACTTTAAACACCTTCGTAAACTGTAGCGGTAAATTCATGATCATCAAGCTATGGATAAACTTGACGTCAATATAACCATAGTCGCCACCACACTTTTATTGTTTCCAAAGAAAAAGAGAAAAGTACGAACAAAACCCAAGGATAAGAAGTTTTCAAATCAAAACTAATAAAATGCCAGAGATTACAGGTAATGGGGTTGGTTACTGATAACGCAAAAATACATCGTATATTTGCCTTGACTTACACTCAAAAATCATACCACTTTCATTTATATTCCGATTATTCCGCAAGTGTTCGAGTTATTTTTGCAGGTATTTCAATTCTCATGCTTAAATGAGCAAAGTATAGAAAAGGAAGGAAAAGAAGAAGAAACAGAAGAGAAAATAGCAGAAAAGCAGAAAATACAAATCATGTGCATGTGACGACCGTCACAAACCCTGTCACGACCGTCACGCCCTGGGTGTCATGACCGTCACAGGCCCACCACGACCGTCACAACGCCAAAAGCAGCGTATTAAATTTGTCAACAGAAGTGATCCACACACCCATTTTTCTCGTTCCTCAGCCCACTTTCCCGTCAATTTCTCACTCAACCAAGTCACCCTTATTTCTCTCAACTGCCAAGATCAAATGGAGAATATAAAAGGATGGAAGTTGGAAACCTATGGGGACGCTTGATTTTCCTCCCTGAAGCTAGCTTTCATGATTTTTCTCTGCATTTATTTTCCACAACAATTTTTTTCTATTTATTTTTCTTCAGCAACATTGTTTTCTTTTAACACCATTTATTTACCGTTCCGTTCAGAGCTTTGATTTTCCCTTTTCGTTTTTAATTTAGCCAAAGTAGTAGTTTCCTACACTGGGGAACTACTGCAAGTTATTTAATTTAGTTTAAGCAATTATTTTGAAGAAGTAGAATCCTACCAACCTGTGGAGGATTGCTCAAGTACTTCAAGATTCGGCATATTCGATTAATCCAATTTCCAGGTTTTATTCAATTATTATTGTTATTTCTTTATTATTATTATAATTATGCTTGTTGTATTGTTAATTTGTTTATGCTCGTCTGTGTTTGCGTTATTTAACATGTCCGGCTAAACTACCGGTATCGGTATGCAAACAATTTAATTAGACGGCATTTAATAATAATCGGTGTAAAACTTCTTTTCTCAAACAATCTTTCTAGTTGTGGTTTTTAATTTAAATTTAATTAACTTTGTCACGAGAGTGAGAAGCTATTTAATATGGTTTTGCCACGAGAGTGAGAAATTAACTAAGGTGAGAATCGACAATCGCGAGAGCGTGAGATTCGAACTGGATAGTAAAAACTAGGCATTGATTTTAAAAACAGCGAGAGCACTTTAAAAGCAATTAGAACTTATTTATTTGAAAAAAGTATTTTTAACTTCAAATGGGACAGCGAGAGCGTACATTCTGACTTAAAAGTATAGTCTGAGTCAACAATCACGAGAGTGTGAGATAAAGCCTTTTAAATAAGTATTTTCTACTGAAAGATATTTGGTACTTAATATACACATCGGTGACTTATCGAATCCCTGACAATTAATGTGTTGCATACTAATATCCCTTTATTAATATTTTCTTAAAACTTAACTTCCTTTAGATTTAATTTTTGTTCAACTAAACCTCTAAAAATCATCTCCTTAGCTAAACATAGTAACGCCGATAGCATTAGTTTGACCATCGGTCCCTGTGGGTTTGATATCTTTTAAAACTAAAACGACTGGACTGTGCACTTGCAATCAAGTACCCGATAGACTATATTTTATATACAGTCACGAGACATATCAAGTTTTTGGCGCCGTTGCCGGAGACCTGATTTAGTCAAATAGTGTGAATCTTTCGTTGGGCAGTATAGACTAAGGTAAAAACTAATTTCCTTTCCCTTATTTCCCCGATTGTACACCAATCACAGAATTAGAGTGTTTCTTATATTTAAGACGTCAAATACTAGACGACCAACGAAGGTATGATATTCCCGATATCTTCTTTCCTACTGCTGAACCAGTTGAAAAACCAACTGATCGCGACTTTATGAGTCTATTGGGGTACTAACTGCAAGTGCACAGTCTGATCGAGTAGTTTTAAAAGATATCGATCCCACAGGGACTTAATGAATCGATTCTACCGTTTTTCTAGGGTTACTGCGTAAAGCTAAGGCAGATGATACTTTAATGATTAGGGGAAAAAATAAAACTAAATTTGGATCTAGATAAAATATCAAATAATATGGATATTAGTATGTAGTTCGTCGTATTTGGGGAATCAAATCTTCGTTGGTCTTTTTCTTAATTTTAAAATAAGTCTTTTCGGTAGACACTATTAATTAAAAGTCTTTTCCTCAAACTCTCGCTCTGTTGAATCAGACTATGACTTTATATTTTAACGTACGTTCTCACTATTTCGTTAAGTCTAAAATCACTTTTGAAAATAATAGAATCTATAGAAACTCCTTTTGAGAAAATACTAACCGTTTAAACGCCCTCGTCTCAAACTCTCGCTCTGTTGACTTAGATTATATGATTAAACTTAAATGCTTAACTCTTGTCCTCACATTTAACTTTTAAAAATAATTTTTGAAAATAATTAGAAATTAATTAACCTTAAAAATTGCTTTCGACCTGATTTAAAGTTAATGTTCAATTTACACTGTCTAGTTAAAAACTCAAACCGTCGTTCTATTGATTTTAACTTCTTTATGTCTTTTACTCTCGTACAAAAACCTTGGTATTAACTTTGTAAATTGAGACCAGAAAAAAAGTGACTATATTCTGAAATAAATTTAAACCAACTCAACTTTGATTCCTTTATTCCGCTTACTTTACATACCAATATCTAAATTAATTAGCCAGACATGATGAACATGCATAAACAATGATCATGCATAAATACGGCCATATCAAACAAACAACATATATAAACAGCAGAACAAAGCATATGTAAATTAAAACGATAAATCAATTAATTAATGAACCTGGAAAAATACTAGAAATCTGGATTTTATCTCCTACGCTTCGATGCTCGAACACTCCACCACAAGTCGGTTGGATTTGTTCTTCACAATTCTCGATCAGATAGGAAAGTAAAAACAAGGAAATAAAATACTATGATCTAACGTAAGATTAGATCCAGTAAAAATTACACAATAGTTTTCGGTATAGAAACTGTCGAGAGAAAGTAAATTGTATGCTTCAGAAATTAAACTAGAAAAAAAAATTGCTTGCAAAATTAGAATGCTGGAAAAATTGTACGGAGAAGAGAGAGCCTCAATTGGCTTTTGTGAGGTTTATTTATATTAACCTCCCAAGATAACCGTATCCTAGAATGTGCCTTCAGTATCGTTCAAAGCGTCTCCGAGTGCATGAGAGAATTTAGGGGAAACCGTCCACTCCGTTACGCACGTAAAGCCTAAAATATAGGAGTGGAATGTGTGACGTCCGTCACACTATGTGTTACGGTCGTAACACTAGGTCTTAGGACGTGTCGGTCGGCACGTGCTTGTTGCGGTCGTGACAGCAATTTTCTTTGTTCCAAACGTGGGCTGGGCTTTGGTGCTTCAGTTTGCTGCTTTTCCTAGAAAATCTTCTTTTTGCACCCCTTTTCTTTCTTTTTCACATGTGCTTTAAATAATGATACCTGAAATAAATAATAAGAAAATGCCGAGTAATATCGAATAATATAAAATAAATTGAATCAAATAACGATATAATTTAATTAAATCAAGTCTAAAAATGTGATATAGTTTCATGTTATCAAACTCCCCCACACTTAGACTTTTGCTTGTCCTCAAGCAAGAAACAATATAGAAATCGATTTTTTTTTAAATATTAGCCAGATGAAATTTCCAAACACACATCAATTCGTAATAGATTGCAAGTAAATCTCGTTAGAAATAACCTGAGTTTAATCTTAACATCAAAAACTACCGTAACAACACTAGATAACCCCACCTTATGCAAACCAGTTCGAGTCATGCTAATATAGCTCAGCCTAGTTCTTTTACTCTTATTTCATCCGTTTTCATTCAAGCGAAATCACATTAAGCCCTTTATCTTTTCGCGCACATAGTGGAGTAACCGGTTAGCGATTCTGATCCCCTTTTAGTTAGAAGTTCTGCTACATAAGTTGGATAACTTCTTTATTTAGTCTATTGCAAATTGCGGGGGATCGGACCGTAGTCCGCCCTACCAAGTTCAGCACCAGAAACCGCTGAACCAACTCACAATGGATCGTTCATACCATGTTTTTGTAGGGTCCGCAACCTTTGGATTAAATGATCGGGTAAGGATCACCTAACTTAATTAGTGCATTTTCTGATTTTTAATATGTTGTTTTGGGAATCATTCACTTGTATTCATCGGCTCTCCACGTAGTTTTCTATTAAGATGGTGCCGACTTCTCGTATAAACTACTCGGGGTTACTATAAAACTAAAAGTTCAAGGAATTGGTATAATAGGTACTTAAACTGATCTAACATGCTGAGGTTTTTAGAGTGTTGGGGCGGTAATAATTTTGTCTTAATTTCGCTCAAGTTTTATAAAATAAGCAACCTTTATACTTATTGAGTGTGTTGAATTTTGTTATGGCTCAAGAAAATTGAGGGGAATAGATAATAAAAAATTTCACACTAGGGACTTGACTTAAGAAGAAAAATTTTATTATTGAAAGGGAAATAACAGACTTGAAAGGGAAATAAACATACTGATAGGAAATCTTAACATGAATGAAACAAAGTTATCCCCCCCTACACTTAAATGAAACATTGTCCCCAATGTTTCAAAAAAGCGAAAAAAAAGGAAAAGATGGTACGGAAACTCAATTCTGCCTGCGTCCTCTTGTTCTCGGACGCGGTGATCGTTCACGTACTGCCAAGTCATCAAACCTGTTAAGCAAGTCAGTGAACCTCTGGTCGGTTATTGCATTCCTCTCTTGTTGTTGTTGTTGCATCTGGCGCATCAGTTGCATTACTTCGTTATTCTGCGCATGCATGGCATCAAGCCATTGGCCTTGATGTTCAATAGCATCCATGATGTCATCATTTGTTGCAGGCCTTCTTCTTCGACGACGTCGGGAGGCTGGACCAGCTACATTATCGGAAGGATTATGTGGGACAGAATGTTGTTCAAGATCTTGATCACCTTGCTCCATTTCATCAAACTCGTCTGGGGGCGGGTTTGCTTGTGTAGGCATGGTAGGTTCGGGAGCATTCAAATCGTAGATGAATCTGTTGGGGTTAGTAACATCGGTGAGTGCAATGTTGGGCAAAACGACGCTTGGGATTTCTTGGTTATTCACCATAAGATAATAATTCCCGCCTACCCTATTTTTGATTAAGCGGCAGGAGCGACAGTAGCCGATATCCATAAACAGGAGTGGCAAAGATTGCAAATTCTGAAGTCGGTCCCCTAAATTTAAACCGAGTGCAATGGTGGTTATTAAGCCTCCAATCACAAAAGGTTGATTGCCTCGAGCACAAAGGGTACGAATATGGTGAAGTAAGAAAGAGGCGGCGTTGACCCTTGTATTTGTTGAAAAGATGCAGTGTAGGAAGAATAATTCTTTCGCGTTAACTTTGTTGTTGTTGGCTCTTCCAAAGATGGTGTTTTGCAAAATACGGATAAAATACCGGATAGTGGGGTTGTGTATGTGTGAAGCAAGTAATGCATCCCAATTGGTGGTTACCACACCGGATATTTTTCCAAAAAGTTCGAATGCGATTGTGTTCCACTCTGAGTTTGGAGGGATTCTTGGGTGGACGTCGTCTCCGTCAGGAAAACGTAGCATGGCACTCAACTGTTCTTGAGATAGTGCGTACTCAGTGTTGAACATACGGAATTTTGCGACACCGGTTAAGTACTCGTCCTCACCGGTTGGAGTGGTGTATGAATAAGAGCTTAAAAACTCCAAGGTTAGTGATGGGTAGGTTGGGTGATTTTGTGTGCACAGAAAGGTTAAGTCGGATAGCCTAAGCAGCCATTGCACTCCTTGATGTAATCCCAATTCTTGTAAGCAATTGAAATCTGGGTATCTGGTAGATGTGACACCGCGTTGCTAGAAACGAACAAACTGCTCCCATTGATAGTTACTATCTTCATTTCGGAAAATAATATTTCCAAATTGCATTTCTTGATGTTCGTTCTCCGCCATTTTGATTGGTAGGTAGAAAAAAAAGGAGAAAGAAAAAGGGGATGAAATTTTTTTGTATAGAATGGTTTTTGGAATGATGTGGTGTAGGAAGAAAAATGTGGTGAAGGTATTTTAAGAAAGAGTTTTGAAATTGGGAGGAGAAATTGGTGAGAAAAAAAATTAATGGGGGATAAAGAGGTGAATTGAATGGGGGTAACGGTCATGACACGGTTACGAGGCAGCAGTGTGTCACGTTCGTGACAGCATTGTGTCACGTTCGTGACAGCATAACGGTCAAAAGCATTTACGAGAAAGCAAGTTGTCACATTCGTGACAGCATGCGTGACGGGCGTCATGGGGGTGTTGTGACCGTGATAGCATGCGTGACGCTCGTCACACCTCTGAGTTTGCAACGGTCAAAAATTTCGTCACGATGCAGGGTGGCAAGTTTTGTTTTATTATTATTATATTTTATTTATTTTTATATTTTTATTTTATTTTTTATTTTTTATTTTTATTTTCTTATTTGAATTGCCATGACCATAAATATCAATGCTACTTTGACTTTATAAATTGTGTCATGGATGCTACTTTACTACACCATAGAATATATATTTTTTCTCTAATAAGCAAAAATACAGGTGGCAGTATATAATATTAGGAGTAGTGTATACTTGTATGTGATCAGAAATTTAGCATGTAAGTAGTAGCATACAATATATATCAGCATTGGTAATTTTAGACAGTGCATAAATCAAAATGAAATTTAATTTAACCAATAATGCCAGTAGCTTCATAAAAATAAACATAATGTAATATTTGACTGAAGATAAAATAAAACATGCGAAAGAAAATCCTAAGATTAAAAATATTGTCAAACGAAACTATAAATTTCCTAAGACTAAAACTAGTTAACTGCAGTTCTTCTAGCCACTTGTAGAATCTCTCGTCGGAGGAGCAAAGGAATTGACACGGTGTAGCAACTCGTGAAATTGATTTGTCATTCTACTCATGTGTTTCATAAATTCATGTCCCATCATAGTTAACTCTTCTCTAATGGCATCTTGTTCTGACATCAAAGCTTGAATAGCGGTATTATAATCAGTTCCGGGCATATGATGTCTAAAATCAGGTACTGCCGATTCTGCGGACGGGATAGGATGAGGTGGAGAGGCAGCATCATGGTAACCAGTTGGTGTCTGCGGATCAAACTCAGCATTAGGAATCTGGCTGTCAAGAATCTCATAATCTTGGATGGTTTCAACAGATCTAACAGGAGAAGGCATTCCATCCAGGTTGTAGAGCCAATTATTTCGGTTATGGACACTAGTCATCGGGCTAGGCATGGTGAATAGGTAAAAAGCTTGGTTGTTAATTAATAGTTCAAACTCTTCAGGTCCAAGGTTTCCTATAAACATAGTGTTGAAAACGAAATTTATATTCATAGGCTGAATACCGCAAAAAGGGTTCAAATCAAGCATGGGTTGGCGCAATCCAATAGCATTAGCAATCATAGTTATCAATCCCCCTATTTGAATCGGTGCACGGTCATCTTGAATAAGGAGGTCAAAACTTGCCAACATATAAGTGGCACCATTCACTGGACGATTCTGGGAAGCACAAAATATTATGAAAAGTTCATCACGTGATACTGTGGTAATGTTTGAACTTTTCCCAAAAAGAGTGTGTGCTAGGATCTTGTGGAAATAACGAAAGGCTGGGTTATGTATGTTTCCAGAAAGAAACTCATGTTCCTCAGGTTCGTCATTTCCCGTCAAACTTCCCCAAAAATGCTCAAGATCTCGATATTCAAAGAGGTCCTCTTGGTTCATGGTAAATGTGTCAAAAGAAGTAGGGAACCCTAAGAGGTTAGTAAATTCTCTAATGTTATACTGATACTCCATATTGAACATCCTGAATTGAATGAAACCTCGGTTTATTCCTTTTCCATGGTTCGGTAAACAAATCAGGGAGCTAAGGAATTCTAGAGTTAGCCTCCGGTAAGTAACAAATTGTCTCCGAATAGGAGTGGTTTCCCATCCTATTTGATTCAGCAGATATAGGACACTATCTCTTAGCCCAAGTACGGTTATTGCACAATCATCAGCATAAAAATTTGGGTGCATCTCTCTCTCAGCAAGTTCTTCAAATTTTTGTCTCTGAGATCTTCCTCGGAAATTAATACCCATGTGATCAATATGTGCCATCAGGTCAGTGTTAACTAATGAAAAGAAAAACAAGAATTTTAGTCAGGATTTGGCCAGATGCCGAAAGAAGAAAAGAAGAAAAATTTAATAAAATAAAGAAAATGAAGAATGAAAACTGAATAAAATCAAAAGAATAATCAAAGAAAAATAAAAATTTGTGGGTTGTCTCCCACGAAGCGCTTTATTTAATGTCTCAAGCTCGACAGAAAACTATTAAATGTTAATCTATTAATTTTGGAGACAATACGTCTAAGTGCAGGACTTGCGAGTCTTCATTGTTTTCAGCATAATGACAATGTTTTAGACGCTGCCCGTTTACGATAAATGATTCAATAGATTTTCCTTTAATTTCTACAGCCCCACTAGAAAAGACATTAGTGACTTTGAAAGGGCCAGACCACCTAGAGCGTAGTTTTCCTGGGAATAACTTAAGTCTAGAATTAAACAATAGGACTACATCGCCTTGTTTGAAAGTTTTCCTTGATATACGTTTATCATGCCATTTTTTCGTTCTTTCCTTGTAGATTTTAGCATTTTCGTATGCATCTTGTCTAAGTTCCTCTAATTCGTTTATATCTAGAATTCGCTTTTCACCGGCGGCCTTATAGTTTAAATTTAAATTTTTAATAGCCCAATAAGCCTTATGTTCTAACTCCACTGGGAGGTGACACGATTTACCATAAATAAGCTTAAATGGGGTTGTTCCTATGGGAGTTTTGTAAGCGGTTCGATATGCCCATAAAGCTTCGGGTAATTTTGATGACCAGTCTTTCCTCGATGTAGCGACAGTTTTTTCCAATATCTGTTTAATTTCTCTATTAGACACTTCCACTTGTCCACTAGTTTGAGGATGGTAAGGTGTTGTTATTCGATGTTTTACACCATACTTAAACAATAATTTTTCGAGTATTTTAGATATGAAATGAGATCCACCGTCACTGATGACTATTCTTGGGACACCAAATCTTGGAAATATTATATTCTTAAAGAGTTTAATTACTACTCGTGTGTCGTTTGTTGGAGAAGCTATAGCCTTAATTCATTTTGATACGTAGTCAACCGCTACGAGTATGTACTTGTTACCAAAAGAAGGTGGAAAAGGTCCCATGAAATCTATTCCCCACACATCGAAAATTTCTACTTCCAAAATGCCTTTTTGTGGCATTTTGTCACGTCTAGATATGTTTCCTGTGCGTTGACACCTATCGCATTTCTTGACAGCGGTATGTACATCCTTCCATATGTTTGGCCAATAAAGACCGGCTTGTAGGATTTTAGAGCAGGTTTTGGATGTACTTGCATGTCCATCATAAGGAGCGGAATGACAATGTTGGATTATACTTTCTACCTCTTCTTCAGGTATACAGCGACGGAAAATACCATCGGAGCCTCTTTTGAAAAGTAAAGGGTCGTCCCAGTAATAATGTTTTATGTCATGGAAGAATCGTTTCTTTTGTTGGTAGGATAAATCAAGTGGAACCACTCCGGCGGCTAAATAATTGACAAAATCAGCGTACCATGGTGTAACGCATACAACCAAGGTGGTCTCTACCTGTTTATCAGCTCTATTTTCTTCCAAATTAGCTATAAGTTTATCGTACGAGAAATCATCGTTGATCGATGTTCTTTCCGGTTCCAGGTTTTCGAGTCTTTAGAGGTGATCAGCTACTACGTTTTCAGTTCCTCTTTTATCTTTGATTTCCAAATCAAATTCTTGTAGCAACAAGATCCACCTTAGGAGTCTAGGTTTAGCGTCCTTTTTTGTTAAGAGGTACTTAATGGCAGCGTGATCAGTGTAAACGATTATTTTAGCTCCGACCAAGTAGGAACGAAATTTATCTAGTGCAAATACTACTGCTAAAAGTTCTTTCTCGGTTGTGGCGTAATTCATTTGTGCTTCATCTAGAGTTCTACTCGCATAATATATGACGTGAAGTTTTTTATCCTTTCGTTGTCCTAGAACAGCGCCTACGGCGTAGTCACTTGTGTCACACATTATTTCAAAAGGTTCATTCCAATCCGGGGTCTGCATTATGGGCGCGGAGATCAATGCTTGTTTAAGTGTTTGAAATGCTTCTAAACATTTATTGTCGAAGATGAATTCAGTGTCTTTCATTAATAATTCGGTTAAAGGTTTAGTTATTTTAGAGAAATCTTTACTAAATCGTCGGTAAAAACCGGCATGTCCTAAGAAGCTTCGTATTTCCCTCACGAGTTTCGGAGGTTGAAGGTTTTCGATTACTTCTATTTTGGCTTTGTCTACTTCAATTCCTCTATTTGATATGATGTGTCCTAAAACAATTCCTTCTTGTACCATAAAGTGACATTTTTCCCAATTAAGTACTAGGTTTACTTTTGCACATCGTTCTAGAACTCTTTCTAGGTTTTCGAGACATTCTTCGAAACTTTGCCCGCATACGGAAAAGTCATCCATAAAGACTTCCATGATGTTTTCGAGAAAATCGGAGAATATTGCCATCATGCACCTTTGGAAAGTTGCAGGAGCATTGCACAAGCCAAACGACATTCGTCTATAAGCGAAGGTACCAAAAGGACATGTGAATGTTGTCTTTTCTTGGTCATCAGGATGAATCGGTATTTGAAAGAAACCCGAGTAACCGTCCAGATAGCAGAAATGAGAATGCTTGGCTAGTCGTTCTAACATCTGGTCTATGAATGGTAAAGGAAAATGATCTTTTCGGGTTGCTTTGTTTAGCTTTCTATAATCAATGCACATTCTCCATCCCGATTCAATTCGTTTGGTTATAGTTTCTCCTTTTTCATTTTCGATCACTGTTATACCTCCTTTCTTTGGTACTACCTGTACAGGACTAACCCATTTGCTATCGGATATAGGATATATGATACTTGCCTCTAATAACTTCGTTACTTCCTTCTTCACTACCTCACTCATGATCGGGTTTAGTCTCCTCTGATGTTCCCTAGAAGTCTTATAGTCTTCTTCTAGCATGATGCGGTGCATACAAATAGAAGGACTTATCCCTTTAAGATCGGTGATGTTGTATCCTAATGCGGTTGGATATTTTCTT
The DNA here is from genome assembly GCF_024323335.1 of Lathyrus oleraceus. Taxonomy (NCBI): domain Eukaryota; kingdom Viridiplantae; phylum Streptophyta; class Magnoliopsida; order Fabales; family Fabaceae; genus Lathyrus; species Lathyrus oleraceus. The sequence goes on from NC_066580.1 coordinate 113,586,826, forward strand.
AAGATATGTAGGAGTTTTTCGGTTTCAATTTTTCCTAGGTCTGCATTGACTATTACTGGTCGTTCAAGTTCTAAGTCTAGGAATTCATATCTCAGATTTTTGGGAAGTGTTTTCAGGTCGAGGGTTGGTTTCTTAAGGCATTACGTAGGATCTGATGTTATTGCTAAACATTGGTTCAGTCTGTCTTCTACACGATAGTCGCACAAATCGTCATTTTCGAATTCTGTTTCTTTTATGCATTCATCGATGATATCCATTAAGTAACATGTGTCTTCTATCGCAGGTGCTTTCAAAAATTGGGAAAGAATAAACTCAATTTTCTCTTCTCCTACTTCGAAAGTGAGTCGTCCTCGTTTTACGTCAATGATAGCACCGGCAGTTGCTAAGAAGGGTCTTCCCAATATAATGGGGGTAACTTCATCTTCTCTTATGTCCATAATTATAAAATCGATGGGAATGTAGAATTGACCTATGCGTACGGGAACGTTTTCAAGAATTCCTACGGGATATTTAACGGAACGATCTGCTAATTGCACAGACATTTTAGTTGGTCTTAATTCTCCCATTTCAAGTTTCTTGCATATGGACAAGGGCATAACACTAATATCGGCTCCTAAATCGCATAAAGCTTTGTCTATGACAAATTTTCCTATATGACAGGTGTAGCGGTGTATTCGTCACTTTATGATTTATTGATTAAACCAAAAGCAAAGCATACAAAGAATCGAGTCGCCACCGCACTTTTATTTATCCAAAGGAATGGCTAAAAAGCGAACAAAAGTCTAAGAAGTTTTACACATAGAAAACTAATGAAAAGATCAGAGATCTGGGTAAGGGGTTAATTACGCAATGGGAAGGTGTTAGGCACCCAAAACGTCCTAGGTACTCCTAGGGAGCCCTTTTCACACTTGTTGTACAAAAATGTTATTTGTTTATGAAATATTTATTGTGCAAACATGGATTGAAGGGATGAGAATAGAATATACAAGTTATTATTTTTGTGTTTGAACGGATGAACCCGTTGCCTACGTACCTTTCCATGGAAGGTAAGGATCAAAACGCCGTAGTTCGGCTAAAAGATTTCCAAAATATGAGTGGATTCATTTTAAACAAAAGCCCTAAGGTCTTTCGTTATCCACGGGAGAAAACTCAACCTTATACAAACAACAAGTCCACCATGTGAGAAAAGCTTCAACTTGCTAGTGAGGGGTTAACCCTATAATAAGCAAGGAAGTCTTACAATTCAATCACTAAGGACAGAAGGTGAGATTAACATCAACCAACTAGGATAAATCAAACCTATGGCTAATGTATGAAAACTTATCAAGAATGGACAAAGCCACAAAACAATTGAATGAGTGAAATTAACCAATTAGAATTTATTTACAAAAATGGTCAAAGTATGATTAGAATTCAATTCAAAGAAGTATTATGAAATGGAGTTTGAAAAAATCAAAGGCCTAAAGCCTAGGTTTCTAATTTGGAAAGAAGTGAAAATGTTTGCACAATAGTTTTCAGGTTTTTGGATTAGCATGCAAAGATGGAGGTTTAAAGAACCAAAAGGTGGGAGGGTGAGGAAGCGTAAAACTTCTTAGATGTTCACCTCTTGAAATCATATGTAGATGATTCAAGTGATTCCTTTGGAATAAGGCAACAATGCAAGTAAGCAAATGAAAAATGGATACCAGATGCCAATCAATGGACTTACACCAATCTCCTAAAACGAAACAATGATACCGGATGCCAATCAATGGACTTATACCAATCTCACAAACAAACATGGATACCGGATACCAATCAATGGATTTACACCAATCTCCTAAACAAAAACAATGATACCAGATGCCAATCAATGGACTTATACTAGTCTCACAAAACAAAATAACAAGGATACCGGATACCAACCAATGGATTTACACCAATCTCCTAAAATAAAACAATGATACCAGATGCCAATCAATGGACTTATACTAGTCTCCCACCATATCATAGGAACAACTGCCAAGTAATGGACTTATGCTTGTCTCCTCCATGGACAAAGCAAAATGCTACAAATCAAAGTTTATGAAATGACATACACATGATGATGAAAAATGCACAAAGGAACACTCAAGCAAATATGCACAGATGAATCAAGTAAGCAAACAATCAAGTCAGTTAGCATACACTATATACAACCAATTAGGCTCAAATAAGGTTAGACTTTACAGTCAACTGGAATGGGGTAATATGAGCTCTTAACCCTAACATTGAGAGTTAGGGTGAAGCAGATGAAATGGAGATGAGGGGTGTGCCTCATAGCTCTTATCCCTGGTCAGGGAGAGCTTTAAACAATAGAATGTGTGGTAGTTCAGAAAGTTGGAACTCTTCTCCACAAGTGATTTGACTCTATAAGATCTTGGGTTAATATCCACAATGCATCAACATGTTATGTGAGCAAAGTGGATGACACACTGAATAGTAGGAGATGGATTACACATCTCTTTTATCTACCAATTACCTCATAAGAGGACTTTTCCTGCTTGGCACAAAGAATAAACAATCACAAGCATTGCCTCTTAAGGAGGACTTCAGACAGATGCCTGCCCACATAACAGGACAGGTCTTCCAGACTACATGAAGAAGAGAGGTTATACCTAAGTGGTTAAGCAACCAAGAAAAAGCAAGTTCAAAGTGAACTTAAAGCAACTAATGTACCTGTGGAAACATCAAACAAATCAGTACAACTATACAGACAAACAATCAACAGTTAATATCAGACAAACAGACAAAGTTCACAATGTGTAAGCCAAAGAAAAAACTAAAATGAGTCAACATCAACCTACAAAACACACAAAGATTAGTAATCAAAGGCAAACATCAATGCTCAAATGATGGAGCATCAACAACCATGTAACTTGGATGTTCAACCTGAAATCAAAGCTCAAATGTGAGAGGCAAACCACTAGGTCAAAGCCTAGGGTCAAAGATGGAGAAAAAATTCAAAACAGAAGCTGAAAATTAACATGAATCAACTTCAAACACATCTTGAAACAATCCAAAAGGTCTCACATCAATATCATTAACCAAAAGCATTTCATGATCAATTGAAGTTCAAGGCAATTTTAAAGCTCAAATGTGATCAACCAGAATGAAAAATCTCAATTAAATCAGAAATGATTCAAATAATTCCAACAAAATTCATGAGCAATCACAACAGACATAACATGCATCACATAAAAAATCAGGACAAATGGAGATCATTTGGCAAGGAAAACACATCACATAAGTTGAACAAGCAAAGGTATGACACAAATTGTCACACCATCTTAACATGATCATAAAACAGAAATGATAAATGGTAAAAATACCAAATCAACACCAAAATGTCAATCAAAGAGTCTAGTTTCATCATGCAAATTTTCAGATTCATTGGATTAAAAACCAGCATTTCACAAATGATATAGCAAGGCAAGGTACAAAATGCATACATGTTCAAATTCCCTAGCACAAAACAAAATCCAGCCAAGCACAGTTTATGGAAAAATGATAAAAAAATAATAGACAAGATAAGGAATGCAATGCAAAAAACCTCATAATTTTTGGATGATTATTCAATTAGATATGAATTTTGTAAGATGATGAAAAATAAAAAAAAAAAGATGAGAAGCATGTAATGAAATAAGGAGGGAAAATGGAAAATATGTGAAGGCATTTGAAAAAAAAAAGTGGCCAGGAATCGAAGCCAGGGAACATTCAAATATGCGCGCGCCTTGAAACGATGCCGTTTCCACTCAAACCCTAGCGCGCCAATGTATTTCGTAGCTAAATTCAAAATTCGTAGCAAAATGGAAGCAAGGCCGTGGCTAATCTGGAAACGCATGAACATTCAAAGTTGAAGATGAAGATCATCATGATCTTCATCTGGATTTTCCAGAAAATCTCAAACATGTCCAGAAATCTCAATCAAGCATAGCATTCGAATCAGCATGTCATATACATCAAGGATCCATAATTATTTCATGTAAAAACGTCAAAACACGCATGGATCGAAGAAATCAAAAGTTCATCATCAAGACTTCAAACTATCGTATCTCACTCAAAACAGCATGGATTTTCATGATTCAAAGCTCAAAATGTTCAGCATACTAAGATCTATAATATCATGGCAAGGAAAATCAAAAACAAGAGAGTTGATTTGTAACCTCTTGAAGAGCAGATCTGGAATTCGTGTAGTTCAAGGCCTTGTGATGCTCAACAGTTCTTCTATGATGCTTGTGCAAGTGATTGGAGAAGAAAACGCAGCTCAATTGTGCATGATTTCACCAAAATCTTGATTCACCATTGTTGCTTCAAGCTTCAAGAATGCTTCAACCTTGCACTATTTGCTTCAGTTCCACGTGTGAATCTGCTCAAGAACAACTTAGCAACACGAATCAAGCAAGAAGAATGGATTGAATGTGAAGAAAATGCAAGAAAAAAGTGAGAGAAATTTTTTGGTGTTTTGATCTAGATCTGAAATTGTGATTGTTCTTATGAAAAACAGTTAGGTTTTGTGTTATATACCTCTTCCTAAACATGTTTAATTAGGCTTAAACCAAATGCTAATGAGATTGATTAAGTTTGGAGGTGTTGGTGCAAATTGGTCTTTCACCCTTATGCATGAAAATCATGAATGAACAGTACACGAATTTTATTTATTTTTCCCCTAAAATGCATTTTAAAATCATTGGTGAAGGCAAAATGTTTAAATAATGCACCAATTTTGAATATTGAAATTTCCCTCCAAAAATTCAAGAATTTGCAAATGATTATGTGATGACAATTTGTGCAATGCAATGTATGTTTTGGAAACTAGAGGTCAAAATGAGAATTTAGCAAAAAGAACCACTTGAATTGGAGCTTTGGTTGAGAAGTTATGTCCATTTGAATCTTCATACACACTTTTCCATGTTTTGATCATATCTCCTTAACCACACATCAGAAATTGATGATCTTGGACTTTTTGGAAATGGGAGAGAAAGATCTATAACTTTCATGTTCAACAAAATTTAATTTGAAGCTTTCTTGATGATGTAATTTGAAGTTGAAGTTAGGTTAAAACCTTTCCATTTTTGGCAAGTTTGAATTATAGGTCACTTTCTATTTTTGGAAAGTTTTGACCTGACTTTATTTTCTTCAATGTTGATGTTTGAAATGTCAAATGAGACTTGTTTGAACATGAATGAAGTATTTCTAATCACTTCCCACCTCCAAATCCACAGTTGACTTGGCAGTTGACTTTCTAGGCTTTCAGTTGACCTGGCAATGTTCTAATGAAATTCAAACCTCTACCACTTGGGATTTTGATTCAAAATGACATCATGGTTCATATGAACTCTTTTGAATGATTATGGGGTCCAAATTCTAAAGAATGGCCACCATCTATTGCTCAATGACTGCCTTTGATTGTCTTGACTTGTGATTGCTTCATCTGCAAGACAAGGGTTAGATGACATATTTTTGTACTTTTGGTTAGTGGTAAAAGGAAAAGCAATGATATACAAATGCAAAACATGCTTGGTGATCAAGAATCACTCTCAAAAAATAACCCACCCACAGGGAAGGAAGCAAGGTGCACAATGATCCTTGGGGCAATGTGATGATATGATATGATGCCATGAGGGATCTTAGGGACAAAATTGGGGTCTTACAACAGGGTATAGAAAAACTACCAGGATCTTTAAGTTTAGGAGGCATATTTTGGATTATTGTGCTACACTCAGAAGTGAGTGTAACAGTTTCATTATCTTCAAGTTTCTTTTTATTAGATAAAATTTATTTTAAGAACTTAGCATATGAGGGCATTTGTGTAATAGCTTCTGTAAAAGGAATTGTGATGTTTAATTGTTCGCGTTTTTGGTTTTAATTAGCCTTTGAGGATAAGGGATAGGTGGTTTGTAAGGTGGTGGAGGTACATAAGGTTCTTTTTTTTCTACGGTTTCCTCATTACACTCTTCCTTTTCCTTAGGTTTACCTTCTTCCTCAGTTGACTTTTTAGAGTTTTGGTTCTCAATCCTTGGGTCAGATGGTCCTTCTACCTCTGTACCACTTCGTAATATAATTGCATGAGCGTAGCCTTTCGGATTAGGTTGTGGCTGTCCAGGAAATGTACCAGTTGGGGCAGCAGTAGACGCTTGTTGTTGAGCTACTTGCGAGATTTGTGTTTCAAGCATTTTGTCATGGGTAGCCAGGGCATCTACTTTACTTGCTAGTTGTTTAATCTGTTCGCTAGTGTGTACATTCTGGTTTAAGAACTCTTTATTGGTTTGCTGTTGAGAAGCTATGAAGTTCTCCATCATGATTTCCAAGTTGGATTTCCTAGGAACGTTATTTTAGGTGTAGATGGAGTCGGCTTTTGATATCCAGGTGGTACAACTGGAGCTTGACTTGGTGCGTATAAATCGTTGTTACTTTTATACGAGAAATTAGGATGGTTCTTCCAGTTTGAGTTATAGGTATTCGAGTAAGGATTTCCTTGAGCATAGTTCACCTGTTCTGTTTGAATTCCTGTTAGGAGTTGACAATCTGTAGGAGTGTGACCTTGAATTCCACAGACCTCGCAATTTTGAGTTACGGCAACCACGGTGGCTGAAGGTGATACATTTAAACTTTCAATTTTCTGGGCAAGAGCATCCACTTTTGCATTAACATGATCAAGGCTACTTATCTCGTACATGCCACCTTTTGTTTGAGGTTTTTCTACCACTGTTCGGTCGCTTCCCCACTGATAATGATTTTGGGCCATGCTCTCGATAAGTTGATAAGCGTCGGTGTAAGGTTTATCCATAAGCGCACCACCGGCGGTGGCGTCTATTGTTAACCTTGTGTTGTACAAGAGACCATTGTAGAAGGTGTGAATTACTAACCAGTCCTCTAAACCATGGTGTGGGCAAAGTCTCATCATGTCCTTGTATCTTTCCCATGCTTCGAAAAGAGATTCGTTATCTTTTTGCTTAAATCCATTTATCTGGGCTCTCAACATAGTTGTTTTGCTTGGAGGAAAATATCGGGCAAGAAAGACTTTCTTCAACTTATTCCATGTGGTGACTGAGTTGGAAGGAAGAGACTGAAGCCATCTTCTAGCTTTATCTCTTAACGAGAAAGGAAATAGACAAAGTCAAATTGCCTCTGAAGTGACACCATTAGCTTTAACAGTGTCAGCGTATTGGACAAATACGGATAAATGAAGGTTTGGATCCTCGGTAGGATTTCCAGAAAATTGATTATGTTGCTCTGCCCGCAACAACGAAGGTTTAAGTTCGAAGTTGTTCGCTTCGATTGCGGGTGGAGCAATACTCGAATGCGGCTCATCCTGCGATGGAGCAGCGTAATCTCGAAGAGCACGAGCTGGTTCGGCCATCGCTGGTATCGTTAAAGGAAGGAGATTTTTGAGATCAGGAACTTCGATTGGAGGAAGATTGTTTCTAGCACGATACTCCCGAATTCGTCGTAATAATCGGAGATATCGTTCGACGTCGTTGATTCGTAAGTAGTATGGCTCGCCTTGTGAGCGAGTGTGTGGCATACAAATCAACGGAAAAGGAAAAAAATAAAAATTGCCTTAGTCTCTACAGCGTAACAGAAGAGTTACGATATCGACTAAATAAAAGTCCCCGGCAACGGCGCCAAAAACTTGATCGCGACTTTATGAGTCTATTGGGGTACTAACTGCAAGTGCACATTCTAATCGCGCAGTTTTAAAAGATATCGATCCCACGGGGACTTAATGAATCGATTCTACCGTTTATTCTAGGGTTACTGCGTAAAGCTAAGGCGGATGATACTTTAATGATTAGGGGAAAAAATAAAACTAAATTTGGATCTAGATAAAATATCAAATAATATGGATATCAGTATGTAGTTCGTCGTATTTGGGGAATCAAATCTTCGTTGGTCTTTTTCTTAATTTTAAAATAAGTATTTTCGGTATACACTATTAATTAAAAGTCTTTTCCTCAAACTCTCGCTCTGTTGAATCAGACTATGACTTTATATTTTAACGTACGCTCTCACTATTTCGTTAAGTCTAAAATCACTTTTGAAAATAATAGAATCTATAGAAACTCCTTTTGAGAAAATACTAACCGTTTAAACGCCCTCGTCTCAAACTCTCGCTCTGTTGACTTAGATTATATGATTAAACTTAAATGCTTAACTCTCGTCCTCACATTTAACTTTTAAAAATAATTTTTGAAAATAATTAGAATTTAATTAACCTTAAAAATTGTTTTCGCCCTGATTTAAAGTTAATGTTCAATTTACACTGTCCAGTTAAAAACTCAAACCGTCGTTCTATTGATTTTAACTTCTTTATGTCTTTTACTCTCGTACAAAAACCTTGGTATTAACTTTGTAAATTGAGACCAGAAAAAGAGTGACTATATTCTGAAATAAATTTAAACCAACTCAACTTTGATTCCTTTATTCCGCTTACTTTACATACCGATATCTAAATTAATTAGCCAGACATGATGAACATGCATAAACAATAATCATGCATAAATACGGCCATATCAAACAAACAACATATATAAACAGCGGAACAAAGCATATGTAAATTAAAACGATAAATCAATTAATTAATGAACCTGGAAAAATACTAGAAATCTGGATTTTATCTCCTACGCTTCGATGCTCGAACACTCCATCACAAGTCGGTTGGATTTGTTCTTCATAATTCTCGATCAGATAGGAAAGTAAAAACAAGGAAATAAAATACTATGGTCTAACGTAAGGTTATATCCAGTAAAAATTACACAATAGTTTCCGGTGTAGAAACTGTCGAGAGAAAGTAAATTGTCTGCTTCAGAAATTAAACTAGAAAAAAAAAAGAAATAAATTGCTTGCAAAATTAGAATGCTGGAAAAATTGTACGGAGAAGAGAGAGCCTCAATTGGCTTTTGTGAGGTTTATTTATATTAACCTCCCAAGATAACCGTATCCTAGAATGTGCCTTCAGTATCGTTCAAAGCGTGTCCGAGTGCATGAGAGAATTTAGGGGAAACCGTTCACTCCGTTACGCACGTAAAGCCTAAAATGTAGGAGTGGAATGTGTGACGTCCGTCACACTATGTGTTACGGTCGTAACACTAGGTCTTAGGACGTGGCGGTCGGCACGTGCTTGTTGCGGTCGTGACAACAATTTTCTTTGTTCCAAACGTGGGCTGGGCTTTGGTGCTTCAGCTTGCTGCTTTATCTAGAAAATCTTCTTTTTGCACCCCTTTTCTTTCTTTTTCACATGTGCTTTAAATAATGATACGTGAAATAAATAATAAGAAAATGCCGAGTAATATTGAATAATATAAAATACATTGAATCAAATAACGATATAATTTAATTAAATCAAGTCTAAAAATGTGATATAGTTTCATGTTATCACCAACCATGGCTACAGTGGAACGACAAAATCGTCTTCTTAAGTTCTACGCTACCCCATCCCAACAAGAACCTCATAGCAGCATTGCTTCCCCTGCTATCAATCGAAATGATTTCGAGTTAAAACCCTCATTGTTATCCGATGTCCAACAACATCAATTTGCTGGAAATCCTAGGGACGACCTAATGCACATTTGACCAAGTTTGTGTAGTACGTAGACACTGTGAAGGCGAATGATGTATCTCAAGATGCGATAAGACTACGCCTTTTTCCTTTCTCTCTACGAGACAGAGCTTGGGCTTGGTTGCAATCCTTGTCATCCAACTCAGTTACTACATGGAAAGAACTGAAGAACGTTTTCTTATCCCGATATTTTCCGTCAAGCAAAACTACTATGCTGAGAGCTCAAATCAATGGATTTCGACAAAAAGATGTAGAATCTCTCTACTATGCATGGGAGAGATACAAAGACATGATAAGGATATGTCCACATCACGGTCTCGAAGACTGGGTGATCATTCACATATTTTACAATGGGTTTCTGTATAACATAAGACTGACAGTAGACGCTGCCGCAGGCGGTGTACTTATGGATAAGCCATACAACGAAGCCTATCAACTCATTGAAAACATGACCCAAAACCATTGTCAATGGGGAGGTGAAAGAACTCCAATAGAAAAGTCCCAAACAAAGAGTGGAATGTACGAAATCGGTAGCCTTGCCCACGTCCATGCAAAGGTAGATGCCCTTGTTCAAAAGTTAGACAACTTGACCATACCACCCGCAGCCACCGTGGTTGCCGTGACTCCAAACTGTGATTTATGTGGAACTCCTGGACACACTGCACCAGAATGTCAAATATTGGCATGAGTCCCCACCGATCAAGTAAATTATGCACAAGGAAATCCTTATTCGAATACATACAACCCAGGTTGGAAAAATCATCCTAACTTTTCGTATAAGAATAACAATGCCCTGTATGCACCTGGCCAAGCACCCGTTGTTCCGCCTGGATATCAAAACCCAGCTACTAATGCTCCTAACATGCCTAGGAAGTCCAACCTTGAACTAATGATGGAAAGCTTCATAGCTACCCAAGCTCAAACAAACAAAGACTTCTTGAACCAAAATATACATACTACTGAGCAACTTAAACAATTAACGAGCAAAGTAGACGCCTTAGCCACCCACAACAAAATGCTTGAAACACAGATTTCACAAGTGGCTCAACAACAAGCACCTACTGCTGCTCCCGCTGGCACATTTCCTGGACAACCGCAACCTAATCCAAAAGGACATGCAAATGTCGTTATATTGAGGAGTGGAAAAGAACTAGACGGACCCGTAGATCCAAGACTCCAAAATCCTGCCATGTACCAAAAACCTGACAAAACAACAACTGAGAAGGTAAGTGAACCGAAGGAGAAGGAAGATAATACCCAAGAGGCCGAAGAGAAAGCAAAACCTTATGTGCCTCCACCACCTTATAAACCACCCATTCCGTATCCTTAAAGACTCGCAAATTCTAAAACTGTATGGCAATTTAGGAAATTTGTTGAACTTCTGAAGCAACTGAATATTACAATTCCCTTTACAAAAGCCATCACACAAATGCCCTCATATGCCAAATTTCTTAAAGAGATCCTATCCAATAAGAAAAAGATCGAGGATAACAAAACAGTTACACTTACTGCTGAGTGTAGCGCAATAATCCAAAATAACATGCCTCCCAAACTAAAAGACCCAGGTAGTTTCTCCATACCCTGTGTCATTGGAAAGTTCGTCATAGACAAAGCTCTATGCGACTTAGGAGCCAACATTAGTGTAATGCCCTTAACCATTTGTAAAAGGCTCAACATGGGAGAACTAAGACCAACCAAGATGTTTGTTCACCTAGTTGACCGCTCAATGAAATATCATGTTGGTATACTAGAGAATGTCCCAGTACGTGTAGGACAATTCTACATTCCTACAGACTTCATAATCATGGACATCAAAGAAGATGCCAGTACACCTATTATATTAGGAAGGCCATTCTTAGCTACCGCCAGAGCCATAATAGACGTGAAAAGAGGTAAGCTAACATTCGAAGTTGGAGAAGAAAAGGTTGAATTCATCTTGACACAATTGTTACAAGCGCCGGCTATAGACGATACCCGTTACCTACTTGATGTCATAGACGAGTGCGTAAGAGAGATGGAGATGCAAGAAACCACATATTATGATATAATGAAAAATCCAAATCCCTCCAATCTTTGAAGATGATAATTGGCGTGAACCATACCAAAATGACAGTCTAAGCGAATGCTTAGCACTTACACCCAACCACATGCCATGCCCGAAGAAACCAGACTTAGAATTAAAAACACTACCAAAGAACCTAAGATACAAATTCCTAGACACTGACCTCAAAAGACCAGTAATAGTCAACGCAGACTTAGGACAGATTGAAACTGAAAAGTTACTAGATGTTTTAAGAAAATATCCAATTGCCTTATGCTACAGCATCGCTAACATAAAAGGAATAAGTCCTTCTATCTGTATGCATCACATTATGCTAGAGGAAGATTGTAAAACCTCTAGAGAACACCAGAGAAGGATCAACCCAATCTTAAGTACCATAGTTAAGGATGAAGTAAAGAAGTTATTAGATGTAGGAATCATATACTCGATCTCCGATAGTCAATGGGTTAGCCTCGTTCATGTAGTACCCAAGAAAGGGGGTGTTATAGTTGTTAAGAACAAAAAAGGTGAATCTATAACACAAAGAGTTGTGACCGGAAGTAGAATGTGCATCGATTATAGGAAACTAAACAAAGCAACTCGAAAGGATCATTTTCCTCTGCCTTTCATTGATCAAATGCTCGAACGATTGGCTAAGCATTCCCACTTCTGCTATCTAGACTGTTATTCAGGATTCTTTCAAATTCCTATCCATCCTGACGACCAAGAAAAAACAACCTTCACATGCCCTTATGGTACATTTGTTTATCGACGAATGCCATTTGGACTATGCAACGCTCCCTCAACATTCCAAAGATGCATGATGTCAATCTTTGCCGACTTTATAGACGAAATTATGGAAGTCTTTATGGACGATTTTTCTGTTTGTGGGCAGAGCTTCGAAGGATGTCTATCAAACCTTGAAATGATACTTAAAAGATGCGTAAAGGTGAATCTCGTCTTGAACTGGGAGAAATGCCATTTCATGGTCCAACAAGGAATCGTGTTAGGACACATAGTATCTGATAAAGGAATTGAAGTAGACAAAGCTAAGATCGAAATTATAGAGAATCTTTAACCTCCGAAAATCGTACGAGAAATACGAAGCTTTTTAGGACATGCCGGTTTCTACCGACGCTTTATCAAGGATTTCTCGAAAATTACCAAACCACTTACTGGTTTATTAATGAAAGACGTTGACTTTATCTTTGATGAGAAATGTCTAACAGCGTTTGAGCAATTAAAAACATCTTTAATCACCGCACCTATCATGCAACCACCTGACTGGAGATTACCATTCGAAATCATGTGTGATGCGAGTGACTATGCCGTAGGCACAGTGCTAGGACAAAGAAAGGATAAAAAACTTCATGCTATATACTACGCAAGTAGAACATTAGATCCTGCCCAAAGGAACTATGCCACCACTGAAAAGGAACTTCTAGCCGTCGTGTTCGCTTTAGACAAATTCCGTTCTTACTTAGTAAGAGCGAAAATCATCATTTATACTGATCACGCTGCTATTAGATATTTGCTAAGTAAGAAGGATGCCAAACCAAGACTCTTAAGATGGATCCTACTCTTACAAGAATTTCACTTAGAGATAAAAGATAAGAAGGGTACTGAAAGCGTAGTAGCAGACCACTTATCACAAATCGAAGGGAATAAGCCTGAACAAATTCCAATCAATGATAATTTCCCTTACGAATGACTTATAGCCCAAATGGAAAGCGACATGTCTGAACTAACCTTAAATGATACCGAAATAGAAGAATCCGTGGAAGAAATTCATGCGAATGCAACTCTGCCATGGTATGCTGATTTTGTCAACTACCTAGCTATTGGAGTACTTCCACCGGACCTATCATACCAACAAAAGAAGAAATTCTTTCATGATCTAAAACAATACTACTGGGATGAACCTCTGCTTTTCAAAAGAGGTACCGACGGTATTTTCCATCGATGTGTTCCTGAGGATGAAATAGACGATATAATCTCTCATTGCCATTCCGCTCCCTATGGTGGGCATGCAAGCCCTTCAAAAACTTGTGATAAGATCTTACAATCGGGCCTCTTTTGGCCTACTCTATGGAAAGATGTCCATAATGTGGTTATAAATTGCGACCGGTGCCAACGCACAGGTAACATTTCAAGACGCGACAAAATGCCACAAACAAGCATCTTAGAAGTGGAAATCTTTGATGTGTAGGGGATTGACTTCATGGGACCATTTCCGTCTTCTTTTGGTAATAAGTACATACTCGTAGCTGTCGATTACATTTCAAAATGGATCAAGGCTGTAGCTTCTCCGACAAATGAAACACGAGTAGTGATTAAGTTGTTCAAGAACATAATCTTTCCTAGATTCGGTGTGCCAAAACTAGTCGTTAGTGACGGTGGCTCCCATTTCATATCAAATATCTTTGGAAAACTTCTTCTGAAGTATGGAGTCCGACACCGTGTAGCAACACCTTATCACCCACAAACCAGTAGGCAAGTCGATGTTTCGAATAGAGAGATCAAACAAATTCTAGAAAAGACTATCGGAATATCTAGAAAAGACTGGTCATCTAAACTAAATGAAGCTCTGTGGGCCTATAGGACAACCTACAAGACCCAATAGGGACCATACCCTTTAAATTAGTCTATCGTAAATTATGTCATCTCCCTATGGAATTAGAACACAAAGCTTATTGGGCAATTAAGACCCTAAATTTAAATTATACTTCCGCAGACGAGAAGCGGATTTTAGACATTCACGAATTGGAAGAACTTCGACTAGACGCCTATGAGAATGCCAAGATATACAAAGAACGAACCAAAAAATGGCACGATAAACGTATATGTAGGAAAGAGTTTAATGTCGGCGACATAGTGCTACTAGTTGATTAAAGACTTAAGCTTTTTCTGGGAAAACTTAAATCTAGGTGGTCAGGCTCTTTCGAAATTACAAAAGATTTTAAAAGCGGTGCGATAGAAATCAAAGGTAGAAATAGAGAACCGTTTATGGTAAGCGGGCAGCGATTAAAACATTATCATAATATTGACAATAGAGACTATTCAAATAGTCTAAGACTTATAGAGCTGCCCGCTCAACCCCAAAACTAGTATATCGCAACGTTACTGTCGAACTTACGACATTAAACAAAGTGATTAGTGGGAGACAACCCACCTCTTTTTAATTTGTTGTTTTTGTTTTTAAGCGTTTCTCTTCTTTGACTTTTACTTTTATTTTGCTTCATTTCCTTGATTCTATGCAGTAATGTACTTGTTGCTTCTCGTTACTAACTTAACAATATTGGATACTGATTAACAGGCGAATTTATAACTAGTTAGTAACTAACTTTCATCATGCAACCAGTAGATACAGTTTTCAGAGGCAGAGTTCAGAGAAGGTGCTATGATTATTTAGCTCAGAAGGATATGGCTTTATCCATATATTATGATGGACCTGTCATGGATAGGTTAGGTATCTGAGATAGCATCTTGTTTATGTTTAACCAGCTAGGTTGAGAGAATGCTGCTATTAAGAGAAGGTTTGTCACATACCGTGAGCTTACCCTAGAATTCCTTAGCTCCCTAGTTTACAACCCCGAGCATGGTTACAGACTCAACAAAGGTTTGATTTCCTTTAGGCTGTTTAGTATGGATTTCACTTATAACCGTAGAGACCTTGCTGACCTCCTAGGATTTCCTAGTGGCCCATTTGTTTTCACTATCCGCCGGGAGGAATTAATCGATGACATCGACCTAGATTACTTTTGGGGTAGTTTAACTGGAGACTACCACCCTGACCCACACGAGATGCACTCCCAAATGATACACAATCCTGCTATCCGCTACTTCCACAAAATACTAGCCCACACCCTATTTGGAAAAGAAGCGAACAACGCCTTAGTGTCACGGGATGAACTTTTCATCTTACTCTATGTCGACCAAGGTCGATATGTCAATGTTGTGACATTTATGATGGAAATATTTGTTCACCTTGCAAAGAACAATCGCGCCCCAATCATAATAGGCGGCCTAGTAACCATGATAGCTGATGCCATTGGACTTAGATGCCCACTTTACGAGCATGCACCTTTTGGACACATCCGACCCATGGATATTGAATTTTGCTTCGACCGAAGAATCATAGGAAACCTTGGATCAGATACTATTGACTACCTAATCAATAATGAAGTTGTCCAACTATTTACCTTACCGAACCATGAGAGAACAAGTGTTCATAACTGAAATAACTGGCTTTATGATTTAGATGAACACCACATTGCTCCACCATCACCTCCTAAGACACCGCCTATTTATGAGTATTTAGATGACCCTATCTCTGTTGATGAATCTGACCCTGAAACCCCTACAAACTACTAAAACCTAGATGAACCGGAAATTCCATCCTATTCCGAAAATCTGGCAATAATCCTTACCCGTTTGGATGGTTTCCACACTGACATTACTAATGTGAAAGATGAAATAAAGAGCATGCGCCTTGATGTATTAGGCTTAATGGATGTCGCCGTCGAACAGTTTCATCACTTGAACCAGGTTGTAGCTGCTTTGGGACAGAACCGTGGCTGATTACATCGACCGTTGAATTCTCCTACTCACATTAAAGCAATAAGGACATTGATATGTTTTAGTGTGGGGAGGGAGCACTTTTATTGCTATTATTTCTTTTAATGCTTAATATTACATTTAACTTTAGTCTTTTAATTTAATTTAAATAACATTTTTATTTCTTTTTGCTTCTATGATCAATCTAATTTACCTCTGTCAGTTTAATTTTATTATTTTTACTGCTGTTAATTCCATACTGCTCTTATTTTATTTTATATTGCTGACGTACTGTGTTTCTACTATCGTTACTACTGTGTTACTGCTGTTAAATTTTTTATATTTTTTGGCCTTTTTGCAAAAGTTGTGACTGTTGCATGTGACGGTCGTTACATGCAGTGTTACGCCCGTCACAGGGGCGTGACGCCCGTCACAGAAACGCAACGCCCATCACACATGAAGTATATGACCGTTACACACGACCGTTGCATGTGACCGTTATGCAAGATCGTTACGTGTGACGACCGTAACAGCCCTGTGACGATCGTTTTCTCTTCTTCTTCCTCATCTAATCCTTCTGATTTTCTTAACCATCCCACTCACACCACTTTTTTTCTACATTAACCCTTCCATCACATCCTATCTTAAGCAAGAAATGAGTGAGTTCCCTATAACTCACGAAATCCATCTCTTCCTCCAAAACCTATATTTGCAAATTCGCACACTCAATGGCTCGTCAAGAGAGAGCTGCTCCCAACCTTTCAAATATCTCCAGAGAGGGAGAAGTCGGCGAGCGACAGAGAGACAACTACCTCAGGTTCTATCAACGTTCAGTCCAAGCTATGAGGTACGTGGATAATGACTGTCTGACGGAGTTGGGGCTTTCAGAGGGTGTGGAATGGATGTTGAACACATCTGGTTTGACGCAGCTCTGCACCAACCCGCAACTAACTTATGAGGCGCTGACCCTGGAATTCCTGAGTTCGTTCTCCTATATTACCCCTCTTGGTGCAACTCAGTTTCTCACCGGAGCAGCCACATTTAGAATGTTCGGTACCGAGTATTCCCTAACCCAAACTCAAATAGATCGAATACTTGGTTTTCGACATGGAGATGGAGTTCACTGCTGTATCCCGGACGGTTGGTTAGAAATAGCATTTGGAGTGTGGCGCAGCCTCACCAACGTGAACGTCACAAGCTGGGATGCGCTCAACGCAACATACATCCACAACCCGGCTATAAGATATTTCCACTAAGTCTTAGGGCACACAGTTTTTGGAAGAGTCAACAATCACAAGGTAAACTCTAAGGAGCTCTTCTTTCTTCACTGTGTGTTCACTCCGGTGGCGTTCAATGCCACCCCATTCTTGTTGGCCAACGTATAGGCTGCCTACATGAGAGGCAACACAGTGTTCTGTTTTTGGAGGAATCATCACCTCCATAGCATTAGGCCTGAATCTGGGGGATAGGCTCGCCAACTTACCTGCCTTGTCGGTCGAGTTCCTCAATATCGACTATTGTCGTTCCTCGCACCTCATCAAGGTCAGAGACGACGGAAAGTACCACCATGTGGTTCAGAACAAGATAGTTCGATGCATCATTATGCCCAACAGGAACCATACAGATCCGCAGAATACGGTGAATTGGATTTTTGATCTAAACGCTCCTGAGCCCAATGAAGGAGATCCTGATAATGGAGCGGATGAAATTGAGGAGGAACTTGACCGACAAATGCCACAACCACCTCCTGAGTATGCTGCAGAGACATCTTCCCGAGGCCAGCGAAGAAATGAGTGTCGACCCACCACCATGGAAGACATATATGCTGAGATGTTGCGACATAACCAGAGGATTGAGGAGCACCAGACGAAAATGATGCAAACGATCCAGCAGATACAGAGGGATCAGCATGACAATGCGAAATGGCATGACTAGGGGATGGCGGAACTTTCCGAAGAGATGAGTGCCCTGACATATCGTGTTGATGCCATCCAGGAGTACACTCAGCATGTGGGGTTGGACCCTACCAAGCACGGTAGAAGTGAGCGTGCACGAGCAAGAGTTAGAGCGCGCGGAGCCCAATGCCGTGACGAGGAGTAGTGATCCTTCATGTTTCTTCCCTTTTCATTCTTTATATTGTCGCATTGAGGATAATGCTTTGTTTAAGTGTGGGGAGGGAATCCTTGTCTTTCCTTTATTTGATTCTATTTTTAGCCATAACAAAAATTTTGTTTTTCGTATCTAATCGTTCATTTATTTCTATCTAATTTGCCATAACAATTATTTTTTTGTTTTTAAGTTAAATTAATACCCTATGAGTATATAGGTTGTCTTACAGAGGTTCTGTTAGGAAAATGAGAAAAATCTAACAATATTAATATCGTCCGGACACCTTAGATCTCTCACTTTTGCGAGATCAGTTTGAATACCCATTAAACCGATACCTTAAGTCTCCGTTCTAGATTAACCCCTAGTAGTTTATACTAGCAGTCAGCATCGTCTTAAACATAAACCATGTGAAGAGCCGATGAATATAAGTAATTGATGCCTACGAATTAAGAAGATCCTTCATACTTTTGCTATCGAGAAATTGAAAATGCACCATACAAACGGTTGCAAGATATACAAAAGGAAAGAAAAACTTGTTGCTGGTTGGTTCAGAGGTACCTGGTACTGGAGTCGGTAGGGAGAACTACGGTTCGATCCCCTACAACCTTCAAATGGGATATATAAAAGGTTACCACACTAGTGTACCAGACTCCATGCTAAAAAAGGATCAAAGCCACTAACCGGCTACTTCACTAAGTGCGTGTAAAGGCAAAGGGCTTAATGTGATTGCGCTAGAATGAAACCGAGTGAAATAGGAACGAGAAGCATTAGGTTTAGCTATAATAGCATGATTCAAACTGGTTTGTACAAAGGAGAGATTTATGTTAATGCTTATTGCTTGTGTCGTCACTGTATCTTTAGTGTTCTACTTGAGTATCTGTCATCTTAACGAAGTACCTAACAACCACGTACGATTTGGAAATGTGTTATGTATTCGCGCTTAACTAGTGTTTTCAAATTTTATACTGATTATTTGCTTGAGGACAAGCAAAGATTCAAGTTTAGGGGAGTTTGATAACGCGAAAATACATTGTATATTTGCCTTGATTTACACTAAAAAATCGTACCACTTTCATTTATATTCCGATTATTCCGCAAGTGTTCGAGTTATTTTTGCAGGTATTTCAATTCCCATGTTTAAATGAGAAAAGTATAGAAAAGGAAGGAAAAGAAGAAGAAACAGAAGAGAAAACAGTAGAAAAGCAGAAAATACAAATCATGTGCATGTGACGACCGTCACAAACCCTGTCATGATCGTCACGCCCTGGGTGTCACGACCGTCACAGGCCCACCACGACCGTCACAAGGCCAAAAGCAGCGTATTAAATTTGTCAACAGAAGTGATCCACACACCCATATTTCTTGTTCCTCAGCCCACTTTCCCGTGAATTTCTCACTCAACCAAGTCACTCTTATTTCTCTCAACTGCCAAGACCAAATGGAGAATATAAAAGGATGGAAGTTGGAAACCTACGGAGACACTTAACTTTCCTCCCTGAAGCCAGCTTTTGAGATTTTTCTCTGCATTTATTTTCCACAGCAATTCTGTTTTTCTATGTATTTTTCTTCAGCAGATTGTTTTCTTTTACCACCATTTATTTATCGTTCCGTTCAGAGCTTTGATTTTCCCTTTCCCTTTCCGTTTTTCATTTAGCCAAAGTAGTAGTTTCCTACACTGTGGAACTACTGCAATTTATTTAATTTAGTTTAAGCAATTATTTTGAAGAAGCAGAATCCTACCGACATGTGGAGGACTGCTCAAGTACTTCAAGATTCGGCATATTCGATTAATCCAATTTCCAGGTTTTTATTCAATTATTATTGTTATTGCTTTATTATTATTATAATTATGTTTGTTGTATTGTTAATCTGTTTATGCTCGTCTGTGTTTGCGTTATTTAACATGTCCGACTAAACTACCGGTATCGGTATGCAAACAATTTAATTAGACGGGATTTAGTAATAATCGGTGAAAACTTTTTTTCTCAAACAATCTTTCTGGATGTGGTTTTAATTTAAATTTAATTAACTTTGTCATGAGAGTGAGAAGCTATTTAATACGGTTTTGCCACGAGAGTGGGAAATTAACTAGGGTGAGAACCGACAATCGCGAGAGCGTGAGGGTCGAACTGGATTAAAAAACTAGGCATTGATTTTAAAAACAGCGAGAGCACTTTAAAAGCAATTAGAACTTATTTATTTGCAAAAATTAGTTTTAAATTCAAATGGGACAGCGAGAGCGTACATTCTGACTTAAAAGTATAGTCTGAGTCAACAATCACGAGAGTGTGAGATAAAGCCTTTTAAATAAGTATTTTCTACTGAAAGATATTTGGTACTTAAAATACACACCGGTGACTTATCGAATCCCTGACGATTAATGCGTTGCATACTGATATCCCTCTATTAATATTTTCTTAAAACTTAACTTCCTTTAGATTTAATTTTTGTTCAACCAAACCTCTAAAATTCATCTCCTTAGCTAAACATAGTAACGTCAATAGCATTAGTTTGACCATCGGTCCCTGTGGGTTCGATATCTTTTAAAACTAAAACGACTGGACTGTGCACTTGCAGTCAAGTACCTGATAGACTATATTTTATATACAGTCACGAGACGTATCTGTTACACAGAGGGAAGGTGTTAGCACCCAAAGTGTCTTAGGTACTCCTAGGGAGCCCTTTTTATGTGTGCATATGTTTTGGTATAAAAGATGTTTGAGAAAAAATAGAGTGTGGGGGTGAGAAAAGAATTCATTGATTATATTTTTATGTTTGACAAGACCTTCAGACTTGTGCCTACGTACCAACATAAAAATGAGGGATCAAAACCTCGGAGTTCGTGGTAAAAATTTCAAAGGAGTGGGTGAGTTGATTTTAACAAAAGTTTAAGTAAAAAGGCACAAAAAGGCCAAAGGTTTGAATGGGGTTGTTAATTCTTTGTCTTTTAAAATTTAAGTCAATATGGTTAAGTTCATTCACAAGTTTGATTAAGAAAATATTTTTAAAATTTATTGGCATAAGGCCAAAGTTTCTAATTATTAAAACATGTCTATGTTTGAAATGACAAGCAAATAAAGTTTTTGAAAGGAGAGAGAGATTTTTAAATTTAAGAAGTGGGAGGAGATGAAGAGACTATCCTAAGGAAAAACTTAAAAGTTAAGAGTTGAAAAGATCTGACCATTCACTCACAAGTACGGATCCGTGAACCAAGACATCATCCATGAGAAGGGCTCCAACTTGGATAATTCAACAAGTATGCCACTAGCTCTCATGAAAGGAAAAAAGGTCAAGTCTCCACACAATGCCATGAAGAATGGGAGACTTACAATCTCACTTAATAGAATGATATGCCTTGAGGGTCAAATTTAGCTCTATGTTAAGCAATCATAATTAGACTTAATGTAGAAGTCACAACTATCTGAGGACGGGAAATAAAATTACAGGTGTTAATTCATGTTAGAGATTTGGTACATAGAACCAAACTCCTAAAATATACCACACACTAAAAGAAAATGGGAGGGTCATATCTTAGTCATGCTTGTATTGATTCATCTGACACAAGGTCATTGATGAATCAATTAGCATTTAGACCTTAGAGATTTCATTGTTCAAATTAGGGAATGGGAAAGAATAGGGATGAAGATGAAGAGGGAGGGGAAGATAGAAACACAAATTGATCATGAGAGGAATTTCATCAAACCAAAACCATCCATTCATTTTGGGAGATGAAATGTACATTTCATCAATCCCCTAAATCCAATGGTTTTGATCCAAAAAAAGTCAAATCAATCATGACCAATGCCCAAACAGAAAGTCAAACATCACAATACCATAAAAATGGCTCAAAAATATTTTTAAACATTTAATCAATTAAAAATCACATTAAAAATGAATTAAAATTCATTTTTATCTGGTCAAAACCTAAAATCCCTTCAAAACACCAAATAAATGGCTAAGGGGTTTATCCTAGGTCAAACAAGGTCAAAGGACCTTAGACAAAAAATTTCATGATTTTTAAAAAGTCAGAAGTATTTTTAAACAATTAAAAATATGCATAAAAACACTTAATTCATGAAAAATACCACAATCAATCCAAAAAAATAATTTTAAATTAGAATATGGAAGAGAAAAATATTTAAATTTTTTTGGTGAAAGTCCCGTATTTTTTGGATTAGAAATGGATTTATTATGAATTAAACAAAATAAAGCAATTAAATGAAAAATCAGAAAATGCAAAAAAAGAAAGGGCCATCAGATCTCCCTCATTAATTGAGGTGGCAGATCTGATGGCCACGCGTATGGTGTCCATCAAAAACACTAGTAAAACGCGCTGCATGAGTGGTAATCAGAACCAAGGGACAAGATT
This sequence comes from Lathyrus oleraceus, assembly GCF_024323335.1. Lineage (NCBI taxonomy): Eukaryota > Viridiplantae > Streptophyta > Magnoliopsida > Fabales > Fabaceae > Lathyrus > Lathyrus oleraceus. The sequence continues at coordinate 113,609,482 of NC_066580.1, forward strand.
AAAACGTTTTGAATGGATCAAAGGGTTGGGAACACGCCAACACACCACCGGAGCTAGGGCTCCGGTGAACCTCACCAGACTGGATGACCACTAACCCTCACCAAAATGAAAAACAAGGACATGGTTTTAAAGAAAAAATGCTCAGGAGCTCGAATCTGGCCTCAATTTTCTCCAATTCCAAGTATATTGAAAGATACAGGGATTTGAATTTTGAGGATCATGAACTGAGTTGCTTTGGTTTGACCTTAAAGCAGCTCAATCTTGTTGCCTACATTGGTAGGACTTCAGCAAACCAACAATCAATCAAAATAAATGAGAAATGAAGGAGAATCAGATAAGAGAAGTTTCTAAAATCTCACCTTCGGGGAGCTTCAAATCAACTTGATCTTGCTTCCAATTTGACTTGGCTTGACTCTAGAAGCTTGCATGAGATGATTTTGATGGTTAAAAAGCTTGGACACTTGGAGCTTCAATTCCAAAGCAGAATAAGAATTGAAACTCGATTTCTCAAGAAATCTTCAAGATTATCCTTTCAATGCTGTTTGGGGAAGAAGGGGGTCGAAGCTTGGGCAAGAGGATCCATATTCTGATCACCAGGGTCATGTATTTATAATCATGTTCATTGCTTTTCACACACTTCAAAAATTGGGCAAAATTGGAAAGGTGATGTGCATGCTTGCATGAGCGTGTGATAGGCCCATGAGATGATGTAACTGAGTCCAAAAATAATCATGAGTAATGCTGAAAGTCTAACATGAGGCCATGCATTTGTAATTTAGAAGTGATCATGAGATTCATCCAAATGGAACCATGAAGAGTAACCATGCGCAAGCCATTCAAACCTTGTCCATATGAAGTAATTTTGGACTTTTTGGAAAAGTGACATCAAGGGGAACAACTTTAGTGTTTAACATTTTTCCATTTGAAGCTTGGATCATGATGAATTTTGAGGTGGTAGTTTGAGAAATCAAACATAATTGAAACTTTTCTAATAACCAAGTCAAATATCCACTACTTCCACCTTGAATAACTTTTCCTATGAGCTTCATATGGAAAACATTACTTCATGAATGTTGTAGCCCTTTCAATACTATTCAATTTGGTCACAAATTTGACCTAATTTGGATTAGGCATGAAGGAGTTATGCATTTTAGAAGTTGAGGAAAATTGCTTGTTCAATGGTAATGGCCCAAAATGACCTATAATGTTTCCTCTTTGCACATGCCCTTACAAGTTGATTTTGACGTTTATCAAAGAATAAAAGTTGTATAGGACATCTTAAAATTGATCATGAAACTTTTATGGCCTTCATCTCATAAATATTTAGCAAGTTATGGTCCTTGGAAGTTGACCTCCTAACTAGGGCACAAACAAAATGACCTATAATCTTTCACCATAAAAAATGACTTTCTAAGCCAAAATAGCTCTTGACCTCAACATTAAAGTTATTTGTAATGTCATAATGAGTAACTTTTCTCTTCTAATCATTTTCATATGACAAAAAGTTTAGGAGATATGGTCTAGGGAACCCCAATTTTGGCCAGTTGACTTTCTCTGGTCAACTTCTTTTGACCTACTTGCAAACTTGTAGTTCTCTTGATATTTGGGACTCATGGAGGATCATATATGTATAATATTATGTGAAATGAAGTATAACTTGATATACTAGACCAATTGTTAAAGAAACTTATTGAGGAAGTCACACAAGATACCCAGATGAATTAGAGTTTCCAAGACCAACAAGCTTCAAATTCTTGATGATTTCTTGATCCAAATGATAAATAAAGAACATGGGGATCCATATATGATTCCTATAACCATTGTGAACCATCTCTTGATTGATCTCCTTGCCCCGAGGGTCTCAAACCTTAGTTGTGAGCTTGATGAGGCATTGGTGGATGCGCACACTACCTTCAAAAGAAACAAAGCTATAAATGGACATATTTTTGGTATTTTGGTTAGTAAACAAAGAAAAACAAAGTATGATAAAAATAAAATATGCTTGGTGATCTCTCTCAATGAAAACCCAATAAATGAGGGGTAAGGAGGATGCCAAGGTGTGATCCCAAAGTCAATGCATATGATGAGATAGCATGAGGGATCTTAGGGTCAAAATTGGGGTCTTACATAAACGTTGGGTGTTTTGCTTCAATTATCTTAAGCCAAAGGGTGATCAAACATGATTTTGTAATATATGTTTGATATATTTTTGTGATAGATGTAAATAATATTTCTTCGGTTTGATGTAAATGACATTTTTGGCTTTTGATTTAAATAATATTTAGGTAAAAAAAAATACAGGTACACAAAAATAAGGGGTATATATGGAATAATATAAAAAAAGTTTTTAAAAATTTATTTCACCAGGGTTGATTCAAAGGACCGTGGTAATATATAAAGCGTCAAATATAATATACCATACAAATGATGGGAATCAAACTCATGACCTAAAAGTATTTAACAACGGTTATTTAGAATAACTGTGATGATAGGTAGCGAACTACCTAGTATATCACAATGGTTACACGCCCGTGGTAATTAATAACGAACTTACAACCACACCCTACTTCACCATGGCTGATCACGCATGATGGGATACCTTTTACAACCATGGTTAAAGAGGTTTTCCGTAGTAGTGTTCCTTCTCACTACGTAAAATATGATACACATAGGCTCTTCCAAGCACGCCTATAAAAACCACAAACTTGCTTATTTCACATTTTACGCTTTCTGAACTTCCAACCACTCTAGATATTCCTCTTCAAACAATCTTGAATCATAAACCCCTGATTTCTCTCTTCCAATTTTCAACAAAAATGGCAACTTCAAGCAAAGCCCCTAAAGAAGTGAGCATAGCTACCAAGACCACAACTGCTAAAATAAAAGCTCCCAAGAAGATTTTGGAGCTTCCTCCTTTAACTACATTGTCTGCTCAAATAACGGTGGGTAACCAACAATATATCCCAGAACCCAAAACGGAGGAACAACGCATAATCTATGCTTCTCAGATACTCATCCCTGTTTCTGTTTATGGAAAAAAATTATGCATTATCTGGACCTCTAACTGATTTAGACACTGATTCTAGCAAGCTTAGAGAGTATTTCCCCTATTATTATAAATGCAAGCCTATAGGGAAAGCAAAAAATCCTAGGGATAGAATAACCGCCACTAAAAACCCAAATGCTAGTGAAACCATAGATTTAAGGTTCATGAACAATGGATTTATAGTTTTCTGTGCTACCCCCACATTCAAAGACCCAACAAATTATTTGGATTGGTTAAAGAAAATAGAGAAAACTAAATCCCAGAACTGGAAAGACATGCGAATTTATGACCTGATCATGTTGTCGAAGATATGATTGGAGTATAGTGCTTCCATGTTGGTTTATTCATTGTACTTTTGGGATAGTACACACTATACCTTTCACCTCCCATGTGGCATGGCCACACTAACACTCTTCGACTTAGCCGCTATCACAGGGCTAAAACCTACTGGACATACATACGACCCTAAGATTGATGCTGAAGACACCATAGCCTTTTCGACCTCTCGAGCAGCATATTCGGCTCATGTCGCCCATTATCATGACAAAGACACTGACAGCGTCTCCGACGTGGAGCACATAGCTTTCTTGGCCCTGTAGTTGTCTCATTCTATCTTCTGCTCAAAGTCTCTCCAAGTTGCTAAAAAATATCTCACCTTGGCAAATTAACTACATGTTGGACATGATGTTTTCCTAAATGAGATGATACTGGCAAGTCTCTATGAGTCATTGAGCGATGGATTCGCTCAATTGAAGAATTTGGGGAAAAAAAGGAATCTTCTTCTCTATGGCCCCTTTTGGCTATTATAACTCTGGCTTAATGCCACGTTCCAGGCTAGTCTACCGAATAAAGACCTTGTTGATGAAGAAGCTGAGGAGGTTAAAAACACAAGGATCGAAGGCATTCGACTAGACCAGCTGACTCCTAGTGACGAAGGATAAACCCTTCAACCAACTTTCATGGGCTACATAATGATGTTCTCCAAGCGCCATGGTTTCACTTCGAGTATGGCCTCGTTTGCTTCCAGAAAGTATGGTCCGGAATGGTTTACCAGGACTTTCCTATCTCCATCCAAGAAACGAGAGACAAAATCTTTACTGATTTTGGAAGCCTTTTTGACCCCTAAGATCTTAACCCTTCAATTTAATCCCTCAAAGACTTAGGTCACTTTGATCACCTATCAACCCAACCTTGTCGATGGATAGTTTGGGTTAATTTAGGCTCTTCCAAAGTGCCTGTATGATAAAAAGAGCAGCCTCCTTCTCTACAATACAGTCCACAATAAAGCCACTACCCTCAAGCAGATAGCCAGATATACTTCTAGGACCCAACTCACTCCTTTTAACTTCGAGTCTAACTTCCTCTGCACTCGAGAGTTTGGGAGATGGTGGACCAAATACTACATTGAAGAGTTTTGTGATGTCTCTTCCTTTATCCAACTCTTTGACAAAGCTTTTCTTCTTTTGTAGGAAAAGACCAAAAAGGTACTTACACGCTTATCAAAGAAATACAAGCTTTTTAAAATTACTTTGAAACTGCCTATAGGCCTGATGATCTTAGTCGAACCATCCGTGAAGCAGCTATCACGCTCAAAGAAAATGGAAAGTCTAAAAATTCCTTCGTACGTTCCTCATGAGAAACGCTACGAAATGACTTTCGAACTGTTTCCCCTAAAATTCCCTCCACTGCCTAATGCTGACTTTGGAGTGGCCTTTGCCCCTCCATTTCCAGACTGGTTTATTTATGGGGACTTTATTAACATACTTCAACAACAGTCCCATAAAAAAGCTCAGCGGATGGTCGCGACTAAGCATACTCTAGACAGTTTCAAAGGGCATCTTCATATAGGGATCAAAGATGTTCGCATCGAATCAGACATATATGAAAGTGTGATACAAGAGGTTTTCCTCGAAGCAAACCCCCTTTTTAGGCTATTTACTCTTAGCTGACACTAATTGTTTTATGTTATTTTCTTTTAACCATCAGGGTTCCTCCTAAGAAACCCACCATCAGAAGACCAGTCGAATCAAAGACTGAGGGAGGTAGAAAGCCTACAAAGGTATACTTTTGCCTTCTTTTTTGTTTTTTTTTGTTATGTTTAATGATGACATTCTAATTCTTAATTCAGGCTGCTCGAAAACCTCCTCTAACTCCCATCAAAATCCAAAAACCCACAGAGACCCCGTCATAATAGAATATAACAAAAAGGATTTGTCGCCAGTGCTCGACCTAACTTCCAGGAAGAGGAAGCAGCAACCAAATATCAGCGACGCTTTGAGCCAGCCTCCAACAAAACTCCCGAAGAAAAGGCCTTCTACACTTATTATCCAAGAGCCTACTCCTGAAGAAATGGCAAAGATAGCGGCGGCCCAAAGTGAGAGTGATAACTCCAGCCCTGGGATCGAAGGTGACAAGGTAAAACAAACTTCATTCTTCCTTACTTAGTTCATTTATTGTCTTTCACCACTCATTGTTTCGATTGTGTTGATTTCAGGGTGGCCCAAGTACCTTCATTCGAACCAAAGCCATAACTTCCTCCCCGCCAGCTTCTATAGCGGATGTCTTAAATAGTGATGGTGAACCCACTTATCGACCATCATCTGAAAAAAACTCCATGAGTAAGATCAATCAGCCTCTTTCTGGTGGCCTTGATACTTCACCATCAAAGACTGCTACTCAACATTCCCACACCAACGACTCCGATCATGAAACTGCTTTGATCGAAGAAGATGAGGTTGGAGTGAACCCAGATACCATGGTGGTGGATGAAGGAGTTCAAGCTGGAGACAATCCTGGAGACGATTCATACAATGTCAAAGGAACAGTCAATCCCCAGGAGGAAGGTGGCAACGGCGAAGATACGGTGATGGAGGAAGAGAACAAAGGTAACCATACCCCAGTCCCTGTTGGTGACGATGGTGAAGGCTCCGAAGAGAGGGAGGCTGATACAGGCGAAATGCAGGCTCAGAGCCAAACTCTTGTCACTCCAACTATTGCAGTTATCCCGACAGGCAGAGTTTCGACAAGTAGTATTAGGGGCCTCTCTGCATAAGGACTGGCTATTCTGAAATGAAGCCAACCCTTGAATATTTGAAGGCTATGTTAAGCTGTAGGGAAAGTTCTTATGAAAAAATCCTTAGCACTACTTCGGTGTCTGAAGATCAACCTTCGAGCACCCCTACAGATGGGTTTTCCAAGATTAAGGACAAGATCTTTAAGGGTGACTTGTTCCTACTGTTGTTGGCTGATCCTTCAGCCCCCTTAACCTTCAAGGCTCTTCTTAATCAAGTCTACCTGCTAGAAACTTCCCATGAATTTGACAATGTTATAATGGAGATAGGCACTATGATCGACCAAGTTGTCGCAAATCATAAGCTGCTACCTCAGCTAACAGGGGAAATCGAAAAGAAAGTTGGTTCTGAAGTAGCTGCCTGGGATGCTACCACCGAGTCAACTAACAATGTGATGGAATTGGAGCAATCTAAACAAAAGAATAAATAAAATATCGAAAGCCATGATCGTGATATTGCTTCTTGGAGGAAGCAAATAGAAGAAATTCAAGCAAAGATCTCTGAAGCCGAAAGAAGTAAAAGTGAACTTTTAGAGTTTGATGATGCCTTAATGGCTAAAGAGATAGAATTTTGCATGGAGTTCATTGAACAGGCTCGGAAACTTGAGTCTTACATCAAACTTCTTCGGTCGAAGAGATTTTTATGCGAGAAATGTCTGGAACTTCTTAAAGCAAAGTACCTTCAGATCAAGGCCAACCTTCCTTTCTAATTTTAGTCTCCTTTCCATTTTTCTTATTTTTGATGTAATGAGATATAAGTTTTAATTGTAACGAATATTAGCCCTTTGAGCCTTCAAATCAAATGCAAACCATTTTGGCACTTTTATCATATTGCCTCTGATTAACTTATATATAACTATTTGTCTCTTATTTTTATCTCTTGGAGTATTGGTCTATACTTTTTTTAATATTTCCCATTTACTCTCAAGATCCTCTTGTCTTCATTAAGCTCCTCAATTTCATAGGCACCATTAGAAAATACTCGCAAAATCTGAAAAGAGCCTTCCCATTTTGGAGACCACTTCCCTAAGGTCATATCCTTTCGATCCGTTGGAAGGATCACTTTCTAGACCAAGTCTTTAGGAGAAAAACTTTTGATTTTCACCTTCTTGTTATAAGAGTTCTCTACTCTCTTCTTCTTCCGTTTTAATAATTCCAAGGCATTTTACCTTTCTTCATTTAGATCAACTAATTCATCCAGCATCATGCTCCAATATGATTCTGCTAGAATTTCATGATGCATTTGAATTCTTGTGGACTGTAGGTGAATCTCTATTAGTAGAACAGCATCATGACCAAAGGTCAGCCGAAAAGGGGTCAAATTAGTGGCTTCTTTGTGTAGCACCTCAAATTTGCACCTACCATTTTGTACATTCATTTTCATCATTAGGTCATTAACATTACATAGTCCACTGCATAGCATTGCATTGTCCTTTGCCCAAGTGCAAGTCGTCAGTTAACTGGTCAGGAGATCCAGTCAAGCAAGCAAGCAAGTGCATTCTCTATTGGAGCAAAGCCCTGAGGTTGGTTCAACAAGTTCATATGACCTAGGGATCATTTTGAAGTGGTTTGGCCAAAGATTGGATGATCAAAGCTCAACAGTCAAGCTGAATTTCATCTGAAACCCTAAAAAGTCAACTGTGGTCAACTGTGCATGAAACCATGGATTTGAAGGTGGGAAATGGTTTGAAAGGCCTCATTCATGTCCATACAAGTCTCATTTGACATTTCAAAGATCAAGATTGAAGAATTTGAGGTCAGATGAAAAGTTTCCAAAAATAGTAAGTGACCTGTAATTTCAAACTGCCAAAAATGGAAAGGTCTTCTCCTCAAATTTACATGTCCAAGAAAGCTTCAAATGGAATTTTGTCCAACATGAAAGTTGAATATCTTGCTCTCACCTTTCCAAAAAGTCCAAGAACATCCATTTCTCATGTATGGTTGGCAAGTTATGATCAAATCATTGTCAGGATATTTTGAAGTTCAAGCTTGCATAACTTTCACACCAATTGGCCAAATCATGTGGGGTTTTTTGCTACAATCTCCTTTTAACATGCTCTATCATAATCATTCATTACATTTCATCAAAACTCATCACACAAAAATTGCATTTTTCACTTGATTTGAATTTTAAAAAAGGGAGGGAAAAAGGTGACTTTCAAAAATATGCATTTTCCACACATAATTTCACTTGCATTTGATCTAAAACAATATTTAGAGGGTGTTTGGCTAATAACTCGTGCACTGTAGCAGGTTCCATGCACATGAGGGGTGTTTGATCAATTTGCACATAAACTTGCATTTCCCTTAATCCTTGCATTTTTGGCTAAGTGAGATTAGGAAGTTGATTAACAGCACATATATAAGGCTAATGCTAACAGAATTTCGGATTAACATTCATTCATCTCAGATCTAGATCAAAAATTGCAAATTCTCTCAAAACTTTTTCTCTCATTTTTCTGCGAATTCTCCAAAAACCTTGCCTAGTTCTTCATTGTGCCATCATCCACAAGCAATATTGAAGGTTCTGCAAGCAAGGATTCATCAATTTCGTGTTGTTTCTTGGAACTGTTACATCAAGCATCTTCCATGGCAGTTGCATTTTTGAGCTACATCAAGCATCATTGAGCATTGGATCTTCACTCATTCATCTACTGGAGCATCAAAGAAGTTCTGTTTGAATACTACAAGGCCAAACAACCACGATTCCAGTTCTGCACCTTCATAAAGGTTAGAATTCGATCATTGCAATTGCTGAAATCATGATGTGCATTCTATAGATCTTTGATTGTAGAGTAATTTGCGCTTTGAACCATCGAATTTCATCAATAATTGGTTGAGTTATGCTGATTTTAAAATTGATGTGTGAAACTTCTTTGATTTGATCCGTCCATATTAGTTAGAATTAAGCTTAATGGATGTTAGCATGTTGTTGTGCTTGGAAAGATGAAGCTATTGATGTGTTCATTTTTAATTTTGGTGATGTTTCATTCTTGAGCTGGAAAATGGATGATGAACATGATGAATGTCACATGAACCCTAAGAATTTGATTCCAGAAACTCGTTTGATCCGCCTGGCCGTGTGTGTGCATGTTTTCTTTGTTTCTCGCCCATGCAGCCAATAGCAGCGCACCACCTCCTTTAATGAAACACATAGTTTCATTAGGCGCGCGCTCATTTTAAACTCGCCAGTGGATCGATTCCGGGCGATAGCATTTTCAATTTTGGCTTTAGCATTCTATTACATTGCCTTCATCCATGCTCACATGTCTCCATTCATCATTTTTTAATTTTTCTCCATGTTAAAAAATTCATATCTCACAAAATATTAATCCAATTAATATGAGATTTTTTGTGCCATGATCCTTGCCATGTCTACTATTTTATGGTGATTTTTGCAAAAATTGTGCACGTGTAGATTTTTATTTTGGCTAGGGTTTGTTCTTGCATGTCATTCCTTGCACATTGCTTTCCATTTCTTTTGTGAAATCCTGATGCTTAGTTCAATGGAGCTGAAATTTTGTATGCATAAACTAGACATCTTTAGGAGCATTTTGGCATTAAGTTTGTGATTTTTGCATTCCTGGTTTGTGATATATGCTATGATCAATATGGGTGTGACAATTTGTGTCACACCATTTCTTGTCCAACTGGTGGAATTTATTTACCATTCCATATGAACTTGAAATGACCTGAATTTTTGCATGTTGATTCTTCTGGATGTTAAGTTTGAGTGTGAATTATTGTAGAATTTTTGAGTGCATTTCCAATTTGTTTGAGAATTTCTCTTCTGTCTGACCAATTGTGGACTTTTTGTGAGTCATGATCTTATATGATTTGTGAAATTCTTGTTGTTTATTGGATGAACTTGAAATTTTGTATATGTATTCTAGACATCTTGAAGTTTTCCATGGCTTTGGTTTGACACATTTATCATGTTTGAATTCTGTTTTATGCGTGCTTGAAGTTGATGTATGATTTGGTGCCTTGTATGAGCTTGTTTGAACATGCTTTGACGTGATGAATTTAAATGACATGCTTCCCTTTGTCCAAATGACTTGAATTTTGGTGTTATGACCCTTTGTTGAATGCTGTTTAGCCATGATTTTTCTGGGGATTTATTGAACTATTTTTGAGTTGGTTTGAATTGAATCTTTCTGTTTGGTTCTATGAGCTTCAAATTGCATGCTTTGCACTAAATGCTTTATGAAATGAAATTGGTTGATGCTGTTGATATGAGACCACTTGGATTTTGTTCTTATTGGATTAATCTTGATTCTTACCAATTTTCATGTTCTGTTTTGAATTATTTCTCCCCCTTTTACCCTAGGCCATGTCCTAGTGGTTAGTGCTTATGTTTGAGTTGTGATTTTAGGACAAAAAGCATATGGCCTTGAGGAATTGATGCATTGGTTTGAGTTGACTCATTTGATTGATGTTGATTAACATTAAGTTGTTTTGTAGGTGGATTAGCTCCTTTGAGTTGAGCTTGTGCTTTGCTTAATGCATTGCTTGTGTACAGTTGACTGTCTGTTGTCTGTTGACTTTCTTTTTTGAATTGTGTACTGATTATGTTGGATTGTTTTCAGGTACCTTAGTTGCTATAGTTCATTGTGAACTTGCTTTTGCTTTGCTTGATAGCTTGAGCATTGAGGTATAATGACTCTAACTCCATGTAGTCTGGAAGACCTGGCCTGTTACTTGGCCAGGCACCTGTCTGAAGTCCTCCTTAAGAGGCAATGCTTGTGCTTGTTTATCTTTGTCCCCAAGCAGGAAAAGACCTTTGATAAGGCAATTGGCAGATACAAGAGATGTGCAATCCATCTTCTGCTAGTCAGTTGAGTCATCCCTTTGCTCACACCACTGTGTTGATGCATTGTGGATAGTAACCCAAGATCCTTGTACAGTTGTACAGTTGAGTCAGTGTCATAAGTGTAGAAGGGTTCCCACTTTCTGAACCCACACTTCATCTGTCTGAAGCTCTCCCAGGTCAGGGATAAGAGCTGTGAGGCACACCCCTCACTTCATATTTCATCTGCTTCACCCTAACTCTCAATGTTAGGGTTAAGAGCTAACATCACCCTGATACAGTGGCTTGTTTGTCGAGGTTGACATGACCCCTCGACTAAAGCCTAGCCTTGATGTTTGAGCCTCTTGCTGGTGTGTTTACTTCATGATGTATGTGTTTGTGTGGTATGATTGTATCCCCTAGGTTTGCTAGACTCTGCGTAGTCTCGTTTGCATGTCAATTAAGGTAGCACGGTTCCTTCGTATAGGACTTCCTTTCTTGCGTGAGCTTTCCTAAAAACACAAACAAACATTATCCCCTCTTAAGGATACGTCAACTCCTTCTACTACAGGTGAGTAAGTCTCCAAAGGTTGAGCGTCCGGTAGATTGCGTAGTGACGTCGTCCACTTAAAAAACACAAACCAACAAGAATAGTTTAGCCGAACTACGGCAACTCTGATTCTCATGTCCAGATGAGATACGTAGGCACGAGATGCGATGTCTTGTCGAGTTTGACTAACAACTAACACTAACTCTTTTCTCTCGCCCTCGTTGCAATTGAGACCTTCCCTTTCTCTTGCCCTGGTTGCAATCGAGACCCTTCTTCTTCTTGTGTTTGTCTGGAGTCTGACGTAAGTCCAGCGATTGGCAGTCGGTTTCCTGTGTTTTGTTTGCTTGTTGGAGTCTGACATAAGTCCAGCGATTGGCAATCGGTTTCCTGTGTGGTTTTGTTTGGCGTGCGTCAGCCGAGCTACGAATGCTCTGATTCTTCTTAGTCCGAGGAGATACGTATGCATAGGATGCGACATCCTAGCGAGCATGTTTTCCCCCAGTCACGAACTACGTCGACTCTGATGTCTATGCCTGATAGACTATGTAGGCCCAGGATGCGATATCCTGCCGAGTTAGTTTCTTTGTTTTCTTGTGTCTCTTTCAGCCAGTGTGTGTTTATTTGAGCAGCGTTTAGCAACCTTTTTCCTTCCTTTTGTGCGTGGATCCCGTCGAGTACGACGGATGCGTAGGGGTGCTAATACCTTCCCTTCGCATAACCGACTCCCGATCCTAGTGTGTGTCCATTGGCCTGAGCATAATATGGCGTCGAAGTTAACAGTTTGAAACCCATTTCTTTAGCAAATTCTTGCATATTTTGACCAGTGAATACTGACCCTTGATCTGTTGTGACGGTCTCTGGGATTCCAAATCTATAAATAATATGCTTATGGATAAAATCGATCACATCTTCCTGATTTACGTTTGGTAGAGGTATAACTTCGATCCATTTCGTAAATAATCAATGCCCACCAGGATATATATTTGACTCTTAGATGATGGTGGTCGAATTTCCCTAATTAAATCTAAAGCCCAACCTCTGAATGGACAAGGCTTGATGATAGAGTGCAATTCTCTCGCGGGAACATGTTGTATATCTGCATGTACCTGACATTCTTGGCATCCTTTTGCAAATTAGATGCAATCCTTCAACATAGTAGGCCAATACATCCCTTGGAGAAATAAAAGCCATTTCATCTTATGGCCAACTTGGTGTGCCCCACACGCCCCCACTATGGATAGTCGAAAGGGATAAATATGCCTCTGACTCGCTGAGGCACTTAAGCAAAACTCCCTCAGGAGACTTCTTAAACAACTCCGAACCCAAAAGAACATAACTTAACGCTCGATACCTGGTTTTTCGATCAGAAGACGTCGTTGCATTTCGTAGATATTCCACTATTGGTTTCCTCCAATCTTCATCTGTCAGATTGTCTATTGCCAAGATTTTGAAGTTTGCATCATTAGTATATCCCAGCTTTGTCTTTTCAAAGTCTAAAGGGGTTAATCTGGTTGACACAACTTTTCCTCTGACTTCGATGACTTTTTGCAATTTTTCTTTTGAAATTTTATACCCAGATGCAGTTTGAGCCAAATCATTAGCCACTTGATTTTCCAATCGAGGTATATGTTGAATATTAGCCATCTCGAATCTTTTTAGCAATCGACTGGCTATTATGAAGTACATAATTAAATTCTCCTTAATAGATATGTATTCTTTTGTGATTTGTTTTATGACTAACTCGAAGTCACCCATTATTTCGACTCGAGTTGCCCCCAATTCCAATAATATTTCAAGTCCGGCTATGAGGGCTTCATATTCGGCTTCATTGTTCGAACAGAGACCCTCTACTCTGTACTTGAGTCTTGTTGGAATTTTATTAGGAGAAATAATTAGCACTCATATGCATGTTCCATCCTTGTGACTAGACCCATCGAAATATAACTTCCAAGGTTCTAACTCAAGATAGTCCAGTGCATTCGCATCTATGGAGTGGTCGAATATATATTCTGCTACCACTTGTCCTTTAACAACCTTTAATGGAATGTACGCTAAAGAATATTCGGTTAATGCTAATGCCCACTTCCCAACTCGACTATGCAAAATCGGTTTGGACAACATATGTTTAATAATATCGAAATGAGATGAAACATAAACATCAATAGGTTTTATATAATACTTCAACTTTGTACAAGAGAAATACAAGCATAAACACAATTTTTCAACTATGTTATACCTAGTTTTTGCATCATTTAAGACCCAACTGAGGTAGTAGATGGCTCTTTCGACGCCATTATCATCCTCTTGAGCCAATATGCTCCCTAAAGTCTTGTCAAATGCAAATATGTACAATCTCATACTCTTATTTCTATAAGGTGGCGTCGGGATTGGTGGATGACTCAAGTATTCTTTAATCTTATCGAATGCTTCTTGTTGAGTCTTCCCCCATTCGAACCCTTCCTTGTTTAGTCGAAAAAATGGTGAAAAAGCTTGTGTCTTCCCACTAAGGTTTGAGATGAATCTCCGCAGGAAATTGATCTTGCCCAGTAGTGACTGCAATTCTTTCTTTGTTGATGGCATTTTCGCCTCCATTATAGCCTTGGTCTTATTCTGGTTTATTTCAATTCCCTTTTTGTGGACCACAAAGCCTAAGAAATCCCTAGCCTGCACAAAAAAAAAGCGCATTTGAGAGGATTCATTTTTAGACCATGCTTTCTCATCCTTTCAAAGGATATTTGAAGATGGTCTATATGGCTCTTCCCTGAAACAGACTTAATGACAATATCATCTATGTAGATTTGCATAAAAGTCTCTATAAAATCATGGAAGATTGAATTCATTTTTCATCCTTTGGGGTTGCATATTTAAATCTCTAAAATCTATGCAAACCCTCAACGTACCATTCTTTTTTATAGCAGGCACAATATTAGCTAACCATTCGACATACCTGGCTGTGCGAATGAAGTTACAGCGAATGAGCCTTTCGACCTCTTCTATGATCTTCGAGAGTATTGTTGGTGCAAATTTCCTTGGTTTCTGCTTGATGGGCTTCTTTCCAGGCTTGATTGGCAGCTTCAACTCGACCAGATCTCTACTCAAACCAGGCATCTCGTCATAGTCCCATACGAAACAGTCTTTGAACTCTTTCAATAACTGGACCACTTCGACTTTTAGTTGAGGGTGGATATTGGCGCTAATGTAAGTTGGCCTCTTTATCAATCCATCTCCCAAGTCTATTTCCTCTAGTGGATCCTGAGCCAACATTTTAACATTTATTGCTAGCGGATCCTTCTCAGAACCCAAAGGCTCATCATCATAGATAGCGTCGATCCTCTAGCCTTGCTCTTTGTTTTGAGCCTTGTCAGGTGGCATTGGGTAAAAATCGTTACCAGGACCTATTGGATGAATAAATTCACTGGCTTTGACATCCATGTTTTTTACTTCGGCCTCTAAGGCCAATTGTTGCTTGTTTTCGGCTATGTAAACCGAAATCCTTTTTAATGCTGCGAACTCAGTCATCGACATTGAATTCACTTCCCTAACCTGTGGGTTCAATTCCAGACGCTCCTAAGTATCCAAAGTCGTCTTCGCCTAATACTTCTTTGTCCCAACGAAAGCCATTGTAAGGGTGCAACGACAGGGAACAGTAAGCGTTATCATCAGGAGTGAATGCAAAATCGGCCAAATCACAAGGAGCGATATTGGCCAGATGATTGTCGAACTGGCGTCTGTCGGTATGGTTGATAGGGGTTTTGGAATACCCTTGATCTACCTCTATATTTTCCACGATACCATATAGACGCCATATAATGATCCTCTGATGCATTGAGGATGGGACAACTCCGACTTCATGTATCCACTCCCTTACAAGTAACAAATTATAGTTGGCCTTCATTTCCACAATCATAAACATTATGGATCTTGTGACCGTTTCTACGGTTAACTCGACTTGGATGACACCAAGGATGGATCTCACTTTACCTTCGGAGTTGGTAAGCACCATATTATGAGGTTTAGCATCAGCGTCATGCTTGCCAATTCTCCTCAGCATGTGATGAGGAATCAAATTTACGGTCGCGCTATAGTCCACGAAGATTTAATTAATGGGGAGATCTTCGACCTTTCCAGTAATAAAGAGAGGCTTAATGTGATTCTTCATAGCCTCGTTGGGTCTCTCAAAAAAGGCATTTTCCTCTTCGGCGCAACTATTATTCATCACGTAGTAACATACTGACTTATGAGCAGCCATCTCTCTTTCCGTAATGTTGTCGGTATCTTCGACCTCAGTGATCCGGTCGAACTCCCTGGGCATCACAGACACCGCACCGACTAAGATATTTAGGGAAGCCTCAGATCCTAAGTCGAAATTATCAGCCAACATCGCATCTTCAGCATCCGTTTGATTATATCTTTCTCTGGCCACCTCTGCTGGATCATTAAATTTCCTTTTGTCGAAGCTTGAGTTTTCCCTTTGTCTCGCAGACACATTGGTGCTAGACTCAGCTTTGTCTTTTTCACCAACATCCCTCTGGGCTTTCCTTCTCCTCTTCTCCCTTCTCCATTGAGACCTTGTCATAGGGTTTTTTCCCTTATAATTCTTAGAGACATGGGAGGTTCTCTTGTTGGCCTGAAATTCCCTACGGTAAGCTAATGACAAACCTCTTTCAACCTCGAAGCTCTGCCATTTCCCTTGATCGTGTTTCCAGCCATATATTGGCTTTACCTACCTCCCATTTGAAACTCCCGCACTAGGTTTGAAAGAAATGGGTTTAGTAGCAGCACCTTTTCGCTTTGTTTCACCAAGTGTCACCATCGACTGTCTTGGATCACGGTATCTCCTTGGGTCAAAAGCCCTTATGGGCTGAAAAATTGGTTGACTTTGAAAAGCTTTGTGACCTCCTTGGTAATTCTCCCTCCTTACCCCCTCGATATTTTGGGCCACCTTCTTGTCGAACATAGCACTGCACCGAGGGCACAATATGAATTCCAATTGCTTCTTCTGGAACCTTCGGAGGAAGTTAAACAGTGTTTCGTCCTCTTTAGGGAAGGTGATTTTGTTATATTCTTCCTGTTGACACTCATCGTCAACTTCCATGGAGGTCTCCTAGGATATCTCGACCATGTTAACCTCCATGTTGACATCTTCAGTGATGTCCAACTTTTAGAATAGTAATTGAAGGCCCTCAGTGTCCTTATCTATCTGCACGAAACCATCAATGGTTTCCTTAGTGACTATCATCAGATTGGAAGCGTCTGTGATTCCAGCGTCAGAGACATCATCGTTCTTGTTGGTGGAATCTCCCATAACTTTTTGAATGAAGTCATTAAGAGATTCCTGATTAAGACGTTCAGAAACCTTAGCCATAACAGGTTCATTGACAAAGTCTTCAGTGACTTCAGTCATGTCGAAATCATCAGTGACTTCGACTAGGTTCACTTCCTCTAGCTCCGTATAATGGGCATCAGCCACTTGTAGAGGATCAGAGTCGATCTTCATCTGGCTCTGAGTTTTGTCTCCAAATTTGAGTCTCCCTTCTTGGATGGAATTCTGCATAAGATCCCTGAAAAGAAAACATTGAGATATTTTATGACCCAGAAAACCATGGTATTTATAAAACCCTTTTTTCTTTCTTTGTTCTAAAGGAGGTACTTTAGCACCCGGTGGTACTATCATTTGACCATCCTTAACTAACAAATTGAAAATTTCATCACATTTTGTAACGTCGAAAGTATAAGTTTTCTTGGGAAATTTATCATTCTTTTCTGGTTCGATAGGGTTTTTACCATTCGAAGGGGCCAAAACTTTACACGCATAAGGTGGCCCTTGCTTCAATTCAGCAAGGTCGATCTCATTTTCGTCGAAGTCTGAAAGCACGTTACAAGAACCTTCATCATCATTTCTGAAATCGACATAGGCTACCCTTTTATTTTTATTTGCTCTAGCCTTTTCTTCCTTCAAGCATTCTAACTGTCGAACCCTATAAGCCAGTTAGGCCATATCTCTCAGATACTGAGTATCTAATTTCTTCCTAATCGAATAGTCAAGGCCCCCAGCGGCCATTTCGACTAGTTCATGCTCTGGCACTTGTGTAAAACACCTAGCTTTGAGTAATCAAAACCTATTCAGATAGTCATCAATTGACTCAGTAAACTTTCGTTTGATACTAGCTAATTCCTTCAGACTTATCTTCGTTTGTCCCATGTAAAACTGCTTATGGAACATTCTCTCTAGTTGAATCCAAGTATGGATCGAACTTTGTGGCAAGGTAGTGAACCATGTGAAGGCATTCTTTATGAGAGAACTTGGGAAAAGCTTTATCCTAAGGTTCTCATTGTCTGACATGTCTCCTTCCTCAATTAAATATCTAGCCACGTGTTCGACAGTGGATTCAGTAGTATCCCTAGAAAACTTAGTGAATTTGGGGATTTTTGTTCTAGAGGGTGCTTCTTCCTGTAAGATATACTCTAATAAAGGTGATGTATAATTCAGCCTTCGAAAGCCAAAGTTTACCCCATTTCAAACCATAATCCTCTCGACCATGGCTACTAGATTATTATCTGCTGCTAAATCGTCATGTCGAACTTGCCGTATGATTTTATCGGCGTTTTGGTTTCTATTTACCATTACTACCTTTGGCTCCCTTTCTCTGGGTATTTGTGGTTTGATCCTAGGGGGTCTGACTCCTACTTCCTGATTCACCATCTCTGGTTGCTGTTGATTTTGTGGGATCTGGTTGATAGTAAGGTCTTCATCGAAGGTTGCCCCCTAGTTTTCTCTTATCTAATCCCTATGAGGGTGTCGCTGGGGTTGTCGTATACCCAGGAATTCAAACATTCGCGCCACCAGTATTGTCATCTGTTGATTCAACTTATCCATATTTTGAATCAGAAGATTTAATACGGGGGTCAATGTTTGGATCAACATTTGGACCATCTCATGGTTGCTTTCGTTCATTTGTTGTCTCCACACTACTGCATCATTATTGGTAAGACTAGGTAGTTGTGTCTGGTGTCTCAAACCTGAAGATTGGTTATTTCGAACCATGTTAACCCCAGACCCTTTTACTGGAGAGTCTATGTTAACCACTGGTTCTGAGAAAGTCGAACCAGCATTATGTAAACTTGCCATCACTGAAGTTGGCATTCCATATGGTTGTTCTAGACCAACAAATGGTATCGAGAAACCAGGAGGTACCAAAGGCATGTTTGAAACATTTCCAATTGGGGGGAAGTATGTGGAGGCCCCCTAGGCCCAATGTAAGTTAAAATCGGTTGAGTATGGGAGATTGAATGCGTTGACATCGAACTCGCCATAGATGGAATTGTTTCAGACACGTGCATTGTGGTCGTGTTCGCCCCTATCGAAGGAGAAAAGGGTGTTATGTTGTTGGTTGATGGATTTTGAGAATTTTGGTTATCTGGCGCATTTGAATTCTCCATCCTCGTAGTGGATTCTCTCCTTGGTCATTGTTCGTTGTTTATGGCTACTTTACCACTCCTTAATAACATACAACGAATTATTTTTGAAAAAGGAGAAAAATGAATTAACAACCAGAAATAAAAACAACTCCAATTTTCTAAAAAAACGTTAGCACTGTCCCACTGGGCGTGCTAATTTGTTTACCATGAAAATTGGTAAACAACCGTTGATCTTTCAAATTACTAAATTTGGTTATTCATAGGATCAATCATATTGATCCTAGGACATGTGCTAATTGTTTTAAAGTAAATTCTAGTAAAATTCAGACAATAAAAGACCAATATGAATTAAAGAGAAAAACTGTAAAAGAATTGATGATAACCAAATAGCAAAGGCAAATGTTTGAAATAAAGAAGTATTAAGACTGTTTGAAATAAAGAAGTATTTCTGGAAAAGTAAAAGGTATATTGTATTGCTTTAAAATAACTGACAATGGTGTAAACAAACGTATATTTCTTAATTTACGGTTCCTCTTCACACAGGTACTTGGTAAATTTTACAGACTCTATACACACTTTGACATACACTGATCCTAACACTAAGACCCTCTATTTATACTAAATCGAAATAACTATTTCTAACGACCCTTCAATCACATCGAGACACATGGAGCTCTGCATGGATGCAACTATCCATTATGCTCCACGTGTACCTTCAGCAGTTTCAGCTAAGAGCAAAGTTCCCTCCTTTATTTGAATTTCGAATCTCCAGTTTGAAACTGTCTTCAAAACATTTAAAGAAATAGTTCTAAGTCCTAACTGCACGCTGACCCTTATCACCCAGGGACTTTCGAATGGATCTCCCTAATATCATATTCGGTTGAAACATCTTCACTTGGTCGAAACATCTTCCCATGGGATTTCCCTTTTGGTAATTCTAAAGTGGAGGTTGAAATTATGAGCTAACACAAATGCACCGAGTAAAATCCAGATTTTCGGTTGGAGATTATTGTTGAATAATCTAGAGTAGCGTTGGCTAGAAGAGGAATCATCTCCAAAACGCATTATATGGTATGTTCTTTTTGTTTGGTCGAAGACAAATCCATTGCTAATCTTTTTGTTGAATTTAGGAAGGTGTCGTTAGTATGGGAAAAGATATTTGTATGGTTGGATATATCTTTTCAAAATCAGTTGGATATTTCAAACACAAACTTTAGTTGATTCTTGTCTTCATAAAAGGTAGGATGAACAAACAACTTTGATTTCTCGTTTGGTTGGCGGTTTGTTAGTCAATTTGGATTAGCATAAATGAAATGATTTTCAAGGACACTTCTTTTCTGGTAAAGGATTTGGTGAATAGTACCAAAATGTTGTCTTTGGATTGATCTGTAGCTAGAAGCAAAGTATCGGTTGATTGTTGTTGGGCCAATTAGTGCACCAATCCGTTGTTTTGCCTTGCAAATCAGATTAGATTATTGGTTTAGTTTAAGGATTGAGTATCCCTAATACACTTTCTCATTAATATAAGTTTTGCTTATAAAAAAAAAATAGTTAGTCTTTTTTTTACATTGTGATATTATTATTACTTTTAATTCGTCAAATCATTTACTATAAACCATCAATATATCAAATATATATATATCAAAGATTAAATGAACTTTCCAACACACCCTAATTCTCTCTTTAAAAAAGGTAAGTCAAAATTTGTGCCCTTCTCGTTTGTCCTTGCCTGCCCTTATCCCAAACTAACATTACCATAATACTATTATTAATAGTATTTAATATGATCCATCTTCCTTATTCTATATATCATCCCATCATTCACCAACAATCACAATTCACTTTGTACTATCAATTTCCTCTTTCTTCTCTCTTTTTTTCTTCTTCCAAAATATTCTCCTCGCATCGAAGGCCAAAATTAAAAACGAAACAAAACAAAACAATGACAACTTCTGTATCCCAAGAAAACGTTGTTACATTGGTTTCTCGTACTGGCAGGGAGTTGCAGCGCTACCGTAAAGGTCGTCGTCAAGTTGTCGGGTTTGTCTCTTCACTCCAACATATATATATATATATATATATATATATATATATATATATATATATATATATATATATATATATATATATATATATATATATATATATATATTCATTCTTTTTTGTTTTTTTTCTACTAAAATGCCACTGTTGGTGTAGATGCATACCATACAGATACATAAGTGTTGACCAAGCTTCTTTAGAGGAAAATGAAGAATTAGAAGTTTTGGTTATTACTTCTAAGAAAGGAAAAAGGATGTTATTTCCTAAGGTAAGCATGTGCGTATATTTGTCAATAAAGCTAGCTAGTCTTCAACAAACAATTGCATGTTATTTTGATTTGCAAATATTGTTAAAAACAATAGGGAGGATGGGAAATTGACGAATCAAAAAAAGAGGCAGCTTTGCGAGAAACCATGGAGGAAGCCGGAGTAAGAGGCACTGTAGAGGTGAAGTAGAATAAATAAATAAAACTAATCGTTGAAGTTGAAGTTTTCTTTTTGTTGATATATTGATGGGGTTGGTGCAGGGTAAACTAGGTAAGTGGAGGTTCAAGAGTAAAAACCATGGTTCTTCATATGAAGGCTACATGTTTCCTCTACTTGTTCAAGAACAATTAGAGATTTGGCCAGAGCAAAACTTTCGTCAAAGAAAATGGGTACGTTACGTAGAACAAATGCTTAAATATTTAATTATTTTTGGAAGAAACCGGCATGCGTGCATGGAACACATATGGTTTGAACTTGTCCTTTTTCCAAATGATGATGGTTAATGATAGAGCAGTGTTTGAATTTTCTAAGTATGTTTTTTGATATAGGTGAACGTTTCGGAAGCAAGGGAAGTTTGTCAACAGTGGTGGATGAAAGAAGCATTAGAGAGACTAGTAAATCGTCTCAAGGGTCAGAAACTTGAGCAGCATGTAAAACAATTAGTAGTAGTAGGTTCTGTTCACTGCACAGGAGACGCCAATTCTGACTTGTAAACATGGTAGTTTCCTGGACATTGATGCATAGATAGAGCTCACCGCAAAATCATATATAGTATATGGAATTTGTACAAATATTACTTGTTAGTATTATAATATATATAATAAAAAATTGTGGTAGATCGCATAGAAGAAGTAAACAATTCAACCACCCATTTTCTTAGTTATAATATATACTTGAAAATTTTCCAACTTTTTTTATTAATATAATTTATGATATTCTTAATTACGGTTATCATCTTATAATTCAAAGAATAAAGTTTAAGATAATCCGAATCAATCTTGATTGAATGAGAATCAGTCTTTTTGATTGATCGTTTATTTCGTTCTTCACTCTTCATTCGAGTGATTCAACCACTCTTAAATGGTAAGATGACTCCGCCGCACAATGATTTGAGAAGAAAAGAAATTCGTGAAAGTGAATTGAGAAAGAAAGAGAAATGAGAGTTTTGGGATAAAGGGAAAGAAGATGGATCCAATTCTACAGAGTTTCTCTCTGTCATTATTCTTACTATACCTTCCTATTTATATATGAGATTACTTGCACACCAAGTAATCTCTAATTAATTCAACTAACAAATACTATGTTTTGACTTTGTCGAGGTTAACTCCTTCGACAACTATCTACTTCGACTATGTCGAATGCTTAACACAAAAAATTACATATTTATTACATCACCTAATTCATTATGTCTAAGCTATATGCATTCATCATAGTTCTTAATCTCTTGAAGAATTCGACCTACACAACTTTCGTCAAGATGTTTACGATCTAATTCTCATTTCTGCACTGTTCCATGCAAACATATGAGTCATTTTCTAGTTTCTTGGATAAAAGAGT
The DNA here is from genome assembly GCF_024323335.1 of Lathyrus oleraceus. NCBI lineage: Eukaryota > Viridiplantae > Streptophyta > Magnoliopsida > Fabales > Fabaceae > Lathyrus > Lathyrus oleraceus. The sequence continues at coordinate 113,632,222 of NC_066580.1, forward strand.
TCTAATAGCGTATACAAAAACTTCTAATAAAAAAGAATATAGACATTATAAGCCTCATTTCTAATTTTTTTTCAAAGCCCATCTATGTGTAAACCTTAAATTATCAAAGAAGATTATATGTACCCATATTTGTAAGCCAATAAACACCCTAGTAGTGAAGTATATTGCAACTCATTTCAAGCTTGAAGTGTCGCCCATCAAAATATATTCCCCCTATTCTATTTTTAATTCATTTCCACTAAACAATAAAATCTTCATCTTTTATTCAATACACAAATTTTTTATTTTAAGATAATGAAGAAAAATATTTGTTGCACTTCATCTCCTTCTCCTCAAATGTTTACCTTTCCAGAATGCTTCTGCAACTACACACAAATCCTTTTTTTAATGAGGGTAAAATATTTTTTGTTTATTTAAAAATTAAAAATGTGATCCAACCTCTCTTATTGCATAAACACTGGTGTTCTAGTTTTTATCGATTTCATGTTGGTTTTCTGGTTTGCATACCAGTTTTGAGTTTGAGCGGTTTTGTTGCATCTTTAGACCAGATGGAGGCTTGGCTTCCTGTTCAATCGACCGGTTTAATCCAATTTTAATTACATTGCATTTTAGTGTCTCGTACTTTATTTTCTAATAAAAAATAAAATTCAAATCACTTGCCTAATCATTACGATGAAGGCTTGTGATTGACTAGCAAAACAAAACACACATAAATTTGTTTGTGTCTATTAACACATACTTTTTATTTTTAATTCAAAAGTAAATAGAACTAATTTAGATGGGCATGAAGGTAGGAGCCAATGGAGTTATATGCAAATTACCATTTTCCTTCCAAGTTTTCTAATCTGGATTTTCTTGGATTTTAAAATATGGATATGGAGTGAAGGTTGGGCTCGCTAGTACCCACACCAAATTTATCTTTGAATCCGCTCTATCAATAATTTGTAATATTTCATTTTGATAATGTATAATAATAAGTGTTTGGTCAATACATCGATATTATGGTTAATATTTGAAATGTATATTAAAAAAAATTCACGATTGTTTTAATTTATCATTTTTAATGTTTGTTAGAGTTGAGGACAAATTACTGTTGATTATTTCAATTTAAAAAATTAATTTCGATGTGATGATGGGACAAAACCGGATTACCCGAATCTAATTGGAATAAATTTTGAATTTATTTATTTATCACCATTTGAGTTTGGGGCGGAGAAGAAGTATATAATTGGGATTTGAGTTTGAAGATGGGAAAGACAAATATGTTGGTGATTTTAGTATCACCCATGATTTTAGTAGTAATGAGATTTACTCTAGGCCGATGCAATCATGCGTTAAAGCTTGGAAACGAGTTAGGAGTAGTGCGGAGTGCACGCTCGTAGAGCCAACGTGTAATTGACTGCAAGTAATTGAAAACTGGGTTCCAAGGGGCGAAGCCGTTATTACCGTTTTCTTGAAAAGGTATGACTTTTGAACGTTTGAACCTTCCCAACCGTTATTACCGTTTTCTTGAAAAGGTATGACTTTTGAACGTTTGAACCTTCCCAACCGTTATTACCGTTTTTCTTGAAAAGGTATGACTTTTCGTTTTCAGTTTTCGTTCTCCTATAAAAGGGGGAAATCTGGCCTCGGTTTAGGGTTACACACAAAAACGATTCTACGTTCCAGAATCTTTCTTTTGCCAGAAACATTCTTTCTTCAAGAATTATCCCCACAAAGATTTCGTGAACCCAGGCATAAATAGGGTCGAAATACTTTGTTCGGAAAGTGAACGAACACGATTCTTCGAAGATTATCCAGGATTATCAATTAATTATCTAACAAACGAACAAAGTATTCATCTGATAATCATGGCTGGAGGAAACACCGTCAAGGAGATGACCAGAAATTTCGGAAAATTGGACAAGTTTCAAGGACAAGATTTCAGGCGTTGGCAGAAGAAGATGCATTTCATGTTGACAACGTTGAAGGTGGTGCATGTCCTATCTACACCGATTCCAGAAATTCGGGAAGATGACACAGTTGAAAATCTGAGACGCAGATCAAAGTGGGAGAACGACGACTACATATGCAGAGGGCACATTCTTAACGGTATGTCTGATCCCTTATTTGATATTTACCAAAACATAGAATCTGCAAAGGAATTGTGGGATTGTCTCGAATCCAAGTACATGGCAGAGGACTCATCCAGTAAAAAGTTTCTGGTGACTGATTTCAACAACTACAAAATGGTTGAATCAAGGTCTGTCATGGAACAATTCAATGAACTCCTCCGAATCCTTGGACAGTTCACACTACACGGATTAAATATGGATGAAACAATATCTGTCTCAAGCATCATAGACAAGTTGCCTCCTTCGTGGAAAGATTTCAAACACAATCTGAAACATGGAAAAGACGAACTGTCTTTGATCCAACTTGGAAGTCACTTGCGCATAGAAGAATCTCTAAGAGCGCAGGAGGATAACAAAGGAAAAGGCAAAGAAATTGCTGGACCCTCGGTTAATATGATCGAAGAGGGTGGTAGGAACGGTAACAACAAAACCAAAGGAAAGAAGCGTGCTTTCAAGGACAATAAGGGCAGTTTCGGTGCTAACAAGAAACCGAAATTAGAATGCTGGAAGTGTGGTAAAACAGGCCACTTCAAGAGGGATTGTCGCTTCGTTAAAAAGCACGATAACGCGAATGCAAGTGGTTCAGGAAAGGGGTCTAAGGACCAATCCGAAAACCAAGGTCAGAAATCAATTCGTGATTTGAATAGTTTAATTAAACATTCTGTTTCACTAAATTCTGAAGCATTTTATGTGCAGGATGATGCTACCGCATGGTGGATTGATTCTGGCGCCACTACACATGTTTGCAAGGATCGTTTCTGGTTCAAGACTTTTGTTCCAGTGGAAGATGGTTCTGTCCTCTACATGGGAGATGATCACTTCGCTCCCGTTGAAGGCAAAGGAAACGTGGTGTTAGAATTCAGTTCCGGAAAAACTATTACATTGTTTAATGTTTTGTATGTTCCTAAATTACGAAAGAATTTAATTTCTGGCCCTGTATTAAATAAGCTTGGATACAAGCAAGTGTGTGAATCAGATAAATATGTATTATCAAAGTCTGGTGTGTTTGTAGGATTTGGATATTATAATAATGGTATGTTTATGATGAATTTGAATGGAGTTCCTAATGATTCTGGTTCTGTATTTATGTCCTCTTCGAATATTATCAATTCTTCGTTATGGCATGCTCGCCTAGGACATGTACATTATAAAAGAATGCATGAAATGTCTAAAGATAAATTAATTCCTAATCTTGATAAAAATGTAGAAAAGTGTAAAACTTGCATGTTAACTAAGATAACTAGGCAACCATTTAAAAGTATAACAAGGAAATCTGTCATTCTTGAGTTGATACATAGTGATTTATGTGATTTGCATGCTACTCCATCATTAGGGCATAAAAAATATTTTGTCACTTTCATAGATGACACATCTAGATTCTGCTATGTCTATTTGTTGCACGCTAAGGACGAAGCCTTAGATAAATTCAAAATTTATAAAACTGAAGTTGAAGTGCAACAAAATGTGTTGATTAAAACATTACGCACAGATAGAGGTGGTGAATATTATGATCCTGTGTTTTTCCAATCCGTAGGAATCATTCATGAGACTACGGCTCCTTACACACCTCAGCAAAATGGTGTGGCTGAAAGGAAAAATATAGTGCTAAAAGAAATGGTGAATGCCATGTTATCTTACTCTGGTCTGAGTGAAGGATTTTGGGGAGAAGCCATGTTAACGGCATGCTATTTGTTAAATAGAGTTCCCAATAAAAGGAACAAAACTACCCCATATGAACTTTGGTATAAGAAACGACCCAACCTGACATTTCTACGTGTTTGGGGTTGTAGGGCCGTGGTTAGACTCCCGGACCCAAAAAGGAAAACTTTGGGTGAAAAGGGTGTAGCTTGCATCTTTGTTGGATATGCCGAGCACTCCAAGGCCTATAGGTTCTATGTTATAGAGCCTAATGACTCGATCTCTATTAACACAATTATAGAATCGAGAGATGCCATATTTGATGAGAACTGTTTCTCCTCTGTACCTAGACCAAAGGACTCTATACCTATTTCAGATGAATCTCTAAGAGATGATCATTCAAATGATGTGCCAAGTCAAGCACTTGAACCCCGTAGGAGCAAAAGAGCTAGAAAAACTAAATCTTATGGATCTGATTTCCAACTATATTTAGTTGAGGGATCAAAGGATCAGATTGACACTCAATATTATTATTGCTATAGTATTGAAGAGGATCCAAGAACGTATGATGAAGCTATCAAGTCTCGAGATTCTGCTTTTTGGAAAGAAGCAATTGATGAAGAGATTGGCTCTATCATGGAAAATAATACTTGGATACTATCTGATTTACCACCAGGTTGCAAATGGATCTTCAAAAAGAAGATGAAAGTCGATGGTACAATTGACAAGTTTAAAGCTAGACTAGTTATCCAAGGCTTCAGACAAAAGGAAGGGATTGATTATTTCGATACCTATGCTCCTGTTGCCCGTATCACTACTATTAGATTGTTGATTGCCTTGGCGGCTATTCATAATCTAGTGATTCACCAAATGGATGTCAAAACAGCATTTCTGAATGGTCATTTGGAAGAAGAAGTGTATATGAAGCAACCTGAAGGTTTTGTAATGCCTGGTAATGAACATAAAGTGTGTAAACTAATTAAGTCATTATATGGGCTAAAACAAGCTCCGAAGCAGTGGCATCAAAAGTTTGATGAGGTTGTTTTGTCCAATGGTTTCATTCTAAACCAAGCTGACAAATGTGTATATAGCAAATTTGATACATCCGGTAAAGGAGTTTTCATTTGCTTATATGTTGATGACATGTTGATCTTTGGCACCGACCAAAATCAAATTGATATAACAAAGAATTTCTTGTCATCAAAGTTCTCCATGAAAGATATGGGAGAAGCGGACGTTATTCTAGGAATTAAGATTAAACGGGAAAATAAAGGGATTGTAATTACGCAATCTCATTACATTGAGAAAATGCTCAAGAAGTTCAATTGTGAAAGTTGTTCTCCAGTAAGTACTCCAATGGATCCGGGAGAAAAACTTATGCCAAATACAGGTAAACCTGTAGATCAACTCGAATATTCAAGAGCTATAGGCTCTTTGATGTATGCTATGATTAGCACTCGACCGGATATTGCTTATGCGGTTGGAAAGTTGAGCAGATTTACGAGTAATCCTAGCCGGCATCATTGGCATGCGATAACTAGGGTATTCAAGTACTTGAAGGGTACAATGAATTATGGATTGTCATATATGGGATTTCCTTCGGTGTTAGAGGGTTATTCGGATGCTAGTTGGATAAATAATGCTGAAGATTCATCCTCTACAAGTGGATGGGTGTTCTTGCTTGGGGGAGGTGCTATCTCATGGGCTTCCAAGAAGCAAACATGTATAACTAGTTCCACAATGGAATCTGAGTTTGTCGCATTAGCTGCTGCTGGTAAAGAAGCAGAATGGCTAAGGAACTTGGTATACGAGATTCCGATATGGCCTAAACCGATATCACCAATTTTTATCCGTTGTGATAGTACTGCCACATTGGCTAAAGCTTATAGTCAAATATACAATGGAAAGTCTAGACATTTGGGTGTCAGACATAGTATGATTAGAGAATTAATCATGAATGGGGTGATATATATAGAGTTTGTTCGGTCGCAACAAAACTTAGCTGACCACTTGACGAAGGGGTTAGCTAGAGACTTAGTAAAGAAGTCGGTAATTGGGATGGGATTAAAGTCCATTTAAATCTATTAGCTTTGATATACCCAATTCCCTTCTAATATGACGTTAGAAGCAGAATTCAATGTGGAAAGATCATAGTTAAAGATTGGAGCAATTATATTTATCTTCCCAGGGTATGTGCTCAGACCTGCAAGTGATGGTTAGGTTGAAGTATATCTTCTTAATGGTTCTTTTGAAAAATTGTAAATGCAGGTACAAGATTAAAAGAATCACCTATGTAAGCATGAAATTTTGCCGCTTCAAGAAGTTTGGACTTGGCTTCCTATATGCTTATTAATGGATAAGGACACATGGCTTGTAAAGTGTCAAGTATGAATAGTAGAGTATTGTAAGAAACATATGTGTACTATATCTTCTGACATTCAAATGGATTGACGGGTTCAATCGCTATGACACCCAGATTTTCGAGTGTTTGAAATGTGTATTTGTACTAAAATGAAAATTCAATCGCAAGACATTTTCGTTTATGCATCTGTTTGATTGTAATATACCCTTATATATTTTATTGTATATATTAAGTAAATCAAGGATTACACTAAAATGGGGGGGATTTGTTGGTGATTTTAGTATCACCCATGATTTTAGTAGTAATGAGATTTACTCTAGGCCGATGCAATCATGCGTTAAAGCTTGGAAACGAGTTAGGAGTAGTGCGGAGTGCACGCTCGTAGAGCCAACGTGTAATTGACTGCAAGTAATTGAAAACTGGGTTCCAAGGGGCGAAGCCGTTATTACCGTTTTCTTGAAAAGGTATGACTTTTGAACGTTTGAACCTTCCCAACCGTTATTACCGTTTTCTTGAAAAGGTATGACTTTTGAACGTTTGAACCTTCCCAACCGTTATTACCGTTTTTCTTGAAAAGGTATGACTTTTCGTTTTCAGTTTTCGTTCTCCTATAAAATGGGGAAATCTGGCCTCGGTTTAGGGTTACACACAAAAACGATTCTACGTTCCAGAATCTTTCTTTTGCCAGAAACATTCTTTCTTCAAGAATTATCCCCACAAAGATTTCGTGAACCCAGGCATAAATAGGGTCGAAATACTTTGTTCGGAAAGTGAACGAACACGATTCTTCGAAGATTATCCAGGATTATCAATTAATTATCTAACAAAATATAGTCTCCACCTCACACCTTTGTCATACCTACTTAGCTTTCTTGATACAGGTCCTTATTATTGGTCCTTCTAGGTTTTAAATTTCCTAATTAATATCCTTGATAATTATATCCTTATTTAAAAAGATATTTCCTCCTATCACTATTTTAAACAAAACAATGATATTAAATTTTAATCACTGTTATAAGCAAAAACCATTAACTCTTAATCTAATTAATGTTTGTATTACTATTTTATCTTTAATTAACTCAAAAACATTTAATAAAATTAGTTGATATAACTAAAATATTATCTTTGTTACATATACTTATAGATTACATATTGAAGTTCGCCCATTTATGCATTTACGCCTTGAAAATCATCGAGCCAACGAATTTAAGCATTGTCGTTTTTGTTTTTGTTTTTTTAAGAATATTGTCCTTTTGTTGACTCCCGGTCCTTGGTACATTTAATCATTTTTTTTATATAATTTCTTAGTTTGTGTCCTAATAGTAAAAGATGAGAACATTTTTTTATATATCTTGCATAACACTTGATGCCTATTTCTTGCGATTTACTTAGCTGATGCAAACCAAGTGTCCTGGGCAGCTAGCTAGCTTACTGACATTTATGAATGAAACTTTCTATGTGTGCTAAAGCAAGAATTAATGAGATTGAAGACCGTATAGGTTTAGTGCGATGCCACAGTTGTTCTTTAGTGTCTTCAATCGAAAAAGTGCAAAACTTCTTTCCTTTTCCAGCGTCACCTTTACTTCGCTATTAATCCATACAGATCAATCATAGATAAATATACTATGTATTAATTAAAAAATCACTTGTGCACAATTAAGTATGGAGAAAAGAAGAAAAAATAATTATATAATCTTTTATGTAATTACATTATTTGTATTTTTTAATGTGTCCAAATAAATTTTAATTGATATTATGATAACCTACGTATTTCTCCATATAAGAAACTCTTATGGACTAGCTTAAAATCCATTCATATATAATCAATCTAAGGTGCTAATTGTTACAATGTTCCTATTGTTGAAGAGTTAGAGGAAGTTAGGAGTAATGATGGAGCTAATGCTCTCTTAAATTAAAGAAAGAGAGAAATTATTTTTCTAACTTAAAACCTTTTATATATATATATATATATATATATATATATATATATATATATATACATATATTACTATACACTGTCAGTGTAAAAAGTTTTACACCGTCGGTTCATCACCATCACCCGTTTGTATTACTTTATAGATTTTTAAAATAAAAGTCAAACTTCTTTTAATATCCAATGTCTATAATTAACTGATGGTGTAAAACCCTTTTACACTGACAGTATATTTCAAATAATCTCATATATATATATATATATATATATATATATATATATATATATATATATATATATATATATATATATATATATATATATATTATATATATATATATATATATATATATATATATATATATATATATATATATATATATATATATATATATATACACACACACACACACGCTTGTCTTCTTATAGTTCAACATTCTAGTCATTCATAAAAAATATGAAATTTAACATTGTGTGAGATTTTTTAGGATTGATTTGATATTAGTTATAGTAGTAATATTGGTATTTCTTTTAAGGATTTGGGTGCAAATCCTATTGCTTGTATGTATCTGGTTTATCCTCTTGTTTCATTTTTTTTCTCTTTTTCATCATCTGTATTGAGTTGAGCACCTCTGGGGCTCCTTTCAATATAGTTTATTTTGTTTAAAAAAAGGTTTAATTAGAATTTTGATTCACAGATATAATATTATATATGTTAGAGTCATTATTTAATTAGTCAAAATTAAGGTGGTCTAATTGATATTAAGTCTATGGTTAAAGGCATAGGTGTCTTGAAAGGTTCTTGTGTGAATATCATAAGTCAATATCTTAATTTGATGAAGGATCAAATTAAAATATTGAAAACTAAGTAGTAATCCTAAGGGGGTTATTTATATGGGTTATGGTTCTCATTTATAGACGAACGACCAATACAGTTTATCAAGTATTCTTTCTTCATCGCCATCAAAAGAGAATCAAAAAACCTTAAGGCACTTTATAAATTGGAAGATCACATACACACAAGTCTTCTACGGTTCTAATGAAAAACTCATATACGCTTCCGCTTTCATTATCGTATTGTATTCGGGTATGGGTTATAAGGATATGAGTTTATAGAATATGAACTCAAATGGATTCTATCATGATTTTGTTATTGATCTTTGTATGGGTAGAGATACATTCAGTAATGAACAAATATAACAAGTAATATCAGAGTCACTCATACCTGGTTCAATTTGCTTTTTGGGATTTTTGAAATAAGGGTTATAAAATTGGGATTTACCTTGATCTTCTAATTTGTAAAAGAAACTAATGCTTATATGTTGTAGTTCATGTTTACGATCTTCTTTGATGATTTCTTCATGAAATTTGTGTTGGGTGTTGAATTAAAATCAGCAATTTCTGATTTCTTTTCGGATCTATCGGTGTTTTTTTTGTGAAAATCGTAGTTTGGGAGCGGATGGTGGACGTTAGCGATTTTTTACCGTCACACTTCGAGGCCCAATGACGAACGCGGTTTTTTCCGAAAACTGTCAACGATGGATGGTAGATACCCCTTTTGGATGATGACTTTCACCGTCAGATGATGGACAATCCCTACTAGTCCTTAGCGGGTGACGATCGTCATACTTGTTACGCTCAGACCGTTACCCATATTGTGTCAATGTCGTTTTTTTGGGTTTTTTTTTCTTTTTTTGGGCTTTTGAGTTTCTTTTATCAAATTCAGAAATGTACTTTTTGTTGTCCTTCACATAACAAATCATACACGAATTGAAACACGGGCATGTCATACTGGTTTGCATGGTTTGTGCCCCTTAGTTGTTTCATCCATTAATTTTGGTACAATTTTGTTCAAGTTTTGGCTACGATTTGTAATTCTATACAAAGTTTAACATTTCGAGTGAGTAAATTAAAATAAAATGTCACCAAAGTGACCTCTTTTTAGAAGATTGCTTATAAGAAATGTTAAATATTTTTTCTTTTGTGTGCGTTTATCCATGCGAGTATCAATTAACCAAAAGGATAGTTAATGTTTGGCTAGATTTCATACACACCTATGGTGATAAACATGTGATAATTATAAGGTTTCACATGTGAATTATAAATCAATCGAAAGAGGGGTTTATTATTTGACATGTTTAATTATGAATGTTTTACCATTACAACAAGAGTACCACTAGCAGTTAATATGAGTGTCCAAAGACTCGATATTGATGGTGCACAGGTATATTGAGATGGATTATGCCATTATTTGAACATATTGATGATTCAGATTTTTCTTTTATGTGAGTATATTTATAGTATTTATTTTGTTCTATTTTAGCTACAACTGTTTTTATATCTGTTAATTTAAACTCGGTTTCGGTCATTATTTGGGTAGATTTTAAGGACTAGAAGGAGAACATGGAAATTATTCTTGGTTACATAGATATTGAACTTGCATTAAGGATGGAGCGACAATATTCTCTTATGGAACCAAATACCTTTGAACAAATTAGAGATTATGAGAAATGGGATCGCTCCAACCGCATGAGCCTCAAGATCATTAAGCATGACATTCCTGAGATCTTTCAGGGTACTATCTCAGAAGAGATAACAACTGCCAATAATTTCTTTGCCGAGATTGAAAAGCGCTTTACAAAAAGCGATAAGGTGAAAACAAGTACTCTTCATCAGAACTTGATTTCCATGAAGTATAAAGGCAAAGGAAATATAAGGAAATACATTATGGGCATGTCTAACATTGTTTCAAAATTTAAAACACTAAAGTTTGAGCTGTCAGAAGACTTACTCATTCATTTAGTATTACTTTATCTTCCTTCATATTTCGGTCAGTTTAAGATACCTTATAACCATCAAAAGAAGAAAATGGTCTCTTAAGGAGCTCATTTCATTTTGTGTACAAGAAGAGGAAACGTTGAAGCAAGATAAGACAGTAAGTGCTCATTTGATTGGCACCTCTAAAGACAAGGAAAAAAGAAAGAAAACTAACGAGACCAAATATCAAGTTGCAAATGTTCCAGCATAAGAGAAACAAAAATAGGTTGATAATTGTTTCTTTTGCAAAATGTCTGGACATATGAAGAAGAAATGTCTTAAATATCACGTTTTTCATGTAAGGAAAGGTACATTTTATACTTTGGTATGTTCTGAGCTCAATATAGCTTCAGTGCCTAGAAACACTTGATGGTTAGACTTTGGTATGACTACAAACATCATCATTTCAATGCAGGGTTACCTGACTACCAGAAGACGAATGATGTTGGAAGATAAATTTATGTTGGAGATGGAAAGTCGGTGGAGGTGGAAGATATAGGGAATTTTAGATTATTATTGTGTATTAGATTTATTTGAATTTGAAAGACACTTTTGTGGTACCCCATTTAGATGGAATTTAATTCCACTTTCTTATTTGGACTAATCAAGTTATTTATGTTCATTTGGAAACAATATGTTCAAGTTGTCTTTTAATTAAGATATTGTTGGAATTGGTTCACTTATGGATCATGATAATTTATATTTGCATGATACAATACCTACCTATGGAGAATCCTTAAACGTGGAATCATGTGGTACTAAGCATAAAATTGATAATAGCGATTCAGGATAATTATGGCACAAACGCCTAGGTTTCGTCTCTAAAAATATAGTTGAGCGATTAGTGTTACATGAAATTTTGGATTTCGTTGGCTTTACAAAGTTTGATATTTGTGTTAAGTGTGTTAAAGGTAAACCGACCAAAACAAAGAAATTTGGTGCATATAGAGCTATAAATATCTTAGAATTGATGCATACAGACATTTGTGAACCATTTCCACACTATCTTGGAATAGTCAACAATATTTTATATCATTCATAGATGATTACTCAAGATATGCATACATATTTCTTACACATGAAAAGTTTTAATCATTGGATGTGTTCAAATCATTTAAGCTAGAGTTGAGAATCAACTCAACAAAAGAATTAAGAGTGTCAAATATGACTGTGACGATGAATATTATGGCAGATATGACGGTTCAGGTGAACAACGTTCGAGGAATTTTGCCAAATACCTAGAGGAATGTGGAATCATCCTATAGTACACCATGTCAGGGTCATATAGTATGGATGGTGTAGCTGAAAGACAAAACTGGACTCTCAAATAATGAGCAGCTACTTTATTGGTTATTTTAAAACATCTAGGGGCTACAAATTTTATGATCCAAATTAAACTCAATTTTTGAGACGGGAACGTCCACATTCTTTGAGTATATAGTTTAGGGGGGAAGAATAAGGTTAGAAACTTTATTTTAGAGGAAGAATCGGTAACGATTCCAGAACCGATTCATACAGGTGATTTTAGTCAGACAAGTATGGAACCTCCACAAGACATTGTTGAATTTCCTCTTACTCGAGGTGATTTTATAATTCATGAAGAACAAACTCAAGATCCTCAAGAAAAAGTGTTACAAGAACCAATACTTTTGCGGAGATCCACTAGAAAAAGAAGAAATGCTATTCATGATGATTACATAGTCTTTCTCTAAGAACGTGAGGAAAATGATGGTATGAGTGAAGACGACCAATCAAATTTCGCCAAGCCATGCAGGATTCTAACTTGCAAAAGTGGATTAAAGCAATGAAGGAGGAGTATAAGTCCTTGCAAGACAATAAGGTTTAAGAACTTGTCCCGTTACCAGAAGGTGTGAAATCCATTGTTTTCAAATGGATTTTTAAGATCAAGCGGGATTATAACGGTAATATGGAGATGTATAAGGCTTGTCTTGTGGCTAAGGATTATACCCAAAAGAAAATGACTGACTTTAAAGAGACTTTCTCTTCAGTTTCATTGAAACACTCTTTTAGGACAATCATGGCTCTTGTTGTACATTATGATTTTGAACTCCATCAAATGGATGCCAAGACGACATTTCTCATTGGCAATGTTGATGAAACAATCTATATGGTGCAACCAGAAAAAATTGTGTCAGGAGACTCAAAGAATATGGACTAAAATAGGTGTTTCGTCAGTGGTACCACAAGTTTCATGAAGTAATTCTCTTAATTGGTTTTGAGGTGAATGTTGTTGAAGATTGTGTGTATCACAAATCCAGTGGGAGCAAGTATATTTTCTTATTCTTGTATGTTAATGACATATTGCTTGCTAGTAATGATATATACACGATGCACGAAACTAAGAAATTTCTATCAAGGAAATTTGAAATGAAAGATATCAGTGACGCCTCCTTTGTATTAGGAATTCAGATACACCGAGACCGATCTCGAGGTATTCTAGGATTATCACAAAGGAGTTATATCCAAAAGGTACTTAAAATGTTTAACACGCAAGAATATAAACCAGAAGATACTCCAGTTGCTAAGGGAGACAAATTTAATCTTAGTCAGTGTCCAAAAGGAAACTTAGAAATTTAAGAGATGCAAAAGATTCCTTATTATTCAGATGTAGGGAGTCTGATGTATGCTCAAGTTTGTACGCGTCTGGATATTGCGTTAATAGTTAGGATGTTAGGAATATATTTGAGAAATCCAGGAATGGATCATTGGAAAATAGCCAAAAGGGTTATGAGGTATTTAAAGAGAATAAAAGATTATATGCTCACATATAAAAGGTCAAGCCAATTATTGAAGATCAGTGGATATTCTGACTCTGATTTTGCTAGATGGAAAGATAGTAAAAGATACGCTTCAGATTATATTTACATGTTGGCTGATGGTGCATTTTCTTGGGGCAGTGCTAAGCAAACTTTTGTTTCTTCATCCACCATGGCAGTGTAATTTATAGCATGTTTTGAGGCATCTAACAATGTGATTTGGTTGAGGAACCTTGTCATTAGGCTGCGAATTATGGAAGGAATTGAAAGATAACTTAATTTATATTATGACAATAAATCATCAGTCCTATATTCCAACAATAATAGGTGCTCGACTAAGTCAAAACACATTGACATCATGTTCCTAATTGTTAAGGAAAGGGTGCAAAGTGGAGAAATTTCCATAGAACATATAGGGACAAACTCCATGATAGCATCTCCTCTTACAAAAGTTCTTCAACCCGAGGTCTTTCATGAGCACACTGCTCACATGGGTGTTTTACGGTTTGAGGAATCTTTAGTTTAGTGGGAGTTAGTCATTTATGAATTTTGTGTTCTATTTTTTGTATTATGTATGTCTACTCTAGTTTTGAATATTTTATCTGATTTATAAAGTTTGATATTCAACTATTTATACCTTGTACAATAACGTTATTCAATGATCTCATTAAAGTAAAGTAGTACCAATTGAAAATCGACATGTATAGGTCACATTCTTGTGATTTTCATGCTACACATTTCATGATGAATCTATATCATTTAGTTATGTCATTATTAGTAATCATTGATAGGTTTAGTTAGGATTGATATAATGAAGATCACTTTAGTTCTATGAATTGGCATAACTAATGAACGAGATTATTTGGATATGCTTGAAGTATATAATGGTAAATTTTGATCTCATAATGTCTAACACATGTATAAAGTTACATATGTGATCAATGAGAGATTATTAGAATTTTGGGTCACAAATGTAATACTACATGTGTTATGACCATTATTTAATTAGTCAAAACTAAAGCGGACTAATTGATATTAAGTCTATGGCAAAGGGCATATGTCATGAAATGTTATTTCGTGGATACCATAAGTTAATATTCTAATTCGATGAGAGGCCAAATTAGAATATTGAAAACTAAGTAATAACCCTAAGTAAGTTATTTATATGGATTATGGTCCCCATTTGTAGAAGAACGATCAATACATATCAAGTATTCTCTCTTTATCTCCATTAGAAGAGAATCAAGAAATCATAAGTCACTCTATAAATCAGAAGATCACATACATGTAAAACTTCAACGATTCCAATGATAAACTCAGGTATGCTTCCGCTTTTATTATCGTATTGTATTCGGGTATATGTTATAAGGATATGAGTTCATAGATATGAAATCAAAGGGATTAGATCGGCATTTTGTTCTTGATCTCTATATGGATAGAGATACATTTGGTACTTACACGTAAATCCAATATATTTTTTACAAATGCAAGTTTTCACCTCTTATAATTGAATCTAACGTAGGATCCATTTCTTGTTCCATATCAAGCCGACACAAGGCTTTAATGCTACTTGTGAGAGTCAAGAAAAGACGAGA
Organism: Lathyrus oleraceus; assembly: GCF_024323335.1. Lineage (NCBI taxonomy): Eukaryota > Viridiplantae > Streptophyta > Magnoliopsida > Fabales > Fabaceae > Lathyrus > Lathyrus oleraceus. Next base: position 113,647,458 of record NC_066580.1, read on the forward strand.
GCAACATTGAAACAAAAACTCCTTAACCACAAGAGAGAAAAGCCCCATCTCCATATTAATTGAAATGGTACATTTTCTTCTAAAAAAGTCTTACATTCGACCATGATTAGGATTGCCCTACTGCACCTTGACAAATATATTTCACTTGAAAATAAACCACACCAAGAATTTTCACATTGTCTTCATTGATAATCATAATTTTAAAAAGAACTATCATACTCTATCATGGAGAGAATATTTCACTTATAGTTAAACCACTTCAAGAATTTTAACATGTTGAAAATCTAGTTGAAAATTTATGGTGCAACTTCCATGTTGGCCGGAAACTCTTCAACCCCCGGCATAATCTCACGAGACACATTGCGTTAATGCCAATCAATAAATGTGTACTAACCAATAACACCTTGTGTAATCATGATTGTGTCAACATATCCTTGACTTGAATTATCCACAAGAGAAAAAAAATTATTCCATCAATTTTCTATAGGCCAAACTTCATAGCAGAATTTGTGAATGCAATTTAACAACACTTTCACAATACAACTCTCCTTTTCTGATATAGAAGATCAGACAACCTGCAACCACATATATACTACTAAGAACTCATATTTCTTAATTAAATCTAAAGTTTTGATATTAGTTGTTGAGAAAAATAAACACAAAATATAAAGAACACAAGAACATAACGTTAAAACTTTAAAATAGAAGAAAATATCATAACACATAGATTACTCTTAAACATCCTTTGATATATATATATATATATATATATATATATATATATATATAATATATATATATATATATATATATATATATATAAATTGAACAATTGCCCAAAAATATATTAAAAAAGAAGTAGGTACAAAAATGAGGGACATAAAGCCGAAACCTCAAACCTATCCGATTCTAAAGTTTGATCATCATAATCGGTTTTGAAAAAATTCTGGTTGAATATCCATATGAATTGTTCCGCCAAGTAAAATTAGAAATATTTAAACCTAAGTTAGTCAACTTATTTCCTTCTCTATAAATATGAGTAACTAAAAAATAAAAAACTACCAATAATTTGCATACAGTTGTATCATATATTCTTAATTTTCTAAGATACTACAAATGGTTTACAACCCAACTAATCTTGAATCTGACTCATCATCCCATGACCTCAAATATACTTGTACTATCAAAAACTAATATTTAACTATATTTCAGAACACTCTGATCCAAAAAATTATTTGATTTCATTATTTTATTAACTCGTTAATATATTTAAACATATGTCATATTTTTATTAAAATAATGATTACAAAATAGACTTTGAAGTGAATTATAAGGTCATATCAAACTTTTAAATTTATCAAACTTATGCCTTCAAGTTTTGTTACCAGGTCGGCCTTAAACTTTTCAAAGTCTACCTTAATTTGGGTTATTGGCACCCCTAAAGCACTATGAATAATTAAAAATAATTTATAACATTCAAGTCACAGAGATATTAAAGATATAAATTATACTAAATTGGACACTTAGATTATGTTAATTATGTTTTGATTGATAGACTAAAATAGAGCAGAAATTTCATTATGATAACTATATATTATTTATAATTTGATCTTATTTTAAATTAAAGAAATAAAAATATGAATTACATTCTACCATATTTGATTCAATCCAAAAAACTACTCGATTCCATTTCATCTTATTATATCCACCGATTCAAAAATACATTTATCTAAATTAAGTTCTTCTCTACCCTGCTTTATATATGCTTAAGTTATAGAGATACACTGCAATTATTTAACTGATATTTCTCAGTGGATGCCGAGAGTGAAAAGTACTCATAATTACTTCAATCATTTTTCAAATAAAAAAACAAAAACCCTATAAAAATTCAAAGTATTAAAAAGAAGAAACCAAATTAAAGTTGTCAAAAAAGAGAAAAGCAAACCAAATGATCAACTCAACCAAGAAAAATAAAAATAAAGGTTCACATAGATCCCACATTATCTAATAAAATGAAAGAAGAGAAGAAGCTTTTCAACTTTTTTGTGACACAAACATGACATGACATGACATGGCTATACCATGAAAACCTCTCTTATTTAAACCAACTCCATATCCTTACTCATAGGTCTTTCCTCAAAAACCATAATCACAAACTCCATGCATATATATACTTACTCAACCAACAAAACAAAAATGAGTTTTTTCAAAATATTTCTTGTTTCTATTATTTCTACACCCCTTTTTATTTCCTTATCAGAATCATCCACCACAAACCTCTTCCTATACGGTGGTTGCACACAACAAATGTACACACCAAACTCACCTTACGAGTTAAACCTCGACTCACTCCTCACCTCGTTAGTCAACTCAGCAACATACTCATCCTACAACAACTTCACCGTACTAGGCTCCACCCAACAAGACATAATCTACGGTCTCTACCAATGCCGCGGCGACCTCGCCATGCCGGACTGTGCCTCCTGCATCGCACGCGCCGTCACGCGTGCGGGCGACATGTGTCTCAACACATGCGGAGGCACGGTCCAGCTCGACGGTTGTTTGGTGAAGTACGATAATGCTACTTTTTTAGGCGTGGAGGATAAGAATGTTTTGTTGAAAAAGTGTGGGCCTTCCGTGGGCTATAACCCGGAGGCCATGGGCTCACGGGACGCTGTGCTTGGCGGGCTTGTGGGATTGGGCGGGCCTTTTAGGGTTGGTGGGTCCGGGATTGTGCGGGGTGTGGCGCAGTGTACGGGGGATCTTAGTTTCGGGGAGTGTCAGGATTGTGTGGCGGAAGCGATCGGACGGTTGAAAAGTGATTGTGGGACTGCGGATTATGGAGATTTGTTTTTGGGGAAATGTTATGCGAGATATTCTACTGGTGGGGCCCATGATAGTTCTAAGGCCCATGGTAAAGCCCGTAGGGGATTCTTTCTCATGTTACCGTTGCTGCTTCTGCTTATTTTTGGATTGTAAATTTGTTTAAGTTCAACTTATTTTTCTTTTGTAAAACTGTAAAACATGCAAAATTTCATGTCATGTATTTTTTTAATAAATTATGTTATGTCACCGTGATTTTAAATTCACTGAACAATCTTTATCTACAGTAGTATCCGACCGCATTAATAATTACATCAAATAATTTTTCTAGTATTTTTGAAAATATCTTTATCAAATTTTATTTAAGATTATGTGTCTGTACCCTCTAATAACTATATTAAACAATTTCATTCATGTTTTTTTAAATATTTTTATTAAATTTTAAAATATAAGAATCTCAAAACTCAATTTGCTTATTAATTATTAATGGATCTTAATTGCTTGCAGGAAAATTTGGTGAAAAGAAATTTGCAATGATCATTGGGTTATTAGCAGGAGTAGCCATATTTGTTATTCTTCTTGCTTTCTTGACCAAGATTTGTAGGAGACAGGGTAAATAGTACTATTACCTTTCTTGGTCTCTTTGATTTTTTCCTTAGATTATATACTCAATTCAAATCATGAAAAGTAAATAATAATAATAATTATTATTATATGGGTTAAGCAATATATTGACATACGATTCTTTTTTTGTGCCTGTATCTTTTTCCCATGCAGGTAAATAAATTAAATTAAGTTTGTAGCACTCAGTGGCATTCCCAATCATCAAATCTCACCTTATGGGCATCCTCCATGATTTTGCTTTTGCGCCTTTTTTTTGCTTTTTTTTTCTTTATCTTTTCTTACCTTATTTTTCTTTCAAATTTAAAATTGAATTCAAGAGAGGACTTTGAACCTTGAAGAGGATGCCAAAAAAGATGTGCAAGAATGGGTGTTTTGTATTTGAATACAAAAGGGAAAAAGAATTGAGCTAAGAGATTCTAGTTGCTTTCTTTCCCACTTTACAAAGTTGTGTTGTCTAACGTCTCATGCTTTGCAAAGAAAAGTAATTATATTATGTTTCTGTAAAGTTCCATATTATTTTGCTTTACTTATCATACTTGGTATATGCGCCTTTCAACTTTTTGGATACCTAATTCTTTTATATGTATATAAAATAGCTATCGATGCTTATAGATTAAGGAAACGCTTGCCATGCAATCATGCACAAATACACACCGTACATCATGATAGAATAAATTAGTAATAAAAACTTTAAAGTTTATTTAGGATGGACCCAAAAATATGTTGCAACTTGCAAGTGAAGAGAGGGTGAAGAACTAGTAATAAATTACCAATATAATATAATGTGTGATATAAGTGGTAGTTATATATGAAAAATTTGAAGTCTTGGATGAATGTCTCTAATGAGTTTTTGTAGTATAGGTTGATAAAGGCTAAGATATTTTGAAGATAGTATTAGAGAATGTCAAGATTTTAGCCTTGAGACATGAAAAGAAGAAGAGTTTCTTAAGTAAAAGAAGAGTTTCTTAAGTACCAGGAAGACACACTTGAAAGAAGGATTAAGACTCTTGAAAGGATTAAAATTTGTAGACAGAAAGTTGACTAGTTCTTATGTAGAAATAATAATTTTAGAAATTTATTTGAGAAGATTAAGAGGAGCTCAATAGTGTCATTGAATTTAGTGAAGAGAAAGAGAGAATATGTAAGATGTGGAAGAAGATATATATGACATGTGTGAGACGAGTTTGTATTATTATTGGAGAAGATGGTTCAAAATAAAATTCAACACATCATTTATATACAAATACTGTGTGACTTGTAATCCAAATAACTGGCCCAAATAATTACTAACTAACTAACCACTTTCTAATTATCTTAAATGAATTAACTAACAGTACCCCCTTATAATCTACTCTAAGTATTACAACAAAACATCAAAGCAATTTAACTATTGAATTGAATCACTCCTAACTTTTGCTTAAGAGACAAGAATCTATCAACTTTCAATCCCTTGGTGAAAATGTCAGCCAGCTAAGATCCACTTGAACAATGTCTTACTTCAAATTTTCCTTGAGTCACATGCTCCCTCCAAAAATTAAACATGTCTTTTATGTGCTTGGGCCATGAAGAACAAGATTCATTGCCAAGTTGATAGCTAATGTGTTATCCAATTGAAGAATAAGTGATTTTTTTAATTGTAACCTTTAATTCCTTTAGCACTAATTTAATCCAGATTGCTTGGCATTCTGCATAGGTTCATGTTATGTATTCAACTTCACATGAAGGAAGTGCCATAACTAGTTGCTTCCTTGAGCACCATGAGTTTGGTGCTCCAAAAACCTTGAAAAATAGCATAGTATACTCCTTTTATCAAAGTTATCTCCACACCAATCCGAGTCTGAATAGCATGTGATTACTACATCATCATCACTCATGTTGCTAGGAAACAAGAGACCACAATTCATGGTTCCATTTAGGTACCTTAGAATTCTCCTTGCAACTTTCATGTGTGATACCTTTGGATCATCCATGTATCTACATATCAAGTTAACTACAAAACCTATGGCAGGTCTTCTATTACATAGGTATCTCAATGAGCCTACTATCTACTTAAACAGGACTGCATTGATCTTGTCCTCGTCTCCATTCTTCTCAGTTTCAAGTTTGCCTCAATAAGTGAAGTTGCAGGACTAGATTCAAGCATGTTGAATCTCTTAAGAACTTTTTTAACATACTTCCTTTGGTGCAGAATCATACCTCTTTCAATTCTTAGAAACTCCTTGCCTAAGAAATATGATAGATCTCCAAAATCTTACATTTCAAATTCCTTCATCATAGTTGCTTAAACTTGTCCAAATCTTTGATATTGTTTCCTATGACCAATATATCATCAACATACAGACATATGATTATATATATCACCTCCTTTGGACGACACATATAAATCATATTCAGATCAACATTTGGTAAACCAAATTCCACCAAGTATGAGTTAATTTTCTTGTTACATGCCCTTGGTACCTGTTTGAGGCCATAAAGGGATTTGAGCAATCTTACACCGTCTTTTATTTCCCTTATTTCACAAAACCCGTAGTTTTTGTGACGTAGACCTCTTCATCTAACGCTCCATTGAGAAATGCATATTTCACATCAAGATGGTATGTCAACTAGTTTTTCTTGCAAGCCAAGGCAACTACCAACCTAATTGTTTTCAATCTAGCAACTGGAGCATATATTTCTGAATAGTCAATACATGCGTTCTATAGAAATCCTCTTGCTATTATCTTGGTCGTATGCTTAGATATTGAGCCATTAGAGTTGTGCTTTAGCTTATATATCTATTTTATCACAATTGCTTTTATGTTGGTTGGTAACTTGACAAGTTTCCATGTATCATTCCTTTTTATTAATGTCATCTCTTCAACCATAGAATTACTCCATGTTTCACTATTCAAGGCTTCATAATGGTTGACATGTTTTGCATCACCTAGTAAGGTAAAATGAATAAGATCTCCATCCTATGTAACCTCATTATCAACAATTACCTCACGATCTTCTAATCTTGCTGGGAGCATCCTTGTTCTCTGAGGCATCTGAATGACCATAGGTACATCTTCATGCAAGTGAGCTGGTATAACATCTTCTTCTTCCGACTCTTCCTTCAACCCTGAGTTTAGCAAAGGTATAATACATGTGCTATTGTTGGCTAATTTTTGTATGTGCAAGTATACACGGTTAAATTAGTAGTAAGTTAAAAAGAAAAATCATTTATCCCACGGAGATTCTATTAAGCATAATGATTTTCATACAAGAAGTTATAAAGTAAACATGAGCAAAGGTAATAAAATAATGGTGTGTGTCACGTGGTTAAGAAAGTCGAAAATTTGAGAAGATAATAAGGTTTAATATAGAGCAAACAAATATGTTGGACAATGTTCCATTTAATGGATTTGTCTAATGTATGATTCGGATATGTGTTGTCTTGACAGATGAGGTCAGAACATGATCTTATAGTGTATCTCTACAGCATAAGTAACATATACACTAAAGTAATATGACAAATCTTTAAGCCTCACTTGTAACTTTAATGCATGTATGGTTTCATTCTGAATGTCCTCTATGATTGTAGATCTTTATTTCTAAAGTAGCTAATCTAGTGAATATCTTTATCCTACTATTTTCAACCATATTTACTAATAAGTTCCACTTGTCAAAGGATCTCTCAACATCAACAAGTCTCCCAAGGTGGCCAGACAAAGGAATAAACATACGGCATAAATTCACATGAGTAATATATATTAAGACAATTCGTTCATAACATTCAAAAGATTACTAATTCATTAAACTTCACATTATCCAACAAAGTAAGTTTAGCTCATAACGAGCAAAATAAGCACAATACATAAATATCTTAAGTTACACATTCCTAAACAAGAAAATATAAATGATAAAACTAAGGATGACACTTCAATCAATTGCAATTTGTTAGTCCGCAAGTGACGTCTTCCGTCACGCCTTTCAACGTCTCTTCGTCTTCCTTTATTACACTTCTGTAGAATTTTCCAAGTTTCGGAACTCTTTTCTTCATTACATTGCGACTCTATTTAGAGAGGTTTTCCAGCTGTATAATGTCTCTCTCTTTGGTTCTTAGGCCTTTACAATGATCCATTTACTTAAGCCCAAAGAATAAAGCATGTTCATTTATGTTGTACTATGATAATACATTGCACATGGGAGACAACATGACACTACGACAACACTACAACAGTAGCAACAATAGTACAGCTGCAGTAGGCCAAAAACAACTTTTCAAAGTTTTGTCTTATAATGTCTCATCCTTATCCATTCATTTTCTCCTTTGTCTTGTAGCATTTCATCCTTACCCATTCATTTTCTACAACTCAGTCTTATTTTCTTCTCAAATCTCTGTCACGTCATCATTAGCACTGAAGTTGATAACTCATACCAACATCTTATGGCTCGAGGCCTGCTGGATGGTGTTCACAGATTTCTAGCGTGACACTACCCGACACCTGAGTTAATTCTGCACAAGCACAAAACACATATAATTGACAAATGAAAGCACCTAGTGTGCTCTATCTTAAATTAACTAAGGTAACATAAATCACAAATAAATGAAATTACTCAAGATATAAAATACCCTTAAATTCAAGTACAAAAGGATTAAATATATCAAATAAAGTAAGTTATCACACCCTCAAACTTGAATCATTACATGTACTCATGTGATGCGATAGATAACATCAAAAAGAAATAACAACTACACAAAATATTTAAGTCACCAGCACATTTCATACAACCAGAATCTTTCTCAAAGGATTGTATCTAAACATTGGCACAACTCAGTCTTTATTGTATTTTAGATCATTTGATTTGTGTGTATGTGTGTAACCCGTGATATTGCATGTTATGCCAGAAGTCTTCATTCAAGATAATTAGCCTAAATATTAGTTTGGTTACTCTATCCTATGGTCCAAGATTTCATTTTTCAGTTTCAGCAGGGGGGGTTAACTATCTTACTGTATGTGTTGGCTTTTTAGTTCATTTTGAACTTGGGGATTCTACTTGTAACACTTTTCTTATTAACTTTTTCTAGATGCTCCACCTTTTCACCTGACAGGATCTCACTTGTAATGAATCCAACCTGTTACTAATGGTGAAGACATCCATTGTTCCTCCAGTTTCAGGCACATGAACCTTATTTATCATGCTCTTTGGAATTTTCATTCTTTTTGCACACTTTTCTGTGTTCCTTTTTTTTTATACCATTTTGGTAGATGTAGTGGATCCTTGTGCTAGCCTTATTTTACTAGTATTTTCCTCCCCTAAACTAAATCCTACAGTGAATCTTATTTCATATTTTAGAACAATTCAAACTTCTTAAGAGGCTAACTACTTTTATGACTTCTTCTGGCGCGACAGAGGTTATCATTGAGTCACAAATTTGTGCGTTGATTCTTATCAAGACTTCGTTTCGAATATTTTTCCACAATCCAATGAAAAATCTTCTTATATATATTTTGAAATTATACTGATTCAAGACTTGGTTAATCATTATTTCTCTCTTTTTTTTAATACACATTAACACAGAAAAAAATAAAACATTAATTCAAAGGAAAATAAAATAAAGAAACAGCAAAAAGATGTCACACCCCCAAACTTAAAACAAGAATAATGTTTTCACTATTAGCCTGGTGGGTTATGGCACGACAGAACGGGACATTAGCTAAGAACATAAAATTAAATTTAATCATGAAATGGTTGGTAGGTTAAGGGAGAAATACATGTCAGGCTACAAGCCTGTTGGTTTTCCTCATTCCAGATTTTTGGGAATTTTTTCTCTTCTTTCACAGTTTCTCTACTTCCTTCTTCCAACTTTGTTCAACCTTAGGAGGCATGATAGAGACCGCCTCCTGGATAGTAACATCCTTTTTTCTTTAGTTTTGGGGAGAAATGTACTGAAATATTCAGAAGTGACAGAAGTGGAATATTGTGTTTTGTCATATCAAATTCCATCTCCAACATTTCATACATGAGGGAATGGTGGAGGTGGTATTTTTTGAAAAATATATCTTGATGCTTCAGATCCTGACATGTCAGATGGTGTCTCTATAGTTGCAGGTGACGTGACATAAGACTTCCCCTTATGCATATCTGAATTTGATGAATCAACAGTTTATGTGATTGTAATGGGTTGTGTTTGTAAGACCCCAATTTTGTCCCTAAGATCCTTCATGGCATCATATCATTTCATTGCATAGCCTCAAGGATCTTTGAGCACCTTGCCTTCCTTTCTCCTTGAGTTGGGATATCCTGTGAGTGGTCTGAGATCACCAAGCATGCTTGCATAGTGTATCATTGCTTTTCTTGTTTTAATCACTAACCAAAAGCACCAAAAATATGTCATCTAATATTTGTTTTGCAGTCTAAGCAATCACAGGTCAAGGCAATTCAAGGTTTTCCTTTGAGCAAGAGCAGATGGTATTTTCTTGAGATGAGGACCACATGAAATTATCTTGAGCTTATATGAGCTAGAGGTTCATTTTGAAGCAATTTCCCCAAGTGGTAAAGGCTCAAGTTCATCAGGCATTGTCAAGGTCATCTGAGGACCATATAATCAACTGTGCAGTCAATTGAAGGCTTTGAGGTGTGGGAAATGATCTGAGACATCCTATTCATGTTCAAACAAGGCCTATTCATCATGTCAAACATTCATCTTGAAGATTTTCAAGCCATGGCAAAAGTTTCCCAAAATGGAAAGTGACCTGTAATTTCAAGTTTCCAAAAATTGCAAGTTTTTGGTTCACATTCAACTTGACTTTCCAACATCAAAGAAGCTTCAAATGGATTTTTGGTCAACATGAAAGTTGAAGAATTTTGTCTCCCATTTTGAAAAAGTCCAAGATCATGATCATCTGATGAATGGTTAAGAAGTTATGGTCCAATGATTGCAGTGTATATGGAAGTTCAACATGCCATAACTTTTGATCCAAAACTCCAAATTGAACCACTCTTTTTGCAAAATTCTCCTTGTGACCAAGAGACTCCAAATCAACCATTGCTTTGCATGAAGATAGCTCACATGATCAAGTGGCCATTCAAGTGCATTTTGGAGGGAAAATGGAGAATTCAAAATTGGTGAATCATACAAGCCTAATTCCAATTCCATCATGTTTATTGGATGATTTTGAGTGAAAATGGACCTTGCATGGCACTGTTCACGTGCTCATTTACCATGCATACTCACACTTACCAAATTGGTCATACACCTTATTTCTCATTAATTTTCAATTAGTCAATGCCTAATCCTCATTTCAGCATGATTAAGGGATGGTATATAAGCTAAATGTTAATCACAATTCAAAGGATAACAGAATTTTGGATCAAAAATCTCATTTCCCTCTCAAATTCCTCTCTCTTCAAATTTCAAATTTCTTCATCCAATTCCACAAAACTCTTGCATAATCGTGTTCAGCATGTATCATTGATGAAGAATCAAGGTTTGGTTTGAAGAATTTGGCCAAGAATCAAGCAGATCGAGCACAAACTCATGAAGATGGATCTTGAAAATTAAGCTTCATTCAGGTGGATTCAGCTGATATTTCTTGCATCAAGCTTCAAGATACAAGTAGAGGAGAAGATCTGGACATTTTGGAGCCTTGAACACGCAAATCAAGCAATTGTCATCTCAAACCAGGTGAAATTCGAATCTCTTGTTTTGCCTTTTCATTGCCATGAACTTGTAGAGTTTTTGATGCTGATGATCCTGATATAAATAGATCTTGAAATGGATGAGAATTGAGTGAGATATGTTGAATTCAAGTTTGGTTGTTCATATTGTTTCTCTTCGATCCATGCGTATCTGTGAGAATTAGATCAAATGAGTGTGAGATTTGTGTTCTACGTAACAAAACCTTTCGATCCATGTATAGCATGTTGAAATCTGGAAAAAAATCATCACCTCCGCCGTGAGCCAGCCGGAATCACTATTCCGGCCGTCTGGTTCAAATGCTTAGGGTTTCACCTGTGCGCGCTTGCAACCTTCATGTCTTCAGTTCGATTCCCTGGCACGATCATTTTGAAAATCCATTTAGTTTCCCTTGCCAATCCAAACGCTGTGTTTCGCTTGTAAACGCGCTTGCAACCTTCAAGACCTCGGTTCGATCCTTTGCTCGCCATGTTTTTTTTAATTTCATTTTGAGCGCTTCTTTTGACCTTAGGCACGCTGGTTCGATACCTGGCACATTGCTTTTCTTTATTTCCAAATGATTTTCATTCCAGCGCTTTTGTAACCTTGATGACCTGAGTTCAATCCTTGCCTATTGCATTTTTCTGAATTACATTCACATTTCATTTTTTTACATGATTTTCATTTTATTTCATTTTTATTTCTTCAACTTGCAAAAATCATTAAAAATAGCATACATGTCCAATTTAATCCAATTTTTTTTTCCACATGTTCATTTTAATGTCTAGTTTTTTTAGCATTTATTTCCTGATTTTTGTATTGCTGGATTTTTAAATGTGCTTGATTGTTTGAACATGATACCAAAATGACATGTTGTGCTAATTGATTTGTGAAATGCTTATGGTTTATCCAATTGCCTTGAAATTTGACATGCTTATTCATAACATGTGACATGATATTTTGGCTTTTGTTTGGCATTTTTACCATTTAATACCACTGTTTTGGACACATGGACATATGTTGTGACATTTGGTACCTTGTACTTGTGCATTTTCATTCATATACCATTTGTTTGCTTCTGGACTTAATTTTTGGTATGATGTTTGTCCATAACATGTTTAGTGCACATAAAAAATTTCCTGATCATTGGATTCATTTCTGTTTTAATATGGATTTTCTATGTTTCATGTCCAATTTTGATCACATTGCTTGCCTTTGCCTTATCTTGTTCATATGATGGCTTTGCCTATTGAATTGGCTTTGGTCCTTTTGAAGACTCTTTCTTGTTTGTTTGAATGTGCTTCATATGAAATGTTGACTTCTGTTTTGGTCATTTGACTTGCCTTTGACCCTAGTCTTTGTACTAGTGGTTTGTACTCACCAATTGTGTTTGTGTTTCAGGTATTTAGCACTAATGATTGGTGTGGGCTCATTATTTGAGATGCAAGTTGCTTTGATTACTAACCTTTGTTGTGTTGTAGGTCCATTGATGTGATGAACTCACTTGAGTGCTTGCATTTGAGACTCACTTTGTGTATAATTGTTGGATGATTCCACTGTTGTCTGTTTGGTTTTCTGAATACACTATTAACTGTTTGACTTTTGTACAGGTACATTAGTTGCTAGCTCTTGCTTGAGCTTTGCTTTGGAGTGTGGTTGATACACCACTGAGGTAGCTTAGCCCTCTTACTCCATGTAGTCTGGAAGTCCTGCCACCTTTTTGGCAGGCATTTGGCTGAAGTCTTCCTTATGAGGCCATGTTTGTGATTGTTTACATTTGTGCTAAAGACCTCCAAGTGAGGCATGTTACTTGTTAAGTCCTTCTAAGTGAAGAGGCAATTGACAAATAGAAGGGATTAGCAATCAATCCCCTGTTAATCAGTGAGTCGTTCATTATGCTCGCACTACGTGCTGATGCTCTTGAACATAACCTAAGATCTTGTTAGAGTCGGTTAAGTGGAATAGGATCCCTCATTCTGGATCCCCACACCTCCTTTGATTCAAGCTCACCCAGGCCAGGGTTAAGAGCATGAGGTCTCATCCTCATTTCCTTTCATCAGCTTCACCCTAACTCTCAATGTTAGTGGTTAAGAGCTTCAGAACACCCTTACAGTTTTGGCTTGTTTGTCGAGGTTGATATGACCCCTCTTGACTAGAGTCCACCTATTTGATTGAGCCTCTTGTTTGTATATAGAGTGTGAAGCTTGATTGTTTGTTTGCTTACTTGTGGATCTTTCATGTGTTTGCATTTTGCATGTTTGCTTTGAGGAGTTAGATGTAAGTCCATCTATTGGCATTCTGTTTCCAGTTTTTGTTGTTATGAGTTGGATGTAAGCCCATCTATTGGCATTCTATTTCCAGTTTTGTTGTTAGGAGTTGGATGTAAGACCATTGATTGACATTCTGTTTCCTCTTTCTGTGGTTCTCCCATGAGACTTGCTTATTGCTTTTACCCTTGTGTTGCCTGATTCCAAAGGAACTTACTTGGATCATCTCTATGATCTTGAGAAAGGAACTCCTATTATGGCTTTATCCCTTAACCCACCTCTTGCATGCTTAACCTTGATCCATATTTTCATCCTTAACCCAAACCAAGAAAACTTTTGTGCAAACATTTGACTTGTTTTCAACATTAGAAACCTAGGCCTTATGCCTTTGATTTTCAAACTTTCTTTTCATAATACTCATTTTGAATTGAATCTTTAAATCAACTTTGACCATTTTGTACATACTTCTAATTGGTTAATTCAACCCACTCAATTGTCTTTTGTGGCCCTTGTCCACTTCTTAATCAAATTTTCATGCATTAGCCATAGATCTAAATTATCTTAGTGGTTGATGTAAATCTCACCTTTGTCCTTAGTGATTGAATTGTAAGACTTCCATGTTTATCATAGGGCATAATCCCTCATTAGCATGTCGAAGCTTTTCTCACATGGTGGACTTGTGGTTGTTCAGGTCGAGTTTTCTCCCTTTGGTAATGAAAGACCTTAAGGCTTTTGTTTTAAGATCAATCCACACATTGTTTTGAAATCTTTTACCCGAACTACGGGGTTTTGATCCTTATCTTTCATGAAAAGGTACGTAGACAATGGGTTCATCCATCCAAACACAAAAAATGTAAATAAACTTGTACATTCTTCTCTCATCTCTTCAATCATGTTTGCACAAGAAAAATATTTCATAAACAATAACTTGTACAACAAGTTGTGAAAAGGGCTCCCTAGGAGTACCTAGGATGCATTGGGTGCCTAACACCTTCCCTTTGCATAACCAACCCCCTTACCCAGATCTCTGTCTTTTGCTAGTTTTGTTTGTAAAACTTTATAGGTTTTTGTTCGCTTTCTAACCATTCCTTTGGATAAATAGAAGTGCGGTGGCGACTCGACTTTGTATGATTTACCTTGGATCTAGTTAATATTTCCAATGGTAACGAATACACCGCTACAGTGTTGTTTCAGCTTCTAGAGTGTATTCTTTTGACATTTCAGACAACTTTGGATCCTCATACTCATTTGAGCTTAGAGTAGTAACGATTTGACCAATTTGAATCTCCAAACTTTTTAAACTTTCCTCTTGAGCTTAAAATTGTGACTTTGTTTCTTGCATGTAAGTTATCAAAATAGACTCCAATTGGATGGTTCCATTCATTGTCACATTTGCATTAGGAGCAGATCTAGGGTGATTCATCCATCCTCCACAAGAAAAACCAGTGAAATGTGTCATGACATTTAGTGGTGCAGTAACTGTCATATCATGTGGCATCATAAAGGACTTCATCATGTTGTGTATTTTAACCAGTTGGACAACTAAAATAGTGGTTTGTATGACCTCAATTATGCATAAAGCAACCTACACATGCAACACTTTTACACATCTGTCGTGTCACTAAAAGATAGAAAAGATTAAATGCTCAAATGTAAACTTTACAAACTTCAATGAAAAATTAAAATCTTGATGAAATGATCCCCGACAGCGATGCCAAAAACTTGTTGGATAATTTTTGTATGTGCAACTATACACGGTCAAATTATTAGCAAGTGATAAGAAAAAGTATCGATCCCATAGAGATTGTATTAAGCATAATGATTTTCATACAAGAAGTTGTAAAGTAAACATGAGAAAAGGTAATAAAATAATGGTGTGTGTTACGTGGTTAAGAAAGTCAAAAATTTGAGAAGATAATTAAGGTTTAATACAGAGAAAACGAATATGTTGGACAATGTTTCATTTAATGAATTAATCTAATGTATGATTATGGTATGTGTTTTCATGACAGATGAGGTCAGAACATGATCTTATGGCGTATCTCTACAATATCAGTAACATATACACTAGAGTAAGGGGACAAATCTCTAAGCCTCACTTGTAACTTTAATGCGTGTCTGGTTCCATTTTGAATGTCATATATGATTGTAGCTCTTTATGTCTAAAGTAGATAATCTAGTTAATATTTCTATCCTACTATTTTTAACCATATTTACTTCTAAATTCCATTTGTCAAAGGATCTCTCAACTTCAACAAGTTGTTATCTACTCTCAAGATAGTCAGACAAAGGAATAAACATATGACATAAATTCACATGAGTAAAATATATTCAGATAATTCATTCATAACATTCAAAAGATTACTAATTAATTAAACTTCACATTATCCAACAAAGCAAGTTTAGCTCATAATGAGCAAAATAAGCACAATACAGAAAGATCTTAAGTTACACATTCCTAAACAAGAGAATAGAAATGATAAACATAAGGATGACACTTCAATCAATTGCAATTTTTTAGTCAACAAGTGACGTCTTCTGTCACGCCTCTCAATGACTCTTCATATTCCTTTATTATACTTCTTCATAATTTTCCAAGTTTCTGAACTCTTTTCTTCATTGCATTGCAACTCTATTTATAAAGGTTTTCCAGCTGCATAATCTCTCTCTCTCTCTCTCTCTCTCTCTCTCTCTCTCTCTCTCTCTCTCTCTCTCTTTGGTTCTTAGGCCTTTACAATGATCCATTTACTTAAGCCCGAAGAATAAAGCATATTCCTTTGTGTTGTACTATGATAGTACACTACACATGGGAGACAACATGACACTATGACAACATTGCAATAGCAGGCCAAAAATGACTTTTCAGAGTTTTGTCTTGTAGTGTTTCATCCTTATCCATTTATTTTCTTCTTTATCTTGTAGCGTTTCATCCTTATCCATTCATATTCTCCAACTCATTCCTATTTTCTTCTCAAATCTCTGGCATGGCAGCATTAACACTGAAGTTAAGAACTCATACCAACATCTTCTGGCTCAAGGCTTACTAGATGGTGTTCATAAATTCCTGGCGTGACAGTACTCGACACCTGAGCTAATTCAGCATAAGCACAAAACACATAAAATTGACAAATGAAAGCACCTAGTGTGCTTTATCCTAAATTAACTAGGGTAACATAAATCATAAATAAATGACATTACTTAAGATATAAAATACCCTTAAATTCAAGTATAAAAGGATTTAATATCTCACATAAAGTGAGTTATCATCTATCCATTTCCATGCTTCATTTTCATTAGTAATAATGTCTCTACTAATTATAATCTTCTCGCTGATTAGATTAAATAATCTATAAGCACCATCTTTGTGATAGCAAACTCAAATCATGGCTTCACTCTTATCATCTACCTTTTTCCTTCTAGCATAAGGCACATGTTCGTAACAAACACAGTCAAATACTTTAAGGTGATTCACAAATGGTTTCTTGCCACTTCATACCTCTTCTGGAACCTTATTATTTAATCTTCTTATTAGACATTTGTTTAACACATCTGCAACAGTAGTAACTGCTTCACCCCACAATGAGTTAGACATGCATTTTTTCTTGAGCACACACCTAGCCATATCTAGGATGCTTCTATTACTCCTCTCGACAATACCATTATGTTGAGCGAAATATGGAGCTTTTTTAATATTTTTAATTACATAAAACATGGGTTTGAATTCGTGACCTTGTTGCAAAATTAATTACTAACCACCCGGTGCACTAAGACCATTTATAACCAATATGCATGCTATTATATAAATATAAATCTATAACATAAATTATATATTTTCACTTAAATTTTTTAAATAAATCGAAAACTTAGGGGGGCCATGGCCACCCCTATCACAAGGAAGTTTCGCTTCTGACCGTAAATAAAGCTACCTTAAGTTAGTTCTAACTAAGTCATGCGATGTTTTTAAGAAGAAAAAAAATTAAGCCATGAGATCATACAGTTTCCAAACAAGTGATAGGTTCCACTAACGTTTTTCTCCTACGATTTGTATATCCCACTCATAATCATATTAACCAATTAAGCTATTAACTCATCTTTGAAAATCATAAACCAAACTTAAATGTACCATTCAAAGATCTAATGACACGCTTAAAGGCTTGAAAAGTGTGAATATTTATGAGAGGTCTAGTACTTAGCGTACATAATGACGTAAAGCATTACTATATCATGAAAATTTTCAATAAACTAAAATAAAGATCCTACCATCCCATGATATTTTACATGTTGAATCTGATCTCGCCTTTATCTACGTGCACATTTAAATCCATCACAACGTTGATTGATTTGGTCTCCTTCATGTCAATATTTTGAAGAGCTCAACCAATATTTTGTCAAACAAATAAAAGCTCATTTTTTTGCATTATTTGATTTGAAGTCTTAGAAAATAGGTTAGTTCGCCCATCATAAACATTTCAAGTTCATTTTGAATCAAGTTTTAAAATTTTCTATATAGGGACACATTAATAGAGCCAAATATTATATCATCGACGTGAATTTGAGAAAGTAATGTTTTCATTCCCTAGTGTTTTATAAACAAAATAATGTCTACTTTACCACGAGAAAATCCTTTTTCTATTGAGAATTTTCTTACCCCTTCATACCAAAATCTATGAGCATTTTTGAAATTGTAAAGGTTGATGATTGAGTTTCTCATGATCTTTAAAGCCAAAGGTTGAGACACATGAACCTCCTCATTGATAAAATCATTAAAAAAAGAGGACTTAACATCCATCAGATGCAATTTAAATTATAAACATTGCGTAAATTCTTAAAGAAGTGTAATCATATTGAGTTGGGCTACAGTAGCATAATATCCTCGTAATTCACTACTACGAATAACTTGTTTTACCTCGGTTGGGTAAAGATTATTACCTCAATTTTTTGGGCGACGTGACAAAAGGTGTCGTGGAAAGTTGTTACTTTTTTCCTCGACCTATCAACAACCGAGGAAAAAGGTGGAACTGGTAGTGGATTCGATCCCCGTCAACTTCATATTCCTATTTTTTAAAAACATGTCACTTTAGTTACAACAATTTGAATTTTTTCCCAAGATCAATCTAAAAACCTTTCAACAACAAAGTAGCTTTTGAGAGAGAGCATGTATTGCATAACATGTAAGCAATTTCTTTTCCCACTCTTATACTTTCTCACAAACTCTTATTGAAAATCTAAAAATGTCTCCAGTTTTTAAAGATGTATCTCCGGACGCACCCATTTAACACAAAATTGAAAACAAACGAGTGAGTCAACCATATTATACTTAATTTCAGAGATGCATCTCCGGATACAACATATTTGTTTTTACGAAAAATAGTATTTTTAGATATGCATATTAGTAAAGTGCTCAATTGTGTTTTTTTAATTTAGTATGAGGTATATCCAGATTTACAGACCTAATAATCATGCATCAAGAATGCAACAAATATATAAATACCAACAATGTCCTATTAAAAAAACAATTGAAAAATAGAAGAGCGGTTAAAATAAAATCATTAAAATATGAAAATACCACTAAAAATCAACTCAAGAGTCTACAAATCTTTTCTGGATTTTTTCAAAAATATAAAAATTTAACTTTATGTTACAATATTTTCAAAATGAATTTTTGAAAGAGAAATGATACAATGATGCAAATTATAGGGGTATGGAGACTGTAAGGGTACGAACTAGAATATTCAAAATTTTCTGGCCTACTTATTTCCAGGCCGAAATATCACGGGCCTAGAAATTAAATCCAGTTATAGTTTATGACGTCAATAACAAGAAGAACCTAGAACAATGATGAATATGGATCATATGATCAAATCAAAGAACATTCTCGAGTGTCTTGAAACTACAACATTATATACATCAATTTCATCACTTCTGCTACAACATTTTTCTCTTATCTCTTTTTATTTATAGTACTAAAAGAGTATCAAATCAATGGCTGACACTATCTTTGGATACCCTTTTAGACGTTTTTTCTTGGGCAACCCTCCAATTTTCAGAGGGTACCCTGGCTCAACAGCACTATTGGATTGGCTCGAATCCCCAACTTCACATATCCTCAAAATCAACGTTCCAGGTAAAACTTTAATAACCCAAATGGATTCTATGTTTTGTTGTAAAAATATAATCTTTTTGTTGGTTATTTGATTTTGGTTAAGTTTTGGATGATGGGTGATTTGGTTATAGGATTAAGCAAAGATGAGATAAAGTTGCAGATTGAAGAAGGGAATGTTTTGCACCTTAGAGGAGAAAGTGGGAAAGAAGAGAATCATGGAAAGGAGATTGTTTGGCATGTAGCTGAGAGAGGGACTGGAAAAGAGGGTTTGTCAAGGATGATTGAATTGCCTGAGAATGTGAAATTGGATCAGATTAAAGCACGTGTTGAAAATGGTGTTCTCACTGTTATTGTTCCTAAAGATTCAGCATCTAAATCGCATAAAGTTCGAAACATTAACATCACTAGTAGGCTTTAAGCTTTGCAAAAATGTATGTAATTGTGTTATTATATGAGTAAGAATAGAGAGCAAGAAAAATATTCTGTGGTGACATGATGGTCTTCCCTTGATCTTGGCGGTTACCGCTGTAATTGCGGCTTATTTGTGACAACTCTATAGTTTTTCGTAAGTAAAATTAAACACTTGAATACACTGAAAGAATTATGAAAAAAATATTATATGTCTATATACTGAAAGAATTATGAAAAAATATATTATATGTGACTTAATTTGTTAGAATTAATTCATATTTTAAGAAATTAGAATTAATTCATATTTTGAGAAATTTGTAGATAAAGTTTGTTAAGAGTATTTTAGTATTTCTCACAAAGTCTCACTTGTATTTAAGCAAGTAAGTGGTGTGAATAAATTATATCTTTTATTTCTTTTGCTATGTGTGTATTTTTGTGGGCAATCATTTTCTAACAATTTCAAGAGTAATGAAAATTTGTTATTATTCTCTCTTCTATCTCTTGTTCATTGTTCATTTTTATCACCTTGCGCACCAATAATTAGTATCTAGAGCTCTAGTTCAGATCCACAGGAAAACACTAAGGAAAACACAAGTGAAACAATGAGGCGTTGTGTGATTGATTTTTGTAGTGGAGAATTCGAGTTGAATTTTTGTTCAGAATCGTAACAGAATCACATATCTTGATTCTACGGGATTGAGAAACATTGTGTTTAGGTGAGATCTTCTGAGTGTATTGCACAAGGTTGAATATGAACGGAAACGATCTGAGTACCAAGCTTCCAGTGTTCGATGGCAAGAACTGGAATCGTTGGATGATTCAGATGCATGTGTTGTTTGGAGCTCAAGATGTTCTTGATCTCATCAACGATGGTTATGTTAAGGTTGTACTTCAAAAAAATGCAACAGATGCGCAAAGCAATGTTCAGCGTGATCTGAGGAAAGGACCAGAAGGCGTTGTTCTACATCCATCAGTGTGTGGATGTGACTGTGTTTGAGAAAATCCCCGATTCAATGACGACGAAGGTTGCGTGGGACACACTGGTGCGATGCTACGACGGTGATGCATCAGTGAAGAAGGTGAAACTTCAGTCTTTACGTAAGCAGTATGAGAATCTCAGCATGAAGAACAATGAAAAGGTACCTGACTACATCTCCAAAGTGATTCTGGTCACAAATGAGATGAAGTCGTGTGGAGAAACTCTTTCTGAGGAAAGTATCATTGAGAATGTATTTAGATCTCTTACGCCTTAGTTTGATTACATCGTTGAATATTCTAAGGTTCTGAGCACCATGAGAATAGAAGAGCTGCAAAGTAGTTTAAAGGTGCAAAAGTTGCGTCAGACTGAAAGAACCCCTGATAGAGAGATAGAGAAGGCTCTGAAAGCTTCTTTTGTCAAAAAAGACCAGAAGCAGTCTTGGTTAGAAGCCAAGAAAAGACATGGTAGGTCTCAGAAGTCAGAAACCTCAACTTCTGGAAGTCAGAAGGGAAAGGAGAGGTATGACAAGAGAAAAGTTTAATGTTACAGTTGTAAGATGTTTGGCCACTTCGCTGTAGATTGTTGGTCAAACAAGAAGAGGAAATTAGAAGAAGCAAATATAGCCAGAAGTTCTGATGATGAACATGTGTTATTAATGGCTTCTGATTCTGATAGTACGTCTCTAGAAGACTGGTGGTATATGGACACTGGTTGTTCAAACCATCTATTGGAAATAAGAAATGGCTGGTTGATTTTGACTATGGGAAGAAGACCAAGATCAAATGTGTTGATGATAAGTATCTGAATGTTGAAGGAATAGAGAATGTTATAGTGATTCTGAATAATGACAAATCTGCATTAATTCAGAATATCTGGTATGTTCCTAGCATGAAGAGAAATCTGATAAGTTTATGTCAATTAATTGAGAAGGGATTCTCAGTTACCATGAAAGACAATTTTTTGAAGTTGTATGACTGTAATCAAAAGCTGATTATGGAGTCAGAACAAGGAATAGAACATCCAAGGTGAATGTTAAAACTGCAGACTCTAAATGTCTTAGGGAAACAAGTGTTGTGAAGGAAAGTGAGTTGTGGCACAAAAGATTTGGTCATTTGAACTTCAGAAGCTTAGGGCATCTGAATTCAAAGAAACTGGTACGTGGAACTCCTGCAATTAAGAAACCAGAAAAGTCATGCAATGTGTGCATGAGAGTGTCGCATCCGCGAAAAAACAACCGGCGGGCTGAAACAAAACACAACACAGAGCCGCCACTGCGCGTTATTTATCCCATAATAGGGAAAGGAAACGCTCAGAGAAACCTGGAAAGGAAATGGTCTCGCGACCAAAGAGAAAGGGTAAGGGAGTCGGTTACGCAAGGGGAAGGTATTAGCACCCCTCACGTCCGTCGTACTCGACGGGATCCACGTTCTAAGAAAAGAAAAGGTTGCTAAAACTGTTGGTGTAAGCCCTAGAGGCCAATACATTTTGGTACTTGTATCGAATAATAAAAGGCATTCTCTTTATTATGGTTGATTAATAAAGTCCCTGGAATAGATAGTCCATTTAATGTATTAAGTGTGACTTAATCATGAGAACACATTAAACATAAGGACACTATTCCTAAAGTATCCGTAGTCGAGCTTTAGTGTGAAGTGGGATAACATTAAAGCATTAAGACGATTATGTTTGTAGACTGATGATCACATCTCATGGATCATGGATAAAGAGTTATCAAGTCTTAAACATAGGTATGAATATTAGGAGTAACATTTATACCGGATTGACCCGCTATGAGAATACTATATAGAAAGTTATGCAAAGTGTCATAAGTTATTCTCATGGTGATAATAGTGTATTCCACTCTCCGACCTGAAACCACTATGGATCCTAGATGTAGAGTCGAGTGCTTTATTGCTGATCCAACGTTATCCGTAACTGGATAACCATAAAGGCAGTTGATGGGTACTCCACAAAGCATGCTGAGGGACATGAGTGACCTAGATGGAATTTGCCCATCCTGCATAACAGGATAAATGTCTATGGGCCCAATATTGAACTGGACAAGGATGACACGGTCTATGCCTTGTGTTCAATATAGACATAAGGGCAAAAGGGTAATTATACACATAAGTATTATCACAGAAGGAATTGTCAGATCACATGACATTTTCGTGTCTTGGGTAGCAGTGATGTGTTGCTAGATACCGCTCACTGTTTATTATATTAAATGTGTGATTTAGTATAATTGCCAACGTCACGAAAACCTACAGGGTCACACACAAAGGACGGATTGATGAGAGATAGAGTAACTAAGGAATATCGTAAGGTACGGTACCCTTAAGTGAATTATAGAACATCGTAAGGTACGGTGTACTTGAGTAGAATACAAAATATGGTAAGGTACCATGGGCTTAAGTGATTTTGGGCATATTATAAGATATGGGCCAAAATACACTTAAGTGGGCTTTTTAGCTTGAAGCCCACACAAGTGGTTCTATAAATAGAACCCTTGTGCAGAAGCAAAAAGTTTGCGGTTGCATTATTTTCGTTTTCTATCACTCTCTCTCTCTCACTCAAAGCCTTCATTCGTACCAGCTAGCACTGAGATTGAAGGAACCCGTTCGTGTGGACTGAGTAGAGACGTTGTCATCGTTCAACGTTCGTGATCGCTTCGTGGATTGACATCAAAGGCTTTGATCGTCACAAGAGATCTGCACCAAAGGTTTCAACCGTCACAAGAGGTAAATACTCTATCACTGATCATGACCATTCGTAAGGATCTCTAAAGGAGAAATTTTTTATTTCCGCTGCGCTTTGGGTCGCAATTCTCCTTCAGTGGTATCAGAGCCACTTACGAAACCATGACTCGGATAGCTGTTTAAATTTCTGTATTAATATGATTAAAAGACAGAAAGAATCAATTAATTAAACGGGCAATTAAATTTGGCATCATGAGTGTATAAGTTGGATGATTGATGTTGACTATGCTTCGGAATCCGACATTAGTATGGTGAAGCAGCGATACATCGATCGTCCATAGGTTACGCAATTGAGACCGATCAACTTATATATGATATAAGTAATCCTAATGCAAAATACGGTATATGTGATATACTGTTTCTGTTTCGTTCATTCGAACACTAAATGATTGTTTTCCTTTGAGCGATCAATGGTCATTTGCTTCGGAATCCGACATTAGTATGGTGAAGCAATGACCTGTTGATCAATCATACTGAATCAACAATCGAGGTGTGTTTGACGGTCTGAAAGTGGCGCATTAGGGTTGGTGACGGCGCAAGGGTTGTGCCGTCAAAGAGTTGTGAATTTAGGGCTTTTGGAACACGTGTTGACTGTTTCAAAGTTTGTTATTTTGGCTGCGTGAAGCTCGTGTGACGAGCGTGTTGACTGTTTCAAAGTCTGTTATTTTGGCCGCGTGAAGCTCGTGTGACGAGCGTAACAAGCGTAACAAACTGGATGTGTGACGGTCGTAACACGCCCATGACGGTCGTAACAAGGACGTGACGGTCGTCACATGCCTTGTGACGGTCGTCACACTCACAGAATTTTAGGCTTTTCTGTTTTTGACCGTGTCGTAACGTGCCCTGTGACGCTCGTCACACTCACATGGCCTGTGACGCTCGTCACACGCCTGTGACGGTCGTCACACTCCCAGAGTCAAAATTTTGGGGTTTCTGTTTTGTGACCGGGCAGCGGAAACCCCGGCTAACTCTGCGTAGTGTGATCGGTCGCCGAAATTTAATTTGGTTTTAATTAATTAAAGGAATTAAAATTAATAATAATAATGTGTTTGTTATTATTGCCTTGTTGTGATCAGTTATGGCCTTAGTCTTTCTTTATTTTATTTTGGGTTCTTAAATACGACCTGCGTGTCGTGCCTCTCCTTTTGATCTCTTAATGTAACTTCTTTTCTCATCTCAATCCCTCGTATGTAAAACGAGTTTCTTCTGGAATGTAATGTTATGAAGAAAGAGAAGAAGACAATGTTATGAAGAAAGAGAAGAATTCAAAATCAAAGGAGGACAACCTTGAAGATCTTGCTTGGAGAAGCTTAGAGAAGAATTCAATATTAAAGGAGGACAACCTTGAAGATCTTGCTTGGAGAAGCTTAGATCGTTCTTAGGTTAGCTTAGGTTCTCTCATTGGCTTGGGAGAACAATTGCGCTAGGGGCCATAACTGTTTCATTTTGTTTGTATGTATGTTGATGCATGTGTATGTGTATGTATGTTGATGCATGTGAGAGACGATTTATATGATAAATAAGCCGGTGAGATCAGAAAAATTGCAATTCCCTCAAATTAAATATTAAGTTTCTGCTTTCCAAGTTTTAACACTCATCAATACTAGTAATGGATAATGTAGGTTTCGCCTACGCGAGGTGCATGATCTATGTATTAGTAAGGTGCGATGGGATAATTGTAATATCCAACTGTTAAAACAATGGGTCAAACTTAACTAAACAAATTATGAGAATATTATATATGTTTGCTTTCCAAGTTTTAGCACTCATCAAGACTGGTATCGGATATGTAGGTTTCGCCTACGCGAGGTGCATGTTTTTGTATTAGTTAAGGTGCGATGGGATAATTGTAATATCCAACTGCTAAAACGATGAGTCAAACTTGATTATAATTTTCTTATATATGTTTAGAAGCAAGAGTTGGGAATAATCCATATGATGGATTGGAATAAGGAGTTATTCACCCAATTGAAATTTTCGAGAGTTGTATGAGATACAATTGGAAGGAGTTCCTACCTAAATAACCTAGTTTTGTGTAATCCGCCTACGCGGACTTAGAACGAAGTGAAATATGGATCTCGACCCACTAGAAAATCTTCCAACGGGATTTTCCGAATCAAATGATGAGGGTCATTTGTTTTGAGTAAAATAGTGGGAGCATATTTGATTAAAGGCCTAATTAAATATGTCAATGATACTTATATATTCTTAATCCTTATGTAGATAACCATGACAGCAAACACCTCTAACAACATCTTGAGATCAATCCTTGATAAGGAAAAATTGTCTGGGACAAATTTTCTGGATTGACACCGAAACCTGAGGATTGTCCTCAAACATAATAGAAAGCTGTATGTCTTGGAGACACCTGTTCCTGAAGAGGAACCTCCTAGTTCTACACCTAAGGCAGAAAGAGATGCTTATAAGAAGCATGTCGATGATGCCAATGAAACTGCTTGTCTCATGCTGGATGTCATGAACTCAGAGTTGCAAAAGCAACATGAGAACATGACAGCGTTCGATATGATCGAACACATGAAGATGCTCTATCAAGAGCAAGCAAGGCATGAGAGGTTTGAAGTTTCTAAAACCTTTTTTTTTAAGGCAAGTTAGCTGAGGGAGCCCCTATAAGTCCCCATGTGCTCAAGATGATTGGGTATATGGAAAAGCTTGAAAGGTTGAGTTTTCCCCTCGGAAAGGAACTTGCGACTGATTTGGTCTTGCAATCGTTGCCAGATAGTTTCAGTCAATTTGTCCTAAATTTCAATATGATTGATATGGACAAATCTCTTCCTGAACTGCTCGCCATGTTAAGAACTGCCGAGCAGAATCTGAAGACAAAAGGGAAGTCCATTCTGATGATCGGAAATGGAAAGAGACAGAACAAAAGGCCCACCAGGTAGGGTGATAAAGGTAAGGGCAAGAAAGTTGCCAAACCCAGACCCACTGTTACTGTTTTGAGGCCTAGTGGAGGCATAACAAAGGCAGGCACCTGCTTCCATTGCGGTAAGACCGGACACTGGAAGAGAAACTGCCCAAAGTACTTGGAAGATGACAAAATCTCCATTCACAGGAAAAGGTGAAAGAGCTAATGATCTTTTGGCCCTCATACATACTGATGTATGTGGACCACTGAACATTCCAGCCAGAGGAGGTTTTCAGTACTTCATTTATCGATGATTTCAGTAGATACGGTTGTGTGTATTTAATGAAACACAAATCAAAATCCTTTGAAAAGTTCAAGGAATTCAAGAATGAAGTACAAAACCAACTAGGTAAGAATATTAAAACTCTTCGATCAGATCGAGGCGGTGATTATTTAAGCCTAAAGTTTGATGACCATCTGAAAGAGTGTGGGATCCTATCCCAACTCACTCCTCCTGGAACACCCCAATGGAATGGTGTGTCTGAGAGAAGAAATCGAACCCTGTTAGACTTGGTCCGATCCATGATGAGTCACGCCGATCTTCCAAACTCCATTTGGGGACATGCACTATTGACAGCAGCTTACACACTTAACCGTGTTCCATCCAAAAAGGTTGAGAAGACACCATATGAGATATGGAGTGGTAAGAAACCACATATGTCTTACATAAAGATTTGGGGTTGCGAGGTTTATGTGAAATGACAAATTTCAACTAAGCTTGAGCCCAAATCTGACAAATGCTTATTTGTGGGGTATCCTAAAGAAACAAGAGGGTATTACTTCTACAATCCTTCTGAGGGCAAAATGTTTGTCGCTCGAACCTGAGTTTTCCTAGAGAGGGATTTTATTTCCAAAGGAATCAGTGGGAGGAAAGTAGAACTTGAAGAAATTCAAGAATCACAAATTATCGATACACCTATGGAGGAATTAGAGCAGGAAACACAAGTGGTTGTGTAAGAGCAACCTGCTCAAGTAGAACAAGACCAGCGTAGGTCAGGCAGGATACGTCACCTACCTGAGATATATGGATATCTGATCAAGGTGATGTATTACTCATGGATCAAGAACGAAGATGAGCCTTGTGTCTACAAGAAGGTTAGTGGGAGCATGATCGTATTCCTGGTATTATATGTAGATGACATATTACTTATTGGAAACGATATCCCTACCCTGCAACAAGCAAAGTCTTGGGTAGGGAAATGCTTATCTATGAAGGACCTAGGTGAAGCAGCCTATATATTAGGAATCAGAATCTATAGAGATAGATCATAAAATGCTTGGCCTAAGTCAGAGTACATAGACAAGGTGTTGAGACGCTTTAATATGAATGATTCCAATGGTTATGTGTTTTGCTTAAATGGTGGCACTGTGAGCTTGAAAAGTTCAAAGCAAGATACAATTGCTGATTCTACAACCGAGGCCGAGTATATTGCTGCCTCAAGTACAACAAAGGAAGTTGTTTGGATCAAAAAGTTGATTAGTGAACTTGGCATAGTCCCTAGCATTGTGGATCCCATTGGTCTCTATTATGATAACAATGGTGCTATCGCATAAGCTAAGGAGCCTAGATCTCACCGACGATCCAAACACATACTTAGACGTTGTGTGAGAATATGTAGAGTACCTACACTTGACAATATAGCTGACCCACTGACAAAGCCTCTTGCGCAGCAGAAGCATGATGGCCATACTAGATCAATGGGCATAAGGGGTATACCTGATTGGCTCTAGTGCTAGTGGGAGATTGTTGGTGTAAGCCCTAGAGGCCAATACATTTTGGTACTTGTATCGAATAATAAAAGGCATTCTCTTTATTATGGTTGATTAATAAAGTCCCTGGAATAGATAGTCCATTTAATGTATTAAGTGTGACTTAATCATGAGAACACATTAAACATAAGGACACTATTCCTAAAGTATCCGTAGTCGAGCTTTAGTGTGAAGTGGGATAACATTAAAGCATTAAGACTATTATGTTTGTAGACTGATGATCACATCTCATGGATCATGGATAAAGAGTTATCAAGTCTTAAACATAGGTATGAATATTAGGAGTAATATTTATACCGGATTGACCCGCTATGAGAATACTATATAGAAAGTTATGCAAAGTGTCATAAGTTATTCTCATGGTGATAATAGTGTATTCCACTCTCCGACCTGAAACCACTATGGATCCTAGATGTAGAGTCGAGTGCTTTATTGCTGATCCAACGTTATCCGTAACTGGATAACCATAAAGGCAGTTGATGGGTACTCCACAAAGCATGCTGAGGGACATGAGTGACCTAGATGGAATTTGCCCATCCTGCATAACAGGATAAATGTCTATGGGCCCAATATTGAACTGGACAAGGATGACACGGTCTATGCCTTGTGTTCAATATAGACATAAGGGCAAAAGGGTAATTATACACATAAGTATTATCACAGAAGGAATTGTCAGATCACATGACATTTTCGTGTCTTGGGTAGCAGTGATGTGTTGCTAGATACCGCTCACTGTTTATTATATTAAATGTGTGATTTAGTATAATTGCCAACGTCACGAAAACCTACAGGGTCACACACAAAGGACGGATTGATGAGAGATAGAGTAACTAAGGAATATCGTAAGGTACGGTACCCTTAAGTGAATTATAGAACATCGTAAGGTACGGTGTACTTGAGTAGAATACGAAATATGGTAAGGTACCATGGGCTTAAGTGATTTTGGGCATATTATAAGATATGGGCCAAAATACACTTAAGTGGGCTTTTTAGCTTGAAGCCCACACAAGTGGTTCTATAAATAGAACCCTTGTGCAGAAGCAAAAAGTTTGCGGTTGCATTATTTTCGTTTTCTATCACTCTCTCTCTCTCACTCAAAGCCTTCATTCGTACCAGCTAGCACTGAGATTGAAGGAACCCGTTCGTGTGGACTGAGTAGAGACGTTGTCATCGTTCAACGTTCGTGATCGCTTCGTGGATTGACATCAAAGGCTTTGATCGTCACAAGAGATCTGCACCAAAGGTTTCAACCGTCACAAGAGGTAAATACTCTATCACTGATCATGACCATTCGTAAGGATCTCTAAAGGAGAAATTTTTTATTTCCGCTGCGCTTTGGGTCGCAATTCTCCTTCAAAAACATCACACACACACACAAGGAACACAGGTGGGGTTAAGGGGAAGAGAGCTCGATAGGACGTCGCATCCTATGCCTACGTATCTCGTCTGGAACGAGAATCAGAGCTGCCGTAGTTCGGCTCACGCACGCCAAACAAACAAACAGAAACACAGGCAAACATGGAGCCTGAATGCCAATCACTGGACTTACATCAGCATCCGAACCAAAACACACACAAAAGGGCAAACGTGGAGCCCGACCGCCAATCACTGGACTTACGTCGGCATCCGAACCAAAACACACGCCAGAAGGCAACAAGCAAACACACGCAAAAAAGAAAAAAGGTGCCCGGAGAGACCTCGCACGGTCTCCTGCCTACATACCTCGTCTGGAACGAGGATCAGGGCGATGTAGTTCCCCCTCAAGGGAAAGAAAATCTAGCCAGAAACCAAGGGAAGACACACTACCAGGGAGCTGGACTCGAGCCTAGTGTTGTCATGCATCATTGCCCTACGTTGAGGTTTCTACCTACTTGCACAACTGCAATCTAATCCTATCCAGGAAGAAAGCAAGCATACAAGCATACAGATCAAACAAATATTCACAAAGCACACACTATAACCAGTCAAGTGAGGCTCAAACAATGGGTTTGACTGCCGAAGCAAGTCATCTGTACAGGGGCAGTATTCGCTCTTAACCTTGCCATTGCGGGGCTAAGGTGAAGCAGATGAAAGGTGAGTGAAGATTAGACTTCACAGCTCTTATCCCTAACCAGGGAGAGCTTTCAGACAAAGGAGCGTGGGTCCAGAATGGAGGGACCTTTCTACGCTCAAAGACTCTGACTCGATTGTGCAACAACACAAGATCTTGGGTTTGTGTCCCAATGCATCAACACACAGCCGTGTGAGCAGAGGGACGACTCACAGAATAGTGGGGGATAGATTGCATATCCCTTTGATCCACCAATTGCCTCATAGAGGTCTTTACCTGCTTGGCACAAATGTAAACAACCACAAACATCGCCTCTTAAGGAGGACTTCAGACAGTTGCCTGGCCAAGTAACAGGCCAGGTCTTCCAGACTACATGAAGAATAGAAGTCCTACCTCAAGTGGTTTAAAAACCAAGCAGCAGCAAGCAAGTTCTTAAAGAACTGTAAGCGACTAAATGTACCTGAAATCAATCAAGTATCATCAGTACTCAGACAGACAAACAGTAAACAGCAAACGTTAATCTATACAGACAACACAAGTTAATGCACACAAGTGCAAGCTATAAGCCCAAGCTCAAGCATCACAACCTACAAAACAAAGTCAAGTTAGTTTATAAACATCAACCAAACTCAATTCAAATTGCCTTGAAGCAATCTCCTTAAGCATTGTGCATTTCATCCTGAAAATCCACACCAAATGTGAGAAACTAGACCACTAGGCCAAGCCTAGGGTCCAAAAGGGAGAAAAAAATCTAAACAGCAAGCCAAACCAATCCAAAATCAAATTAAAACCATTCAAAAGCAAATGCAATTGGTCCCATACTCATATCATTCACCACATTCATTTCATGACCAAAACATCACAAACTAGGTCAAATGCAACATCCAATGTCCAAACAGAATGACTCCCATCAAAAGCATACCAAAACAATTCCAAAAATCCTCAAATAATTCACACCTAAACAGGACATATTCAAGGTATAGCATGTCAATTTTCAGCTCAATTGGACAAAAGGAACTAGGCCAATGAAAATCAAGAAATCCAGACAAGATTATTCAAGCCAAACCATAGCATCAACATAAGCATCCACTTCAAAAATTCATAACAGAGTGAAAACAATTAAGAAATGAACGGGACCAAAAGCATGGTGTCCTACAATGTGTCTACAATCAGCACACCAAATTTCACATTTATCCAAAACCATATGAGAATTTCACAAACAATATACAAACATGTGTCACACAAGGTTGCACAATGAGCATACAGTGAAGAAAAATATCAATCAAATGGAAAATGCCATAGAAAAATCCAGAAAAATTCTCATGATCTCTCAACATATCAATGATCATCCATGCAAAATTTCAATCCAATCCAACAATCCTAGGTCATGCAAATAAATCCATGAAGTTGACCTAGCTAGGTGTGACACAAATTGTCACACCTAGATTCAAAAAATCATATCTCACTCCTCAGGTATCCAAAAATCACAAACTTTATATGTAAATCACCATCAACATGTCCAGAATGAGCACAAAAAATTTCAGGAATTTCTTTAAATGTATGAGCATTTCACAATGAAAATGGCAAAACATGTAAAAAATGCACACAAGTCAAAGATCCCTAGGTCAGGTCAACATTTTACCATGCACAACTTGTGAAACCATGCCTATAAAAAACTAGAGGGAATTTGGGATCCATAAAAAAAATCCTCACTATTTTTGGATTTGTAATTATGTTTTTATGAATTTTTTAAGATTGAATGAATTGTTAAATAATTATTTAAGTGTTTTATTTAATTAAATGGAAGCTGTGGCAATCTCGTAATATCCGCTCCCAGAGATCAAAACGCCGCGTTTCACTAATGCATTGTCAGCGCGTGATTGGCTAGGATTTGGCGCTAAACAACATTTGAAATTGGCCAGGCGAATTGCAAGATCAAACACAGAAAATTTCCAGAAATCCTTCGCTCTTCTTCATCTTTTTCCAGAAATCTCAACAAACTCAAGAACATCAAAGTTCAACTAAAATCTACAAACGAGTAACCGTTGGAAAGGTCTAATCGTCAGGAGCACGAATATATAACCTAATCAACCTAAATCTAACTGTATAAACCGGATCGATCCAATTAGGTTTTCACGTTCAAACTAAAATTCAAGATATCTCGTCCTACAATCAACCATTCCAAAATCTAAAAGCATCATGATCATCTACATGGAATAAACTTCCAAACGCATACAACAATTAACAAAATTATGAGATTCGATTTGGCACCTTAATTCGAAGGCAGTGACGAATCTTGAGTTCTTGGCGCGTATTGATCCAAAACAGATGCAAGAGAAGCTTCAGGATGTTGAATGAAGTGTTCAGGTTAGCTTGAAGTTGCCTCTAGCAGAAGAATTTACAAAATGCCATGGATGCACCAAAGATGAACAGTCGCGATTCCAATACTTTTTGGCTCCAAATCATCAAAACAGTTCAAAAGGAAGATCCAGGGAAGAGGCAGCAAAAAGAAATTCGTGATTTGGTGAAGAATTCGAAGAGTTTGATCCAATTTTGCTCTTGAATGTTCTTGAGCTTTTGGAGAATTTGGAGGGAAAAGTTTGTTGAATTTCTTGTGAAATGTGATTCTCATCAAAAGTTAGTTATGATTAAGTACTTATATTCCCAATTAATCCACCTCTAATCATCCAATTAACCAAAAATGATATAATTAGCAAAAATGCAATTTTCTTAAGCAAGGGCAAATATGTCTTTTTACTATGGGGCCCATGACAGCTGTATGACAGCTCACACATTCTCTAAATATCAGTTATGATGTGTTGCAACTTGTCCCATGGTCATTGGTTGTGTAATTTTGATTTTCACTATGCCATACCATGAAATGCATTTTCAAGTGAAGTTCCAAAATGGCCTATCCAAATATTGAACTTTGCAAGCTTATGACAATTCAAACCATCTCTAATTGGCATATGTGAGGTGTTGCAAAAACTCCCATGCCAAAATTCCAATTATTTCTCAAGTTGGACCATTTTGCCTTTGGATTTTTAATTGTGCACTTGAAAAATGACCTTTTGCATTGACCATTTTTGATGAATTCCAATTATGCACCATGAAAGTACATGTCAAATGGAGTTTGCACATAAAAAGATCACTCAATTTGGACACTCCATGTGGAAGTTATGCCACTTTGATCATGGGTCATTTTTGAAATTGAATGGACCATAACTTGCCAACCATACATGGGAACTTCAAGTTCTTTGACTTTTTGGAAATTTGAGACCAAGATCTACAACTTTCATGTTGAACAAATTTCCATTTGAAGCTTTTTTGGACAAGTAATTTTGAGGTCAAAACTTTCCATTTTTGGAAACTTCCATTACAAGTCACTTTCTATTTTTGGCAATTTTTGTCCTGACTTGATTTTCTCCATTCTTGAGCTTTGACATGTCAAATAACACTTGTTTCAACATGAAGGAAGTGTATCCAACTCAATCCCACCTCCAAATCCATAAAATCAAGCACAGTTGACCACAGTTGACTTTTTCAACTGATAGATGAATTTGGCCAGGCATTGATCAATCTGAGCCCCAATCTTCTGATGAAATGGCTCAAGGATGAAAACCTAGCCTCAATATGCACAATAAAATCATGTGATGATCCCCATATCCATCATAGACCCCATCTCCTAGCCATGCCCTGATTGGCCCAATGCAACTGATTAGGGTTGACCAGTGGTCAAAACCCTAATCTCAAGGAATCTGCTTCAACACTTGATGATGTCAAACCATGATGATGATGATGAATCATTGTAATCAAGATGAAGACCAATCTCCTTGAGAACCACAAAACCCTAATTTGGACCTCCACATCCTCAGATGATTAATGACCAGTCCAATAAAACCCTAGCTTGCACATGACCTCCCATCTTCTGATCAAGACTTGTGAGGATGACTTGCACAATGTAACCACATGATATGCAATATGCAATGCCTAATGATCTAAAAATGATATGCAATATGTTAAGCTAGTCCCAAGAGAGGAGGGCAAATTTTGAGGTGTTACAGCTGCCCCTATTCAATCCACTGTGAATCTGTCGATATGAATAGCCTCGGCTTTCAGATGATCAGGATGAAGAGTGATTGAATACCAAGAACAGACGAACAATTTGCACTCTGATGGGAAAATAATTAACAATGCCTGTCAGAATCGGCAAAGAAGCAGTCTTGAAGAAAAATCCGTCGGGAACGGAGAAAACTCGGCTTGAACCCTAAAACAGAAACGTCGACCTGGATACCAAAATAAATGGTAATGTAGGGATAACCATGGCCTGAACACCACCTATCCGCTGGGGATTATCTCCTTCTTTTTATGCTTTTCTCGAACCCCGAAATCTTCTTTTTCGCGAATGATCCCCGATCACTGCATTTGAACCCCGTTCTCCTGTTTGCCAAAATAATGAACCCCATTCTCCAGTTTGAACCCCAGAATCGCGCTGATCGCGTAACGCCCTCTGATTTTATTTCCATCTCTGCTCGATAGAAAAATTTCCTCCAATATCGCACCATTGGGGAACATTGCTGATCTGACGCCATGATGCTAAACTCCTCAGAGTAACATCTTCACCATCTGGTGAAACCAAACCTTCAAGCGGTAACCACGGCTTGAGTCGCGCTGATCGCGTCATGACGTTGAACTTATCCAAGTAACATCTTCACCATCCGGCGAAACCAAATATCAAGCGGTATCCACGGCTTGAATCGCGCTGAACGCGTCATGATGTTGAACTTATCCAAGTAACATCTTCACCATCCGGCGAAACCAAATATCAAGCGGTATCCACGGCTTGAATCGCGCTGAACGCGTCATGATGTTGAACTTATCCAAGTAACATCTTCACCATCCGGCGAAACCAAATATCAAGCGGTATCCACGGCTTGAGTCACGCTGATCGCGTCATGACGTTGAACTTATCCAAGTAACATCTTCACCATCCGGTGAAACCAAATATCAAGCGGTATCCACGGCTTGAATCGCGCTGAACGCGTCATGATGTTGAACTTATCCAAGTAACATCTTCACCATCCGGTGAAACCAAACCTTCAAGCGATAACCACGGCTTGAGTCACGCTGATCGCGTCATGACGTTGAACTTATCCAAGTAACATCTTCACCATCCGGTGAAACCAAATATCAAGCGGTATCCACGGCTTGAATCGCGCTGAACGCGTCATGATGTTGAACTTATCCAAGTAACATCTTCACCATCCGGTGAAACCAAACCTTCAAGCGGTAACCACGGCTTGAATCGCGCTGAACGCGTCACGATGTTGAACTTATCCAAGTAACATCTTCACCATCCGGCGAAACCAAATATCAAGCGGTATCCACGGCTTGAATCGCGCTGAACGCGTCACATCTCCATCTCTGTCCGACGGAAAAAATCTCCTCCAGTATCGCACTACTGGAGAACATCAAATCTCAAGCGGTAATCACGGCCCGAATAACTGATACTTGCAATACTGATGATTTTCCAACTAGTGAAACCACTCCTCAAACGGTAATCACGGCTCGAGTAGCATCTTCACCCACTGGCAGAACCATATCTCAAACGGTAACCACGGCTTGAGACTAGCCTATGCTTGTAATGATGCATGATTGATTTTTCTGCGTAATGCTCCATAATTATGGAAATGCTACGCGATTATTTATTTTTTCTATGCAATATGCTATGCTTATTTACATGATGAATGCATAAAAAATATCCCCCTCAAGGGACTCTTCTGGGAAGCACGAGACACTCTGCTGAGGAACTCGCCATTGCTCCAACTCCACCCTGCTGGGGAATAGCACTGCTGCTGGAAAAAGGCAACCCTTGCTGGGGAAGAACCTCCTTTGCACCCAATCCGCTCTGGAATTGCTGGGGAATAAGAACCACCAATGCACTCTGTGGGGATACAACAGTCTTTGACTTGCTGGGGATATAAATCTCGACTCTGCTTCGAGAAACCCTCACAGATACCTGACGACTTCACTGGGGAAACGCTCACAGAGAGTTCCGCTGGGAAACAGCCACCTCCAGGCCTGGCAACTGGGGAAGCATCGATCTGACACCTGCTGGGGATAACCATCCTGACCCTGCTAGGGAAGCGAATGCTACTCCGCTGGGGATTACCCATGCAATCCATAGGTAGAATCAACTCAGCTGGGGATGCAAAAATCCGTCTGCTACGGGAACTCATCCAATCCACTGGTAGGATGAACATTGCTGGAGATATATTTCATTGAAACCCGCTCCACTCGGGGATAGCAACCTTCTGGCCTGGCTGCTGAGGAAATACCGTTGTAAACCTACCGGGGATAACCATCCTGACTCGGCTAGGGAAGTCACAGACCTTGGATCTGCTGGGGATTTAGTCCTCACACCTCTGCTTGGGGACCTAGCTGGGAAATGAGAAAAGTTGGTACAGAACACCCGTCGACTCGTCGAACCACGGTATCCACCTCCCAATCTCGTACCGACTTTCCACTTTTGAGAACTCCCAGACTCGTCTGGACCTTTTCTGCTCCATCATCTTGTATTCCCAATCGCTCCACGCTCGACGGAGATCGAACTCCTGGGCTTATACATACTTTTCAATTTTCCGACTTTGAAGAGTCTTCTTGATTAATACCAAAGGTCGTCGGATGTCTCGACGTCTCTCACTGCTTCTCTACCCATTCATTCGTCCCTGCCTGGACCCTGCGGGGAATTTCTACAGACTTTCCAATCTTCCGATTTTGAAGAGTCTTCTTGATCATCATGTACGTCTCAACGTCTCTTCGTCATCCCTTCATATTCATTCGTCCCTGATCAGACTCCCTGGGGATGTGTTTTGAAGCTTCCACATCACAACCTGCAAGTGAGTGAAAATAACTAACAGCACCTGCAAAACAGATCGTTAGATAAAACCATGCCCCAGGCGTGTCAAGATTTCCACACTTGGGTCACTCAACCTTCCAAATAAGATTTCAAGCTTTCAATCTTATATACATGCATTGAAAGGAACCTGTATGTCTTAAAATGCAAGATTCTTTATCAAAACTATCTGGATGTTTTTGCAATCAAAGCGGTAATGAAAACAAAAACAAAATTATTTGACTGAATATGCATTTTATTGATTGGAAAGTGTATAGCTCAAACTGAGCAATACAAAGGAAGCAATTCCTGAAAAGAGGTAATTGCGCACAAAAGGAAAAAAATCTATCCTAATGGCAATGTGAAACCCGCGATCTCATCGAGTTCCAACTCGGTTACACCCCATATGTCCTCAGACTCTCCGTTCTTTCTGCCTTCTGAACAAGACGCTTCTGACTGATCCCTACCAGGCATTATCCATGATGCTTTAACCAAAGCGCAAACGATCATACTAGACGCAGTTGTTCGTTTCAATCCCTCTTTTGCCTGGACCGCCCTCTCGGGTTTTCAGTCCACCGGGATACCCCTTCTTGCCCAAGTCGCCTTTTCAGGTTTTCGACTTGCCGGGTGTACATTTTTTCTTTTATCCCTAATTTTTGCCCGAACCTTTCTTTCTGTTTTTGGTTCGCCAGGATGCCCATTTTTGCCTGGACTATTTTATTCTTTTCGTCCAGCGGGTCTTTTTACACGAAGTATTTTTTAACTGCGTCCGCATTCACAGGGGATGGAAAATCCTCACCATCCATGGTCGTTAGCAACAAGACTCCACCAGAGAAAACCTTCTTGACCACGAACGGACCTTCATAATTCGGTGTCCATTTGCCCCTACGATCGTTTTGAGGAGGAAGAATCCTTTTCAGCACCATATCACCTACGTGATATACCCGAGGTCGTACCTTCTTGTCAAAAGCACGCTTCATCCTTTGCTGGTATAACTGCCCATGACAGATGGCCGCCAGCCTCTTCTCTTCAATCAGGCTCAATTCTTCGTACCGGGTCCTTACCCATTCAGCCTCTTGCAATTTCACGTCCATCAGGACTCTCAAAGAGGGAATCTGAACCTCAACTGGTAATACAGCTTCCATCCCATACGCCAATGAGAAAGGAGTTGCCCCAGTAGATGTACGCACCGACGTTCGATACCCGTGCAATGCGAACGACAACATCTCATGCCAGTCTTTGTAGGTTACCACCATTTTCTGCACAATCACACCGTCGGTGCATTCAAACGTTATCCGGGCAACAAAAGCTCATTCATCTTAACCTCCCCATCAGACATCAGAATCCGTTCGGATTCAGGGTCAGGCCCCTCCTCCGGGATCGGTTACTCTCAATCTTTCGATTAGAGCACCTCGAGATGTCCTCATCAGGGAACTCAAACTTCATCGGTTGATCATCCTCCATGGGTTGCGAGGCGATGTAATCAGACAATACACCCCTTGATTGCTTTCTGAGAGTATCCCAAATCAGTCAACATTATTTTGCTCCTCTCACAACCCGTCCGGTCAATGTTGGATCCTCAAACCCATACTTGATCGGATCCATCTTGGAAATCCACAAAGTGGCATGAACCAGCATATACTGTCTCAGTCGGCGAGCAGCCTATGCCAAAGTACATCAAGTTTTCTCGAACAGTGAATGTATTGTTTCACAGTCGGTAAACTTTTTGCTAAGGTAAATTGCATGCTCTTTTCGACAAGACGCGTCATGCTGACCCAATACACCTCGTAGACCCCTCGAGGGCTGTCAAGTACCGGATTAACAATTGCTCCTTAGGGAAACATCAGAATCAGAGGCTCCTGCAACTTCTTCTTTTATTTTTTCAATGCCCCTTGGCAATCATTATTTCACCTGACCGTTTGATCTTTTTTTCTTGAATGGGTTCCCACGTGGCTGTTAGATGAGATGTGAACCATGATAGGTAGTTCAATCTTTCTAAGAAACCACGAACCTCTTTTTCCAGTTTTCGGTTCAAGCGTTTCTTCTTTTTTTTTTTTTTTTTTTTTTTTTTTTTAAGCAGGATCAACCTCGATTCCTCTTTTCCAATGAACCCCAACAGCTTACCGGATCGCACTCTGATAGTGCACTCACTTGAATTCAACCTCAGTTTGAATTGTCTCAATCTGTCAAACGACTTGGCCAGATCTGCCAGATGCCCCTCTCCTGTTTGGGACTTTGCTATCATGTCATAGCATTTGATTTCATGACGAATCATATCATGAAACAAAGTCACCATAGCTCTCTGATAAGTAGCACCGGCGTTCCGCTTCTCTAGAGGACAGTCTTCTCTCCATGGTAGCTTGTGCGCAACGACATCGGTATCCGACCCTGGCATATTCTGACATGACCAGGTGAAGGTATCCACATGCTCCTTCAACAGGACTACCATTCTGCTCTCGGCTTGCCTCTGAAGCGGCCCCAATTTTTTTTCTTCCTGACCTCGGCGGTGCTTGAAGTAACAACCTCAACCCGCTCCTCGTGCGGCTGAATCACCTTCTCCTCTTGTTTTGACAACCTGGCTAATTCCAGCAGATCACAATCTTCTTCGCCTTCTTCTTTAGCATGATAACTCGGTTTGTCGAAGTCATATGAGGTGTAACCAAATTGTTATCAACGAGATCCAGAGAATTATTTTTGAATTCGGAACGAGACAAATCAAAAGAAGAGAAAAATGAAAATAAACATTGCCATTTTTATTTGTTTTTAAACTGCAAAAATAAATGAAAAACAGGGAACACCGCTTTTTGACTGAAAAACATCCATTTATTAATGATGCAGAAATGCAAATTATGAACATGAGGTGGCCCTTACAATGGACCATTACGTGTCGGGCAACACGTATGGCTTTCATGCAGATAAGAACTGAAAACAAGAAATATTACTCTTCCGGACGAGTGACAGTGCTGATCTTTTCAAGCCTTCCAACTGCCTGGTACGCACGATCTTATCCATTGATCAATCTCCCAGTCACTGTCAGTTTCTTTACCCACTGTATAGGCGTGATCTGAATCTAGCATTCCGGCACTGACAAAGGTGAACGACGGACGACGTCCTCTGTTCTGCTCAGACGAGTCTTGACCTGGATGATAGCCAATCCCAAACATATCCGCCTTTACCACGATGCCTATGATCTGTCCCCAGCCTGGGATCCCTCCATTTCTCACCACTTCCAATGCCTGCTTGTAAGAAGAAATGGACTGCTTTTTCTCTTTCTCAACACCAACGGCATTTTTCACCTTGATGGTTTCAACTGCCAGACTGGGTGCTTTACACCTTACATCGTCCATTTCTACTTTCATCTTTCTCTGGACCGATTCCCCAATTACTACACACCCCTTTGTAGCGATGGCCGCACAACAATCATCAACACGAGGGAAAGCTCCATTTTTCATCGGGCGTTTTGGGACCACAGACATGGGCATTCTTAACTGATCCTTCTCAGTCACCTCTATCCCTTTCTTGTCCTTCGACATCATCTCCACTTTTACAGGACCATGCCTTGTCACGGGGTTAGCACTATCATCTGTCGTCGGTGCAAAATTGATTGCCTTAGAATCCACCAAGTCTTGGACCATATGCTTAAAAGCTTTGCAATCCTCAACATGATGTCCAGGTGCCCCAGCATGGAACTCACACCTGACATTCTCATCGTAACTGGCAGGCCTCTGATCAGGTTTCAACAGAGTCAACATCCTCGGCTGCACCAACCCAAGATCCTTCAACTTTTTTAAACAGAGAGGCGTAAGTCACGGGCGGCTTATTGAAATGACGATCTGTCGTCCTCCTTCTCACTTGGCCCACTGCTCTTTGTGTCCTCTGTTGAGGTGGTGGTTGCCGCTGTTGTGCAGATTGATTACTAGTAGGGATTGTTACCGTATCAGCATATGGGTGATAACGATCCTTACCGCGTTCTCTTTTGGCCCGCACACCACCTGATTCAACTTCCTTCTCAAGATGACCATTGCCAGAGGACTTCTTTGCTACAGAGCCAGAGGGATTTGTTACTTCGGATGACGGAGCCTTTCCCTGAACTTTCTCCTCGATCATCCAGCCCTCAATCCTTTCCAATCTCTCGGCCATGGCTTTCTGCCCCAAGGCAAGCCCTTGCACAACACTGAACAAATCCCTCACCATCTCTTTCAGTTCGAGGATGTCGGCGTTGGGAGGATCCATCATTTCGGATTTGTTGCCCCCAGCAGGATATC
This sequence comes from Lathyrus oleraceus, assembly GCF_024323335.1. Taxonomy (NCBI): domain Eukaryota; kingdom Viridiplantae; phylum Streptophyta; class Magnoliopsida; order Fabales; family Fabaceae; genus Lathyrus; species Lathyrus oleraceus. The sequence goes on from NC_066580.1 coordinate 113,688,978, forward strand.
TGAGCAAACAAGCTATGCGCACCGGTTGATACCTACAAAACAGCAAATGGGTTAATATGCATGAATGCAACGTCTATCCATATGAGAAAGATTCTGTCTTTTGATCCTGGCTTCATCGAGACAGATAACATTTTGACATCCACATTCTGAAATTCAAGATGTCTCTCAACCAGATTCTCAATCAATGATACTCCCCATATGGCTAGACGTAGGTTCGATGCAGATGAATGCAAAATGAGAATGATGCAGATGAATGCAATGCACTGGGCCATCCTCCAAGTCATCTGATCGTCTGTTGCCCTGAACCACAGCTCGGATCTCTGAACTGATCACAACCATCTGAAGGCGAAAATGTAACCACAAATCCAACTCAAGGGTTCCGAAATAAACGGAAGACAGATACATCATCATCATCATCAAACCATCTCTTGGCAGATACCCATAACCATCTGAATCGGCCCGGGGAATCCTGAAATAAACGGATCCCCACTGATAAAATCGGCCCAGGGAATCCTGAAATAAACGGATCCCCACTGATAAATACCACGGACAGCACTTCGGCGTCTCAGAAATAAACGGCCATAAATCCGACTTATAAATATGACTCTGATCAACGAAACCTAAAGTCACCATCTGAACATGCATCTGAAAGAATCACCCTCCCCTCACAGGTAAATTCTAATCAGGTCACCCTAAGGCGGATAATAGTCTCGACAATCGGGCGGAGATACTCAATGGGTTTGCCCTTTCGGGTGTGCCATTGTAGCTCCCTTAAGATCGTCTAAACCAAAGATCCGGGAAATGATCGGTCACCAGAGTCAATAGCTCAGATGAAGTAACTCAACCAAAGTGAAATATTCCATAATGGAAAGCACTATCAAATGAACCTCGTCCGGCTTGTGGTATGTCACGTTGCAACAATATGCTGATTTAGCAAATGAGGAACGTGAGACCACACTAATCCTAGGTGTATACTCGGGCCTGGGTTTTAGCCCCACTCAGAACACCCACCCCAAACAGAGGAACCACCTGCACAGAGGATAGCAACAACATAGTATGATGCATGCAAGTATTTATGCAAATATATACACTGTTAGAACAATAAATGCAATAAATAAAACAAAACAAGCAACCTAAACTATCCTAGAACGCTAGGAAGGACTCGCTCGGGGAAGATGGACCAGCACAGGTCAACATCCGTATTCCCCAGCAGAGTCGCCAGCTGTCGCATCCGCGAAAAAACAACCGGCGGGCTGAAACAAAACACAACACAGAGCCGCCACTGCGCGTTATTTATCCCATAATAGGGAAAGGAAACGCTCAGAGAAACCTGGAAAGGAAATGGTCTCGCGACCAAAGAGAAAGGGTAAGGGAGTCGGTTACGCAAGGGGAAGGTATTAGCACCCCTCACGTCCGTCGTACTCGACGGGATCCACGTTCTAAGAAAAGAAAAGGTTGCTAAAACATCACACACACACACAAGGAACACAGGTGGGGTTAAGGGGAAGAGAGCTCGATAGGACGTCGCATCCTATGCCTACGTATCTCGTCTGGAACGAGAATCAGAGCTGCCGTAGTTCGGCTCACGCACGCCAAACAAACAAACAGAAACACAGGCAAACATGGAGCCTGAATGCCAATCACTGGACTTACATCAGCATCCGAACCAAAACACACACAAAAGGGCAAACGTGGAGCCCGACCGCCAATCACTGGACTTACGTCGGCATCCGAACCAAAACACACGCCAGAAGGCAACAAGCAAACACACGCAAAAAAGAAAAAAGGTGCCCGGAGAGACCTCGCACGGTCTCCTGCCTACATACCTCGTCTGGAACGAGGATCAGGGCGATGTAGTTCCCCCTCAAGGGAAAGAAAATCTAGCCAGAAACCAAGGGAAGACACACTACCAGGGAGCTGGACTCGAGCCTAGTGTTGTCATGCATCATTGCCCTACGTTGAGGTTTCTACCTACTTGCACAACTGCAATCTAATCCTATCCAGGAAGAAAGCAAGCATACAAGCATACAGATCAAACAAATATTCACAAAGCACACACTATAACCAGTCAAGTGAGGCTCAAACAATGGGTTTGACTGCCGAAGCAAGTCATCTGTACAGGGGCAGTATTCGCTCTTAACCTTGCCATTGCGGGGCTAAGGTGAAGCAGATGAAAGGTGAGTGAAGATTAGACTTCACAGCTCTTATCCCTAACCAGGGAGAGCTTTCAGACAAAGGAGCGTGGGTCCAGAATGGAGGGACCTTTCTACGCTCAAAGACTCTGACTCGATTGTGCAACAACACAAGATCTTGGGTTTGTGTCCCAATGCATCAACACACAGCCGTGTGAGCAGAGGGACGACTCACAGAATAGTGGGGGATAGATTGCATATCCCTTTGATCCACCAATTGCCTCATAGAGGTCTTTACCTGCTTGGCACAAATGTAAACAACCACAAACATCGCCTCTTAAGGAGGACTTCAGACAGTTGCCTGGCCAAGTAACAGGCCAGGTCTTCCAGACTACATGAAGAATAGAAGTCCTACCTCAAGTGGTTTAAAAACCAAGCAGCAGCAAGCAAGTTCTTAAAGAACTGTAAGCGACTAAATGTACCTGAAATCAATCAAGTATCATCAGTACTCAGACAGACAAACAGTAAACAGCAAACGTTAATCTATACAGACAACACAAGTTAATGCACACAAGTGCAAGCTATAAGCCCAAGCTCAAGCATCACAACCTACAAAACAAAGTCAAGTTAGTTTATAAACATCAACCAAACTCAATTCAAATTGCCTTGAAGCAATCTCCTTAAGCATTGTGCATTTCATCCTGAAAATCCACACCAAATGTGAGAAACTAGACCACTAGGCCAAGCCTAGGGTCCAAAAGGGAGAAAAAAATCTAAACAGCAAGCCAAACCAATCCAAAATCAAATTAAAACCATTCAAAAGCAAATGCAATTGGTCCCATACTCATATCATTCACCACATTCATTTCATGACCAAAACATCACAAACTAGGTCAAATGCAACATCCAATGTCCAAACAGAATGACTCCCATCAAAAGCATACCAAAACAATTCCAAAAATCCTCAAATAATTCACACCTAAACAGGACATATTCAAGGTATAGCATGTCAATTTTCAGCTCAATTGGACAAAAGGAACTAGGCCAATGAAAATCAAGAAATCCAGACAAGATTATTCAAGCCAAACCATAGCATCAACATAAGCATCCACTTCAAAAATTCATAACAGAGTGAAAACAATTAAGAAATGAACGGGACCAAAAGCATGGTGTCCTACAATGTGTCTACAATCAGCACACCAAATTTCACATTTATCCAAAACCATATGAGAATTTCACAAACAATATACAAACATGTGTCACACAAGGTTGCACAATGAGCATACAGTGAAGAAAAATATCAATCAAATGGAAAATGCCATAGAAAAATCCAGAAAAATTCTCATGATCTCTCAACATATCAATGATCATCCATGCAAAATTTCAATCCAATCCAACAATCCTAGGTCATGCAAATAAATTCATGAAGTTGACCTAGCTAGGTGTGACACAAATTGTCACACCTAGATTCAAAAAATCATATCTCACTCCTCAGGTATCCAAAAATCACAAACTTTATATGTAAATCACCATCAACATGTCCAGAATGAGCACAAAAAATTTCAGGAATTTCTTTAAATGTATGAGCATTTCACAATGAAAATGGCAAAACATGTAAAAAATGCACACAAGTCAAAGATCCCTAGGCCAGGTCAACATTTTACCATGCACAACTTGTGAAACCATGCCTATAAAAAACTAGAGGGAATTTGGGATCCATCAAAAAAATCCTCACTATTTTTGGATTTGTAATTATGTTTTTATGAATTTTTAAAGATTGAATGAATTGTTAAATAATTATTTAAGTGTTTTATTTAATTAAATGGAAGCTGTGGCAATCTCGTAATATCCGCTCCCAGAGACCAAAACGCCGCGTTTCACTAATGCATTGTCAGCGCGTGATTGGCTAGGATTTGGCGCTAAACAACATTTGAAATTGGCCAGGCGAATTGCAAGATCAAACACAGAAAATTTCCAGAAATCCTTCGCTCTTCTTCATCTTTTTCCAGAAATCTCAACAAACTCAAGAGCATCAAAGTTCAACTAAAATCTACAAACGAGTAACCGTTGGAAAGGTCTAATCGTCAGGAGCACGAATATATAACCTAATCAACCTAAATCTAACTGTATAAACCGGATCGATCCAATTAGGTTTTCACATTCAAACTAAAATTCAAGATATCTCGTCCTACAATCAACCATTCCAAAATCTAAAAGCATCATGATCATCTACATGGAATAAACTTCCAAACGCATACAACAATTAACAAAATTATGAGATTCGATTTGGCACCTTAATTCGAAGGCAGTGACGAATCTTGAGTTCTTGGCGCGTATTGATCCAAAACAGATGCAAGAGAAGCTTCAGGATGTTGAATGAAGTGTTCAGGTTAGCTTGAAGTTGCCTCTAGCAGAAGAATTTACAAAATGCCATGGATGCACCAAAGATGAACAGTCGCGATTCCAATACTTTTTGGCTCCAAATCATCAAAACAGTTCAAAAGGAAGATCCAGGGAAGAGGCAGCAAAAAGAAATTCGTGATTTGGTGAAGAATTCGAAGAGTTTGATCCAATTTTGCTCTTGAATGTTCTTGAGCTTTTGGAGAATTTGGAGGGAAAAGTTTGTTGAATTTCTTGTGAAATGTGATTCTCATCAAAAGTTAGTTATGATTAAGTACTTATATTCCCAATTAATCCACCTCTAATCATCCAATTAACCAAAAATGATATAATTAGCAAAAATGCAATTTTCTTAAGCAAGGGCAAATATGTCTTTTTACTATGGGGCCCATGACAGCTGTATGACAGCTCACACATTCTCTAAATATCAGTTATGATGTGTTGCAACTTGTCCCATGGTCATTGGTTGTGTAATTTTGATTTTCACTATGCCATACCATGAAATGCATTTTCAAGTGAAGTTCCAAAATGGCCTATCCAAATATTGAACTTTGCAAGCTTATGACAATTCAAACCATCTCTAATTGGCATATGTGAGGTGTTGCAAAAACTCCCATGCCAAAATTCCAATTATTTCTCAAGTTGGACCATTTTGCCTTTGGATTTTTAATTGTGCACTTGAAAAATGACCTTTTGCATTGACCATTTTTGATGAATTCCAATTATGCACCATGAAAGTACATGTCAAATGGAGTTTGCACATAAAAAGATCACTCAATTTGGACACTCCATGTGGAAGTTATGCCACTTTGATCATGGGTCATTTTTGAAATTGAATGGACCATAACTTGCCAACCATACATGGGAACTTCAAGTTCTTGGACTTTTTGGAAAGGTGAGACCAAGATCTACAACTTTCATGTTGAACAAATTTCCATTTGAAGCTTTTTTGGACAAGTAATTTTGAGGTCAAAACTTTCCATTTTTGGAAACTTCCATTACAAGTCACTTTCTATTTTTGGCAATTTTTGTCCTGACTTGATTTTCTCCATTCTTGAGCTTTGACATGTCAAATAACACTTGTTTCAACATGAAGGAAGTGTATCCAACTCAATCCCACCTCCAAATCCATAAAATCAAGCACAGTTGACCACAGTTGACTTTTTCAACTGATAGATGAATTTGGCCAGGCATTGATCAATCTGAGCCCCAATCTTCTGATGAAATGGCTCAAGGATGAAACCCTAGCCTCAATATGCACAATAAAATCATGTGATGATCCCCATATCCATCATAGACCCCATCTCCTAGCCATGCCCTGATTGGCCCAATGCAACTGATTAGGGTTGACCAGTGGTCAAAACCCTAATCTCAAGGAATCTGCTTCAACACTTGATGATGTCAAACCATGATGATGATGATGAATCATTGTAATCAAGATGAAGACCAATCTCCTTGAGAACCACAAAACCCTAATTTGGACCTCCACATCCTCAGATGATTAATGACCAGTCCAATAAAACCCTAGCTTGCACATGACCTCCCATCTTCTGATCAAGACTTGTGAGGATGACTTGCACAATGTAACCACATGATATGCAATATGCAATGCCTAATGATCTAAAAATGATATGCAATATGTTAAGCTAGTCCCAAGAGAGGAGGGCAAATTTTGAGGTGTTACAGAGAGGAAAGAAACCAAGACTGTCATTTGCATCAGAAGTAGCTCAAAGAGCAAAACATGCTTTGGGAGTAGTGCATTATGATGTGTGTGGACCATTTCCAGAACCTTTTTCACTAGGAGGAAATAAATACTTTGTGTCATTTGTGGATGAGTTCACAAGGATGACATGGGTATCCCTTATAAAGTTCAAACACGAGGTGTTTGTTGAATTTAAGAAATTCAGAATCAAGGTTGAGAAACAAAGTGGTCAGACTCTGAAGATTCTCAGAACTGATGGTGGAGGTGAGTATAACTCTACAGAGTTCAAGAAGTTCTATGAGGAGAACGAAATTGAGCATGAAGTGATTGCTCCATATACTTCTCAACACAATGGTCTTGCTGAAAGGAGAAATCAAATTTTGCTTGATATGACAAGGAGCATGCTGAATGAGAAGAAGCTTCCTAACACTTTGTGGGGAGAAGCTGTTGCCACTGCAGCATATATGTTCAACAGGTGTCCAACCAAGAAGCTGAAGGAAATTGTTCCTTTTGAGAGGTGGACTAGAGATAAGAAAAGTGTGAGTCATTTCATAGTATTTGGTTTTGTCTGTTATAAACACGTTTCAGATGCTACTAGAAAGAAGATGAATGATAGAAGCAAGATGATGTTACTGGTGGGGTATCATAGTACAGTTGCTTATAAGCTTTATTGTCCATTCAATAATAAGGTTGAAGTCAACAAAGATGTTGTTGTGAAAGAGTCAGAAGTATGGGATTAGAGCAAGTCTCATTCCAACTCCGGTGCAAAGTTAACTTTTGGAGATATTGATTATGATTTTGAAGATGAGTCAGAGCCTCAAAATGATTTTGAGAGTGAGTCAGAATTAGAAGGCGGAAATGACTCTGAGGAAGAATCTGATTCTGATCCAGATTCTTATAGTGATTCAGATTCTGGTGGTAGTACAGATTCTTGGAATATTCCAGATTCTGAAGGTGGTCATGCTTCTGTAGTTGGTACTTCTAGAGTTCTACCATCTGATACTGTTTTGAAATCAGAAGGTTCTGAACAAGTTCAGAGGCCACAAAGAATCAAAAACATTCCGAGAAGGTTTGCAGAGTTTGACATGCTGCAAGATACTGAAGTAGATTCTAAAGGAGAAATTATTCAGTATGTCATGTTAGTAGACTTTGAACCTATGAGTACGGAAGAAGCTCTCAAGCAGAAAGTCTGGCTGAAGGCCATGAAAGAAGAATTTAATACCACAAAGAGAAATAAAACTTGAAAGCTTATAGAACTTTCAAAGAACAAAAAAACCATCAGCGTGAGATGAATTTATAAGGTAAAATTAAAGTCAGATGGATCAATTGACAAACACAAAATAAGGTTAGTTGTAAGAGATTTTCTGCATAAATCTAGATTAGTGAAAGAATTGTGAAAAAAATTATTATATGTGTACATTGAAAGAATTATGAAAAAAAAATATTATATGTCGCTTAACCTCAGATAAAACGAGTTTTCAAATTTTCACTCAATGCATAACCGTTAAAACAAAGACATTACTTTCACTTGTTTTAAAGAGGGTGACTATTAAATTTAATATATTGTAGTTGCTTATATACTACACTTTTTTTATATCAAAATTGTAATATATTAATATAGTTTATTCTGTGTATGAATTATAGCAGCGACTATAGAAATTATCTATGTGAAAAAAATGAAGTTGCTTTAAAACATGAACCATCTTTTATAAAATTAATTTAAAATTAAAAATGCTAAAGAATAATTAATGTAAGAAGATAGATACATAAAATAAACAAATAATATTGAACTAACAAATGTAAAAGAATACTTAAAATAATTAAATGTAAAAGAAAATTAATGTAAAAGAAAATTAATATAAAAGAATATATATATATATATATATATATATATATATATATATATATATATATATATATATATATATATATATATATATATATATATATATATATATATATATATAATATATATATATATATATATATATATATATATATATATATATATATATATATATATATATATATATATATATATATATATATATATATATATATATATATATATATATATATATATTTTAAAAACATACAATCACATTTGGAGGATCTCAAATTCAAATTTTAAAAATGTGTCAATTATACTACGTTTTATTAACAATTTCATAACTTATTAAGAACTTAAAACTTATTTTCATTTTGGTTGAATTCAGATACCGTTCAAGTGTTCTCAAACATGATGAAAATTCACCACTTGATCATTTTAGAATATTTGGTAGTTGTTTGTTTATAAATAAGAGTATTAACTATTATTTAAAATTGAAATAACTCACATGCTAGCAGCCGTTAAATCGTGAGTAATTTTTGAAAACTCGATCTTATTCCAAGATTAAGAAACCGCAACTAATATTTTTTAAGAATTATTTTTTAAATATATTTCTTTGTATAATTTTATACAAGAAAACATAAATTTATAGACGAATAAATCGCAGGTAAAATTTCGAAAATAGTTTTTATAAATTATCCAGTAAACAATTTTACCCACAAAAACATAGATTTATCGATGAATAAGTATTAGGTAAATTTTAAAAAACTCTTTTAAAGAAATTCGAAAAACACATGAAGAGTGTAAAAAACTCTAAATTTAAAAAGGATAAATTTGACGTATTTAAAATTTTGTAGTAGTACAAATATAATTATAAGGATTGTGGTATAATCTTCGATAAATAATATACGAGACTCTTAGTGGCGAAGAGTCACTCTTTTAAAATTCAAAATTATCTTTTTTAAATCCAGAAACATACTTGTGTATGCGCCCAAAATACACCACATACCTTCGTAGGTGAACCATCCACTTCATTTTGTCAAAATTAATACGGAAGTGTATATTCATACTGATGGAAGGATGAGTCTTTATGTGCACTACTGTAATAATCTATTGACACATTTTGAACTCATGATTTTGTGTTTATTTCACAACTCAAAGAATGTTTTGAAAGTATACTTCCGTAATAACCCTTAGGCAGTGATTTTGTTATAAATTTGACATTTTTAAGAAACCTTAAACTTTAGGCCATTCATAATAAGTATACATAATCGTTATTCAATTAAACCACACATCAATGTAATTCAATAAAAACGTCATGTATTAATTCAATTAAAATCCATAATCAAACATCACTATTAACAAATTAGAAACCATAATACAAATATTATCAAAATACAAGTAAAAATACATTACGGGGTATATCTGATCCACATTTCCTTCTCTACCTCATGTACTGCAAGGTATTCAGTGTCTCGGCTAGCAGTGGCGGAAGTGAGGGGGGACGTGGGAAGGTCACGACTACCCCTCAACTTTTTATTTATTTTTAATTCATATATATTAAATTACTAAAACATCCTTATTTTAAATTAAAATTAATTTTTATTTTTTCTTTTTCATTCAAAGTTAGGTTAAAATACAGATAAGGTAAAAAGCTCCTACCTTTCCTTTCTTTCTCATATGGGTTTGCTACCGGCACCGGAATCGGAACAGATTAAAGTGATCGACATCTAACAGGTAAAAAACTTTATTCATTCTTCTTTTATAAAAAGTAACAAATTAAAGTGATTGCTTGATTTGTGTTTTTGAGATTTTTAGGGTTCTTCTTTCTTTATGTGTTAAAATAATCTATATGAGGTTTATTAAGCCAATTCATAACACTGTAATTTACAAATATAGTTATACACTGTAATAAGGTTTATTTAATCATTGTTGTTGCTAATTTCTAATAGTGAAGTTACCGGTATTTGAAAACGGATTAAAGTTGATTAATTAAGTTTATTAATTTTTTTCTCTTTTAATTTTTATGTTCTCTAAATTGATTTTTGGATCTGATATGATATTATATGAAGAGTAAAGATGAATAATAGGAAAATTGATTCTTTTTTCAAAAGGAAAGCATGTGAAATTGAAAGAGAAGAGAGAGATGAAGAAATTATAATCCCGACATCCGAATCTGAAACAGTTCTTGAGAATCCAACAATTAAAGAGCATCATGGTTTTGAAAATTCTTTGGAACGCGATCCTGGAAAGCGTCCTCCGATTTGGCAATATCCACCAAATCAAGTGGATGCAATACGAAGAGCTTATCTAAAATGGGGTCCATATCAAATTCATTTAGAAAACTATCCTTTGTTCAGTAACGAGGATCATCCGAGAAGGTTTCAACATACTTGGTTTAGCATATTTCCATCATGGTTAGAATATTCACCATCTGAAGATGCCGCATATTGCTTACCATGTTACCTTTTTAGCAAAAAACTAAGTGGACGTCCCGGATCACTTGTCTTTATTTCTATGGGTTCTAGAAATTGGAAGAAAGTTAGGAATGGAAAACATTGTTCCTTTCTTAAACACATAGGGAATGATCCTTACTCACCACACAACAATGCAATGAAAGCTTGCCAAGACTTGTTGAATCAAGATGGTCATATTAGAAATGTTCTTCAAGTGCAAAGTTCAAGTCAAAGAATGAATAATCGGTTACGACTCAAGACTTCAATTGACACTGTTCGTTGGTTAACACTACAAGCTTGTGCTTTTAGGGGTCACGACGAAAGTTGCAAATCAAGAAATCAAGGTAACTTTCTTGAGTTATTGAAACTTTTAGCATCCTACAATGATGAAGTTGCAAAAGTTGTGTTGGAAAATGCTCCACAAAATTGCAAGTATACTTCACATCAAATTCAAAAAGAGCTCTTGCAAATTCTTTCTAGTAGGGTGAAAAAGAGTATTCGTGAGGAAATTGGTGATTCCAAATTTTGTATCGTTGTTGATGAAGCTCGCGATGAGTCAAAAAAGGAACAAATGGCTCTTGTATTAAGATTTGTTGATAAAGTTGGTTTAATACAAGAGAGATTTTTTGATGTGGCACATGTTAAAGACACCACATCTTTAACTCTTAAGGAAGCAATATATGATATACTTTCTCGACATAACCTTGATGTTTCTAACATTCGTGGCCAAGGGTATGATGGTGCTAGCAATATGAGAGGAGAATGGAATGGTTTACAAGCCCTCTTTATGAAGGATTGTCCTTATGCATACTATGTTCATTGTTTTGCTCATCGATTGCAACTTGCATTAGTTACATCATCAAGAGAAGTCAAACCTGTTCATAAATTTTTTGAGAAGTTGATCTTTGTTGTGAATGTTGTTTGTTCTTCTACAAAGCGTCATGATGAGTTACAAGCTGCCCAATTAGAAGAAATTGCTTATTTGTTAGAGATTGATGAGATTGTAACTGGTAAAGGTGCAAATCAAGTAGGTACATTGAAACGAGTTGGAGATACTCGTTGGGGATCACATTACGATTCAATTTCTAGCTTGATAAACATGTATGAAGCAACTTGTTTAGTTTTAAAATTTTTTGCAAAAGATAGAGGGAGTTATGCTACACGTGGGGATGCAGATAGTTGTTACAATTACTTGAAGGAATTTGATTTTATATTTATTTTGCACTTGATGAAAGAAATCATGGGAATAACAGATATGCTTTGTCAAGCCTTACAAAAAAAATCAAGATGTAGTTAATGCTATGAACTTGGTTTGTTCAACAAAACATCTTATTCAAAGTTTGAGAGAAAATGGTTGGGATATATTGTTTACTAAAGTGGTATCTTTTTGTGAAAAGCATGGTATTGAGATTCCTTATCTTAATGATGTTCATTCAACAACAAGATTTGGACGCTCCCGTCTTGAAGAGAATCAAGTCACAATTCAACATTACTTTAAAGTTGAAATCTTTTTCACTACCATTGACAAACAGTTACACGAGTTGAATAGCAGATTCAGTGAGCAGGCAATGAATTTGTTAACTCTTTCTTGTTCTTTATCTCCTAAGGATGGATATAAAGCTTTTAGCTTTGATACTATTTGTGAAGGAGAATTGCGGTCCAAAACGCAACGGAAATTAAAATTTTCTCCTTTAGAGATCCTTACGAATGGTCATGATCAGTGATAGAATATTTACCTCTTGTGACGATTGAAACCTTTGGTATAGATCTCTTGTGATGATCAAAACCTTTGATGCAGATCCACGAAGCGATCACGAACGTTGAACGATGACAACGTCTCTACTCAGTCCACACGAACGGATTCCTTCAATCTCAGTGCTAGCTGGTATGAATGAAGGCTTTGAGTAAAAGAGAGAGAGAGAGAGAGAGAGAGAGAGAGAGAGAGAGAGAGAGAGAGAGAGAGAGGGGAGAAAACGAAATTAATGCAACCGCTATTAATGCTTCTGCACAAGGGTTCTATTTATAGAACCACTTGTGTCGGCTTCAAGCTAAAAAGCCCACTTAAGTGTATTTTGGCCCATATCTTATAATATGCCCAAAATCACTTAAGCCCATGGTACCTTACCATATTTCGCATTCTACTCAAGTACACCGTACCTTACGATGTTCTATAATTCACTTAAGGGCACCGTACCTTACGGTATTCCTTAGTTACTCTATCTCTCATCAATCCGTCCTTTGTGTGTGACCCTGTAGGTTTTCGTGACGTTGACAATTATATTAAATCACGCATTTAACATAATAAACAGTGAGCGGTATCTAGCAACACATCACTGCTACCCAAGACACGAAAATGTCACGTGATCTGACAAAAATCTTCTGTGATAATACTTGTGTGTATAATTACCCTTTTGCCCTTATGTCTATATTGAACACAAGGCATAGACCGTGTCATCCTTGTCCAGTTCAATATTTGGCCCATAGACATTTATCCTGTTATGTAGGATGGGCAAATTCCATCTAGGTCACTCATGTCCCTCAGCATGCTTCGTGGAGTACCCATCAACTGTCTTTATGGTTATCCAGTTACGGACAACGTTGGATCAACAATAAAACACTCGACTCTACATCTAGGATCCATAGTGGTTTCAGGTCGAAGAGTGGAATACACTATTATCACCATGAGAATAACTTATGACACTTTGCATAACTTTCTATATAGTATTCTCATAGCGGGTCAATCCGGTATAAATATTACTCTTAATATTCATACCTATGTTTAAGACTTGATAACTCCTTATCCATGATCCATGAGATGTGATCATCAGTCTACAAACATAATAGTCTTAATGCTTTAATGTTATCCCACTTCACACTAAAGCTCGACTACGGATACTTTAAGAATAGTGTCCTTATGTTTAATGTGCTCTCATGATCAAGTCACACTTGATACATTAAACGGACTAGCTATTCTAGGGACTTTATTAAATAACCATAATAAAGAAAAAGCCTTTTATTATTAATAAATAATTCGATACAAGTACCAAAAGTATTGGCCTCTAGGGCTTACACCAACAATTTGTTCTTTAGTTGAAAAATATTATCCTATGGATTTTAGTGATCAAGAGAAGAATAATTTGCAATTTCAACTCCAACATTTTCTATTTGTTGCTTGTCAAGCATCAAAATTGAATAATTTATCAACTATTCAAGAACTATGTTCATGTTTGGTTGCATCTGGACAGGCTGAAACTTACTTCTTGATTGATAGACTACTTCGTCTTATCATGACTCTTCCCGTTTCTACGGCCACAACTGAGAGGTCTTTTTCAGCAATGAAAATTATTAAGACTAAGTTGAGAAACAAGATGGATGATGGGTTTCTTGGAGATATCATGACAGTATATATTGAAAGGGAGATTTGTGCAAGCATTAGTTCGGAGTCAATTATTGACGATTTCAAGTCACTCGAAATGCGTAAAGCATTACTTTAAGGTAGTTTTAAGTCATGTAATTTAAATTTTAGTAATTAACTTTGTATTCATTTTAACTTTAATGTTTTATTTAAAATACTATTTACATTTTATTTATAATCTTTATTTTACATTAGCGGCCATCCCAAATTTTTTTATCTGGCTCCGCCACTGTCGGCTAGTATGACCTCTATAGTGGCCCTCACAGGAGTGCCTTTTAAAAAAACACTAATCTCTCTATACCCACTCGCATAATAGCCATAATATAATGACATGCGGATAACACATCTATGACATGATCTACCCTAGCCCTCTCATCCTCTAATATATCCTGATGAGTTGACCCAAGTGGATCTCCCAGAATATTTTGTGTCATATAAGGATGTGACACTCTAAAATCCCGTTGAATGTAACCGTATGTAGCATTTCATGGTTGAGGAACTGACACACTTTGTGCTTCCTCTAGTATAAGATGATTATAGAAATCATCAAATAGTATATCAACATATTTGAGGACAACAGTGGGAGGAGCAGGCACGACAAAGTCTCTTTAAATACCATGTAGAAATCTGAACTGGAGCATGATTCGCTCAAGAAAATATGGATAAATAAGACATAATTTATAAGCCAACCATCAAGAGTAGAAGACTATGTTATCCAAGGGGTCGTCTGACAATGATCATCGTACAATGTGTAGAGAATATCATATGCTCAAATGCGGTCAAGAAACAGTCAGAACAACTTCATCGCCTAATTTCCTGAGCAGGACGAAGGAGAAAGCACATGGCCAAGCCTCATTTGACCAGCCGAAGATGCATGGAAAGTGAGAGAGGATCCAGACCTGAAAATGGTTCATATAAAATATTTTTAACAGTGTAGCACAAGTGTTATGAAATATTAGTAATAGTAAAGGTGCAAATATATTATCATAAATAGTGTGCGGCTTTCTATCATATGTCTAGTCTTTCAAAGACAAGTTTCACCTAACTTTGAGTATAATTAAACTAAACAAGCGGCCCCAGTTGTACTTATGAATGCTAGCAAAGTCTATGAAGTATCTAAGTTAAACAAAATCGACATAATAAGTACTTTTGTCTATAAATATGGATGTTCCAACTAAATACATGAGGTATGACCTTAGTGCACATGTTCTATGATGCAAAATTTATGTATCATCACCATCGACCTCCACTACCGCAGACATATGGTATTTGTACAACTCCTCCAGAAATGCAAATCTAGCATGACACCTTGTGATTTCATTCATCTCCTGTTGGGCATCACATAGGGCAACTCCTAAGTATTGCGTAATCATGTCTAATGCATCAGGTCTAGAGATTCTATAATGGTTTAATAATCTTCCCCTTATTGGAAGATGTATAGGGATGACACATCGTCAAGTTTAATGGATATTCCACCGATCAGAAGATGAAAATGTGACATTTATGAGTGTCATCTCTCCACAAAATCAGACAACATACCATGGTTAATAACAGTATAAACAATCATGCATAAATCTTGCATCCCAAATTGATGCATGACTTAATGAAATCATTTATCTTCAGGTTGTCGCAACTTCGCAATCTTCCTACTCTAGTTGATGCATTTTAAAGTCTCACAGTACAGTAAAAAACATATCACCATCAGAAAATTCAAATATTATAACACATATGTTTAAAAGAATAATATATATATATATATATATATATATATATATATTACCTCTTCACCTCACACATGCCTAACAACATGGTTTGCATATAGATGAAGTAGTGGAATCTCATAGAGGTCTCCTCTAAAAACCCGAGGAACGACATCAGGAACATCAACATCGGGTTGATTAAAATGGACTTCGGGGTTTCTGGGGCAACAATAGGTGACACGTGACTCTGGTAAGACGAAGTCAGAGACGTCTAAACTCCGGAAGTGGACGCTTTTGCATTAAATGAACTGACACCAAAAAATGGTCGTAAGGGTCTAGTTCTCTGGCATTTTACCTATAACTAAACCAGAAATATCCTTATTATCAAATAACTCAAACTGGGATGACCTAGATGACAGACATGCAAAATCATACAAACTAAAGAGATGCAAACAAAATATGGAATTGCACTCCAGTAACTCATGAAAATAAAATTCAGACAAAATATAAAACTGAACTTTCGTAAAACATAAAACTCGAAAATGACAAAAGATGAGGAAGATGAGAAAAATTAGGGTGGGCACTTACGAAGTGCTATGATGTTGATGTTTGGACGCGTTTGAAAATGCATCTCCATATTTAAAGGACTTTATAATTTTTACAGAGGTGTCTGAACATCATTTAGAATGCATTTGCCCAATCCCTAATATATTGAAGAGAATAATAATTCAATGTCTACGTCCAAAATAAAACAAAACTTCTAGCCCACTTATTACCAGGCCCATGGGCCTAGAAATTAAACCCATTTGCACTTTGTCATATTCCATAACAAGAAGAATAATTTATTGAATTATTCACTCATTTATATTGAAGTAATTCATTGAAAAATATAAGAAAAGATATGATCAAAGTCAACGAATATTTTGTAGTGCTATCTCATCATAAACAAATACCATACATCACTAAATTTGAACCAACAACATATTATTATTCATCACTTTTGCTGGAATTTTGTCAAATCAATGGCCGACACTATTTTTCGATATCCTTTTAGAAACTTTTTCTTGGACCATCCACCAATTTTCAGAGAATACTATGGATCAACAGCACTCTTGGATTGGATTGAATCCCCAACTGCTCATATCCTCAAAATCAACGTTCCAGGTGCAATTTTTTCATTTTTTTTCTTCAATTATAATAACCCAAATGAATTCTTAAGCTGTGATTCTATATTTTATTGTAAAAATATAATCTTTTTATCGATTAAAATTGATTGGTAATTTGATTTTGGATAGGATTCAAGAAAGACGAGATAAAAGTGCAGATTGAGGAAGGAAATGTTTTGCACCTTAGAGGAGAAAGTTTGAAAAAAGAGAATCATGGAAAGGAGATTGTTTGGCATATTGCTGAGAGAGGAAATGGAAAAGAAGATTTTTCAAGAATGATTGAATTACCTGTGGATGTTAAATTGGATAAGATTAAGGCACATATTGAAAATGGAGTTCTCACTGTTATTGTTCCTAAAGATTCATCGCATAAAGTTCGAAATATTAACATTGGTAGTAGGCTTTAAGCTTTGTATCTTGTGACAATTGATATGATATTTATTGAACTTTGTACTTTAAATATTTGTTATGTTTTCAACATTGAATGAACATTATGTACAGCTTTTATTTGCGGCGGTTGAAATACTTTATGGTAACATGAAATTTGGTTATAGAAGAAGCACTTAGTTTATGTTTGGAAGACATTGAAATGTCCTCAACTTATGTTTTAATCTTAAACAATAACTATTGTCTTTATATTGATTATAGATTAAGCTCTAATTTGGAGTTTTATGTGCGATTATATATGTTGTGACAAAAACTAATTTCAATTGAATAGATTTTCACTAATAGGAAACTAAAGATAAAATGATCTATTTTCATGAAAAAGTGAATTAAATAATAAATTTATATTTAAAAGTTAAAATTTTATAAAAATTTTATGATTTTTAAGTTTAAATAGAATCAACTTTATGAGTAAAATTATTTTTATTATTATTTTTGAATCAATTCTAAATTTATAAAATCACTTTTTTAGAGCATTAACAATTGATTTTGTAATTTATTGGTCAATTACATCTTTTCTCTATTACCTTTTTTATTTTAATATAAGATTTAATTGAAATACACTAACGACTAACGAGGTAAGGAGATTTTACACCGTCAGTTAATCCTAGACTGAAATAAGTTTGACTTTTATTTTAAAAATCAATAAAATAATGCAAACGGGTGATGGTGATTAATGGAAGAGTGAAAATCTCTTTAATCCCTTTAATATATTGTTTTTGTTTTTGAATTGATTCTAATTAAAATTAATTGAATATAAATTAATTTAAGATTAAATTTATTAACACAAAAATGATTTTTATCAATTCACATTTTTTAGATAATTTGATTTAAAATTGATTCTAGTTATGTAATTAACATATGGACTTTAATATGTATTATAAATTATTTATAGATTACTATGGGTTTTAATTTTAAGCAATTTCCTTTTTCTTTTTTTAAAAACACTAATTCAATTAACAAAAATAAAACAAAGACTTTGAATTTTTATTAATATTTATAGATTCTATCATGACAAACAAAATATATATATATATATATATATATATATATATATATATATATATATATATATATATATATATATATATATATATATATATATATATATATATATATATATATATATATATATATATATATATATATATATATATATATATATATATTATTTTATTTTATTTTGTCTTCTCTAACTTAGACCATATTTGTGACAAACAAGAATCAAAATTCAATGGCAAGATAATTATTTTTGTAAAAACAAAATTGAAAACTCACACGACTTAAATACAAACTGACTCAGTTATGTGCTGTTTAGTGAAAATAATGGCTGATTGATAAGCTAACTTATAATTTATGACTGATGATTGATAGTTGATAGCTTATAATTTATAGTTGATGATTGATTACTGATAAGCTAATTGAAGAGTTTGATAAATTTAACGTTTCAACTAACTTATAAATATAAAATGATATAAAAGGCATTTTAAACATCTTTATTTTATTTTAAATTAAATTAAATTATAAAGGATAAAAGAGGGTTTTTGTTGAAATAATAAAGATAAAAATGGAAAAAATATGATAAGATATAAGCTATAAGCTAAAACGTTATTTGAAATAGCGTCTGAAAAATAATCTATAAACTAGTAAAATAAATTATAAATTCATGATGAAAAAATCGTTATTAAACAGGTCTAAATTATCATATGAACTTATAAACTATAAATTATAAGTTCGAAAATATGCCTTACCAAACAGAACTTTAGACGACGAAATTAAAAAAGACCAGTTTAATTTAAAGTAGAGATGTTTGAATATAAAATGATCCAAATTAAAACTATAAACCATTAAAAAAATCTATAAAAAAAACATGCATTTTTAAATATTATTTAAGTTCAATTAAAATTTTAATCTCTTTATATATATATATATATATATATATATATATATATATATATATATATATATATATATATATATATATATATATATATATATATATATATATATATATATATATATATATATATATATATATAGTATTATAATTGTTTGTTTTATATGTTTTAAACATAATGAAACATTTTAATTTTGTATTATTAATATTTAATATATTATACTTTATATTTTATATCTATTATTTTGCCATTTGTTATAAAAATGTTTACTAATTGTAATTTTGTTATTTGAAAAAAAATTGGATTAAATTATATTGAATTTATTTATTTGATTTTCTAAAACTAATTCGAATCAGGTATAATTTTATCATTAGATTAGAGTGAAGAAAATAAGTCACATGGAAGTTCCATGAATCAAGTGGTGGCATTTAAAAAGTGAAAAATAAAGGAGTTTTCAACACAAGATCCGGAGGAGGATTTTGACAACCACAAAGAAGTTCAAATGATATGTGAAATGCGATGGTCTAAGAGATTAGAAAAGTTGCTAAAGAGATGCTGGGAGAAAATTCTAGGTGGTGGAATGAAAGTGTTTTAAAGAATGATCTAGGTGTAAGAATGTTGAAACTTGGGAAAAGTATAAGAAAACTAAGAAAGAGATCAAAAAGGCATTGAGTGAAGTAAGAACCCAATATTTTGACAAATCATATCAATTCTTAGGGACTAAGGAGAAAAAAAATATACATATATGTTTGCTAAGGGAAGAGAAAGAAAGATAAGAAATTTAGATCAAGTGAAGTGTGTTTAAGATGAAGAAGGGAAAATCTTGGTTCAAGAAAATAATATAAATGATATGTGGAAGACCTATTTCTAAAATTTATTTAATAAAATATATGATATCTCACCGGACTCTAGTAGACTCAACATTAGATAAGATGATCAAAATTATAATTAATACCATCAGATTAAAAAACAAGAGGTAAAAAGTGGTGTTGAAAAAGATGAGTACCAGTGTGATGGTTGGACAACATACCCATTGAAGTGTAAAAATTTCTTAAAGATTGAATCATCGAGTAGTTTACTAAACTCTTTTATTAAATGATGAGGTCAAAACAAATGTCAGAAGAATAGAAAAGAAACATTTTAGTTTCAACCTATAAGAACAAGGGGGATATATAAAATTGGGGAAATTATAGAAGTATTAAACTTATGATTTATACCATGAAGTTATAGTAAAGAGTGATTCAATGGAGACTAAGAAAAAAGAATCAAGTCATTGAGAATCAATTTGGTATGAAAGTGATCTGTCTAATACGACGTGTGATGAATCAGATGGACCAACAAGACTTACACTTAATTTTAATTCACTTGGAGAAACTGTGTGATAGACTGCCTAAAGAGTTTAATGGAAATCCCTAGAGAAGAAAGGGGTTAAGATTTCATATATTCGAGATATCCAAGATATGTATGAATGTGGTATCGATTAGTGTGTGAAATCAGAATAGAGAGACAAATAATTTCTCATTACAATAGGATTCCATCTGTGTTCAACCTTAAATCCCTACCATTTTAAAGATAATATTAGGGTAGTGTCGTGGAGCGAAAATACTTGAGCGAATAAACGCTCGAATGAAAATGAAATTGCCACCGAAGTTTATTTTTGAAAGGGAAAATATTTATAAAACTCTAAAAGAATAAAAATATGGTCATCGCAACCAATTTCAAGTTTGGGAGTCAATTATGTGTGGGGAAGGTATTAACATCCAGCGACATCTACTGTATCCAACGGAAACCGTTTAATCATTTGTGTTAATAAGAGTGTTAGCCTAAGGTATCTTTAATTTCTTATAATTATTACGATGTATTTACAAAAGGAAAGAAAAGAAAAAAATGTTTTTAATTAGGGTGCTTAACGAGACGTTGAATCTCGCTGCTACGCATCCCCAAGTGCAATAGGGAATTCAATGCTAGGTAGTTATGGGTAGAAAAACTTTGTGGGTTGGTTGATTTTAATTTGTAAAATAAGTTTAGTCGCGATTGGGCGGAAAAAACTCATTGTTCGAAAAAGAATCGCGCTTGGGCGATAAACAAGTTTGATTGGTTTGATTGTTTTTAAGAGTGAAGACAAGTATCCGAAAGGCAAGTTATACAACTTGTATCTGAACACTCGGGGGGAAAAGGGATATATATCCAATTAGTCATTTTTCATCCAATTTGATTTAAAAAATATGTGCGAAAAATCTAGTCACGGTCACCTAAATGAATACAAGCATTCGAAATGCATGTTATACGACTTGTATTCAAATGTTCGGGGAAAAAAAGGCATACACTCAATTAATCATTTTTTGTCCTATTAAAGAACAAACTAAATTTGGTTAACTTATTGTGTTTTGAACAGAAGACGAGTATTCGAAAGACAAGTTATATGACTTGTATTCTAATACTCGGGGAAAAAAGGCATACGCCCAATTAGTCATTTTTTATCCGATTTTATTGAGAAAAATATTTTTAAGTTGATTAAATTGTGAAAATGGTTTGACTTTTATTGAAAATATCACATAGTGTTGATTTTTTTGCATTTATTATAGCAATATTCAATAATTAATAAATTCAATACAATGCAAATAAATCAATTAACATTTTTAAATAAAATAAATGAAAATAAATAAAAGCTAAAGAGGGAGTGCAGATAGTGACTTGGAGATTTTATGAAGTAAGGGCTTTTTTGGTTAAGGCCCAAGACCAACAAAAATGTAAAATAAAATAAAACAAGGGGGTGTGCCCTAAGCAGAGAATGTGTAGTCGCATGTGCCCAATGGCCCAAATGATATTGATAACCCAACCAGGTGGAGATGCAATGCAACACCCAGAGGGTGTGCGCGCACTAGGCTCAGGAAAAGCCTAATTCCCAGTGCATGAGATACCAACAGGGGGTGCATGCTTAGAAAGGGGTTTGTAACAAAGAAAATAATGGGTCTAAGGCTCGGTCTGCATGAATGAAAGGAAAAGAGGAGCAAAGGTAAAAAGGGATTCAAAGAGCAGTCTCAATTGACCCAAGGGTCAGAAAACCCTAAACACCAAAAGAGAGAGGGGGGCGCCGTTTAGTTCAAACCTCACCCTCTTCTCTCTCGTCTATTTTCCCTTTTTCTCTATGAAACTCATTTCCTCTCTCACCGATTCAAACTTAATTCAAGCATGTGGAATCAGAAAATCAAAACTCTAACATTATCGATCTCAAACAAACAAATAAACATAATGTTCAAATCCGGTGAAAACAACTCAAGAACGTGAAAAATCCCTAGCTCTTAAATTACCTCTGCTTGTGGTGATTAGGAGAGACTATCATGTGATTTCAAGGGGAAAATGATCACAACAAGTGTAGAAAAAAAGCTAAGTGGAAGAAACGCGTGAAAAAGGTGGAAAATAAAACCCGAGGATTCCTGGAATTTCCAGAATCTGATGAAGGTTTGAATTTCCTGACGAGTTCATTCGGCGAGTATGAAGTCTTCAATGACTTTATGAGTATTCCTGCGAGTGGTATGCAGTGTCCGACGACTCTGATGAATTTTCCAGCGACTCTTCCATATTTCCAATGAGGTAAAATTTCTTTGTTTCTTGCGATTCTCCCCATCTTCTTTTCGTCTTCTTCTCTTTTCTGATTTATGTTTCTACTCACCTACTTTCTTGCTCCTGAATTTATCGTTTTGCTTTATGATTTTTGAATTTTTGTTATTGTGTTGTATGTTGGGTGTTGTTAATGTTGTGAGGAGGTTCGATTGAAGTTGATGGTGGTTTGAAGATTGATGGAGGTTCTTTTATGGTGATTGAAGTAAGTTGAATGTTGTTACGATTGAGATGTGGTGCTGGTGATGAATTGGTGGTGGTTACAATTTTATGTTTGGCGTAGGAGGATAGTGATGTGTTGATGATGATGGAGGATGTGAGTTGAAGGTTGGTGAAGATGATGGAAGAGGTTGAAGAAGGTGAACAAGGAAGATGATGATTGGAGAGTGAAGGTTGAAGATGAAGTTTTGGAAGTGAAGGTGGTGAATCTCAAAGTTGTGAAGTGAAGTCCCCGAATTATGGTTGAAGATAGGTTTTTATAGATGGAAAGTGGAGTCAAAGTTTATTGTGTCGGTTAGGAGTTAGTTTGAAATGAAATGCAAATGCTTAGAAACTTGAAATGAAATGCAAATTTTAGAAGTTTGAATTAAAATGCAAATTTTGGAAACTTGAAATGAAATGTAAATATTTAGAAATTTGAAATAAAAATTCAAATTTTAGAAACTTGGTTAAAAATGCAAATTTTAAAAGCTTGAATTGTAACATGATTACGAAGGTTCTGAAGTTTCAATGACAAATGATGAATTTTCTAATTTTTCATTTTAATGTCAAAAAATTAATTTATTATTTATTCAAAAATATTATTATTATTATTATTATTATTATTATTAATTTTCAGCATAAGAATGAATGATAAATTTAAATGGCAAAAGCAAAAAAGTGCAAAAATAAAAATGAATGAAACAGTAAAATTGATATTTCACTTTATTGTGATTTTTTATTATGGATGCGAAAAATAGAAAATGGAAATGAAATGGTAAATGCAAAAATAAAGACATGGCGCTTTAAAACGACGATTCTCAAATAACAAGAATGTCAGATTAAAATGCGAGGAACCTAACAAATGTGACGCCTTCACTTAAGCAAAAAACCGTTTGATAACCTGGCCCGAAATTAGGCATTCGTTGATCTGACGCACGACTAGCATCTACACAGTCTATTTCAAAATCATTCGGACAAAATTTATGGTACGACAAGTAACCCCAACAATACAAAAGATGATAGAAAATAGACTTTGTGATTTTGGCACGTGACAAAAAGACATGTATATTTTGTGATAAAAGAGTTGGGGTTCGTTTGTATTGGCTTTTTTAAAAAATAATTTTGTGTAAAAATATTTTACAAAGAATTTTTTCATCATTTTATTGAAATTTTTTAGATATCAAAATTAAAAAAAAAGAGTTGGATATGAATAGTTATTCTTAAAATATTATTTTAGATATTTCATCATTTTATTGAAATTTTTTAGATATCAAAATAAATAAAAAAATTACTTAATTTTGAAGCTATTTCAAATAGTTTTTCATAAAAATTATTTTTGAAATGCAAGTTTTTGAAAAAAATGTTATTTTGACTATATTTTAATCTTTAACAATGTATGTTTATGTTATAGGATATCAAAACTAGTCTTTCAATTTAGAAAAAAAATATAAAAAATTTATAATATTTTGAAAAACAATATTATAAAATCAAAATTTAAAAATATAAAGAAAAAATTTAATTTTTTAAAGTTAAAAAAACGAATTCTAATTCAAATGGAAATGAGTCAAACAATTAGAGGTAAAGAAAAACATAAAAGAAAAAACTATTAAGATCTTGAAATTAATGAATTAAATAGAAAATATGATTATCTACATAAAATATTATGACGAAATTTGATTAATTTAATTATCATTATTTAGTAGGATATGTTTGGTTCTTGTTTTATTAGATGAATTTTTGCATCAAAAGTGAAACATAAACACTTTACATAGAATCACATTCAAGTGAACAATATGTTTGATTTCAATTTTAGAAAATAAAAAAGTGATTCGTAACATGTTTTATTTTTAAAATAAAATTAATTTTATCTTATAGTGGGAAGTTAAGATTTCTAACAGTTGTGTTTAACACATAACTTTTACACTTAATTCAACTCAATTTTATATAAATATATTCAAATAAATCAATTTCCTTCGATTCATTTTATCCAAAAATAGTTTTATAAAATAATTTTATTTTAAATTGATTTTCATCATTACAAAATAAAACACATTAATGCTTACAACAAACAACGATCAAGGATATGCCAAACTCACTTAATTGCGGTTGCCAGCTGTAAATGTGCATTTGAGAACTTGTCCAATTATTAATTATTTAAATGAAAATATCTTGTATGTATTCATTCAACTATTATGGCCATTTAATTATAGTTATGCATTTAAAGCTAATTTTATTCATAAATATTCAAACATTATGAATAAATAATAATCACATCAATACTATTGTGAAAATATAAATCAACTTATATTCAAGGTAGAGATGGTAATGGACAAAAAACTATAGAATCATTCTCATATCTCTAATTTGAAAACATCTTTATATCTGAGTTGATATCTCCTTGAACCCATTACATGCATTACTATTAAAAATAAATAGATCAGTTATAAAATATTATATCATTTTAAGTTTTTAAAAAAATTTAAAAAAATTATTGTTGAATTAAACGAACACTTATATTAAATATTAATAGTTTAATATTAATATATTTTTTAAAATTGATAAACATACAATTTTATATAGTTAATATAAATTAAAATATATAAAAATTAAAATTAAAAATACATAAATATATACTGTGCGAGTATGGAGCGGGGTAGGTACTAAGGTATCCATACCCGCTTATTTTTATGGGTAAATACCCGAACTCATGCCCGTATCCATTTTTGCGGATTTTTATCCTACAAATTGTAAGTAATTTTGCGGCTATCCATTTAAGATGGGTCAAATTATCATCCCTAATTCAAGATAACTTTCTTAGTATCACACATATGTAAAATATGTATAAGAGAGAAAATGAAAGAAAATTCTAAATAGCTAAATTTAACTAAGGTAGATAAGTCGCATTAAGTTAATTCATTTGGTAGTTGTGTAGTGACTTCAAAAGTATGAGCGAAAGGTCGAACCCGTAAGATCTCATTTGTTCACTTGTAAAGAGTGAATTACAACCACTAAGATACTTGACAGAAAAAACTAAGGTAAATAAATATAAGATAAGTCAAACCATTATTCTAACTATTGTTAGTTGAATATAGATAATACCCTTCTTAAAGTTGTACTATGTAAATAGCAAAGTCATATCTTGGAGATAAAAGACTTTAAAGAGGTAACATGTAATTGAGAAATTGAGAGAACTGATAACAACTTTACTACACATTATTAAAAATTTTAATTATAACATGAAAGTCAACCTCAAATGTGTTTGTCCTTTTATGAAAGATAGGATTGTGTGCAAAATAAATTGTGGGTTTGTTGTCAAAATAAAGAATAGAGATATCTGTAATAAGAAGACAAAGTTCATCCAAGAGGTATTGAATCCATTGAATTTCCTTTTTCAGCTTAGCTAAGGTCGTGTAGTCAATTTCCAAAGAAGAGGATGAAACAATTTCTTAGATTTTAAGATTTTCAAGAAATAATAGTAGACCCAAGAAAAATGCAATATCCTATGATTGACTTTCTGGTGTCAATGCAATAACCCAAATAGAATATGGAAATCTAGGTAACTTGAGGCAATTTGTGTGGTTCTATGTGTTGTGCAGGTAATATCTTCAAATGGTTTTGATGACAACAACTCTTCAAATGGTTCCTAATGAAGAAATATGCATAAATAAAGAGATATCATGAATTTCATCAAGACAAGTCTATCAAGTTCCAGTTGAAAGTGTTAGATATAGTTTAATCAAGCAATGGAACTTAAAGTTATCAATTTTTGATCGTGATGTTATGAACTTGAAGAAGTGAAAATGTGAAAGCTCGTTTGATCTTGCACTTAGTGTTTTATCTTGTTTTGAAAAGTTTATTGTAAATGAAACAAGAGTATTTCTTTAGACATACACACACGCGCGCGGTGTCATACCCCAAAATTTGCCCGCTGATATTACAAAGCATTCCTCAAGACCCTCTGACTTGTTCGGCAAGGCACTAATATCAAATGGACAAAAGCCCAGCTCACAACAGGCCCAATCCAAAGGCGGCCCAAAATAGCTAGCTCGCTAGGCGAGCAGTCCCTTCGCCTAGCGAACATTTCATCATGACACTCGCCCAGCGAAGCATCAGATCCAGAAAAAGGGCCCAGAACTAGCTTGCTCGCTAGGCGAGCAATTCCTTCGCCTAGCGAACCTTGCGAAAATCTGAGGTTTTGGACCTCATTTTAAGCCCATTAGGTCACCACCACTACTACTATAAATACCAGCTCCTCAGCCACGAAAAACAGAGATCCAGAAGGAGAAACACAGAAACACACGAGCAGACGGACGAAGGACGGAAACCCTGGTGCAAAAACCCTGCTAACCTGAAGGCAGCCCATCCGCGCCGAAGTTACCGCCGCCCAACTCAATCCGGCCTTCAGGCAATCAATCCCTTTCACTATTGCAATTGCATACAGGTTTGCGTATCACCGCTGTTTTACGTTTCCAATTGATCTTCTTTACATACCTGATGCATTCCGATTAAAGTTTTGATATGTAAACTGATTTTTGCATGTGAATCCAAGCATGAACATCCTGTATAATTGTATATGCTATGCCTATAATTCAATGCCATTAAAGTGCAGGTGTTCGGAAGTCATGCTGCTGCCAAATTCCAAACCCGTGGCCGCTCGCTAGCTCATCGCTAAGCGAGCCTGCAGCGAGCCTTCGCTGAGCCTTCGCTAGGCGAAGCAGAGGCGAACGGGACAGGGGCTGCTTTGTCCCTTTGTTGTCCATTTTATGTCTATCTAATCATGATTCTGTATTATTTGGCTTAAATTCCTGATTGTTGTATTTATTTTATGGTGCAATTTCCAATTGTATTTTACCTCAATGCTCTAATCCGTGTGTTGCATGGTGTAAAAGCTAGCATACTTCCAAAGAAATAGCCGGCTAGGCATGCCGCTTTAGGTGTGGACATTCTTGAGGAGATGGCTTTTGGATGACCTAAGTTTAATGTGGAGATTCATCTTGAATCACCAAGCTTGATTTTTTTTAATGTATTGATCTCATTGATTTACTGTGGACCTAATTACCTAACTGAGCATGGCTATTTAATTGTTAAAATCCGGACTTTAAATAAATAATATCGGACCTCTCTTTATTACCCCACGATTACGTAATATGGTCATGTCCCGCGAATGTGGGGATACCCTTAGCAAAGACCCTTCGATTAAATCATCATAAAATAAGTCATAGTCCCTCGGATGTTGCCTTCGGAAATACGATTTTGTCCCTCGATGACCCTTCGGTGTAGCCTACGGTTAAATGATGATGGTCCCTTCGAATGCTAAGGTATCCTTACAACTGTTGCCTTCAATGACCTATCGATGACCCTACGATGACCCTTTACATCCCAAGGATAAAACTACTTACTTCTCAATAGTAAGGACAGTTTTACCCTCATAAGGATAGGAAATGCCCGGAAAGACCTCGGACAGGTATAACCCTTAATTGCTCATTCATAACCTAAAATATTTTTCCCACCTTACACATTTCAAACATTTCAAACATCCTTTTTAGAAAATCACCACTTAGCATACATCCGTACTAGGATCATTGCCGAGTTATATTTTTCTAAACAATTTTCGAAATTAAATGAGATAACCACTTTGTATACATTCATGCAAGAATCATTACAAAGTTAAATTCTCTTTTCAAAACAATTTTTTTACAATTTACCAACACTTTTTCAAACAAGAAAAACATAAATGATTGAGCAATTAAGAGCCCGTGGATAACCACGGATACAAAGGGTGCTAACCCCTTCCCTTTGTATAAAGTACCTCCCGAACCTAAGAATCTAAATTAAGGTCTTTCCTGTTCTTTTCCACCTTTCCTTATGGGATAAAAGAAAAGTCGGTGGCGACTCTTGCTAACCGCGACATTGCGATTAAAAATCCATAAAGTCAGTTCACCGTATGACAGAACTGGCGACTCTGCTGGGGAAGATGAAAGAGAGGTCCATCTTAAAAACAAAAATCATTTATGTTTGCGGATTGTTCCTTCTTTTAAGGGAATTTTTGAGTGAAAGATCCTACACCCGGATCTAGTGTACCTTAGGTAAGTAGCAAAAGATCATCGCGACTATCCGGCGTATACTGGAATGGTCAAAATGATAGCTACGGTTAATGTGACACTTTGGATGTCCTGATGTTCCTCATGTTTACTTGAGGAAAAATTTGGCATTCGCGTGGTGTCATCAAAGCATTAACCAGACCTTTAGAACCCTAATCGACTTATCCTAGCCAGTAGAAAGTAGTGAGATAACTGGCTTCGGTTCCGACTGAGGTTGGTTGATACTCGATACTACACTCTTTGAGATTGGACTTTAGGGAAGCTTCGGTCAACCACTTGGTGTTGCACTGAAGTGGACTTAAAGAAAGGTCGATGATCTGAGATCCTTCTAGAACCCGGTTACTACTCTAGGACAGGTTGAACCAACCGAACTTCAGTGGGGAGGGTACTTACCTATGGAACTCATGCAAGCCTTAAAACCTAGGAATAATTGTTGTGTGACATGCTTGTGCTTGCATAACATCATAACATCATAACATCATAACATGGTACTAACCGTTTCAAGGACTTAGGAATTTAGCTTTGCTCTGTTAAACAGGTTAATGGCTTCCAGGAAGACTATCCGGATCAATCTTGTAACGATCTCTCCTCAACTCAGGGATTTAGTGTCAGAACTTCCCGATCATGCTCAGTTCAACAAGAAGCATGGGCATCTCCTCAATCTGGTTACCACCGGTTTCAAGGAAGATATGATGAGAGTTCTATTCCAGTTCTTCGATCCTAAACATCATTGTTTCACCTTCCCAAATTATCAGTTGGTACCCACATTAGAAGAATTTTCCCAGCTGCTTGGGATACCTATCCTTGATCAAATACCTTTCAGTGGTCTGGAAAAGATTCCGAAGTCCGAAGAAGTTGCCGCAGCTCTACACATGACAAAGTCTGATATTGAGACCAATTGGGTAACAAGGAGTGGAATGAAAGGTTTACTTGCCAGATTTCTGATAGGTAATGCCCAAGAATTCCTAAAAGTTATGAATGTCCGTGCTTTCGAAGATGTTCTGGCATTACTAATCTATGGTTTGGTGTTATTTCCTAATCCGGACCAATTCATAGATATGAATGCTATTAAGATATTTCTCGCTCATAACCCTGTGCCTACCTTGCTTGGAGATATCTTGCATTCCCTTCACACTCGTACTATGAGAAGGCAAGGGACTCTCATGTGCTGTGTACCTTTGTTGTTTAGGTGGTTTATTTCACACCTTCCCCAAACGGTCTTGAAGGATGATCAAAACCTGAAATGTTCTCAAAGGATAATGGCACTCTCTCATTCAGACATCCGGTGGTGTTCTAACCTCAAGGAAAATGTTATCATCATCAACCGTTGTGGAGAATTCCCAAATGTACCACTCATGGGGATAAGAGGAGGTATTACTTATAATCCTGCCTTAGCCCTACGTCAGTTCGGGTATGCTCGAAGAGATGGTCCACATGAAATGATTATTCAAGGTATAGTGTTTGACTATGACAATGATTCTCAAGGTCTCCGCCAAAGGTTTGTACGAGCTTGGGGCATGGTGAAAAGAAGCCCTTTAGGAAAGAAAAATTCTATTCCTATGGAGCCTTATCTCAGATGGGTACGCGCCAGAGCTCGTGAACTTGTCATGCCATATCTTGCAGTCGGACCATTGATTGTTGAATCAGAGGTCGAAGGAGGTGCTTCCCAGATCATTTCTTACCCAGATATGCCTACCGATGTTGAGGAATTGAAAAGATCCTGGACCCAGTTGAGAGAGGAGAGAGACACTTTCGAAGCTCAGTTCGATGCAGAAAGGAAGAAAGTATTAGAACTTACCAGTCAGCTTGATGAAGAACGGAGACTCAATGCGTATCTCCGCCCAAAAAGAAGTCGCCCCTGGGAGACTTGAGCTTTCATTGTATTTTAATTATTATTCCTTTTGTAATGAACATTGACCAAAGAAATTAGCAATAAACATTTCTCTCTTGTTGGTGATTTACGCAAAGTTAAATTCCAAAAGTCCTTGAAAACATTTCATGCATTGCATAGCATAACATAACACTGCATAACAGGTATTCTACAAGTTCCATGTTCTCACGGTCTTCATTGCATACAGAAAAATGGATCTCGAACAAACTGTCAAAGATCTCCAGACTCAGAATGCTCAATTCAAGGAGATGATGCTAAGCTTATCCAAGGGGCAGGAGGAACTGAAGGCTCTTTTGGTCGAGAAGAAGAAAGACAAGAAAGCTGTGAGTTTCATTAACCCGGGAAGAAGGCGTAAAGGACAGGCTACGGGAATCAAATTTGGAATCCCGAATGGTCCAGAAGATGGGGCGGAAAATGATTCAGAGGAAGAGGATGCTGATTTCTCCAACCCTGAGGATGACGATGAGCAATATGAAAATGAACAGTACTCTCCGAGAGATGATAAGTACAGGTTGCTGGAAGAACGTATGCTAGCTATGGAGGGTCAGAAGGCGCCTGGTCTGGATTTCGAAAGTTTGGGTCTGGTCTCCGATGTGACCATTCCTCGCAAGTTCAAAATCTCCACTTTCACTAAGTACGATGGTGCGTCTTGTCCTCAGATGCATTTGAGAGCTTATGTGAGAAAGATTCAGCCACATACCACTGATAGGAAGCTGTGGATCCATTTCTTCCAAGAGAGCCTGTCTGGCACACAGTTGGAATGGTATTATCAGCTCGAGAGCTCTGACATCCGCACCTGGACTGATTTAGCGACAGCATTTTATAAACAGTACCAGTATAATTCTGAGCTAGCACCCACTCGGCTACAGTTGCAGAGTATGGCTATGGGATCCAAAGAAAGCTTCAAAGAGTATGCTCAGAAATGGAGAGATTTGGCCGGCAGGGTCAAACCCCCTATGACTGACCGAGAATTAGTAGACCTGTTCATGGGTACCCTGACTGGCCCATTCTACAGCCACCTACTGGGGAGTTCTTCATCCGGTTTCACTGAACTTATACTGACAGGTGAACGGGTGGAGAGCGGCATTCGAAGCGGAAAGATACAGGCGGCTACTGCTACAAGCAGCAAAAAGTCCTATCATGGGAAGAATGAATCAAATGTTGTGTACGGTCAAAAGAATCATAATAAGAAAAATGTTGACCACGCCGTTGGAGCAGTGACGATCGTAGCCCTGCCAGCTCAAAACTTCCAGCAAAGACAAGACAGACCGAGAAGGCAGTTTACCAAGCTCAATATGACTTTAGCACAAGCACTGCAAAGTATGCTAAAGGCAAACTTAATCACTCTCAGAGGTCCTCCTGCAAATGTCAACACTGCTTCGCCTCGTTATAATCCCAATGCCAGGTGTGCATATCACTCCGATAGCCCCGGGCATGATACAAACGATTGTTGGTTGTTGAAGAACAAGATTCAGGATATGATCGACGCTGGGGAAATTGAATTCGAGCCTCCAGAGACTCCTAATGTCATCACGGCTCCTATGCCTAACCATGACAAGACTGTCAATGCTGTGGATGACGATTCTCACATTTCCTATGTGGCGGACTTAACATCTCCTTTCCCGATCATAAAGAGGAATTTATTGCAAGCTGGTTTATTTCCAGGTTGTACTGAAGAGTGCAATCTCTGCATACTCTGGCCCGAGGACTGTTGGAAATTGAAGAATGGTATTCAACAGCTGATGGACGATCATACCATTCTCTTCGAAAAGGTCCCCCAGGTGGAAGACCTTGTTGAAGAGATATCTGTGATTTCAAGGTCCAAAGTTCCAGTGAAGATTACTGCTCCCAGAGTACCTGTGAAGATTATTGCTGAACCCAAGGTTGCTCCCCTAATCATCACTGCACCTGGCCCGGTCCCGTATTCCTCAAGCAAAGCTATTCCGTGGAATTATGGCGGTGACGTTTATGTCCATGGCGTGAAGCAAGTGGATAATGCTGCTAATACTAGTGGCATTGTTGGGACTAGTAAAATTACTCGAAGCGGAAGGATCTTCTCTCCGGAAATCTCACCTCCTGTCCTTGAAACTCGAGGAAAGGAACCGGCCAATCCTTCTCAGTCCGAGACACCGGTCGAAGCTACTACTGAAGACGTCGCCAAACGAGAAATGGAAGAAGTGCTGAAAATCATCCGCAAGAGTGATTTTGATGTTGTAGAACAGTTGGGGCATACCCCGTCTAAGATCTCGATGTTATCCTTGCTGTTATCTTCTGAATCCCATGCCAATGCCTTGATAAAATTCTTGAAGACTGCTCATGTGCCTCAGGAAACATCTGTCGATCAGTTCGAAAATTATGTTGCTCACTTGGCTGTTGACAATGGCCTAGGCTTTTCCGATGCTGACCTGACACCAGCAGGAAAGAATCACAATAAAGCCCTGCATATCTCCATTGAGTGTAGGGGAGTCACTTTGTCTCATGTGTTGGTTGACAATGGCTCTTCCTTGAATGTGCTGCCGACAGCCGTGCTGGACAAGCTGGATTGTAAAAGCATTGAACTGAAACCGAGTGACATTGTGGTGCGTGCTTACGATGGTGCAAAGAGTGTTGTCCACGGTGAAGTTGTCCTCCCTATTAAGATAGGACCTCAAGTCTTCAACACTACCTTTCATATAATGAACATTCGCCCTGCCTATTCCTGCTTACTGGGACGCCCTTGGATTCATGGGGCAGGCGCTGTAGCTTCATCTCTCCATCAGAAACTGAGATATCCAACAGAGGGTAAAATTGTCACTGTGCGTGGGGAAGAGGAATATATCATCAGTAGTGTGCATACCTTCAGATACGTTGAGATGGATGGTGAATTCTTCGAAACTCCGTCTCAGTCATTTGAAGTAGTTCCTCCGACCAATCCTGTCCTTAAGCCAACTTCCGGTGTGCCCGAGGTTATTCGAGCTCCTCCTGCCATGGTTTCCCTGAAAGACGCTCAAGCTGTGGTTGAAGATGGTGACTGTACTGGCTGGGGTCAACGGATCGACATACCCTACAAGTCTGATAAATCTGGTCTGGGGTTTAGTCCTGAAAAGATGGTCAAAAATCAAATCAATGCTGTAGAAGATGCTGACAGTGATTGCGACCTGGATAGCTGGATTTACCCAACAGTTGGGGACGGACTCGACAATTGGAAGGCTGAAGACACTATCCCGATTTCCTTTAGTCAGGAGTAATTGCTATTGTCTGTTTTAGTGTTACGAATTTTTAATTTTTATGTTTACAATTGAACTTCTTAAAGCATTGTGTCTATGCCCGGGGCACAATAGCTAATTTGTTAAGGGTTTTGTCATTTCATAAGCATATTCATATTCAATAAATCAATGGACTTTGTTGCATTCAAATGTTGCGCTCTTTATCTTTCCTGTCGTCTTTCGAACAAGCTATGCTTTCTTACACACACTCACGTAACGAGTTGCAGATCCGTATCCACTCTGGATCCTATGGATAATAATTCCGCTACTGTTCATTATGGCTTTGAAAATCCGATCTACCAAGCCGAAGATGGAAGTGAGGAAGATTGTGAGGTACCTGGAGAGCTTGCCAGGCTGTTACTGCAAGAGGAAAGGACTATACAGCCGCATGAAGAGTCACTCGAAACCGTTAATCTAGGTACTGAAGTGGACAGAAAAGAAGTCAAAATAGGAGCAGGCTTGGAAAACAGTGTCAAAGAAAGATTGATTCAGATGTTACATGACTATGTAGAGATTTTCGCTTGGTCTTATGAAGACATGCCCGGATTGGATACTGACATAGTAGTGCATCGTTTGCCAATGAAGGAAGAGTGTCGTCCTGTTAAGCAAAAGGTTCGCCGTATGCGTCCTGAAATGTCTGAGAAAATCAAAGCCGAGGTTATGAAACAATTCAATGCCGGTTTTCTAGCCGTTACTTCTTATCCCCAATGGGTTGCTAATGTGGTACCGGTGCCGAAGAAAGATGGTAAAGTGCGAATGTGCGTAGACTACAGAGATTTGAATAAAGCGAGCCCCAAAGATGACTTTCCACTCCCGCACATCGATGTTCTGGTAGACAATACCGCTCAACACAAAGTGTTCTCATTCATGGATGGATTCTCAGGTTACAACCAGATTAAGATGGCGCCTGAGGACATGGAGAAAACTACGTTTGTGACGCAATGGGGCACCTTCTGTTACAAAGTAATGCCATTCGGTTTAAAGAACGCCGGGGCAACGTACCAACGTGCTATGGTGGTTTTGTTCCATGATATGATCCATCATGAAATAGAAGTGTATGTGGATGACATGATAGCCAGGTCTCATACTGAAGAAGAACATCTCGATCATTTGCACAAATTGTTCGAGAGGTTGAAGAAGTATAAGTTGAGATTGAATCCGAACAAATGCACCTTTGGAGTAAGATCCGGTAAACTCTTGGGATTTATCGTCAGTGGTAAAGGAATTGAGGTTGACCCAGCTAAAGTGAGAGCTATTCAAGAAATGCCAGTTCCCCGTACGGAGAAAGGAGTCAGAGGTTTCTTGGGATGCTTGAACTACATTGCCCGATTTATCTCCCATTTGACCGCTACCTGCAAACCCCTCTTCAAGTTATTGAGGAAGAATCAAGAGATGATATGGAATGATGAATGCCAAAAAGCTTTTGACAAAATCAAGAAATATCTCCAGGAACCTCCAATTCTGATACCACCAGTTGAAGGAAGACCTCTAATCATGTATTTAACCGTGTTAGAAAGTTCAATGGGGTGTGTATTGGGGCAACATGACGAGTCTGGTCGAAAAGAGCATGCCATATACTACCTGAGCAAAAAGTTTACCGACTGTGAAACAAGATACTCACTGCTCGAGAGAACTTGCTGTGCTTTGGCCTGGGCTGCTCGCCGACTAAGACAGTATATGTTGAATCATACCACTTTGTTGATTTCTAGGATGGATCCCATCAAATACATGTTCGAGAGACCTGCCCTCTCCGGAAGAATAGCGAGATGGCAAATGATCTTAACAGAGTACGACATCCAGTATACTACCCAGAAAGCAATCAAAGGAAGCGTGCTAGCAGATCACTTGGCTCATCAAGCGGTGGATGATTATCAATCTATGAATTTTGAGTTCCCGGATGAGGATGTCATGCTTGTTACTGATTACGAAAAACCTAGACCGGACGAAGGACCCGAACTAGGATCCCGATGGACTATGGTTTTTGACGGATCTTCTAATGCGTTGGGCCACGGTGTTGGGGTCGTACTTATCTCCCCCGGAGGTTACCATACACCTTTCACGGCTAGACTATGTTTTCATTGCACCAACAATATGGCTGAGTATGAAGCATGTATTTTGGGACTCAAGGCTGCTATAGACCGGCGAATCAAGTTTTTGAGTGTGTACGGAGACTCAGCATTAGTAATCAGTCAGATCAAAGGAGAATGGGACACTAAGCATCCGAATCTCATCCCTTACCGAGAGCGGGTGATGACATTGATCCCACACTTTGAAGAGGTTACATTTGAACATATTCCACGTGAAGAGAATCAGTTGGCAGATGCATTAGCTACCATGTCATCTATGTTCAGAGTCAGATGGGACAGTGAAGCTCCCAGGATCGCCATTGAACGATTAGATGAACCAGCATACTGTTATGAACTTAACACTGAGAGAGCACAGGAGAAACCTTGGTTCCACGACGTAAAAAGATATTTAGAAGCTCAGAAATACCCTGAAGGGGCATCCATCAATGACAGAAAATTCCTGAGGAAGTTCTCTGCTAAATTCTTTCTGAGTAATGGAGTGTTATACAAACGTAATCATGATTCGACTCTGCTTCGCTGTGTGGATCGAAAGGAAGCGGAAAGGATTATGGAAGACATGCATGACGGTATTTTTGGGACTCATTCTAATGGGCATACAGGGGCCAAGAAGATTCTGAGATCAGGGTATTATTGGTCTACCATGGAAGCTGATTGCCACCGTCACTCCAGAACTTGTCACAAGTGTCAGATCTATGCGGACAAAATACATGTGCCTCCGGCTCCATTGAACGTGTTGACAGCACCTTGGCCCTTTGCAATGTGGGGCATTGATATGATCGGAGAGATTAAACCTACTGCTTCTAATGGACATCGTTTCATCCTTGTCGCTATTGATTACTTTACAAAGTGGGTAGAGGCAGCCTCATTCGCTTCTGTCACCAAGAATGTGGTGGCACGGTTCATCAAGAATAGCCTTATTTGTCGATATGGCATCCCTGAAAGAATTATCACTGACAATGGTACCAATTTGAACAACAAGATGATTACTGAACTCTGCACGCAGTTCAACGTAAAGCACCATAACTCTTCTCCGTACCGGCCAAAGATGAATGGCGCCGTAGAGGCTGCTAACAAGAATATCAAGAAGATCATACAAAAGATGACAGTAACGTACAAAGACTGGCATGAGATGTTACCATTTGCTCTCCATGGTTATCACACTTCAGTACGCACCTCGACAGGGGCAATCCCTTTCTCTTTAGTCTACGGAATGGAAGCCGTCTTACCAGTGGAAGTTCAGATTCCCTCTATAAGGATCATGAAAGAGGCGGGTTTAAGTGAGGATGAATTGATTCAAACTCGACTCGACCAAATAAACTTGATCGATGAGAAGAGACTTGCGGCTGTTTGTCATGGACAGATATATCAGAAACGCATGACCCAGGCATTTAACAAAAGAGTCAAGAGACAGGTGTATCAAATTGGCGACTTGGTGATCAAGCGTATCATTCTGCCGCAAGGGGATCCCAGAGGTAAGTGGACTCCCACATACGAAGGGCCATTTGTGGTTAAGAAGGTATTCTCCGGCGGAGCCATGATACTTACTACAATGGATGGCGAAGACTTCCCGCATCCTGTGAACGCGGACATAGTTAAAAAATACTACGCATAAAAGAGACCCGCTAGGTCGACGTACCTAGGCAAAAGTAAGGGCATCCCGGCGAACCAAAAGGGTTCGGGCAAAAATTAGGGATAAATATAAAGACGTACGCCCGGCAGGTCGAAAACCTGAAAAGGCGGCTTGGGCAAAAAGGGGTATCCCGGTGGACTGAAAACCTGAAAAGGCGGTCCAGGCAAAAATTAGGGATCAAAGCGTATGACTATGTCCCGTTCTCAGACAGCTTCATCCAAGTTCAAAGGACTGAACAAGCTAATCACTTCTATCCGACAGCACGAGATGAGATGCTTGAAGCCATAATGACAGTAGTGGAATTAGAATCGATAGGACTTTTCCTTCATAGCTTGTTCTTTGCTTTCTTGACAATCTCCTCTTACCAGGATTTCTGTCTCTTTGTACATAAATGGTCTCTTTGTAGGCTTTCTTTCAAAAATTAATCCAATTTTATGTCTAAAAGATGCTTTTGTTTTACTTTCTCTGTTTTGATTGCGCAAACGTCCATTGATTTAATTTGAATGGCTTTATGCATTTGAATATGACTAATATTTACAAAAATACATGCCTAAAATAGAAATAGCAATTACTACAAGACTTCGGGACCGAGGAGAAAGGTCTAACCATGCTTCCCAACAAATCCGTCGCTAATTCGAGTCCCCGGCAACGCCCATTATTCCCCAGAAGAGGTCGGCACCGTCAGACAGACAGGTCATCTCTTCCATCCCCAGCCAAGCTCTGTTGAGTGTTTTCATCGTCAGACAGAAATCAAGTATCCCCCAGCCGAGACAGGGTCATCAATACCTCCGACCAGTGGACTGAGATTTGTTTCCCCAGTAGAGTTCCCTGGAAGAATGTTTAATTCATGACATCATTTCATATTACATACTTGCATACCATGCTCACATTTACTTCATTCTGCATCATATACTTTACATCAGTTCATAGCATGTATATGCATACCATGTTCGCAAGCATAAAGCATCTCATACATCATGACATTGCATGAAACTAACTTCGTTTTCAGGCTAATTATCTTCCTGATCACATTCAAGATTCGAATACAGCTTTCAGAGATAATCCATTTGACGAACGCTCTGATGTCCTCACAATGGTGGCATCTCTAAGCCCACCCCATATATTCACTGCAAATACAACAAATATTATCAGATACAGCCTAACGTACGGTTCATTCTGATTCAGCCCAACATATGACTCTTTCAACTCCAATACGGTCTAACGTACGACCCATTTGGACCTTCAAATTGCTCAGGTGCTACCTTCGGACAGGTACATTCCTAAATGGTAGTCTGGTATACGACTACTCCCTTGCTCAGGTGCTACCTTCGGACAGGTACATTCCTGAATGGTAGTCTGGTATACGACTACTCCCTTGCTCAGGTGCTACCTTCGGACAGGTACATTCCTGAATGGTAGTCTGGTATACGACTACTCCCTTGCTCAGGTGCTACCTTCGGACAGGTACATTCCTGAATGGTAGTCTGGTATACGACTACTCCCTTGCTCAGGTGCTACCTTCGGACAGGTACATTCCTGAATGGTAGTCTGGTATACGACTACTCCCTTGCTCAGGTGCTACCTTCGGACAGGTACATTCCTGAATGGTAGTCTGGTATACGACTACTCCCTTGCTCAGGTGCTACCTTCGGACAGGTACATTCCTGAATGGTAGTCTGGTATACGACTACTCCCTTGCTCAGGTGCTACCTTCGGACAGGTACATTCCTGAATGGTAGTCTGGTATACGGCTACTCCCTTGCTCAGGTGCTACCTTCGGACAGGTACATTCCTGAATGGTAGTCTGGTATACGACTACTCCCTTGCTCAGGTGCTACCTTCGGACAGGTATATTCCTGAATGGTAGTCTGGTATACGGCTACTCCCTTGCTCAGGTGCTACCTTCGGACAGGTACATTCCTGAATGGTAGTCTGGTATACGACTACTCCCTTGCTCAGGTGCTACCTTCGGACAGGTACATTCCTGAATGGTAGTCTGGTATACGACTACTCCCTTGCTCAGGTGCTACCTTCGGACAGGTACATTCCTGAATGGTAGTCTGGTATACGACTACTCCCTTGCTCAGGTGCTACCTTCGGACAGGTACATTCCTGAATGGTAGGCTGGTATACGACTGCTCCCTCTTCAAGCAGATCCAGCCTAACGGACGGCTCATTCTGCAACTCAGAAACGATCTAGCGTACGATCCGTTCTGATCTTTCATCCCCATCAAAGTCATCCGCCTAACGAACAGCTCACTCTGGTACTCAGATATGGTCCAGTATATGATCTATTCTGGTCCCTTATCCCCAGCAGTATATAGCATACTCTGACTCCCCAGCGAAGTCAACAGCATGATGGATGATTCACTATACGGTCTAGCGTATGACCCGGTATGACATCCATGTCTTCAGACATTGTCTAACGTACGACACAATCTGGAAATCTCCTCATCAAACTCCCTGGATGGCATCTTTAAGCCCATCTCCATCAAGACTAATTGGCAAGCGCAAATTTTCGGGGCATTTTAGTGTTCAATAATCTTCCACCTCCAGACCACGAATGATGCGCCTACCATTCTACTCTCTCGGTTCAAGAATATTGAACAGGGGCAGCTGTCATACCCCAAAATTTGCCCGCTGATATTACAAAGCATTCCTCAAGACCCTCTGACTTGTTCGGCAAGGCACTAATATCAAATGGACAAAAGCCCAGCTCACAACAGGCCCAATCCAAAGGCGGCCCAAAATAGCTAGCTCGCTAGGCGAGCAGTCCCTTCGCCTAGCGAACATTTCATCATGACACTCGCCCAGCGAAGCATCAGATCCAGAAAAAGGGCCCAGAACTAGCTTGCTCGCTAGGCGAGCAATTCCTTCGCCTAGCGAACCTTGCGAAAATCTGAGGTTTTGGACCTCATTTTAAGCCCATTAGGTCACCACCACTACTACTATAAATACCAGCTCCTCAGCCACGAAAAACAGAGATCCAGAAGGAGAAACACAGAAACACACGAGCAGACGGACGAAGGACGGAAACCCTGGTGCAAAAACCCTGCTAACCTGAAGGCAGCCCATCCGCGCCGAAGTTACCGCCGCCCAACTCAATCCGGCCTTCAGGCAATCAATCCCTTTCACTATTGCAATTGCATACAGGTTTGCGTATCACCGCTGTTTTACGTTTCCAATTGATCTTCTTTACATACCTGATGCATTCCGATTAAAGTTTTGATATGTAAACTGATTTTTGCATGTGAATCCAAGCATGAACATCCTGTATAATTGTATATGCTATGCCTATAATTCAATGCCATTAAAGTGCAGGTGTTCGGAAGTCATGCTGCTGCCAAATTCCAAACCCGTGGCCGCTCGCTAGCTCATCGCTAAGCGAGCCTGCAGCGAGCCTTCGCTGAGCCTTCGCTAGGCGAAGCAGAGGCGAACGGGACAGGGGCTGCTTTGTCCCTTTGTTGTCCATTTTATGTCTATCTAATCATGATTCTGTATTATTTGGCTTAAATTCCTGATTGTTGTATTTATTTTATGGTGCAATTTCCAATTGTATTTTACCTCAATGCTCTAATCCGTGTGTTGCATGGTGTAAAAGCTAGCATACTTCCAAAGAAATAGCCGGCTAGGCATGCCGCTTTAGGTGTGGACATTCTTGAGGAGATGGCTTTTGGATGACCTAAGTTTAATGTGGAGATTCATCTTGAATCACCAAGCTTGATTTTTTTTAATGTATTGATCTCATTGATTTACTGTGGACCTAATTACCTAACTGAGCATGGCTATTTAATTGTTAAAATCCGGACTTTAAATAAATAATATCGGACCTCTCTTTATTACCCCACGATTACGTAATACGGTCATGTCCCGCGAATGTGGGGATACCCTTAGCAAAGACCCTTCGATTAAATCATCATAAAATAAGTCATAGTCCCTCGGATGTTGCCTTCGGAAATACGATTTTGTCCCTCGATGACCCTTCGGTGTAGCCTACGGTTAAATGATGATGGTCCCTTCGAATGCTAAGGTATCCTTACAACTGTTGCCTTCAATGACTTATCGATGACCCTACGATGACCCTTTACATCCCAAGGATAAAACTACTTACTTCTCAATAGTAAGGACAGTTTTACCCTCATAAGGATAGGAAATGCCCGGAAAGACCTCGGACAGGTATAACCCTTAATTGCTCATTCATAACCTAAAATATTTTTCCCACCTTACACATTTCAAACATTTCAAACATCCTTTTTAGAAAATCACCACTTAGCATACATCCGTACTAGGAT
This sequence comes from Lathyrus oleraceus, assembly GCF_024323335.1. NCBI lineage: Eukaryota > Viridiplantae > Streptophyta > Magnoliopsida > Fabales > Fabaceae > Lathyrus > Lathyrus oleraceus. The sequence goes on from NC_066580.1 coordinate 113,731,187, forward strand.
CATTGCCGAGTTATATTTTTCTAAACAATTTTCGAAATTAAATGAGATAACCACTTTGTATACATTCATGCAAGAATCATTACAAAGTTAAATTCTCTTTTCAAAACAATTTTTTTACAATTTACCAACACTTTTTCAAACAAGAAAAACATAAATGATTGAGCAATTAAGAGCCCGTGGATAACCACGGATACAAAGGGTGCTAACCCCTTCCCTTTGTATAAAGTACCTCCCGAACCTAAGAATCTAAATTAAGGTCTTTCCTGTTCTTTTCCACCTTTCCTTATGGGATAAAAGAAAAGTCGGTGGCGACTCTTGCTAACCGCGACATTGCGATTAAAAATCCATAAAGTCAGTTCACCGTATGACACGCGGGCACACACAACATTTCAAATTTCTTAACCTTTTTATAAAACTTCTTAAAACTAACTCGGACAAGTTCTTAAATGATTAAGAAGTTTTTACAATCGATTAAAAGTTCCTTTTAATAGATCAAATCAAAGTCTAAAACTTCATAATCTTAAGGTGGCTAGAAATTGATTAAGTGACATCGAAAATCAAAATTTCCCTTTTTAACCTTGGACTATTCGGTTGAGACATGTTTTAATCGATTAAAACTTTAAAAGCCCATGGACTGTTTCATTTTTTTTCTCCTCATTTCAAAACACACCAATTTTCTAAATAGAAACTCTACTATTTTTCTCTCACTCATTATGTTATTGTTAACCTGAGATTTTTTACTTAGTAGTAAAAGTAAAATATAAGTAAAATGAATGTTGCATTAGTGAAACGCTAAGTGTTGGCATTGATGGACATGAGTTGGCATTAATGACACATCAACTAAGACTTCTTGATTGACATCTTGAGATGTAGTTTGGAAGAATCTCAAGAGTAGATCTTCAGATTTGGTTTGGAGGAGTCTCTGGAATAGACTTGAGTAACCACTCGGCACCATGTCGAGGATGAGACTCTCGACAGACTCCAAAGACTTAGAAAATTGATGAAACCAAAGACATAAGATACCTAGCACTATCAGCAACTACCTTCAACAAGCAGACAATTACTAATCGCTAAGAGCAGTTAAAGAACATGGGATAATGGTTTCCAGCCATTTCAAAATGATGAGAACGTGACAGTGTATTGGAGAATGAGTTGCATACGTTCGTAGACGTGTCAACTCTTTAGGAGTAAACGGTCAGAAACAGTTATTTTAGTTTAGTATATATAACAAGCTCATATGTTGTAATCAAGGTTACAAATTTCACATATTTTCTCTATAGAATTGGAGTACCCAAGCCAAAGAGTGAAACAATTTGTGAGCAATTATGTGTGTTTGTGTCCTCTTTTCTTTGTACTTTTATATGTTTCCTTAATTGAAACACCTTTTTTTGTCATTTACTATCATTTATTTAATGTTGTTTATTTTAAACTTCTTTTACTTTAATTCAAGTTTTATTGTCTTTAAAGTTTACTTTTACACTGTCTGCACCCAGACATTCATAGTCACATCGTACACATACTTTCTTGTAACAACTTTTGCATAAAGATATTCCCGATATTTTTTGAGTTAATCTCAAAGACCTTCAAACTCATGATTGTTCGCTAAAAACACCCACAACGGTTATAAAATTCTTTTTTACTATAGTCACCTTAGTGCCAAGAGAGTGAAAACTTTCATGTGAGAGTTGTGTTGTACTAGTGTTTTGTTGTACTTGTTTTTTAAAGAACATGTTTCTCTTGTGATTTATTTGTAATAGGCTTGAAGGTTGCAAGTCAAACCTCTAAAAATCTTGGGTGAAGTTTATTGAGCTAAACATGTGTAAAAACTCTAGTTGTTTCAGGTTATTGAACTGAGCCTATGTAAAATCCCAGGTTGTTTGAGAAACGTTTTAGGATTGATTCTATGTAAAAGATCAAGTTGTTTTGTAAGGTTGTTTGGGTTGATCCTTGTGTAGCAGGATAGTTTGATTAGGCCATAAGACGAGATAATCTATGAAGAAGAAGAAAAAGCCAAACACATTGAGTTGAGCGAGTATACAGATAAGGCCTTAGTTCGCCCGAGACTTTTCCCCATGATGCCAGGCGATGGACAATACCCACCTGACATGGGCCATTAGCCGCCTAGTTTGGTTTGAGCCATCTGAACTAGCTCCATTCACACATTGAACTTGGACAATGACGTGTCCTGAATACCAATTGATTTGGGCTCAGTCAAAGTGAGAAAATTGTGTTGGGTGAAAATATGGAAGTAGAAAAAAAATTTAGAGGGGAGGGGTGTGAATAGACCCTTATTTAAAAATTCAACTGATTTTCCAAAAATATAATATCATATGTTTTTCTAAAGTGCACACAGAAGGTTTGAAACGAAAATATGAAGATTATACTTTTATTGAAAGTTGATCACTTTAACTCTTAATTAATCTACAAATACCAATTAATGGTTTTATAATGATATACCTTCAAATGATTCCGTTGTATATTCTACAAGGTGTGTGTATACACCAATTCAATATCAATGAATTCTAACCTCGACTTTTCTCAGAATTTAATCACCAATTCAGCTCGATTAGGAACCAATTCTAACAAAATCTAACTTTACGTAATAAATTTCTACCAATGAATAAACGATAAACTACGCTAGGATTGAAATACCTAAGCATTCAATATCCTACTAAAATTAAATTCAATAGTAAGGGAAAGAGAGTAAATCGGGATTTATAGTGCTTTGACGTTCGTCCTTGCATTGCCTATTGCATTCTTCAATGATTTTGCATTGGAACTTGCATTGTTCCTTTTTATTTTGAAAAATATTTCAAGAGTTCATACAATCACTAATCCACAATAATGCTAAGAAAAATAAATCTCTTATTTGTATTTTGACTTGTATACAACATAATGCCAAACTCTTATGTGTAATCTTTACTCGATTCCTGCTTCTTGAATCTTCTAGTATCACCAATCTACTTCAAGCCTTCGTGTGTAGCAATCACCCCTTGATACCACCAATTCCTTGAGCGATGAACTGTCTGAAGATTTGAGAATAAGTTTTCCTTGTCCGTAGCTTTCCACACAATCACTACCAAGGCAATCTAGATGTAATAACCTCCTTCATTTCACTAGAATTTATCAGCGCCAGTAACAACAATCTCAATCTTGCAAGCTACCTGGAAATCTCAACCAAATATTTAAGAACGAGTAGTTTCAAGACGACATCTCCCTCAATCAATTATAAATCTCTCATGATCAAGATCTGAAATCAAAAGAAGGTTGAAGATGCAATAATTTTGCTGCAAGAGCTTTTGAACTTTTAAAAAGAGATAGTGTTGATTTCACAGAAAATCACAATGCTGATTATGACTTCCACATGTTTGAAAAATGATGACAAAATAATTTTATAAGTGCTTGAGATTAAGCTCAATAATTAATAGAAAAAGTTAGTTAGATTTGAATCAAGAGTATTTCATGATTTGAGTCAAACGAGTAAGTGAATTGGAATAATAAAGTAAACTGATTTTGACCCATTTCTCAACTGATTCGAATCAAGAACAAAGTATGATTAAAATTAAAAACCTCATGATTTGAATGAAGTGTAAATTGTGATTTGGATCAATTCAAACAGAGCCAAAAGAGAAATGTGGAAAAATTGTCTAACTCGAATTGGGTGTAAAATCTAATTCAAATTAAATCAAGCAGAGGTAACCCATATCATTTTGATTCGAATCAAATGAAAATTCTAATTTGAATCACAAAGTTGGATGATTCAAATCAAGTTAAAAGTCTGGTTTAAATCAGACTGTTTGAAAAATCTTGGTTTGCATCTGTCCAATTTGATTCGAGTCAGAATATGCACATGATTCGAATCAAGTACATAAAATCTCAATTTTTTCATGGTTTTCAAAATACTTTGAGATTTTTCTTTGCACCAAACTTGAATCAATAACACACATGGTTCTTATTCCATTGATTCATGCAATTGACTAAAAGCATTATGATTAAGTTCAAATATAACCATTGGTTTATGATGTTAAAAAAAAATCGATTCAAAAATTATTCATAGATGATGTGTAATGATGAAGGAGACTCAATAAACAAAAGTAAATGAAAATGAAAGCGATAAGACAAGCAACAAAACCACAATATTGGGATTCTCCCTCTAAATGTATTAGGGACATGGAACTACATTCTTCCCTCTTTTGAGGCTTGATAAACTTTCATTTAGAGTTGATTCGACTTTGAGCCAAAAGCAAAAACCCTAGTGCTCCTCCTAAAACATTGCACACAATCCACCGCATAAAACAATTCTAGACTCATATTACAATTTCTCCCCCTTTGACAACATGAAAAAGAAATAGATAGAAATGAGTCTAAAAACCAAATAACCAACCAAAAACAAATAATTCCAGATGAACATGTGAGCTAAACAGCTAAGAAGAATATACAATAACAAAGATTGGATACAGAACACGAAGATATACATGGTCATGCAACAAAATGAAAATAGACATACAACACCAACATTTAACAACAAACGATTAAGTGATCAAAATTATTATGTGAAGGAATGCGTTAGCAACATAAATAATGCATGAACAAGTATATAAATGCTCAAATACACATAATTAGCAACACACATTTAAAACAACTTAAATGAAAAGAAGAACAATCAAAGACATTTGCTAGAGATGAATAAGTAAAATAAAGAAGGTAATAAGAAAACCAATGAACAATTCTAGAACAAACACACATAATGATATAAAATTGGATACAAGAGTTATAGAGACATACCAATGTAGTCGGCTAAAGCTATGATTTTCTACAAAATAGTGTTAGTGAAAACAAAATATACATAGTAAATGGAACTAAACATAATTCTTATTTTATTTAAAGAACGAAGAGTCTAAGACTCCCAAATCCCTATAAATCTTGTGAAAGGGATCTTATGATAAAGGTTTTGTAAAAATGTCAGCAAGTTGACTTAGTGTCAACGTATTCAAAAATAGCATCCCCTTTTTCCACACGATCTCTAAGAAAATGGTGTCGGATCTCAACGTGTTGGTTCCATCAATAAAGTACCAAATTCTTAGCGAAGCTTATTGCACTAGTACTATCAAACTTAATCTGAATGCGGCCAAGTTTTAAATCATAATCTAGTCATTGTTGGTTTAGTCATAAGACTTGTGCACAACTACCAGCAACAACATATTCATCCTCGGTGGTAGAAAGATCAACTTTACGCTACTTATTATTGTGCAAAAAAACTAAATAAATACCAAATAAGTAACATATAACACTAGTAATTTTCCTATCCAACTTGCACCCTGCAAAATCGGAATCAGAAAAACCTACTAAGCTATAAGCATTATCTTTAGGATACCAAAGACCGTGATGAGAGGTGCTGTTAAGATATCTTAAAATACGTTTTACAATCTTAAAGTGAGACTCTTTAGGTGATGATTCATATCTAACACACATGCACACACTAAACATGATATCTAGCCTACCGACGGCTAAATAGAGTAAGTATCTTATTATACCTCTATACTTGGTTATGTCGAAATCCACTCCTCTCTCATATTTGTCAATAAGCGCATTTGAGGCCATAGGTGTTGAGATACTCTTTAAATCTTTCATATCAAACTTCTTGTGAAGCTCTAAGCAGTATTTCGTTTGACTTATGAAAGTGCCTTCTTCAGCTTGATTGATTTGCAATCCCAAGAAATATGTTAGCTCTCCCATAAGTGACATCTCAAATTCTCCCTGCATCAAACTTACAAACTTTCGACAAAGAGATTAATTAGTATATACAAAAATAATACATCTACACATATTTGAACTAAAAGAATATGCTTTGCTTTACATCATATAAACAAAGTGGTGTCCACTTTTCCACGATTGAATTCTTGTTTGATTAAAAGTCTACTCAATCCCTCATACCAAGCTCTTGGAGCTTGTTTGAGACCATAACAGTAAGGACTATTGTGATCCTCAAAACCCGAGGCTTCTGAGAAATACACCTCTTCGTTTATATGGCCATTAACAAAAACATATTTAACATCCATTTGGTAAAGCTTAAAATCCAGGCAGTAAGCGAATGTCAAAAGGAGTCTAATAGCTTCTAGACGAGCTAAAGAAGCATAAGTTTCCTCATAGTCAATTCTTTAAGCTTGGCTATATCCTTTTTCCATTAATCTTGCTTTATTTCTAATAATTATGCCATTTTCATCCATCTTGTTCCTAAATACTCATCTAGTGTCAATGATAGTTTTATCAATTGGATGCGGAACAAGGTCCCAAATGTCGTTACGCTTAAATTGGATAAGTTATTCTTGCATAGAAAGTAACCATCCCTCACCAAGTAAAGCATCAGATATCGATTTAGGTTCAATCTGAGAAATGAAATCAGAGTACTTACATAAATTATTATCATGTGACCTAGTACTTAATCTTTTGCGACTGCCCAATCTTGAGGTAGTTGGTTCAAGGTCTCTTGTTTTTCATCCTCATGTAAGTTTTTCTCTTTATCGTACTTAATGCCCTCATCCTTTGTTGAAGGAGTAGGATCTTTTTTGGAACTTTCGTTGTTGATCAACATTTTCGTTATCACACTTGAAACCTCAAAACAAATGTCTTTCCCCGTCTTTTGAGGTGAATATTAATCAAAAGCAACATGAATATATTCTTCGACATAAGAATTTCTATGATTGTAAATCTTATAAGTTATACTTATATATGAGCACCCTGAGAATATCCCTTCATCAGACTTATCATCAAATTTACCAAGACTGTCCTTTCTGTTATTTAAAATAAAACATTTGCAACTAAAAATGCGAAAATAAGAAATATTTAGTTTTCTACCTTTAATTAACTCATATGGTGTCTTCTCTAGGATGGGTCGAATGACCACCCTGTTTAAGACATGGCATGCTATATTAATCGCATCTTCCCAAAAGTACTTAGGTAGGCTCATTTTACTAGTCATGGTCCGGGCCAATTCTTCCAAAATATGATTTTTACGCTCAACAACACCATTTTGTTATGGAGTTCTCAAACCTGAAAAGTTATTAGCAATCCCATTTTTGGTAGAAAAGTTTTGAAATTGATGGTTAACAAATTCACCACCATGATCAATACGAAGTGTGATAATTTTTAAACTAAAAACATTTTGGACAAGCTTAGCAACATCAATAAAAGCCTTAAAAGTTTCATCCTTATTGGTTAAAAATAACGTCCAAGTGAATCTAGACTAGTCATCAACAATCACAAACCCGTAATGGTTTCCTCCTAAACTTCTTGTCCGTGAAGGGACAAACAAGTTTAGGTGGAGAAGCTCGAGAGATTTAGAGGTCGAAACAAACTTTTTCGATTTAAACGACACTCTTGTTTGCTTTTCTATTTGGCAACCATCACACAATTTGTATTTTAAAATTTTAATTTTATGAAGAACAACCACTAGATCATTAGATGTTATTTTATTTACTAAGTCGAAATGCACATGACTTAAGTGCCTATGCCATAACCAAGAATCTTCACCCATGGCTACTAATCACTTAGTTCCATGTATTTACACGTCATATAGATCAAGCATATAGTCATTATCAATCCTAGAACCCTTAAACATAAGGTCCTTACTTACCTTATGCTCAATTAAACAACTAAGAGTATAAAAAAACACGGAATACCCTTTGTCACATAATTGGCTAATGCTAATGTAGTTCCTTTTGGTTGGTTGCATTAGGTAAAACAACATATGTACAAGATGTATTTTAGGAAACATGTGGAATAATATGTGTCGGCATGTGTTCTGGCATTTGAGTTTGTTGATAAGAAGAGTTGTTAAGCTAAAGTGCTTGACCGAACCAGTTAAGCAAGAACTCTTCAGATAAAGTGGACGCTCTGATTTCCCCTGCGCCTTCTCTATGGAACAACCATTCCTTTAATGTCGCGGGTTTTATTGATCATTTTTTCTCCTTCTCTGAGACCTTTTTGGGTGATTACAGGTTGCCTTCTTCTATGTCCCCCACTCAATTATCTAATTTTCTATAGGGTCATCTTGTGAGGTGTTTTCTGGTGGGGGAGAGTGCTAAGATTTAGACACCCTAACACCCTAGGAAGGCTACATTCAGAGGCCCTAAACCTGAAAAAATGCACTCGAGAAGGTGGGATGGCATTAAAGCAGATGAAAATGAGTAAGGATGGTCTGAAAATTCTTGCTGAAGAAGCGGACACTCACACACTTGTTCAATGAGAAGAAATGGAGGGCTTGAAGAAGTCACTCTAGAAATCTTAGAGTACTCTTGAAAGCACAAAGGAGAGGGTCTCGCAGATTATGGATGGCGCCGTATCGGCCTCCATTTATCACTTTTATGAAGTGAGAAGGATGGTAGCCATTATGTATCCCCATGGATCCTTTTAAGGTGGTTCTGGATGAGGAGCTGGTAGACAAAGAGAGATTCCTCCTCCCCATTTTCGTTTTGGTTGTACTTCTTTTTACGTCTTTAGGGATTTTTGTAATTATTTTGAATAATGACTTCCCTATGAGGGAGCCTTTTATATTAACTACATTTACTGTTAATTGTTTAATTGTTTTGCCTTAATTCGAAGATATTTGTTGATATGGTTGCCTCTAGGGAGGTAAGGATCAAATCTCGGGGATCTAACGCATATAATCTCCTTCATGGGTGGCAAGGATCCCATCTTGGGGATCCATCACATGTAATCATCTCCATGGGCGGAAAGGATCCCATCTTGGGGACCCGACACGTGCAATCGTCTCCATGGGTGATAAGGATCCCATCTTAGGGATCTAGCACACGTAATCTCCTTTATGGGTGAACATGTAACACCCCAAATAAAGTAAAAGAATTATTTAATTAAGTTAATAATATATTTAATAATTTAATTAAATAAATTGAATTATTGGATTATTATTATTATTTTGGAATAATAATTATTATTGGAAAATATATAAGTGGAATAAGAGAAAAGGTTTTCATTTTTGGAAAAGGTTTTTACGTGAAAACTGAGAAGCTGCAGAGAAGAGGAAAAGGGCAAAGAGCTGTAGAGCAAAGGTTGGAGAACGGAAAAGCTTGAAGCTCGAAGAGTTGCCGGATTGTTAAGGTAAGGGGGGTTTATCGTCGTTTAATGGGTATTATCGATTAACATGTAATGGGTAGTGATAAGCCGTCGATTGACCCTAATTGGGATTTAGAATGCTGAGAAGTTATGTTGAATAAGTTGTATTGAAGCTGAAATTGAATTTGTGTTTGAGTGTATTGTGAATTTCTGAGCGTATAGCTTTTTACGGAAGTTGAATCGGAGGTCCGGAAGTCCTCCAACGACGGAAAAATGCGGAAACTCTGCATTCTGCCTTGTGTTAGCGCAGGGACTGCTGTTTTGCCTGCGTTAACCGGTTAACCCAGGGTGTTAACCGGTTAACACTGTTATAAATTGTGAAAATGTTGAGTTTTGCCTGCGTTAACCGGTTAACCTATAGCGTTAACCGGTTAACACTGTTGCGTTTTGCCTGGAAGTGTAATTTTCCTGCGTTAACCGGTTAACCTATAGCGTTAACCGATTAACACTGTTGCAGTATGTAAAAATGGTTGATTTTTATGATGTAAGTGTAATTGGTGATTGGCCTATTGTATCCAATTGTGATAAATAAATTCGTGGAGTCTATGTTGCGAAATGTTGATGCAAATATGTTGATAAGTTGTTTTTGTGGAAAATATTAAGTTGTAGGCTGATGAGCCAAAGTTGAATATAAGTTGTTTTGTTGAAAATGCTGAGTTGTAGGCTGATGAGCCAAAGTTGATTTTTAAGTTGTTGTTGCTGAAAAAGCTGTTATGTTGTCGTTGTTATTATGTTGTTGAACTTTCAAGTCGTACATGCCATATACATTCATATGCATTAAGTCGGGGCTTTTGCTCACACCACGTTGGCCTGGATTGGCAAAATTATGGGGCTTTTGCTCACACCACGTTGGCCTGGATTGGCAAAAATTATGGGGCTTTTGCTCACACCACGTTGGCCTGGATTGGCAAAATTTTAAGTTGAAAGTTGAAGGCTTATGCCTTGATGCCCACTAAACTGGCAATGATTTTAAGTTGGGAGTTTTACTCCAAATGGTACCACATGCATGAAGAGTCGAGTCTCATTTGAGTTGCATTTACGTTGTGTTTGAATATGATGTTGAGTTGAATATGCTGCTACCGAATGCATGATATGATGTGGGTGATTAACGTGTAAAGTTACTTAACATAACGTGATGATTTATAATATTTGTTATATCGATTGAGGAACTCACCCTTACAGTTATATTTTTCAGGTAACGAGCAGTGAGTTGAGTAGAAGCTAGTGCTTGGAGTCTAGAGTGGTTTTAGTGGGTCATGCTCTGATAGATGTAACATCGGGACGGGATGTTTTATTTGTTGAATAAATGTTAATTTTAAGATATTACAGATGTTGAATGTTTCTATCCGCTGCGAATTTTTAAAGAAGTGTTTATGTTGAATTAAATAATGAGCATGACTGATTTTTACGGTGAATTATGTGAAGTATTATGTGACACCCTTGGTGCATGATTACTCTGATATTGATTTATATGCTGTTGTTTTAATTAAATATTTGGGGTATTTAGAAGGGTGTTACATTAGTGGTATCAGAGCAGGTCGGTCTGTCCGGCCAGTTGTCGTGTCGTTACTGTCTAACAATTGTGTAAATGTTATTAATCTAACGTTAAGTTGTGTTGTATTGATAAGTTGAAATGGCTGGAAGGAATGACGCTGCAATGGCTGCCGCAATGCAAGCAATGGCACAAGCTGTGCAGAACTTGCCAAATGCTGGTGGTGATGCTGGATCACGTAGCTTGGCGACTTTTCAAAGAGAGAATCTGCCGGTGTTTAAAGGGAAGCATGATCCAGATGCAGCCTTGGGATGGTTGAAAGAGATTGAGAGAATCTTCCGTGTTATGGATTGCACTCCAGCTCAGAAGGTTCGGTATGGTACTCACATGCTAGCAGTCGAAGCTGATGACTGGTGGCTAGAGACTCACGAGAGGTTGACAGTGGCAGGTGAAGACATTACTTGGGATGTATTCCGTAGGGAATTTCTGAGAAAGTATTATCCAGAAGATGTCCGCGGTAAGAAGGAAATTGAATTCCTTGAGCTGAAGCAAGGAAACATGTTTGTCACTGATTATGCTGCGAAATTTGTAGAGCTGTCCAAATTTTATCCTCATTACACTGGTGCTGGTGCTGAATTTTCAAAGTGCATCAAGTTTGAGAACGGATTGCGCTCTGAGATTAAGAAGGCTGTTGGATATCAGAAGATACGCATTTTTACTGAACTGGTTGATAGCTGCAGGATATTTGAGGAAGACAATAACGCTCATTACAAGATTGTCAGTGACCGTAAGGGAAAGCAGCATCAAAACCGTGGCAAGCCGTATGATGCTCCAGTGGGAAAAGGGAAACAAGTAGTTGTTCCGGCTCAGAGAACTAGTAGGGGAGGTGCTCCTGCTGGTATAGTTTGCTTCAAATGTGGTCAGGCTGGTCATAAGAGTAATGTATGCACTGCTGAAGTAAAGAGGTGTTTTCGCTGTGGTAAGACTGGTCATGCAATAGCTGATTGCAAGCACAAGGAAGTGATTTGTTTTAATTGTGGCGAAGAAGGGCATATTGGAAGTCAGTGTCAGAAGCCAAAGAAATCTCAGACTGGGAAGGTGTTCGCATTGACCGGAACTCAAACCTCCTATGAGGACAGACTTATCCGAGGTACATGTTTCATAAATGGTACTCCTTTAATTACTATTATTGATACCGGTGCTACCCACTGTTTTATTTCTGCTAACTGTGCTCGAAGACTGGGTTTAAAATTGTCCGCTTTGGATGGTGAATTGATTGTTGAGACCCCAGCTAAGGGATCAGTAACTACTTCTTTGGTATGTTTAAAATGTCCTTTGTCGATCTTCGATAAAGATTTCTATGTTGATTTAGTATGTTTGCAGTTGGATGGGATGGATGTAATTCTTGGTATGAACTGGTTAGAGTATAATTATGTTCATATAAATTGTCATCATAAGTCGGTGAGGTTTTCCACTCCTGAAGAGGAAGGAGTTGACTTATTACCTTTCAGAGAATTGCGAAAATTGATGAAAGAGGGAGCTCAGATGTTTTCTTTGATGGCGACGTTGTCGGTTGAAAGTAAAGCTAAGATAGAAGAACTGTTAGTGGTGAAAGAATTCCCTGAAGTTTTTCCTGACGAAATTCCTAGTGTGCCGCCAGAGAGGGAAGTTGAATTTACTATTGATCTGGTACCTGGTACTAGGCCTGTTTCGATGGCACCGTATAGAATGTCGGCATCTGAATTGTATGAATTAAAGAAGCAATTGGAAGACTTACTTGAGAAGAAGTTTATAAGACCAAGTGTGTCGCCGTGGGGAGCTCCAGTGTTGCTAGTAAAGAAGAAAGAGGGTAGTATGAGGCTTTGTATTGATTATAGACAATTGAATAAAGTAACGATCAAGAATAAGTATCCACTACCGAGGATAGATGATTTGATGGATCAGTTAGTGGGTGCTTGCGTGTTCAGTAAGATTGATTTGAGATCGGGCTATCATCAGATCAAAGTGAAAGATGAGGACATCCAGAAGACAGCGTTCAGAACTCGGTATGGACATTATGAGTATTCTGTGATGCCTTTCGGTGTGACTAATGCGCCGGGAGTATTTATGGAATACATGAATCGTATTTTCCATACTTATCTGGATCATTTTGTGGTAGTATTTATTGATGATATTTTGATTTACTCTAAGTCCGAAGGAGAGCACCAGGAACATTTGAGGTTAGTATTAGAGGTTTTGAGAGATAAGAAATTGTATGCGAAGTTGTCCAAGTGTGAGTTTTGGTTAAGAGAAGTCAGTTTTCTCGGCCATGTAATTTCAGGAAAGGGTATTGCTGTAGATCCTTCCAAGGTAGAAGCTGTATTGCAATGGGAAACTCCTAAGTCGGTTACCGAGATTAGAAGCTTTTTGGGATTAGCTGGATATTACAGAAGATTTATTGAAGGATTTTCTAAGTTAGCACTTCCGTTGACTAAATTAACTTGCAAAGGTAAAGCTTTCGTGTGGGATGTTCAGTGCGAAGAGAGTTTTACTGAATTAAAGAGGAGATTGACGTCGGCGCCGGTTTTGACTTTGCCAAATCCGGAGGAACCGTTTATAATTTACTGTGATGCTTCATCGATGGGTTTGGGAGGTGTGCTCATGCAGAATAATAAAGTAATTGCTTATGCGTCGCGACAGTTGAGAATTCATGAAAAGAATTATCCTACGCATGATCTTGAACTTGCTGCTGTAGTGTTTGCGCTAAAACTTTGGAGGCATTACCTTTATGGTTCCAGATTTGAAGTTTCCAGCGATCATAAAAGTTTAAAGTATCTATTTGATCAGAAAGAACTGAATATGAGACAACGTAGGTGGTTCGAATTGCTTAAGGATTATGATTTCGGTTTGAATTATCATCCAGGAAAAGCAAATGTTGTGGCCGATGCTTTAAGTAGAAAGACCTTGCATGTGTCAGCAATGATGATTAAGGAGTTGGAATTAATTGAGCAATTTCGGGATATGAGTTTGGTTTGCGAAGTAACACCGCAGAGTGTGATGCTAGGAATGCTAAAGATTAATAATGATTTTATGGATAGTATCCGAGAGGCACAGAAATTGGATGTGAAATTGGTAGATATCCTTAATCGTTGTGGTCAATCAGAGAAAGGTGACTTTAAGGTTGATGCGAGAGGTGTGTTGAAATTAGGGGAAAGAATTTGTATTCCTGACGACGCAATTTTGAAGAGAAGTATTCTAGAGGAGGGTCATAGAAGCAGCTTGAGCATTCACCCAGGAGCTACTAAAATGTATCAGGATTTAAAGAAATTATTTTGGTGGCCAGGAATGAAAGAAGATGTGGCTCGTTTTGTGTATGCGTGCTTAACTTGTCAGAAGTCGAAGATTGAGCATCAGAAACCTGCTGGGTTGATGCAACCGTTGGACGTTCCAGAATGGAAATGGGATAGCATTTCTATGGACTTTGTAACGGGGTTGCCTGCTACTTTAAGAGGGCATGATTCAATTTGGGTGATCGTCGATAGGCTCACGAAGTCGGCTCACTTCATACCTATTAACATCACTTACCCAATTGCGAAGTTGGCGGAGATTTACATCCGAGTAATTGTAAAGTTGCATGGTGTTCCTCTGTGTGTTGTGTCGGACAGAGATCCGAGGTTTACATCGGGATTTTGGAAAAGTTTGCAAGATTCGTTGGGATCTAAGTTGAGGTTGAGTTCGGCATATCATCCTCAAACTGATGGTCAAACTGAGAGAACTATTCAGTCATTGGAAGATTTACTGAGAGCTTGTGTTCTTGAACAAGGAGGTTCGTGGGACACTTATCTTCCATTGATCGAGTTCACATACAATAATAGTTACCATTCTAGTATCGGAATGGCGCCTTTTGAAGCATTGTATGGTCGTAGATGTAGAACTCCGTTGTGTTGGCACGAATCTGGTGAGAGTGTAGTACTTGGACCAGAGTTAGTTCGAGAAACTACCGAGAAGGTGAAGTTTATCCGGGAGAAGATGAAAGCTTCTCAGAGTAGGCAGAAGAGTTACCATGACAAGCGGAAGAAGGATTTAGAATTTCAAGCTGGTGACCATGTGTTTTTGAGAGTCACGCCTGTGACCGGAGTTGGGAGAGCTTTGAAGTCTAAAAAGCTCACTCCTCGCTTCATTGGTCTGTATCAAATCTTAGAACGAGTTGGAAAAGTTGCTTATCGGATGGCATTACCACCTAATCTTTCGAATTTGCATGATGTATTCCACGTGTCGCAGCTTCGGAAGTATATCTCAGATCCGTCTCATGTGGTTAGTATGGACGACGTGCAAGTGCGGGATAATTTAACAGTAGAGACAAAGCCTGTACGAGTTGAAGATCGTGAAACAAAGACTCTTCGAGGGAAAGAGATTGTGTTGGTTAAAGTCGTTTGGTTGGGAGCTACGGGCGAAAGCATGACATGGGAACTTGAGAGTCGGATGAAGGAGTCCTATCCAGAGTTATTTGTTTGAGGTATGTTTTCGAGGACGAAAACTCTTTTAGTGGGGGAGAGTTGTAACACCCCAAATAAAGTAAAAGAATTATTTAATTAAGTTAATAATATATTTAATAATTTAATTAAATAAATTGAATTATTGGATTATTATTATTATTTTGGAATAATAATTATTATTGGAAAATATATAAGTGGAATAAGAGAAAAGGTTTTCATTTTTGGAAAAGGTTTTTACGTGAAAACTGAGAAGCTGCAGAGAAGAGGAAAAGGGCAAAGAGCTGTAGAGCAAAGGTTGGAGAACGGAAAAGCTTGAAGCTCGAAGAGTTGCCGGATTGTTAAGGTAAGGGGGGTTTATCGTCGTTTAATGGGTATTATCGATTAACATGTAATGGGTAGTGATAAGCCGTCGATTGACCCTAATTGGGATTTAGAATGCTGAGAAGTTATGTTGAATAAGTTGTATTGAAGCTGAAATTGAATTTGTGTTTGAGTGTATTGTGAATTTCTGAGCGTATAGCTTTTTACGGAAGTTGAATCGGAGGTCCGGAAGTCCTCCAACGGCGGAAAAATGCGGAAACTCTGCATTCTGCCTTGTGTTAGCGCAGGGACTGCTGTTTTGCCTGCGTTAACCGGTTAACCCAGGGTGTTAACCGGTTAACACTGTTATAAATTGTGAAAATGTTGAGTTTTGCCTGCGTTAACCGGTTAACCTATAGCGTTAACCGGTTAACACTGTTGCGTTTTGCCTGGAAGTGTAATTTTCCTGCGTTAACCGGTTAACCTATAGCGTTAACCGATTAACACTGTTGCAGTATGTAAAAATGGTTGATTTTTATGATGTAAGTGTAATTGGTGATTGGCCTATTGTATCCAATTGTGATAAATAAATTCGTGGAGTCTATGTTGCGAAATGTTGATGCAAATATGTTGATAAGTTGTTTTTGTGGAAAATATTAAGTTGTAGGCTGATGAGCCAAAGTTGAATATAAGTTGTTTTGTTGAAAATGCTGAGTTGTAGGCTGATGAGCCAAAGTTGATTTTTAAGTTGTTGTTGCTGAAAAAGCTGTTATGTTGTCGTTGTTATTATGTTGTTGAACTTTCAAGTCGTACATGCCATATACATTCATATGCATTAAGTCGGGGCTTTTGCTCACACCACGTTGGCCTGGATTGGCAAAATTATGGGGCTTTTGCTCACACCACGTTGGCCTGGATTGGCAAAAATTATGGGGCTTTTGCTCACACCACGTTGGCCTGGATTGGCAAAATTTTAAGTTGAAAGTTGAAGGCTTATGCCTTGATGCCCACTAAACTGGCAATGATTTTAAGTTGGGAGTTTTACTCCAAATGGTACCACATGCATGAAGAGTCGAGTCTCATTTGAGTTGCATTTACGTTGTGTTTGAATATGATGTTGAGTTGAATATGCTGCTACCGAATGCATGATATGATGTGGGTGATTAACGTGTAAAGTTACTTAACATAACGTGATGATTTATAATATTTGTTATATCGATTGAGGAACTCACCCTTACAGTTATATTTTTCAGGTAACGAGCAGTGAGTTGAGTAGAAGCTAGTGCTTGGAGTCTAGAGTGGTTTTAGTGGGTCATGCTCTGATAGATGTAACATCGGGACGGGATGTTTTATTTGTTGAATAAATGTTAATTTTAAGATATTACAGATGTTGAATGTTTCTATCCGCTGCGAATTTTTAAAGAAGTGTTTATGTTGAATTAAATAATGAGCATGACTGATTTTTACGGTGAATTATGTGAAGTATTATGTGACACCCTTGGTGCATGATTACTCTGATATTGATTTATATGCTGTTGTTTTAATTAAATATTTGGGGTATTTAGAAGGGTGTTACAGAACACATTTAATATCCTCCATAGGCAGAAAGGATATCATCTTAGGGATCCAGCATATGTAATCTCCTCAATGGGCGGCAGGGATCCCATCTTGGGGATCCAACATATGTAATCGCCTCAATGGCGACAATGATGCCATCTTGGGGATCCAACATATGTAATCGCCTCCATGGATGGAATTGATCATGTCTTGGGGATCTAGAATATGTAATCTCCTCCATGGGTAGCAAGGATCCCATCCTAGGGATCCAACATATGTAATTTTCCACTATGGGTGGCAAGGATCCCATCTTAGGGATCCTACATATGCAATTGCCTATATGGGTGGAAAGGATCCCTTATTGGGGATCCAACGCATGTATTTGCCACTGTGGGTGGCAAGAATCTCATCTTGGGGATCCAACATATGTAATTTCCTCTATGGGCGAAAAAGATCCCATCTTAGGAACCCAACACATTTATTTGCCACCATGGGCGGCAGGGACCCCATCTTGGGGATCCATCATATGTAATTTCCTCTATGGGCGGAAAATATCCCATCTTAGGGACCTAGCGCATGTATTTGCCACTATGGGAGGAAAGGATCCCATTTTGGGTAATCAACATATTTAATTTCCCATTATGGGAGGGAAGGATCCCATCTTGGGGATCTAGCATAAGTAATCGCCTCCATGGGCAACAAAGGTTCCATCTTAGGGATCCGACACATGTAATCGCCTCCATGTGAGGTTTCTTTATGAGCCTGGAGTTCCTACAAAGACATGGAATAACCAATAGATATATATAAATAAAGATGGGATTCCTTATTAAAATTCCTCGCTCTATGGAAAATGTAAAGGTAAAAGAGTGCACCTTGACAAACAGCTTGTCCTTACAATTGGTAGAGTTTTAATACTTGCCTATGATAAATTGACAACTTAAATAAATAACAAAACAAAAATGACTACATAGAAAATAGAGAATTCCCTATTGACCTCACACTTAATTGTTTCCCAAGGTTGGATAAGAAGATTCGTTGATCTCTCCTGCCACTTTGGGTGGCATTATCCCAGAGTTGGATTTCGTTATTTTCACGCCTAGAAAGCTCACCCTTTTTAACTCGAGGCTTTCTACATAACACTTTATGGAGATCTCCTGATCTCTCTGGACAACCCATACTCCCCCATTGGGGAGTGGATACTTCATGCATAGATACAAAGTAGATAAAGTGACTCCCATTCGTTTAAAAGTTGGTTGCCAATGTGAGTGTTGACTTTTGGGTTAGGCGCTCATTAAAGTGTCCCTCCTTAAGTCCGTTTTGGAATGCCCCCATGAACATTTCTTGGTTCATAGGGACGAACTTAATTGTGGATCTGTTGAAGTGGACAGGGTAGTCCCTCAGCGATTCTAATGGACCTTGGCGAATGTTAAATAGGTTGGTCATGGACATCTTTCTGCGGAGATTGTCGATGAACTAGTGTACAAACTTCTGTACCAGCTCTTGATAGTTGTTAATAAAGGCACAGGGAAGGTCCATGTACCCTTTAAGGACGGCATCCATGAGAGTACCTGACACTAACTTACATTTTAGATAGTCTTATGCTCCTATGATGTTCATCTACGTGTTAATAGAGGTCACATGCTCGTATGGGTCGTTGTGTCCATCGAACGTAGCCCGGGACAGAGGTTTGAAAACTTCAGGGACGGGGGCTCCCCATATTTTATTCGAGAGTGGTTGGGGATCCAATAGTTCTACCTCTTCCGGGGGTTGACCTCCTGTTGGACATGTTTGATGTTGTGGATGTCATCTGTAAATGTCCGATTATAGCATTGTAGTCCATCCATTATGGCATACATCTCCACCATGGTGTCGACATCACCTGTACTGCTAGTACCCTTAGGCGTAGGGGATATAGCTCTTCTGTTGACCATTTCCAATAATGGATAGGTGTCGGAATTGAGGGTATGATGGGAAGGGTGATGGCGATTAAAAGAGTTTCAGCCCATGTTAGTTTTACCGGACCCCATGGTGGGTGCCACTAGACTGGTCAAAAGTTACAGGTGTGCGTGTTCCCTTTCCAAGGGAAGAGAGACTCAGAGGCCTTAGTAGGTGTATAACATATTTTGTTTGTGAGGTTTTCTCATGACAGCGAGAAGCCAAATACGGTGGTTTTTGAGGTTGTTTAAGGAAGCATCTCAAGTGAGGTTAGAGATCCTGTTGGTGGTCGGTGCTGTTAGGATTCTAGGTGGGCGGTTAGGTTGACCGTGTAGGTTAATATGGTAATGATTGTGGCACTCATTGAGTTGTGATAGATGGGTATGACTTAGAGTATGTCCCTTACCTTTTAAGGGTCATTCATTTATAGGGGTCTCTAAGACCTAGGTTCCCCCCCCCCTTTTCATGGTATTAATCATTCCTTTCTTGGTAGGGGGAGGTTATTTGGCCACTTCCGTTAGGAGATTAGCGAAGAATCACGCTTCCTTGGTACCCACGTCGTGGATGCCTTTGGGCGAGTCC
The DNA here is from genome assembly GCF_024323335.1 of Lathyrus oleraceus. NCBI lineage: Eukaryota > Viridiplantae > Streptophyta > Magnoliopsida > Fabales > Fabaceae > Lathyrus > Lathyrus oleraceus. Next base: position 113,750,660 of record NC_066580.1, read on the forward strand.
TCTTGATATCGCCGGGGCAAAATGATTATTTGGGGCGAGGGCACCCTAGTCTAGGATTTTACAAATATAACACTACAACAACCATGGATTCAAATATGATAATTGACAAAGGAGAAAATGGAGTTGAAATGAACATCACGAAATATCGAGGTATTATAGGATCCTTACTCTATTTAAAGACGAGTAAGACATATATTATGTTTAGTGTGTGTATGTGTGCCAGATATAAAGTGTCACCTAGAGAATCCCATTTTAAGATCGTAAGAGGAATTTTGAGGTATCTTAACAAAACCTCCCTACAACGTCTTTGGTTTCCTAAAGGTAGCGCATGTAACTTAGTAGGTGTTTATGATTCTGATTTAGAGGGGTGCAAGTCGGATAGGAAAAACACTAGCGGAACTTGTCACTTGTTTGGAAACTGTTTGGTTTTGTTGGCATAGTAAGAAGCCTCATATAGTTTCTCTTTCTACCACTGAGGTTGAATATGTAGCTGTTGGTAGTTGTTGTGCACAAGTCTTATGGATAAAGCAACAATTGCTAGATTACGATTTAAAACTTGGTTGCATTCCGATCAAGTGTGATAACACTAGCGTGATAATCCTCACTAAGAATCTGGTACTTCAGTCACAGATTAAACATAGAGAAATTAGGCACCATTTTCTTAGAGATCATGTTGAAAACAGGAGACATTGTGTTTTAATACGTTGATACGAAAAATTAGCTTGCTGATATTTTTACAAAACCATCATCTTCGGAACCATTTCACAAGATTAATAGGGAATTGGGATTCTTAGATTCCTCGTGCTTTAAATATATTGGGATTTATGTTTAGTTTCTTTTTCTATTTGTATTTTTTTCACTAACACTATCTTGTAGCAAACCATTGTCTCACCAACCCATTGGTATGTCTCTATAACTCTTATTTCACTGCAGTTATGTTTGTTCTATATATGTTCATTGGTTTGATTATTAGATTCTATATTTCATTATTTCATCCATAACATGTTTATGATTGTTCATCTTTTCATTTAAATTATTTTTAAATGTGTATTGTTAATTATGTGCATTTGAGCATTCATATACTTGTTCATGCATTACTTAATATTCTATTCATGATAGTTTTGAACACTTAATTTTTGTGTTGACGACTGATGGTGCATGTCTATTTTCATGCTTGTTGCATGTAGCATGTCTGTCTTCTTGTTTTGTATTTGATCTATGATATTGTATATTCTTCTTATCTTTTTAGCGCATGTGTTCATGTGAAATTATTTCCCTTTGCTGCTGGTTTTTAGGTGTTTTAGACTCATTACCATATATCTCTTTTTGATCTTGTCAAAGGGGGAGAGGTTTTAATGTGAGTCTAGAATTGTTTTATGTGTTTTATGTTGTTGTGTGTGTGCAATGTTTCAAGGGGGCACATACACTTATTTTCTTTGGCTAAAAGTCGATTCAATTCCAACTGAAAGCTTTCCAAGCATCAAAAAGAGGGAAACTGAAGCTGCATATCTCTAATATATTATGGAGGAGTACCCCAATACGATTTTGTTGCTTATCTCTTAAGCTTTTGATTCATTTACTATTGTTTATTCAACCTCCTTCGTGATTGCACATCTTTGGATTGAGTTTTGAATCCATTATTTTAGAATGCATAATTCAATTGTTTGTATTTGAGTATGACCATTATGGTTTAAGTCAATTGGTTGAATTAATGGAACAAGAACCATATTTGATGCATATTTAAGTCAATTGGTTGAAAAATTGAGATTTATTGTGTATGACTCAAATCACTCACAATCTATGACTCGAATCAAATCAAACAAATAAGAACATGAAGATTCTGGTGTCTGCGACTCGAATCACAACTTACACATGATTCAAATCATGCAACTCTATGACTCAAATCACAAGTTGTACATGACTCATATCACATATCTCTTGTTAGCCACTGCCTCATTTGATTCGAATCACACTTTCTACATGACTTGAATCACAAAGTTTTTTACTTTTTCCTGGTTGGTTCTTTCCAAATAAATTTGAATCAAGCTTTGTACATGAATCTAGTCATGAGTCTTCATCACTCGAATCAGAGCTACAACATGAATCGAATCACATGAAATGGGTCACTTTTCTTTATGTTGATCTTGTTACACACTACTTGCTCATTTGACTCAAGTCAACAAATGATCTTGACTCGAATCTAACAACCATTTTCACCTATTTTTGTACATAATCTCCAGCACATATAAATTTCTAGCACTCTCATAACCAACATTGTAATTGTGTGAAATCAATAACCTCTCATTTTTTAAAACTCAAAATCTCTTGCAAACATAAACTCTTTCATCTTCAACCTCTAGTTTGATTTTAGATCTTGATCATGGAGATTTGTAATTGTTGAGGGATACGCGACTTGAAACTAGTATTTCTTGAAGGTTTGGTAAACATTTCAAGGAAGCTTACAAGATTGTGGTTGTTGTGACTGGTAGTGACAAATTCCAATGAAAAGAATGAGGTTTTTCTCTCCAGGATTACCTTGGTAGTGTTGTGCGGAAGCCTATGGATAGGGAAGGAGTTCTTCTCAATCATTAGAATGTTCATCCCTCAAGAAATCGGTGGGATCATGGGTGATTTCCACAAAATAGGATTGTGAGTAGATTGGTGAAGCTGGAAGATTCAAGAAGCGATAATGGAGTAAAGATTTCGCAGAAAGTTCAGCATAAAAGTTATGTACAAGTCAAAATCTAGATAGGAGATTTATTTTTCTCAGCATTATTATGGATTAGTGATTGTACTAACTCGTGTAATATCTGTCAAAAAATAGTGGAAGACAAACTTTTAATGGGAAACCATTGGAGAGTGGAGTAGGCTCCTGCGAGGATGATATAGTCGAAACACTATACATTTTAGAGTATTCTCTCTCTCTCTCTCTCTCTCTCTCTCTCTCTCTCTATATATATATATATATATATATATATATATATATATATATATATATATTGCATTTAATTTTTGTAGGCTATTGCAAGTTTAAGTTTAAGTTTTCGTTTCTTAGCGTAGTTTATCATTAATTCCTGTTGGTAGTGGTTTATTATGTAAGTGTATATTTTGTTAAAATCAGAGCCTAACTGAGTTTTAATGCTGATTAAAATTTGCGGACTAGTGGTGCTAGAATCCTACAATAGTTGAATTTTTTTAAAGAACACATCTCGTGTAATTAACTAATTATCAATTAAACATAATGTGTAACTTTTTGTGTGTTTTCTTTGAATAATCTGTGAAATTTGTGAATTTTTTATTTGTAATCGTGATTGATTTCCAATATAAGCATAAGATCTTTATTTTTGCTTTTATATTTCTGTGCGTTTGAAAAACTCTTATATTACTTTTTGAAAACTAGTCAATTTTTGAAAAGGTTCTCTTCACCCCCTTTAAAACTGTTTCTCTACTCCATATTCCTACCCAACATATTATGTAGCACTCATCTATTCTATTCTTAAATAGATTGCACCTACGATCTGAAACATGCCATCCTCCTCTTTTCTCTGTAGCTGACATCAAGTCATTGAAGTCACCTCCAATAAGCCAACCATGATTCATGTTAAGGAATATCTTCTGAATTTCATTCCATATCTCCTTTCCACCATCTTTCTGAGGACTAACATAAATTGCCGTAAAGGAACCATCCTTCTCCACTTTCCGGTCTGATTTTAGTGTGCATGAATTGTAAATGTTTTTGGTTCACAATGATTGTTAGCTTATCCTTCTTTTATCCCATTGCAATCCCTCCAACATATCCTTTATTATCTGTAAAATCATAGCTATCAAAACCCAATTTCTTTAATTTGTTTCTAAGTTTTTCAAGATCTACTCTAGTCTTCACAATAATTAAATTGTCTAGTTTACAATCCCTAAGATAACTCCTACTAACATGAAGGAAAGCTTTACTAACATCTCCTCTACAATTCCTCTGCCTTTTCTTCCTTATTGTGGGCTCCTCAATCTATTACTTCAAGTATGATTTCCTCCACTTCTTCCCTTTCTTCCTCCATAGATCCTTGGGCCCTAATATTTTTTGGGCCCAATTGATCCAACAATGTGCCTTTCCATGTATAAGGCTCGGCGTACACCTCATTACCGGACGAATTGCCCACAGTTTGAGCCCTTTCTAGGTTAAGACCCTTAATGAGATCATTAACCCCATTTTCCTCCATAAGTTTCTCCAAATTATTCTTTCCTTTCCCACGTTTCCCTTCTTTAATTCTCTCTTTAACTATCCCACATGATGGAACTTCAAGCTTTTATGCACGATTCTTCATTTTTTTTCTTTTTTAAAGACCATTCTTTTCTTTTTTCATGTGTCGCTCTTCCGTTGATCCATTTGAAATCCCCATAATTTTCTTTTCTCCATCTACATTACAAACATCAACTATAATGGTTGTCTCTTCAATGATTAGAACATGGTCATCAATATCATTATTATCATATTCATCATTAAGAGCATTAAACCTAGATCCCTTATTTTCTCCCTAGTATTAATTTCACCTTTGACCGTCGGTATGTTGTTACCACTCCTTTCCACCATTTGTCCTCCATGATGAGCCTTTGAATTGTTTTTCTTTACTCTTCTAGATAATTACATGATTGTCCATGGTCCCGCTTCAGTTACATTAGCTCCTCTTTTGTTGTATCTTCATTACTTCCATGTTTTTCTCCATCAATCATTCCTTGGCGTTTCTCCATGCAATCCTTAGTGTAATGTCTGAAACAAACACATGTAAGACAAAGGAGGTGAACCATTTCATCCCTCCTTATAATGCCTTATTTTTATAGAGAACATTGCTAATAATGGTTTCGTCAAATCAACCTGAATACACAATCTCACATACTTGCCTCTTTTTTGTGCGAGAGTGTTTATATCAACCTTGATTGTCTTCCCAATACGATTGCGAATGAAAGATAAGACTCTGTCATCATAATATTCAATTTGAAATCCATAAATCCTAACCCAAATTGCTAGGCATTCAATGGAGTCACTAGATGGGCATAAATTAGCGCCTCATTTTCTAACTGGGAGATAGTGGTCATATATGAGCCACATACCCTCCATTAATGCTACATGTTGATCCTTCTTACTAGTAAACGTGACCAAGAATTAATCTTGTCCAGTATCTATTATGTTAAATGATCCATGTCGCGCCCACATTTATTGAAGTCTATTCTCCAGATCCTTGTACCTTATTCGCCTCCTCAACATTTTGACGAGTACGCCCCATTTCCAAGGCTCTGTAAGTCTTCTTTCCTCTATCTCTGACAATATACATTCAGGGTATTCATACTCCCCAGATTTCTTTTCCTCAATTTTTAGACTTTTTGATGTATTACCTTCATCAACTAGATCAACCTCTCCATGATGCATCCTTATCACACTCTGCATGAAAGACTGCATCGAGTGATCCTTTCCTTTAACTTTTTTGGTACTTCTCGTTTTCAAGTCGTCTTCTCCCGATATATTTTCTTGGTTTGTCGTTGCAAACCCTAGCAAAGAAGCGCTCATATCGAAGAAAACTATTTCTATTTAATGCTATCTTTAATTTTACATATATATTAAAAATACGCATGTATTTATTAATATATTTATTTTTATCGAATAAAAATTAATTTAATAATATAATATGATAAGATAATGAGAACACCAAATTTTTAAATAAATTTTTTTTTATGTAATCTTATATTTATCAACTAATAAAATCGTTAATTTAACAAACACTTAAATTAATTTACTAATTATCATCTATCAACTATTTTTAACAAACTGAACTTTTATTATAATTATCCTTCGACAATAAACCGCAAGGCGCGAGTATGTGAGAATGCAAAGCATCCTAAATTATCCGGCTAATTCCAAAATATGGTAACACATGTCATCGTTCTCTGAATTAACATACACTCCTCAAAGAACAGCTACATCATATAGCTACTGCTAATAATTGGCCGGCAAAGTGTCTTTCAATGTTTCAAAACGAGTCAAGAAAATCAGAGCACTTGTTATTGCCAAATGGAAGCAAAAAATCTGTAATAATGTCAATGAAAGGAAATAATAAGAAATTGGAAAAATAACCCTAAGGCCAAGTCAAGGGATTCATTTTTTCTTTCATTTTCACCGAAGATGTAAAAACAAATTAAGAAAAAGAAACTAAAAATCCAATTTGACCTCACAAATTTTCTTGCAGTCTAATTTAATCCCAATGGAAATAATACTCAAATTGATCTATCTAAATAATAAATTAGTTTACTGGTTAATTTTGATTTATTATAATAGAGAAACATTTTTTTAAAAAATATTATAAATTAATTTAAATATTAATATTAATATTTGATAACATTAGTCTCAACAATCTAAAAATCTTGAATTTTGATAGATTAATTCGAAATGTTGATGATGTTTGAATTTTGTGATGAGTCAATGGACCTATATATTTTTACCCAACATCCTTGGGCTAATAAACTAACACCAATTAAATATTTTATTTTAAAAAAAAGTCTTGTTTTTCTATAAAGTTTGGTTTCCTTTAATTTTATAAAAAATAGTATTGTTTTCTTTAATTTAAGAAAACTATTGTTTGTTTTTAAAAAGTATTGCTTTTTTCTTCTCTTTAATTTAAAAAGTTTTTTATTTATTAATGAATCGTCTTAAGTCTTTACTATTGCTTATTTATTTTAAGTTTTAAGTTTTTGTGTTAATTTGACCTGACTCTATTTTTTTAAATATAAATGAATAAAAAAATAGTATTTTATGTCTTCTTCTAAGAAAAAACTTATAATTTATTATAAATTTTTTTAAAATTTCGATGTAAAATATCAAATATAATGCAATTAATTAGTCACTTTTTGGTAATAATATTGTTTAAAAAGGAACATTTGGGTGTTTATATATAAGTACTTTATTCACGCTTTTTTTTAGTAATACAATAGTTAAACATTAAAAGAAATAAATTTAATATAAATTATATATGATTTTTATGAATTTTAATTATAATATCTTTAGTAATACAATAGTTAAAATCATTTTTGGTTTCTAAACCATTTTTTTCTTGTAAATAATCTCTAAATATTAAAATCATTTTTGTTTTAGTTTGTACAATAAAAATCAGCAGAAAAATCCAAAAAAAAATCTACATGAAACATGCAAATTTTAAATCATAATATAATTCAAAGAAAAATTCACAGAAAACCTACGCCTTGTAGATTTTGTTTTAAAGAACTAAAATAAAAAATATTTAACATTCAAAAGTTATTTTTAAAACAAACGATTTATAAATTGAAAATAAAAATATGTTAATTTATATAAACGAAAAAGACTATTTAAGTCAAAAATATTTGTGCTATTTATCTAAAGAAAATAAAATTATGATAATGAGTCCTATCAATTTTATTTTTTGGGGGGAGATTTATATTAAAATCATCACTTTCTTACTCATCAATGCTAGTGGCACTTTATTTTTAGAAGAAAAAAAATTCTCACTTGTACAAAAAAATTAGTGTTATTCGAACTAATTTAGTCCGCAAGAAAATTATAAGAAATCAAATGAATTTTTAGTAAGAAAAATGTAAGAGGTTTTTCCTTTTCCATTATAACTTTAAGAAATAACTTTTATTTAAATTTAAATTCAAATTCAAATTCATCTATTCTAGTCGGACAAAACACTGTTTTCTTTTAGTTTACTTGTTATTATTACAAGGATGTTGAGTTCAGACATGTTTCCATTCAGCATTATATCAATTATTCATCTTTCTTTTTTATTTATTATTAGCACTACTTCATTTAAATTATAATAAATTGGGATAAAATACATATTGAATTAGGCGACCTAGTTGATTGGATCCATTTAGATAAGTGGATTACATTTTATCATAATTCTATTCAACATTAATATTAATTATTTATTTGTGAAAGGGAAAGATTATATTGGACTCCCTTAAGGGTTGGGAGGATATTCATTATTCAGAGATTTAACATACACACAATTCTCTTGCATTCTCTCACGTAAGAGGGTTTGTCGTCTTCATTGTATTTTTGCAAGTCCAATTGGTGCCCCACAGTGTGTCCTCGGTAAAACTAAACTAGGCCAAACTTCCATCTAACTTTTAGTCGCCCCGGTCATCTTTCTCAACATGGTGACACGACGAGCACCAAACAACTAACAACAACAGTAGTGGCGACAATAAGACCATATCAAAGATGCGAGTTGTTATGGAAGAGTTGTGTGGCTCCAACCAAATCCTAGAAAACAACATCTTAACTCTTCATCAACGTAAAGATGAAGATAACCATCCTGAAAAAGACGAGATCTTTGACCCTTAGTCTCGCTCTGGTGAAATATGGGGCACTCTAGTGCTAGAAAACTTCAAACTTCTATCATTGGTGATGTTTGACGGAAATAGCGACCTCTACAAGCACGTCGTCACCATCAATACATATATGGCAATAATTCACGATAATGATTCCTTAAAATGCAAGCTTCTATCCAGCACTTTCAAGGAAGCGACCTTGAGATGGTATATGAACCTCTCACGCCTCTCAGCAACGAGCTATTAGTATCTCGCAAGGAAACTAATTCATAAGCTTTCGGCGAGTAAGCATCGAAAGGTTTCAACAACCATCATGTTTAATGTCTAATAAGGTCACTCTAAGTCCCTAAGGGAATATCTTTCCCGATTCAATGAGGCGACAATAAAGGTGGTATATTCAAACCAGAAAATGTTTGTGGGAGTATTATAAATTTATTTGAAAGTATGACACTTAAATAAGCCTTTTGTTCATAAACTCGAGCATGGATCCGATCATAGCACAGACGGAATGTTATATTAAGGGCTAAGAAAGAAATGCATAAAAGAAAGCCAATGACGTCAAGGAACATTGTGGGACCAAACCTTCACACAAATAACATATAAATTATTATGTCTCGCCCATTGGCGTTAGGTCGAATTTCAAACAAAGTGGGAGGCTGCCACACAATTACACACCCCTAAATATGGGAAGTGAACATATATAGCATGAGGTGTTTCACACCCACGATATCTTGCCTCCTCTCACCCTTAAATATAAGAAGAGACTAATTTGAACTTGGTGTGCCCTAAGGACCCTTACCTGCTGCCAAACATTGACAAGTTGATTGATAGGTCATTTGGGTACAAAACCTTAAGCTTCATGGATGTCTACTCTGGTTACAACCAAATTAAGATGAACCCTTTAGATGCACCAAAAAATGAATCCACGTCTAATAACTATAACTATTATTATGAGGTCATATCATTTGGGTTAAAGAATGAAAACTCTACTTATCAAAGGTTGTTGGACGCCTTTTTCTGATCAAATAGGTAACAACCTGGAGGTATATATAGATGGCATGGTTGTCAATACCTCGGAAGAAGGTGATCATTATAGTGATTTATAGGGTATTTTGAAGTCAATCAGCAAGTATAACATGTGCTTGAACCCCCTCAAAATTTTCCTTTGGGATTCAAGAGGATAATTTTATGGGTTTCATGTTAACTAGGAGGAGAATATAGGCAAATCTTAATAAATGACATGCCATAATTGACATGAGGAGCCCCATTATAGTTAAGGAGGTTCAACAATTAACAGGTCGCTTGAATGTCATGTCCAGATTCCCTTCTTGCGCAAGGGAGAAGGCTTTCCACTTCTTTTCCACTACGAGGAAGAAGGAAACATTTGACGGGACAGACAAGTGTTAGGAAGAATTCACAAGGTTAAACACTTTTATGGTGACTTCATTAGTATTTATGGATCTATTTGCTTATAGGTATGATGTTTACAATAGTATATTTGATTTTCATGATGACAACACTTAAAGGTGAATTCTCCATTAGAAGTGTTGATCAAGTCCATTTGGCTTTGATAATGATAACACTATGAGGTGAAATCGTCATCAGATGTTATGCTTAAGTTGCGGTGCTAGGAGATCAAGATGTCAAAGCCTATATTTGGAGGATAACACCTAAGGTCAAGCGGCATTCAGTGGAGTCAATGAAGATATCTTACCAAGATATGTGTCAGATGATGGTGTCTTTCATGAAGAGTTATCTCAAGCCTCTTCAAGAAGAAGAATCAAGCTTCCACTAAAATGCTAAGTTTAAAGATAATATAGGCAGGAACCTGAAGCTTTAGAGTTGTGAAAGAGAGAAAATCAAAAAGATCTTTGTGTCTGTGTTTGTAAATTTATAATATTCTCTCTCAAATTTACTAAGGCAAATTACACACACTTTCAAATGATCGAAAATCCTCTCTTATTTTATTAAATCAACAAGAAAATGTTATTCTACCTAGATAATATATTAGAGACTCATTATAATCAATTATAAGGGGTTTTAACATGGCATAGTCGATTAACCCATTAGGTTTAATCAATTATCATCCTTGCAACTATAATAATCAATTATTATGTATCTTAATCGATTAGCGGCAAAGCCTTTTGAAAACCTTAATTTTTTTACTACAAAATCAATCATCTATATGGCATAATCGATTATGAGCTTTAAAAGGCACATAAATTCTTCCTTTTCTTAGACACATTTTGTCTTATAAATATAGTGGTTTCCCTCATAAGAAAACAATCTCTTGAACCTTGGAATTATCGGTAGGTACCACATCACCTTGGCAGAAACACCCTTGCTAGTTACACCATCATTGTCATCAACACCATTGTCCTTCTTCTTGTAGTGTGACTCCCTACACCTCGGGCACTCCTTCAAGTTTTCAAAATCTTTCCTATATAATATGAAATCATTACGACATGCATGTGTTTTGACATAGTCCAAACTCATTGGATACAATATCTTCTTGGCCTCATAAGTATGGTTCGGCAGCGTGTTACCTTCGGGAAGCATTTCTTTCAATAATTCAAGCAATTCAGTGAAAAATTTATTCGTCTACCCACCTCTTGCCTTAAGATTAAATAGTTTTAACACAACTGAAAATCTTATAAAACTTTTACATCCCGAATACAAAGAATCTTCCATGTCTCTTCGCAAAGTATCTACCACATAAGCATTCTTGAAAGCATCAACTCCAATATCACGAATGATGTCTTCTAGAGTATCATTCATAACTTCATAATCTTCAACTGTATGTGACATAGGTCTTTTTTTTGTCACTTCACCATGCCATGCCCATTTCATGTAATTTTGAATAATTTCAACACAACCACAATGATTGAATATAACATCCCTATGATGTTTTTTTTCGTATTAAAGCAGTTTTACAAGGACACCAAAAATCCCATTATTGTCAAGAAGGTTTTTTTTCCGTAAAATCAAGAAATTGTTTCACTCTTTTCTCATACTCTTTATTTAATCTATTGGCTTTCATCCAACTATGATCCATAATCACATAAAGCTTCTGAAAAAAAATAAAAATAGTACACAACCAACAAAAATAAAGCTTCTCAACAACAACAATAATAATGGAGAATAACAAGAACAACGGTAATGGACCAAAGTAACAACAAAAACAACAACAACAATAATAACGAACCGGAGAATAATGGTGAGAGAAATTTTCGTTCGCTAGGGTTCCTTGGAGAATAAGTGTTCTTTCGTTGGTTGGAGAAGAAATGTTATTTTGCTAGGGCTCGAGAAGTGAATGAGGTAGATAATGAGGGAATAAAAAATATAAAGATAATAACAAGAAGAAAAATAATGGAGAATAACAAGAACAACAGTAATGGACCAAAGTAACAACAAGAAAAACAACAACAATAATAGCATACTGGAGAATAATGGTGAGAGAGTTTTTTGGTTCGCTAGGGCTCCTTGGAGAATAAGTGTTATTTTGTTGGCTAGAGAAGAAGTGTCCTTTCGCTAAGGCTTGAGAAGTGAGTGAGGTAGATACTGAGTGAATAAAAAATATAAAGAGTATTTATCGCAGTTATATTGAAAACTGAGGTAACATATCCAACATAAAATCTATAAAAAAAATAAAGGAGTCTTTTTGGTTCCAAAAAGAATAAAAAAATTAGAGTGTATTTATCTCGATTTTAATGAAAACCGAGGTAATATATCCGACGTAAAATCTATAAAAATTAAAGGTGTCTTTTTGGTTCCATATAAAATATAAAACTGTAGGAGCTGGGAATTGAATCTCAAACCCTGAGCATACATTTATGTTGGTTTTTCATAAAATCGAGGTAAGAGATTGATTTTTTAAAAAATAAAACAAGGCGCTCTCATTACATAAACCCTTAGTTTTATATTATTTGTGGTGAAAGTTTTGTCATAAAAAAATTATTTGTTGTAGTGAGAGTACACTAAGACGTGGATTAATATAATAGGTCTAAAGAAAATAGTCATAAAAAATGTAGTGTTATCCCACAAGACCTCAAAGGAAAAAGAAAGCTCCTCAAATTATCAAGTTCCACCTCAGTAATGAGAGGCATCGGTTCTAAAATATTTCGATTATAATATTCTAGATATTATTACAACTGAATATCTTCTCAATACCATCACAAGGAGGCAGAAAAAGACTAATAGGAAGATCAACAATTTGGATCGTATACTCACAGAGAGTGGATCTCATATGCCTCATAAAATATTGAGTGAAGATGATGGTGATGAGGAGGATTCCGAGTAGATTATTGCTTAGTTGTTTCTTTGTTACTTTTTGTTATGATTATTGATTTTTCCTGCTTATTGTACTTGAATTCCATTTTTAATTAATGAAGTATTTTGAATTTTAAATGTTTATGCATGCTTTAGTGATCTATGTGCTTGAATACATGTCATATATGTTTATTGTCTTTCCTGCCTTTTCGATAAATCCAAATAGGGACAAGTATACTCTAGGGGGAGCATGGTATACTCTTTATATTTGTCATGGAGAGTTTAACCACTCCAATCTATCACCCTTGTTTTCTTTGTTTGTCCACCTCCTTGAGAAATGGGTTTTCATCATCAAAAAGAGGGAAAACATAGTTTTATGTGCTTTGAGGTACGGTGCCTGCAACAATCTATTTGGTTTTGAAGATGACAACCCTCTAAAGTAAAGTCTTTATCAGAAGTGTTGATCAATTTCATAAAATTTTTAAATGAGAACACTATGAGGTGAAGTCAACATCTGATGCGGTGATCAAGTTGTGGTACTTGGATATCAAGATGTCAAATCCTATCTTTGAAGGATAACACTTAAGGCCAAAAAGCATTTAGTGGAGTAAGTAAAGATCTCTGATCAAGTTGTGCATTTGATTATGGTGTCTTTCATGAAGGGATATCTCAAATCTCATAAGGGAGAAAATTCAAGGTTCCAATAAAGTGCTAAAGTCAAATACAATGTAGCAAGAAACCTGAAGCTTCGGGGTTGTGAAAGAGAGGAAGTGTAAAAGCTTATCGTGTTTGTGCCGATTGATTTGTGTCTATAAAGGTATAATATTAGCTCTCTAATTTACTAAGGAAAATTACATACACACACTTTCGAATGATTAGAAAACATGTCTTATTTTATTAAATCAACCGAATTTTTTTTGTGTGCCTAGCTAATAATTTAAAGAATCATTCTAAATAATTAGTAGAGTTTTTTACACAAAATAATTGATTAGCCTATTAGATATCTTAATCGATTAGTGGAAGAACCTTTTGAAAACCATCCTTTTTCGTACTACATAATCGATTATGAGCTTTAAAAAGTCCTATGCATCCTTTCCTTTTTTAGCCACATTTTGTCCTACTTATTTTATTTTGCACTAGAAAACATATTCTCTCTCTCTCTCTCTCTCTCTCTCTCTCTCTCTCTCTCTTCTTCTTCTTCACTTTTGCCTTAGTATTTTTTGTAACACCCCAAACTCTGAAACTTATATATTAAGCTTTACAAGACAATCTAAGGTGTCACCAATGACAAATCCTTCAATAAATCAAACATTTAACAAACACGCAATGAAAATATCAACGTCATACAACACTTGTCACCGCACACTCACCTTCACCTAAGGTATTACTACAGTGGTATCGATCTTATTTCAATTAAATAAAACAACATAAGTTAGACATTTAGTCTCAACTTCAAAATTATATAAACTGCCATCAAAATATTGAGTTATCATGTTCAACTCTCAACAACTTCAATATAAACTGAATAGAGCAATTAAGCTCCAACAAAACATAATAAGCAAACAAGCATTCCCAACCCCAATGTTACAGGATCAAAGAAAGACTTATAAACAACAATGAAACTAGATGAAGTAACTCCGGGAGCTAACTTCCACTTACAACAGCAAACTCTACTCCTGAGTATCTTCAAAATGTCCATGGTGGACAACATGAAAGCAAAGGGGGTGAAAAACAACAAACTAATATAAATAGTGTAAGGAATGCTAAGGTAAAGAACATACAACAAGCATACATTCATTATACAATCAACAACAACATAGTTTCACACCCTTTACAACAAGATGTACATATTCACAACCAATCAACAATTTCACGAACAATCAACTACATATGCAATGTACTTCACAACTGACTCATTATGATTGCAGTACCATTCATGAATACTCAGGTTCATCTTGCTCCCGATCCCCACCATAGGACTAGAGCATACTAAATCATTACCATTACCTATATAATGTTTCACCAGCTCCCACATGGAACCGGTTACTCACTCCCGATCCCCACCATAGGACCAGAGCACACCAAAATTCGTTACCATCACCATAGGTAAAGCTTCACTAATTCTTCATTAGAATTAGCTACTCGTATCTGATCCACACCATCGGACCAAAGCATACCAAAACTAGACCGAAGTCCGTACACCATGATGCATGACTCTCAATAACATGTATTTTCACCAAAAGGTCCACCAAAAGAATCACCGTTCACATCTCAGCATTTTTGCACAACATGATTCATCATGCTCAAAAATTAATTAATGTTACAACACCAATAAACAAAAACAAAGAGAGGAAACTCAACATATGTAACTTCATAAGCATTCATTCATGTTACTTCACCAAAACGTCAACACATCATCGTATAAACCAAACTATTCGATAACCGATCATACAAGTCAGTACAAACATTTCCATAATAGACACATTATTATAATTTAAACAATTCACTAAGTACTACCATGAGGTATCTCTGTGCATTAGCTTTCTAACACTTTAAACAGTGTCTCATTTGGACTTATGGAACGAAAGTTACGGCCAAAATCGTCGGACAATGCAACAAAATCAAAAATAGAATTTATGGAAATTTGGCCCAGGATAATCGATTGTCAAGGGATGGAAATCGATTATCAATAACCATTATTTTCTACTGTAATTCAGTGTCAATCGATTTTACTGTGTTATTTTCCAAAAAATTCAGTTTTTACAAATGTTCCTCTTCTTCTTCCTCTCTAAACCACCATGTATGAACCCAACCAATTTTTCCCAAAATTTAATCAACTCCAACATGAATTAAACAATGAAATCATATTATCACAACCATCACATGTTACAACACCTATTTCATCTTGATCCATGGTAATCCATCAACAATTTCATCATCAATCATGAACACAACTCAAGCATTCAAACATTGATCAATGGCAAAAATTTATACATGCATATTCATGATATTTCAAACATAGATTCAGTCATAGCAACACATATACACATAAGATCAACCAACAAATTCTCAGAATTTCTTCATACAACAATTCATCAAAGGAAACCTAGGAACCCTAATGAGAGTAACGGCTTGTCATCTCTACCCCCATCATGTAATACACCTAAATTGATAGCCCTTTCTTCCTTATTACCTTAGATTTTCCATAAAGATGTAAACTTCAAGCTCTAACAATGGAGTTTTCATTTAACCCTATCCCTTGCCTCTTTTCACCATAAAATTTTGTTTTACACCAAACTCTCTTACTATCCTTTTTATCATTAACATAATCTCCCTTAATTAGAGACTTTCACCATTTCCCTTATTTACCCTCTTATTACCATCATGACCCTCTTTGCTCTAATTTTATTTTAATAAAAATAATACTAATAATATTTCCTTTTCTCCCTACTATTTCTACTCTTCTATTTTATTCCAATCAATTAAATAAAATATTTATAGCCTAATTATTAAAAAAAATCATTATCTTAATTAAATAAATAAAATAACTAAATTATTTAATTAAAGTATCCATATTCTAGTTATTTTCTAGTCATCCTACCAAACATCTATTTCTCACCACACCCTACCAATACCATTACACCCTCATAACCACATAATTTCATTTTAATTAAGATACCAACTAATCAAATAAAATTTTAAATAATTCAATTAAATTAGTTAATCGAATTTGGGGTGTTACACTTTTGAGAGTAAATCTGTTATCTGTGAGGTGTTTGGTTCTGGTGTAAGGGCATTAATGTATTATCTCATCATGAGAAGTTTATTTTTAGTTGTGAGCTAAACTAATTGAAAATATATTTTTTTGTTATTGAGGCGAACCTCTTAAAACCAATTTTTGTTGGGAGGTCTCTGCAATTAAAACTCTCGTTTAGTTCGTGAACTTAGTTTGGTATTAAAAGCTCTCAATTGGTTCAAGATTATTCTGGTGGTAAAATATCTTTGTTGGGAGGTCTCCGTAATTAAAATTCTCATGTTTGGTTGGGAGGAAATCCATTGTAAAACTTCAGCCCTTTTGTAAGGAGGTATGTGGGCAAAATATGTCAAAAGCTCACGACCTAGTAGAAACTCTTAAGAAGAAATTCTTGGGGAAGGATTGGAAAAATCATTAGGATGAACCTCTATAAATATTTGGTGCATCTTTCTCTTTCTTTATCTCTTTACATTTCTGTTATTTATTTCCAATGCATTTCCTTCTCTCTAATTTACTTTACTTTGCTGCTTATTTCTTGTTTGTATCACAAAGTATTTTAAACTCTAATTTTCAAAGATTTTGATTTGTAAATCGTTATTCAAACCCATATAATTCACCCCCTTTTGTGTTTGGATTCATTTGCACAACTATATTAACACGCCCAATATAAGGCACTCCATTATTCCTCTATATGTTATTTATTGATAGGGCGATGTGTTTTGTTCTCATCCAAGAGAAGCATATTAGAGAGCAACCAATATACTTCTTCAAAAAAGTGTTCAAGAGAATTTAAATGAGATACCATAAGATAGAGAAGGTGACCTTGCAATCTTTATAATGGAAAGGAAGTTGAGTTTGTACGATTAGAGTTTGAAAATATTTTATAAAATATATAAGTATATAGGCATCAAAAAACCAAAGGAAAGAAAATTAGTGTAAAGTAAAAGAGATAAGGGAGGAGAAGAACATTTAAGAATTATACTGGCTCGACCTTAAGGTGACCTATTCCTGACCCCAAGATTTATTCTTGAGAGTATCCATTAAACTTAAGAGCTTCTGAAAGGATGTGTTATTGAGTGCGCAACAAAACAAGCATCTTGGATCAAGTAATGACAAGCATCTTTCAATGTCATATCACACAATGAAGAAAGGTTTTAAGTTGTAAATCTAAAATAAGCATTAAGATTAAAGTGTCGCTGATATTGTATCATGAGTATATTTACATAAAACATCATGACCTATTTAGTACATGAATATAATGACTACATATAACCAATAACAATAGAAATTTTAGCTACGCTAACACGTGGTTAGCGTAATAACTGGTCTTTCTAGATATGTCGACTTTAAAAATGGGATTTGTCCTGTCACTGGAGCAGCGTTTCCCTCTTCAGATTTCCTTTCTTATCCTCCTGCTATAGACTAGAGTGAACCTACTCAAACTTTATACTCCTCCAATACACCAAAACTCCCTTTACACTGAACTTAAAACTTCTATTTATAAGCAAAATTCTGAACCTCGCGCTCGGTGTAACGCCCAGACTACTTTCAAGAATACCGATGACCCCACAAACCAACACAGATCTTTTCAGCATGTTTTTTCCTCACTCACACGCTTTATGGGAAACTTCCTAGAAGGTCACCCATCCAAATACTACTTCAAGTCAAGCACGCTTAATTATGGAGTTCTTATTTGTTAGGTTACCTAAAAGAATATGCATTTTGTTGGTATAGGTAGTACCAATCAATCCTTATAAGCCTTCCTTCAACCATGCAGTCCCATTCCTACACAACCTTAGGATCCCTCTCATTCTTACGTGAATTTGGTGACCACTACCTGTCCTCTTTGACCTTGAGTGTTACATCTATTCTCTGCCCTCTTTGGCCTCGTGTGTTACATGCCCGCTAGCTTCCGCTTGGTTCATCCCCGAACCACATCGTACTAGGAGAGGTTTGGCTCTGATACCATTTTTCACGTCCCAGACTACTTTCAGGATTATCGACTGACCCCACAAACCAACACAAGTCTTTTTAGCATATTTTTTCCTCATTCACACGCTTTTCGAGAAACTTCCCATAAGGTCGCACATCCAAATACTACTCCAAGTCAAGCACACTTAACTATGGAGTTCTTATTTGTTATGCTACCGAAAATAAGATGCATCTTGTTGGTATAGATAGTATCAACCAATCCTTATAAGCCTTCCTTCAACCATGCAATCTCATCCGCGCACAACCTCAAGATCCCTCTCATTCCGATGTGAATTCGGCGACCACTCTCCTCCCTCTTCGGCCTTGAGTGTTACATTCACTCTCCGTCCTCATCGGCCTCGGGTGTTACACTTGATGCACCATTGTCTCTCCCAACATGCTCACCTTGCTTTGAGAACCTTGACCAGCCTATTTTCTTCTTTAGCAAGAAACGTTTGCATGTATTCCACGCGTCCCTGTTTGCCTTTACTCGGTCAATGCACCACCCTTTCTAATAATGCCCTAACCCTTGCTTCACCATGAAATACTTACACCAATTGTTGCCACCTAGCCCTACACCACACCCAACGCGCTTGTAGATAGGGCTTAGTGATCCTTGATTCTCCAGGGTTTACTTTTTTGTGTTTTCTTCATGTTGATTCGTGATTTTCCATATCTTTTCACATGTTTTTGATAAATGCATACAAGAAAAGTCCAAACAGGTGTTTCTTTACTTTTCATTGATAAATCGGGGGGTTTTGTGATGATTACTTATAAAGTAAACAAATAAGTGTCGACCTATTTAACGTAAATATAGACTTATAACTCTCATAAACTTTCCCTTTTCTTTGTCTTCAAACAAAATTATCAGATGACTAAAAAATATTGCATATTTCTTTCAACCAATTGACTGACTTTGGGTCAAAAGTTTTTTTTTTGAAATTGTTTTTATGACATAATGTTCTTTTTCAAATGCAAGTTCATAATCAATATCATGACTATCCATGAACCATATCATACAGATGAATATTTTGCTTAACCAGAGTAAGATTTTTAAAATAAATCAAGTCAACAGTTGACCATTCATCAGGATTGTGCTTTTATTGAGTATCTCTGAATGAGTGTTTCCCTCCAAAAATTCAGACAATGCATATATTATAGTGATACTTTATATTTTGTCTCAGCATTATCACAAGATATATCAGTAGTCATAGATCACTAAGGTCTTTCTTTAGGTTGTAATATGGTTGGGCTTACAAAAAATATTGGTTTTTCTTTCAATTCAAAAGCCTACAGCTTACAACCATTCTTTTAGTGCCTCTTTTTCTTTTGTATGTTTCACTTTTTGATTTTTGACTTTGGTTTCTGTCAATTTTTTTTTTATTTCCATGCACCAATACTACTTGAGTTTCTTTTGAAATATTTCCTTTTTCATTCTTCTCCCCAATTTTTGATTTTACAATACCCTTGCTTTTCTATTGTTCTCATGTCCATAAGATAATTTAGTAAACATTGTTTTTCTTTTTAAAATTTGGCTAAGGGTTGTAACTTTTAAAGAACAAAAATATTTCATTGTACGACTCAAAGAGGTTTGTCAAAGGATTCTCACCCTCACTAGGTAGGCTTTTTAGGTCAAGTAGTTTTTTATTAAATAAAAACAATGCCTTGATCCTTTCTATAACTTTCAAACATATCAAGTAATTAGTAATACTAGTACAAAATATACATAGTTATTATGCGTGTATACTCTCAATATTTAGTAAAACATGAGGTTACACACTTCTGACTTAAGTAGGCTTTACGATTCCTGACTTATGTCAACGTATTTTCTTAAAATCATAGAAAAAAAATCAAACTTTGAATAAAGAAAAGAATTCATATTCATGTTATTTTCCACATATATTAAGGCATCAATCATGTCGGGTGCACTGTTTGTCGCGTTGGGCGCAACCTCAGTGATAGCAACAAAACCTATTTTTTTCATGTATCTTTTATATTTTTTGCACATTCAGATTGGGGATCAAATAGTATCAGATGCATCATAATATTCAAAATGTGTAGGAGCTTAGGTGTGTCCATGTACTTAGTACAAAGTGCCGTCTCACCCAAGTCCAACGTGCATGGTGTCTATGTAATTGACTCTACAAATATTCAAAAAGAACTAGAATCGGTCAAAAGAAAATAAAATTAAACTAAGAAAGCAACAAAAACTTCACAATGATGTCAGTTGCCTTGATGTTCTGATCAATCTTCCTCACTTGTTGTTTCTTCACCCTCTATCCCTTCTGGTCCTTCTTCGTCTTCTACTTGAGCACCTCATGTTCCGCTTCCACAAGCATGATCCTTATCACACCCATAATGGAATTTCTTATTAGTAAACCATATTAAATAGCTATTAAACTCGTCTTGAGTGGGAATTTGATCAAATGGAGCTTGTGGCTCTTGAATCCGCAATTGTAACATGTTCAAAGAATTATTGAAACATAGCATACCTCGATGAGACGCCTCAAAGATGCCCCACCCATAGGAGAAGCAAACTCTCACAATAGGATTCATGTTATCAAAGTTAACCTCTCTATGTGGAGGTCCAATATGTACAACAAGATATTCTTTTGGTGGTGATGGTGGTGAAATTTCATCTATGTGGTCTATGTAGTGTCTTGTGATGAATGCTTAATCCAAATTTTCTATTTGCCTTAGGTGGTGATGATCTGGAAGATTAACACCATGATGCATACACAACCTTATAATCAACTCAAGGAACTGATAGCATGCATTTTTAAGGATTCCATAATCTCCCAGATTTTGTGGGAGATGAGTCTAGCAATGCCTACTTGTTTCTCTTTTACTATGTATCAAATAAGTTTTGAAGTTTTCATGGTGACATAGGAGGTATGGCTTACCGGTATCACATTGTTAACTAGGAATGTCATTCAAATTTGTGTTTAGATAGTAATGTCGTATAACATGAACAAGAAGTTCGGGTTGTCCTAGTTGGAATGTTTCCCATGGTTCATATATATCAACAACTATCTTATCATATTTACAATTTCCTTTTTCTAGTTGTATTGAAAAGGGATCCAACTTCCTAGGGTGTGCCACACAATTGTCTTTGAGGTATGCATGGATGACATCCCTATCATATAAGACTTATCAGCCCTGTACCCAAGAAATTTTGGCTAATGGTGCTTCATCATTTGGTTTGGAGTTGACATAAATCTCATATACTATTTCCAAATTGATATGTTCTATTAGAGTTTCTAGAACACCCTAACCCCATAAGTTGATCTTCCGCACCATATCTGGATATTCCCCATGTTTTTCCAATTCCATAGTCTTTTCTTGAATGATATTTCTTTGTTCTAATTCAGTGTAAAGTTGCTCATGCATAAAGCTTCTGAACCTTTATGCATCATATGGTATGGAAGATGAACCAACATTTGAGTCTTTCCTCTTTCTACCAATGTATGATCTTCCTGAACCCAACTGAAACACATAACGAAAACATATATGGAATTTGGAATTGTTAGCATAATATGACATAATTTCCATATTTTTTGAAAATCATGATATTACGGATATTTTATGTATATGTTGTATTAAACAGACAATTTAGATATACAAACACATTACTCAAGTGATGGATGATTTTCAAATTTATCAAAGTTTATAACATGCCTATTTATCTTTAAAATGCAAAAAATTTCCCTATTTTATTCATTCAAGTTCCAATTAAAATTCTCAAATTCATCAATCCTACTTTATCCTATTGTATCATTATGGAGCAATGTAGTTACCCTAATTTTAACCTAATTTTGGGCATTCAAAACAAGTTTGAGAAAAGTCTATAATGAATGAGAAAATTGAGAAAAGTATAGTAGAATAGCATACCTAAGAAATCTCTGTAACGGATTGAAGTTCGAATTAGTGGAGATTTTCACCTTGAATGGTGCTCTCTAGAGTGTGCTAGGGTTTTTATAAAATTATAGAGGTGAAATGAGTGACAAAAAATGAATGGGGAAGTTTGAATTCGTGTTTTTCATGATTCCCAAAGTTCTGAAACAGACCTCTCGATGGGCGAGCTATGCTGCATTAGTTGAGAGTTTGTGTTTCTGACTTCTGGTCTTCCCTTGGGCATGTTAGGTGAGAAATGGTCTAGCCATTTTTCGCTTAGCGAGCCCATGTTTTTGTGACTTGACGTGTGCTTTTCATTAATGTGATTTAAATTTAACTAACTAATTAAATCCTAATTCTAAATAAAACTATAAAATGTGGTTGGGTTGCCTTCCAACAAGCGTTTATTTAACCTCAATAGCTTGACAATAATTGGTGTCACGTGACACCTATAACCTTGTAATTTACCTTACGATATTTGATTCTGACTTTGACTTCTCGTTTGTTCATATCCACGAGCATCCTCACCGTTTTCATGAAAGGTCTTTTCAAGATGAGAGGTACTTTTGGGTCTTCCTTGACATATAATATCATAAAATATATAGAAAATGTGTGGTTGTCAACCTGTATTAGTATATTCTTGGCTTTTCCCACTAGTTTCTTGGATGTTTTGTCTACCATTTACAAGTCTCTTGCATATGCCTTTACCTGCAGATACTCAAATCTATCTATCATAGACAATGGCATAATATTGACACTTGAATTAAATCAATGAGTGCATTGCCAATTTCTATATTACATATAGATACAAGTAATACTACTACTCTAGGGTCGACTTCCTTCCTTGGTAGGTCCTTCAATTCTTCCAGGAAGGATTCATCTTGCACTTCTTCTTCTTCTGACTCTTTTTCTTATTCTTGATTGGATTTAACATCAATATTATCATCCATAAAAATACCATTGCAGCTTTATTTTGGATTATTCTTGGTATTTTCACTGAATGTGTTGCTCAGGAGATCTGAGAATTGTTCGGATAATTTGCTTACCTGTACTTCAAGGTTTTTAATGGAGTCTTCGATATTTGTGTGGCTAGCCATAGATACATCCATAAACTAATTGAGTGCATCCTCCAACTTTTTTACTTTATAGGATAGTGGATGTGCATGTGAGTAATGCTGACAAGTTTTTTTTATTGGATGGATCGACTTTGAATATCCACCCTTGATTGAATTTGTCATTCTGTGGGAAGTTGTTTTAATAGTAGGGGACAATATGGTTGGATGATCTCTACTGCAGAGTTCACAAAATAAAATATGCCTCTGTTGAGGTACTTCATGCATCTCCTTCAATTGTTGTGGCAGTTTTGACCGTTGTTTAGTTAGTTCATCCACTGCTTGAGTTAATAACTTGTTTTGAATGAGAATGGCATCATTGGTATTCAGTTCTATCATACCATTATTATTTTGATAAGGTTTCCATTTGTGTTTTCCTTGATGATCAATGAGTTTCATACTCTTAATGATTACAGTTACACCTTTAACGCTTTTGGACATCAGAGAACCTCCGACAGTAGTATCTAGTAACAACTTAGGTTATTATTGAAGTCCATTTCTAAAAATGTGTATTTGTGTGTGTTCTTAAAAATCATGGTTTGAACATCTTCTCAACATGGATTTATACCTTTCCTATGCTTCCTAGAGAGTTTCTGTTACACCTTGAGAAAACATCGTGATGGTAGTCTTTACTTCCATGAATTTGTTATGAGGAAAAACATGTTTAGGAATGTTTCCTCCAACATATTCCAAGTTTTCATTATGTTTGTAGGTTGGTCTAGATACCACCCTTTCTCTTTTCCAATCAGTATGTGGGGAAACAACCATTGGAATATCGTATCTTTCTCATCTTCTAACTCTCCTAGCGTAACATCAGTCTCGTAGAATTCGGTGGGGTGTGTATACGGGTCTTCATGATCTAAACCTGCAAAAGGGTTAACATACAAAATTTGTAACAAGCCCGTTTATTTCCCCTTTGTTGGAAATTCCTTTGTGTTCCAACTAAATGAGCTAGACGTCCGGGCATATGTTGACACAGTGTGCCAACATTGTTATTTCCATTATTGTTATTTACTTCATGTGTTGTTCTTTATTCTTTGATAGAAGACTCTTCTAGATCAAGCCTCTTGGTTTTTTCCCCTATTTTCATTAAGTTTTCTATGTGCGGTTCTTTTAATTTCAGGATCGAATAAGAGTTGTTCAACATAAACCTTACTTCGCATAAACTAGAAAGAATATATCTACTTTTAAAGGTTAGTAGGTTAGTAATTCTAAATAAAATATACATAATATAGAATTATACACAAATATATATATATATATATATATATATATATATATATATATATATATATATATATATATATATATATATATATATATATATATATATATATATATATATATATATATTTGTGTGTGTATGCATGTGTGTGTGCGCGCGCTTAAAATAATAAACTATAATTTAATCTTTAAAACTTAGCATCACTCCCCAACAACGGTGCAATTTATTGTGTGTGTAGTAAAAGTAAGTTTTATAATTATTGTATCCATAAAGATTGGAGGTTATAAAGAAAGAGTAGCAGTGATTTATTATCTTAAGAAAGAAAAGGGTTTTGTGTTTGTTGTGATGTGGAAATTTAAATAACAGAAAGTAAAGTTGGAGTTTTCAATGTTAATAATGAGAATGCTTGTTAGGGGTAGATTTCATCATTATGTATCTATCATGCAAATTCGTAGGTCATTAATATTCTATTCTACCCAGGATATAATGATACCACCTGTTACCCTCATTCTTATCTCCTTTCGGTCTCCACTTCGTGAGATCAGTGTATTACTAAATAGAACAATATATGTTAGTATTAACCAACACAAATCATTAAGTCCCAACAATCGTAAATGAGCGAGATTCCACACTGATCCTGCTATAATGCCTTTGGATATTGAGCCTATACCTATGTTTAGGATTAATACTCAATAGATTATTATCTTGTATCTAGTAATGACAAACACTTTTCGATGTCAGGTCACACCATGAAGAAAGGTTTTAGGTTGCAAAGCTAAAACAAGCATTAAGATTAAAGAGTCACCAATATTACATCATGAGTAGATTTACATTGAACACCATGACCTATTTAGTACATGAACATAATGACTTAACCCCAATAATAAATTTGTTAGCTACGTTTACACATGTTGAGCGGAACAGTTGGTCTTTCTAGAGATGTTGACTTTGGAAAAGGGATATGACATGTCACCTGAGTAGCGCTTTCGCCTTCATACTTCCTTTTGTATGTTGTAGTCCAGAGCGTACTTACTTCAATTATGTACTCCTCCAATCCATATAAACTCCCTTTTTACTGAACTGAAAATGGGGGCTAGTGAGACTTAATTTTTCAGGATTTGGTTTTGCCTATTTTCTTCTTGTTGGTTCGTGGTTTTCTAGTTCTTTTCACTTGTTTTTTATAAATGCATACAAGAAAAGTCCAAACAGGTCTCTCTTTATGTTTCATAGATAAATCAGGAGTTTTTATGATGATTACTTGTAAAATAAGCAGATAAGTGCCGACGCATTTAACGTAAATCTGGAACTTATTATGTGCCCATGAAGCTCCTTATACAAGGAAATGAAATTTCCAGGCTAACTTCTAATCAAATAGAGAACAAGGCTTGGAATGTTTAGTCTTCAAACCAAACATAGATTTTTCGCGAACTGATCTCGAATCAAGATAGAGTTTTGAGTTGGCTATCCTTTGAACCGGACCGGTGTTTTACATAGGATGACTAGGAATCAAATTGATATTTCTATTGGGCTGATCTCAAACCTATATAACTTTTACACCAGGATGAACTCGGGGACTAAGAGAGATTTTAAACGGGATGATATTGAACCGGTAGAGCTTTTAACTGGGTTGATATCAAGAACTATTTTGGAGATTTTCACTAGTTGATCTCCATGAACCAAAAGAGAGCTTTTTCTCCAAGGAGAAGCTCACGAGCCAAACATAAACTTCCTAAGACAATCCCCCCAAAACAGAAGAGCTTTTAACTGGTTTAGCTCGTAACCAATATACCAACTTTCTATGGAATAATTATTTACTCAATAGAAAAACCACTCATGGTAAATTTACAATTTTTCCAACACCTAGTACAATTATCCTCACTTAGACTCAAGAACACCCTCAAAGCACTTTGGCTAAAATATGTGAGAAAACTCATATATTTAGAGAGATGATGAGAGAAATAAAAAGTGAGGTTTTTACTCGTTTTCTAGGTGTGAAAAAGTGATAGATAATCTCTCTATTTATAGGTCAAGGCTTGATATAAATTTGGAAACAATCTATAAGTCAAATCAATGTTGTAATCGATTAGGCTGATCAATTAGACAACCCAGATAATCAATTTTTAAGGCTACAAATGGAATGTTTTATAATTATTACCAATCATTAGGATATTGTCCAAATCGATTTTAGACTTAACTAAGCATGATCTAATCGATTAGGCTAATAATCTAATCAATTATTCATTTGGAAAATGTCTTATAATCAATCAAACACTCTCCTAATCAACTGGCTAGGCCTCAAAAACATTTTGTTGGTGCTTTAATTAAAATATGTTAGGTTTCTCAAATGTTTTTAGTGTATTTGATTTATCTATAATGTTTCCAAAAATACCCATGTGTCTTTACAATACATTGGTAACTTAGACAGACACAACTAGGCGAGCTTTCACACTTCGTCTCTGTCACAATTCTAAAGATTCAAGTCTAGGCATTTTTGTCTTTGACTTTAGTATCATACAGGATCCTTGAATCTTATTTATGAGACTTGATACATCTTCATGTTGAATACCATTATCTAAGAGTTAAGAAGAACCAATGATCCTTGAAACCAAAGTCTTCACTTGAAAGTTGTTTGACCATAATGCTGACTTTAAATAGATGTCTTAATCTTTAAGAGCATAGCTTGATTATGGAGGATAACTTGATCAACCAACTTGTGCATCTTTAACTTCTTGAGCTATCTTTAAGAGTTGCTTGACTTCAAGTCTTATCACCATCAAAACTAAACAACTACTAAGTTGACATGCAATTTTTTTATCCATAAGCTTCACCATCTTGGATCACTTTAACTATACATATAAGCACATAGATCCACACGGAAGGCCCAATTAACCTTCTTATATGGCAATCCCTAAGGTTTGAGTTCACATATAGTAATAACCAGGTCAAATACAATTCCCTCGTTGTAGGAATGAATCTAACTAGAGAAATGGGTGATCCAAACCTCAGAGCCAAGAGTGAATCTCAGTTGATCACCAGTTAAGTCGCCAGGAAATGCTAGACAAAGGAAGATCAGCTCATCTAATATCTTCAAAATTCACAAGATTTAGAAAATTACTTCAAGTTCTTTAAAGTGGTTTATGTGCCTAAAGAGGAGAATGCATGTATCAGTCTCTTATACAAACTCGCAAATGCCAAGAAGCCTGGACACATAGAACATTTATTCATGAAACTTCAGTCGCTCCTAACACAAATAAAGAAGATACTAACACCATAGATGTCAACATAACCACATGTTAGAATATGTTAATAATGTGTTACCTGACCATGTAAGAGTTGCCCTATTTTATTTTCAAGCGGCTTCTTGATGGTCCAGGAGGACCCTCCTCCTGCCTCTGAATCTTAGGAGTCTGAGCCTTACTAGCCTGGGATATTTTGCACTAGAGCTTCTCGACATCAGTAGTCAAACCCTTGGGTAAAGGTGGGGGCAAACCCGTATGTTGTTGCGTAGCGTGCATTTGAACCAAATGCTTTATCCTTTTATCAAGAGAAGTTCCAGTTATATACTTGTAGAAGATGGGAGAGGGAAAACTATTAGCACATATAAAGATGATATGTAGAGGATCGGATCAAAAGGTATTCTTTCATACCATAAAGCTTACCCAATTACTCCCTATTGCCATCTTCAGGGTTCTGGATGATGAGAGTCCAAGGGTTTAGGGTCCGAAAGCATTTCAAAATATGAATCATCTTCTGGTAAATAGGGGAAATAATTCTTGAATACACCCTTTTGATGAGTCGAGGATCTTGCATCCATGATAGAGGAAAGAGGGGGACACCCATTGTAACGCCCCGTTTCTCGTATTTTTATTTCTCATTGGATTGAAATTAATTTTATTCAATTATTTGTGTGTTCGGGTAATGTTGCGGGTATAATTGAGATGTGTAGAAATTAATTATAAATGTAGTTAATTTATTTAATTAAAAATAATAGAAAATAATGGGTTTATGATATTTGGGTGGAAAATAAGAATAATGAGAAAATAAGTGAACGAGGTAAAATTAAGAATAATTTAGGGTCAAAGTGAAATAATTAAAAGATTAATATTAGGTTAATATTAATAGAGGGGGAGTGGAGTTATTTTTATCGGTACATACAATTAAAAATTAGGAGACGGAGCTTTTGTGAGAGAAAGACAAAGTCAAGGGTTGGAGAAGGAGAGAAGCCATAGTCAAAGCTAGAATTTGCTGCTAGAATTTTGAGGTTGGGGGGGGGGGGTTAATTCATATATGGGTGTCAATTTGTACATAGGATAGAAAAGTTCACTTTCCTTATTCTTCCCTTTTCCCTTTCTCCGTTGATGGAGTTTGAGGTTTGAGATGGTTGAGCAAACCTCTCTAACACATGGTGTGATTGTTGTGATTTGATTATTTGTTGTTACTACTGAATGTATTTTGTTGAATTGATGAATTTTGTTTGATTGATTTTGATATTAATGTTAATGGTTGGTGTGTTGTGTTAATGGTGAGTTTGGTGATGAACAATTGTATAAAAATTGGTGAGATAATGAGGAGTTATATGAGTTTAATGAGAAAAATGGTGATGTGTAAATTTTGTCATACAATTCTATTTTGATGATAAATTAATCGTGTAAAATGTTTATCCATGTTAGAACATGATTGGGTAGGGTTTGGACTAGATAGATGATGAAGAAGACGAGTTAATAGTGGGATTTCTAGAAACTTTCCAGACAACAATCGATTGGTTCCTCTGGAACGATCTATTGGTTCACCAAACTCAGCAAAAGAAATATTTTACAGCAAGCTCAGACCAATCGATTGGTCCACGGGCAACAATTTATTGGTTCCCCCTATTATTTTTGCCATAACTTAAGTTTCGTGACTCCATTTGAGGTGTGGTTCAAAGCGTTGGAAAGATAACGCATAGTGTTATCCTTTGGTAATGCCATAAGAGTTTAATTTTGTATGTATGATTAACGATGATTCATAAAGAGATAAATTGTTATGATTGTCTTCTAATGATTGATATGTTTGTGTATTCGATTTGAAATTGTAACCAATGTAGCCTTATGATTAACATTATTATGTTGTTGTTTAATTTATGGTATTGGTTCAGAGAAGGAACCTATAACTTGTGATGGCCTTATATTGGAAATAATGATGTTGATTTGATTGGTTTAGGTGTTGTAACCAATTTCAAGTAACTAATTTAGTCTTGTAACTAGCTACAAGTTATGAAGTTGGGGTGGTGGTGATACCTTCATGCATATGTATATTGTTGCATTGCATGTATCATGTACATTTGAGATAGTTGAGTTGTGATATAGTGTTATGATCATGACATGTTCGATCTAGTGTTGTGATTTGGACGTGTAGTTAGGTTTAGAGATGAACCTGATGAGTGGATGACCTTTGAACTTCCAAAACTTGGTACCACATGCATTAGATTAGAGTCGAGTAGTGCATTGCATACATAAAATGTATTGCGTGATTAATTGTTATGTGATTGAGTTTTCTGATGTTGAGAGTACTTGTGTGTTATCTATCCTTATTGTACTTTGCATCGTTATCATATTTTGAATTATATTCTCACCCCTGTTTGCTTGTTGTGGTGGCTTTACGCCTATGTTTGTAGATACTGAGGTAGATACTGAGGAGCCATAGATGTTATCGTGTGGGAGATGGATTGTACCTTCTTTGTTTATAGTTTTCCGCGTATTGTCTAGTACTTGGTGTCGCTCTGATAGTGTAATATTGGGACGAGGTCATTGTTTATTTTATTCCACTTATTGTTGAGTTGTTATTGATCTAATTGTTTTATTTTGGTTAAAGGAATTTCTATTTTTGAGACCATGAATAGATGTTATTAATGTTAGACGAGGGCAACGGTCTAGGAGGGGGGTTAAATAGATCGCTAAATAAAATTTTCTTATTAAAAATTTTGCTTTGAAAAAATATTTTCTATGGCAAGCGGAAGAGAATCTGGATCGACTCTCGTCTATCCGAACCGTTATTGATATAATCGAATATGTGTATAAACTGTAGTATAAAGTGTGATAAACATGACAAAAGCAAACGAACAAATTCAGTATAATTTGTTTGAATATAAACCACACTAAGATAAACGATTTCCAATGAAATATAAAAATAAACTTGACTAAGGAATTTTATCGAACACTTAGTGTGCTGTCAAATTATCAAATACTTGGTGTGAAATACACCAAGATTAATTCTCTTTATGTTGAAGGTGTGACAAATCAATTGCAATTGTTTAGATTGCAATGGTTTCACAAAAATAGTTTAAGACACCTTAACACAACGAGAATTTTCAGCAAATAAAATTACACATTAAGTGTTATCAAAAATGTAAAGAGAGAGAGAGAGAGAGAACACCAAGATTTGTTTAGACAGTTCCCAAATTATCCTCACTATGGGTACGTCTGCCCTTAATTCGAATCGAATTGAGATATTATAATTAACTTTTGCAATATCAGTTTATAAGAGAAGTAGTTGAAATTCAAACCCTCAAACCCTATGTTTGATATTGATCTTACATTCTGCTCTTCCCTTGATCTTAACTAGATCAAGTCACATAAGACTTCTAATTTGATCCTCTGGTTACCACTACTCCTTTGACCGAACCTCCATTCTTCGAATCTTTCAATTGGTTGAATCCCAATTGCGAAATCTTTCCCCAAGTATTTCAATTGATCCTTCAGTTACCGCTACTCCTTTGCAAGAAACCCCAGTCTTCAAAGCTTTCACTCGGCTGAATCCAAGTTACAAAGACTTGTGCAAAAAACCCTAAATCAACCCTTGATCTTGGAGGAAAACCCTTAAATCAACCCTTGATCTTGGAGAAAAACCCCTAAAGGTTTTATCAACGAAACTCCCAAAGAAAAAACTCAACCCAATTTGATTACACCAACCTAAATTGGATCTTATTAATCTTATTTTGATGACAAAAAACAAAAATGATTATGTGTGGTTGTTGAATGCATGGAAAGAAAGGTTTAAGATGATGAGAAATTTCTAAGTGTGTTTTTTATTTCAATTGTTTAGAAATGATGCCTGAATGCATATTTATATGTATGTGTGTGTGTAGAAAAGAAATGAAAAATCATATTTTTAGCATGTAATGGCTTATTAAATCTAATTTTACATGTCCTATAATTATGATGCACATATAGACAAAGATGGTAAGGTCCAATATACACAAAATACTAAACTACCTAGTTTTGACATCATTCAAAAAGTATATAAGAGTATAATGCACTCACATACTCCCCCTTTTTATGATGGCAAAACATACTAAGCACTTGGCGTCTTTGGCAAGCCTCCCCCTGAATATGTGCATCATAAAACCTTGTATTATTAAATGTTTTAAATTTCGTTGTGATATGTTAAATGATGAAAAATGTTTATATTAAGAATGTGTGACACCCTTTGGTGGAAAATATACTCTGATTATATTATAAAAAGCGCTCGGGGGTTTTAGGGTGTTAAAGGCATCGCCCCTATGGTCACCCGAGAGGCATCACCCTGTCCTTTCACTCATACAAACCTATCTTTCAAATCCTCATAAGGGTTTGCATAGGGTTTCATAAAGAACCTTCCTGGTAGGGAACGTAACATTACCCAACCATTGTTAGGAAGAATCTTTGTGCTAAATAAAGAAAGGAACACCCAAATAGTGGGAGGGACACATAGGCTACAACATATTATCTAGAAATCCATAATCATACTCCATATATTGGGGGTGATCTGGGAGAGGGAGAAATTGACAATTGTCAGAAATCTACCTCCAAAGAAATAAGATGGACCAAGACTCCCAACTCGTGAATAACAGGTAGGTAAAAATAAAAATAAGGGGCAAATGGCTCTCCATAGGTGTCCATATTGGCTTTCTCTATTTCTGAATAGGGCTCCAATATCACATCCTCCTCACATCTTGTATCGGAAAACCTAATGCCCCGATGAAACCTGTTGGCCATGTCAGAATTGGAGTATAAGGACACAATATCTCGAGCATGAATACACTTGATGTTCTTCTTACCCATTTTTACTTCAGGTGTAAAAGCAGGGATATCAGTGTATCTGCCCAAGGAAAAGGAACAAATTTCTCACCCCCTCTTCTTTCCTCCTCCAAAGTTGTCTTAGGCATGTGTATTTTTATGAGAAGTGAAAAGTAGAAAAGAAAAGGGAAAATAGAAAAATATTTTCAATGGAAGTGTATCAGTCTCTTTATAGAAATCTAATAGTATTAGCAATATATCCACCCAAGGGAATAACATTCGCAAGGAGTGGAAAAGTTCTTACACGTGGAAGACTCGTGTGAGAGAAACATGCTAGATTGATTTTCCCAAGAATGCCATCAAAAGTTGCATTAAATCCTATTCATGCTCTTTTTCTACTAAAACACTCAAGCTTTCACAATTGATTGGGTTTTGACATCTCAAAGTTCACTCAAAATAAACTTGACATATCCCACTAGCATATGGCTATCCATGAAACATCTGGCCAATGATAGATACACATATTTCAAACTGAGGGAGTCTCCCCAAGCTGAGGGACTTGCCTCCCATTCAAAAGGGTGTCTTAAATTGAGGGACTCGCGTCTCATTCAAAATATTTCCTTTAAATGAGGGACTCTCACCAAACTAAGGGACTCGCCTCTTATTCGAAAGGATCATTCCCCAAGACAAGGGACATGTCTCCTATTAAAATATTTACCCCATACCATGGGCCATAATTTGAAATAATCCTTAAAAAACTTTACCTATTTATAAGTCTGTATGCTTGAGGGACTGTGTAGTGTTATATTTGTAAGAACAATTTTAGTTCTATAATGTATCTCTAAGATTTTGAGGATAACAAAGGATGAAAAAAAATGGTACCCTAATGAAATTTTTCTAAGTGTGCAGGACTCTGATCAAAATAATCAGATAGACAATAATCAGATACAAAATCAAGCGCTAAGATACTCCTCAGAAGTAACGTAACCAAAAGTTTCTGACTCTGATCCAACAGGCGCTAGAAAAACTAAAGAAGTCAGACACTCTAAAAGAAAAGAATGAATCCAGACTCTGAAGACATACACTCTGAAGAAGTCGAATAAAGAGAAACACAGAAGACAGTCAGATACAAGCATCCTCTGAAGACGCAAATTGCTAAAAGAAGACTCTGACTAAGATCCGCTGATTCAAGAAAGCTTAACATTGAAGAAATTTGTTTATAGAAAGAAACTATTTTTAGAAGGAAGTTATGATGTGCCCAATACTGCTTTGGAAAGAACCAAGAGAGTAATGACTCTAATCACTCTTCAATGACCAAGATTCTGTCACTAACTCACCCAACGGTCTTCTCCTTCTCCTTAAAAAGGGATGAAACGCTTCACAAGATATACAGCTGAGACACACAAGAATACAATTTCTCAATTACCTTCTTTCACTCTCTCACGAGTTGTTGCTCTTACGTGAAAAATTCTTGTTATTATATTCTGTAATATTTGCTTATTTTTAGAAGCACTGTGTATTACTAATCATATCATTACTGAGATATTTCCTCAAGTGACTCTGTGTAGTCTGAATACTTGAGAGGGCTAAGGGATTAATTCTCTTAGACGTTTGTTTGTGTAATCTTCCAAGATTAGTGGATTAAGTCCTTTTTGAAGGTGAAATCACCTTGGCCGGGTGGACTGGAGTAGCTTTGAATTTTAAGCGAACCAGTATAAAATTCTGTGTTGAACCTTTTTATTCTGCGTGTGTCTTAGTTCGTAAAAAGTTTTATTTTCTAAAACAATTCAAACCCCCCTTTCTTGTTTTTCTCTATCTTTAATTGGTATCAGAGCTTCGGCTCTGTTATTGATTTTCTAATCAAACACTTAACAGTGTAGAGAGATCCAGCTTGAGAAAAACACTATGGCCAACACCAATGAAAGACATAGTTACAATGCTAAACCTCCAATCTTTGATGGAGAAAAATTTGATTATTGGAAATATAGAATTGAAAGTTTCTTTATGGGATATGATTTTGATCTATGGGACATAGTCACAGTCGGTTACACGCCTCTTGTGTCTAACGCTGGTGTTGCCATTGCCAGAAGCAAAATGACAGATGATCAGAAACGCGACTTCAAAAACCATCACAAAGCCAAAACGATATTGTTGAATGTCATTTCCTACAATGAATATGAAAATATGACCAACAGGGAAACAACTAAAGAAATACTTGACTCCCTGAGGATGACTCACGAAGGAAATTCTCAAGTCAAAGAGACAAAGGCTCTGGCTCTAATTCAGAAGTATGAAGCATTCAAGATGGAGGATGATGAAGCTATAGAGGTAATGTTTTCTAGATTTCAAACTTTAATTGCAGGACTCAAAGTTCTGGACAAGGGCTACACAACTGCAGATCATGTTAAAAAGATAGTCAGAAGCTTGCCAAAGAAGTGGAGACCCATGGTCACAGCATTAAAGTTATCAAAAGATCTGAACAATATTAGCCTTGAGGAACTCGTCAGTTCACTAGAAGTCACGAGATAGAACTTGAGGAAGATGAGCCTCAAAAGAAGGTCAAGTCGGTAGCACTAAAGTCCAGATCTAAAAGATGTGAACCAGAAAGAAACAAAGCCTTCCAAGCTGAAGAGGAAGACAATGACGACTCTGAAAAGGAAGACTCTGACGATGAAGAAGAGTTATCCCTGTTGACCAGAAGAGTAAAATAACTCTGAAGAAAAAGGAATAACAACTTTAGAAGACCAAGACCCAATGGAGATCGCTCAGAATCAACCTCCAGAGGTAAGTCAAACAAAGAAATAACATGCTATGAATGTAAGGAAACAAGTTATTACAGAAACGAATGTCAAAAGCTGAAGAAAGAGAGCTCCAGAAGAGAAAGCTTCAAGAAAAGCTCATTCAAAACCAAAAAGGTACTAATGGCCACCTGGGACGACAGTGAATCTGATTCCTCTGAATCAGACTCTGAAGAGCAGGCAAATGTTGCATTCATGGCTATCACCTCTGGAAATACATCAGATAGAGAATCTAATCCTGAAGAGGTATTTTTTGGTCTTTCTCGCTCTGACCTTGAATCATGCCTTTCTGAAACTCTAAACTCATATCAGAAACTTAAATAAAAATTAAAGGCTTTAAAAGGGGTTCTTGAAAGAACCATATAAGAATGTGATAAGCTTGAGATGACTGCTTCAAAACAAAAAGATGAAAATCAAACTTTGATAAAAGAGAGAGACTCCACAAATAAACAATGTATAAAACTTGAAGAAGCATTATCTCAAGCCCCACAAACTTCTAACACAATAATATATGAATATGAAGAATCTTTTCAAAAGTTTCTGAAAAATGGGATATAAAGAAGCAGAATGACATCCATGATTTATGGAGTAAGTCAGAATAATAAAAGAGGAATAGGGTATGTCCCCAGTGAAGATAAGTCTTCTACAGATGACAAACCTAAATCTCCTTTTTCTTATCACTACACACATACACAAGCACAACATTTTGATAATGCTAGAAAACCCAAAGTTCTAAGAAACTCTGGGAAAACTAATCACAAAGGACCCAAAAGATTCTGGGTACCAAAGGATAAGATTGTTTATGTTGCAGATATCTTATGCAGCAGAGTTAAGACACCAATCATGGTACCTGGACTCTGGATGCTCGCGACACATGACGGGAAGAAAGTATATGTTTCAAAGTCTGGAACTTAAAGATGTTGGCTTCGTAGGTTTCGGAGGAAATCAGAAAGGAAGAATCAGAGGCTCCAGAACTATTGGTAATGGAACTCTTCCCTCTATATCTGATTTTCTCTATGTAGAAGGATTAATGCATAACCTGTTATCAATAAGTCAATTAAGTGATAACGGTTATGATGTAATCTTCAATCAAAAAACATGTAAAGTAATTAATCAGAA
This sequence comes from Lathyrus oleraceus, assembly GCF_024323335.1. Classification (NCBI taxonomy): domain Eukaryota; kingdom Viridiplantae; phylum Streptophyta; class Magnoliopsida; order Fabales; family Fabaceae; genus Lathyrus; species Lathyrus oleraceus. Next base: position 113,787,187 of record NC_066580.1, read on the forward strand.
TAATGGAACAGTTCTATTCACTGGCAAGAGGAAAAACAATATTTACAAAATAAATCTTTCAGACCTAAAAGATGAAAATGTAAAATCTCTGATGTCTGTTCATGAAGAGCAATGCGTATGGCATAGCCGCTTGGGCCACATTAGCATGAGAAAACTCTCTCAGCTAAATAAACTCGAGTTAGTCAGAGGTCTACCTAAACTGAAGTATTCTTCAGAAGCTCTGTGTAAGGCATGTTAGAAAGGATTTTTTTTGAAAATATCTTTTAAAAAGAAAAATGTTGTTTCTACCTCTAAGCCTCTGGAACTTCTTCATATTAACCTGTTTGGGCCTGTTAAGACAGTGTCAGTCAATGGAAAGAAGTATGGACTAGTTATTGTTGATGATTTTAGTCGCTGGACATGGGTAAAATTCCTAAAGCACAAGAGTGAGTCTCACTCTGTATTCACTAGCTTCTGTTCCAAAGTGCAAAACGAATTTGACTCTAAAATCATCAGAGTCAGAAGTGGTCATGGTGGCGAATTCGAGAATAATTTTTTTAAGGAACTATTTGACTCTAATGGAATATCCCATGATTTCTCCTGTCCTAGAACTCCACAACAAAATGGAGTTGTAGAGAGGAAGAATAGGACACTCCAAGAGATGGCCAGAACCATGATCAATGAAACAAATATGGCTAAGCACTTTTGGGATGAAGTAGTAAATACAGCGTGTTATATTCAGAATAGAATCTCTATAAGACCTATTCTGGAAAAGACTCCCTATGAACTGTGTAAGGGAAGAAAACCCAACATTTCTTATTTCCATCCTTTTGGATGCTCTTGTTTTATTCTCAATACTAAAGAACATCTGAACAAGTTTGATTCAAAAGCACAAAAAGGTATTATGTTAGGATACTCAGAATGCTCTAAAGGCTATAGAGTATACAACACAGAAACCAAAATTGTGGAAGAATCAATACATGTTAGATTTGATGATAAACTTGACCCTGAAAAGTCAAAGCTAGTTGAGAAACTTGCAGATTTGGAGATCACTCTTGCAGGTTCTGACGAAAAGACTAAAGCCCTGGAAGTATCTGATAAACAAAGGACAGATGCAACTGAAGCCTCAACTATCCAGAAAAGATCAAGAAGTCGCCCCAACATCTCTGAATATTTGATTCTGGGAAACAAGGATGAACCTGTCAGAACTAGGTCAACATTCAAAGTATCTGAAGAAACTCCTCTAGGATTAGTATCTCTAATCGAACCTACTTCCTGTGATGAGGAACTTCAAGACAATGACTGGGTTCTGGATATGAAAGAAGAGCTAGATCAATTCTCAAAGAATGACGTCTGGGATCTCGTTCCAAAGCCTAAAGGAACTCACATTATTGGAACCAGATGGGTGTTCAAAAACAAACTGAACAAAAAGGGAGAAGTAGTCAGAAACAAAGCACGACTGGTGGCACAAGGTTACAGTCAACAAGAAGGCATTGACTACAATGAAACTTTTTCCCCAGTCGCCAGGTTAGAATCTATTCGCTTACTTGTTTCATTTGTTGTAAATCATTCCATCAAACTATATCAGATGGATGTCAAGAGTGCATTCCTTAATGGTTATATATCAGAAGAAGTATATGTCAATCAACCTCCAGGATTTGAAAACACTAAATGTCCAGAACATGTTTTTAAACTAAAGAAATCACTGTATGGACTAAAATAAGCTCCTAGAGCTTGGTATGAAAGATTAAGTAACTTTCTTCTAGAACATGATTTTATTAGAGGAAAGGTTGACTCTACACTCTTCTGTAAAAACATTAGAAATGATCTCATGATATGCCAGATATATGTTGATGACATTATTTTTGGTTCAGCTAACCCCTATGTATGTCAAGAATTCTCTGAGCTAATGTAGGCAGAATTTGAAATGAGCTTGATGCAAGAGCTAAAGTTCTTTCTAGGGATTCAAATCAATCAAGCTTCAGAAGCTACCTACGTATATCAAAGTAAGTACATAAAAGAAATTCTGAAGAAATTCGAAATGGTTGAATGCAAACCTGCTAAGACACCAATGCATCTAACCTGCATTCTGGAGAAAGAAGAAACTAGCCAGAAGGTTTGTCAGAAGCTCTATCGTGGTATGATAGGCTCTCTTCTCTATCTGATGGCTACTCGCCCTGATATTTTGTTTAGTGTATCTCTCTGTGCTAGATTCCAATCAGATCCCAGGGAATCTCATTTAACAGTTGTTAAAAGAATCCTCAGATATCTGAAAGGAACCCCTAACCTTGGCCTGATGTATGAGAAAACATCAGAGTATAGGCTCTCTGGTTACTGTGATACAGATTATGCAGGGGACAAAATGGAACGTAAAAGTACATCTGGAAACTGTCAGTTATTGGGAAATAATGTTATATCTTGGGCCAGCAAAAGGCAATCAACCATAGCCCTATCCACGACAGAAGCAGAATACATATCAGCGTCACTCTGCACTACTCAAATGCTCTGGATGAAGATATTCTGATCTTTGAGAGTAACATTCCTATCTTTTGTGATAATACTGCTGCCATTTGTTTAAGTAAGAATCATATCCTGCATTCCAGAGCCAAGCACATAGAAATAAAACATCACTTCATTAGAGACTATGTTCAGAAAGGGGTAATTTCATTAAATTTTATTGATACATACCATCAATGGGCTGACATCTTTACTAAACCCCTCGCTGAAGACATGTTCTCTTTTATTTTGAAAATTTTAAACATTCAAATTTGTCCAGAATAAATGTGCTTCTCTGAAATAACAGAATATGACTCTGAATTAAAACATCTGGTATCTGGATCTGACTTTGATGCTTCTACCAGTTAGGAGTCATCTGAATCAGAAATCCTCAGGACCCAACCCTTTGGTATTCCTGAAGACCAGATAAACCAATACGTGGAGCATCATGCTTCTGACCTTGAAACTTCTAGACAGTTGTCTAGCAGAAATCAAGAGACAGACTCTTGAAATCTCCTCGAGCAGTGTGCTGATTTGGGGATTAGACCTCCATCATGGGCTGTAATCATTCTCCTCCAAATGTGCAAACTTGGTTAATGTGCTTCATTTAATTATTTAACATCTAAACTACTTCTAATGATGTCGTTTTGCATGCATCTATATGGGTATAAATTCATTTCACACATCACAATCTCACACTTTACACTCACGCCCTACACAAACCCTCCTTCTCTCAGTTCTTCATCATCTTCTTCAAGGTTCCTACATTTTCAACAAGTTCTTTGTTCAAACCTTCATCTTCAACATTGTTCCACATGGATGCTCAACAATAATCTGTCTACAACTTCTCTCAACAGATGGACTCAATGGAACAAACACCCATTTCTACTCAACAATCTACTGCAACTACTGACGTTGTCTCAACCCCCATCTACAGGGAACCCCACATTCTTGATCGTGAACCCCACATCCACCTAGAAACTCCATTTGAGAATCTTGAGGTACTGTGCGAATCGCTGGTGGATTTTGAAAATATGAAGCGAAATGGCGTAGACCTAACTGAAGAGTTAAGAATGCAAGAGTGGGAAACCTATTTTGAGAGACTATATGGCCCTGTGTACACATATCTGGTGAAGGAATTATGGCGTTTCGTAGACTCAGATGATCACTACATATTCTCTTATGTTGTGGGAGTCAAATTAGTCATCACTGAGAAATCAATTGCCTCCCTTCTGAATATGGAAAAGACAAGAGGAAGACGCATCTACAACATCAACCCTAGGGCAAAATACTTGTCCCAGGAAATCAACCCCACTATCTTTTAACAGAGCACTGAGGGAAAACACTCCAAGAATAAGGAACTCCATCAGAATCTATGTGTCTGGTTGTAGATCATCCTAGGCACCATTCATCATCGCCCTGTATCAAACTCTTTTGACTACATCAACATAGATCAGAAGTGCATTCTGTACTGCATCCACAAGGGGCTGAAACTATGTCTGCCAGCACTGCTCTTCAAGTACCTCAGAGACTCTGTCAAAGATACCAGAAACAACATGAAGACCAAAAACTACATTCCTATGGGAAGACTTATCTCAGATGTTCTAATCGAGAGTAGCTTAGTGGATCACCTGATCCATCACAATTTAATGGAGGTTGTCACCGTTGACATCGAGAGACCTCTGAATGCTCGGAATCTGAAGAGCATGGGGATAATTGATCAAGTCAGAGCTAAACCAACTCTAGGCACTTCCTGGGAAGCACTCAAGGATTAGAGGAAGATTCCCAACGGTCTCTATCTGTTCTCCAAGATTGACCCTCCAGAAGTGGTAGCTTACTATCTACAAGATCTTGCTAATCAAGGGGTGGACATCTCTGAGTTTTGAGTAGACTGACTACCTGAGCATCCACCAAACATCATGAAGAGGATGCGAGAGCCCTCTGAGAAGTCCAAGAAGGCAAAGTTGGGAGAAACTTTTGGGTCAAGACCTCCAGTCCCTCTGGCTGACTCTCCAAGTAAGTCTATACCTCTTTCCCGCTCTGTAAAACTTAAACCTATTGCTTCTTCTCTTCCCCAAACCACTCCCATCTACACCTCATATGAAACACCCCCCTCAACCACCAGAACCTCTAAGCCCCCCCCCCCCACTCTAAAATTTAACCTTGCTACCACCATAGTACCCGTTTCTGAAGCAGAAATGCTGAATGAAACTACCTCACCTTCTTCATCATCCTCACCTCAATCCCCACCATACTATGTCTTTTCCTCTGACAACGAACCCTCTGACCCTCAATACCCCACTCTAGCTCAGTTTCATGCTCGTGCACTGGCCTCTCAACAGCCATCACAAACTATACCTGAACCAGAAGTCACCTCTCTACCCCCTGAACAACAAAATCCAACTACATCCGAACAACCTCAAACACCACCACCTGCACAACAACCTAATCCACCTCCTGAACAACCAATCCACTCACCATCTGAACCTTAACCAAATCCACAACCTGAACAAACCACACCACCCCCCTCGGCCATTCCCACACTACCAACCTCCATTGCCACTATCACTCTCATTCTAAATCTTGATGACACCAATCAAACTTCTCCATCCTCCCCAGCCTCTGCCTCTTGTAATACCCCAAAATTTACCCTTCATTTTTCCTGGAAGCATACGCTTTACACATCATGCATGCATTCATTTTTAGGTCATTTAGCATTTGCATTTCATCATGGCAATCGGAATCGGATCCAAGAAGCTTGAACATCATCCAGGACACTTTGTGGGCTATATTTAGATGATCAGTCAACACAAGGGAAAGACTTGAGTTACTTCCAACAGGGGTCTATTCGTCAGTCAAAACGTTAATCTTGAAGGAGCAAAGGTTTGTTCATGAGCTGTCATGCTCCCTAGGAGAAGCCCACGTGTTTTGAAAGAAAAAAACGAAGAAAAAAAAACGAAAAACGAAAAATAAAAAAAAATAAAAAAATAAATAAATAAATAAAAGAAAAAATCTTGGACTTGGACCTCTCTCATTTGAGCCCACAGGTCCACAAAAATCAGGTTATAAATTCAGAGTTTGAGTGAAACAAAAGGCAATTCTATTCCTGTTACCCTGTCTGGGAAAAAGATAGTGAGAGAAGAACCCTGGGGAAAAAGATAGTGAGAGAAGAGCTAACAGAGTTCAGAGCAGCCTCTAAACCCTGAAGGGAACTCAACTGCACAGAATCACCTTTGCCTCACATAAACCCTAAAGATTGTTTTGTAAACCTCACGGGTGCAACTCAATTTCAATCAAGCTCTCCAATCAGGTTTGCCCTTATTCCCATTACCTTTGAGCTTTGAATTTGAATACTCTGAATGTTTGAGGTATTATGGGTGAATTTGATACCCTTTTGATGCATGTCTTTTTTGTGAATTTTAATGGCATGATTCATGTGGTTACATTTTGATTTGGGGGCAACCCTTGATTACCCTATTTTTTTTGTCTATAACCTGTTTGTTGAGTTTTTGTGAGGGCTCACATGACTTTTGCAGGGATAAATTGCGTGGTTTTCCACTTTATTTGTGGGATACCGCCTGGAGGTTTCATTCTGATTACCTGTACTGACTCACTTTCTTTGATGGTGTTTAGCTTGGAAGGATCCCTGGGTTTCCCATTCCTCTAATTGCTGTTACTTCGGATCTTTATCCGCGTGGTACTTTTACATTTTTCCCGCATTTTACTACTTTCCTAGCTGGAAGACCTCGATAGGAGGCAATGTTTTTGTGTGTTTATTTTTTTTTACAGGTTCCTTCGTCCAGGACTCTTTTTGCATGAGTTTACCAAACCCTAACCCTTCATTGATTTTTCTTCTCCTAAACACACGTTTACTCCTTCTACTACAGGCGAGTAAGTCTCCAAAGGTCGAGCATCCGGTAGATTGCGTAGTAACGTCGTTCGTCCAAAACCCAATACATAACCCTGTAGTTAGCCGAACTACGGCTTGCTCTGATTCTCATTCCATATGAGATACGTAGGCATAAGACGCGATGTCTTAGCGAGCACACATCCCCCCAACCCATAGGTCAGCCGAGCTACGAAGACTCTGATTCTTATATTCATATGAGATACGTATGCAGTGGATGCGACATCCGCGCGAGTCATTTTCATTTAACCCCTTTTTTAGTAAACAGCACAAGATAAACTAACACCCTTTAGACAAGAACTACAAAAGTGGATCCCATAGAGTACTACGGATGCGTAGGGGTGCTAATACCTTCCCTTCGCATAACCGACTCCCGAACCCAAGATTTGGTTGCGAGACCTGGTCTTTTCCTTTCCTCTTTTCAGGTTTACTTCGAGCATTTCCTTTCCCTCCTTTGGGATAAACAACGCACGGTGGCGACTCTTCTGTCATTTTTTTTTTCGCCGGTTGTTTTTTCGCACACTGTATTTTTCAGGTTGCGACAGCTGGCGACTCTGCTGGGGACCCGGTTTCCCTAAGCGAGTCCCTCCTAGCTTTTGTAGTTTGTTTGTTTATTGGGTGTTCATGCTTTTGTACAGTTATTTATTTACCTGCTTTACCTTATTGCATTGTGTACATATCATTGTTGTATCTGTTGGCTGGCTATGGCTGCTTGGTGATCTTTGTGAGATGAGTTCTATACCCGAACTCTAGTGCACTTAGGATAGGAGAATGGCATAGTCTTGTCGACTTGTGTGGAGTTATTCCTTAGCAAGTTGACTTGCAAGCCCATTCACTTGGTGGAGGTCATGTTGAGATCAATAATGTCACACAAGTAAGTTGTGGTTAGACATTACTTTTTCCAATATAGACCTTAGAAGACGAGGACCTTAGTTTACCAAACCCATCTTGGCCTATTCGTAGGACGTAGTGCGAAAGTCGTTCAAGTGTAAGATTTGATACGATTGTTACGCGATACTACACTCATAAGAGTCTCTCTTGAGAATTTTTTTGGAATACGAGTAGTCGTTCCTCCGATAATATCCGAAAGATGGGATTATGACTATGGGAACCTTTTGTAGAACATGTTTGGCAGGTTTAAACCTTAGTACACTCCTTTTGGGTGGTTCTTAACCTAAACTCCATGCTCGTGACTTGCAACAAACCCTCGATTCATGGTTGATTCGATCAGGTATCCTTAATATCAATGAAATTGGGTGTTGATAAGGTGTAAACCATAATCCACCAAAATGGGTGGTTGATATTAAGGATAATATGATCCATCCCATGACCTTTGTTTGGTGTGCTCTTAATTTCTCTCCAGGCAGTGCAACCTGACAGATGTTCAAGCAGATACAGCGATCCTGATTCCCATGCCACTGCACTGCGTTCACATCATTTTGCATCACATCATTTTGCATTCATAATCATTCACACATGTTTATCCATTTCTGTGGGGTTTATATCTTCTACTTGATTCTAGTCGGAATTTTCTTGGTTCTCATCAACGGCTTAGTCTTTTTTTTACATCGTTTATCTATTGAGAGACTGGAATCAAGGGGGTAAAATACCTTTGGAATTGATAAACATGTCATTTCATTTACATATTCATTAACATGTCTTGCATAACAGGTACCGCCACAGTGTTCTCAGTTTGTTTGGTGTTCCATTATCAGGATAGCTGACCCAGGCATTCACCGGTACGGTACCCGCAGAAACCAACAGAGAGTAATGGAAAGCCTATAGGCAGAGTTCGCCGAGATGAAAATCCGCATGAATCAATTCATGGATGTGGTTCAAGGGGTGGCTCAGGGACAGCAAGAGCTCAGGCAGATGATACAGAGGAATCCCCCTGCTCAACCAAAGACGGTGACTGATCCTCCAGCTGGAGAGGCTAATGGACCCAATGGACCGGGGCCTATCCCAGTCCTACATGTCACCTCCGGTCAACAGCCCGTTCATGATGATCAGGACGATCAGTTCCCCCTGCTGCAGGAAGACTTTGGTATGGGTCATGGTGTGGACCCCATGTTTAGAAGATTGGAAGAGAGGTTGAAGGCAGTGGAAGGACAAAATCCTCTGGGAGTAGATGTTGCTGACTTGGGGCTGGTCCCAGGTGTGAGAGTGCCACCGAAATTCAAGGTCCCGATATTTGAAAAATACAATGGCAACTCTTGCCCGAAGACCCATGTGCAAGCCTATTTCCGTAAAATGGTTGCATACTCCGATGACGAAAAGTTGCTTATGTACTTTTTCCAGGACAGCCTAGCTGGGGCATCCCTAGAATGGTATATGAGGCTGGACAGAGCCCACATCCGTTGCTGGAGGGATTTGGCTGAGGCTTTCGTGAAGTAGTATCAGTATAATGCAGACATGGCTCCGGACAGAACTCAACTTCAAAATCTGTCTCTTAAAAGCAATGAGTGCTTCAGAGAATACGCTCAACGCTGGAGAGAAACAGCTTCCCATGTTCAACCTCCTATGTTGGAGAAGGAAATGGCTAACATGTTCATGAACACTCTGCCAGGACCTTATTTGGAGCGCCTGGTGGGTTGCAATGCCTCCAATTTTGCTGATGTAGTCTCTACCGGGGAGAGGGTGGAGAATTACCCGAGGACATACAAGACCCAGAGTGGAGATGGATCCTCATAAGGGGTGAAGAAGCCGTTCATTCAGGGACAGAAGAGGAGAGAAGGGGATGCAAGTGTCATATCTTCTTATCAGAACAGGGATAACCGGAGGAATAACTTTCAGAACTATCATCAGCAACCGTATGTTGCGGCTGTGACCATTCCAGCTGCAGCACCACTACAACAACAACAACCACAACGTCAACCAACTCAGTACCAACCACAACAACCGGGTAACAGACCCGCCTATCAACCGAGGCCAAGGACGATGGACCGGCGTTTCGACACTCTTCCAATATCGTACGCTCAGTTGCTTTCTAGTCTTCAACAACTACAACTTGTGCAGTTGCGCACTCTGGCTCCTCCCGTTGGTAGGCTTCCGGTGGGTTATGACGCCAACGCTAGGTGTAGCTTCCACTCTGGGGCACCTGGCCACAATATTGAGAACTGCAAAGCTTTTAAGCACGTAGTTCAGGACCTCATTGATTCAAAGGCCATTAACTTTGCACCAGCTCCTAATGTCGTCAACAATCCCATGCCCCAGCATGGTGGAGCCAACGTTAACATGGTTGAAGGAGAAGTCAAATTAGTCTCTGCGGTCAACAATGAAGATGAGGGTAGTGATTGCGACATCGATAACTGGGTGCGTCCGAGGATCCCGGGTGAAGTTCTCAACAATTGGTCTTCTGACGAGATTGTCCAAGCCACTTGTCTGGAGGAGTAATTTTCTTTGTTTATTCATGCATATCCAAGTCTTACGTTCCTCCAGGGCGTAATGACTCATTGTAGGGCTCATCTATGTGACACTTGCATTTTTTATCATAAATAAAGGACGTCTTTTTGCATTCAAATATTTCGTTCCCTGTCTTTCTATTTTTGCAGTTTTTAAAAAAAAATGGCAATGTTTTGTTTAGTTTCCACTTTTTTCTTTTTTTTCACACTCATAAGCACATAACATCACTCATGCAGATGCACATCACCGGATCCTATTGATAACGGTTCTGTTATGGCTCGCTTCGACTTTGAAAATCCAATCTTTCAAGCTGAAGAAAAGGGTGATGAAGACTGTGAACTCCCTGAAGAACTTACCAGGTTATTAAAACAAGAGGAAAGGGTCATTCAACCGCATCAAGAGTCTATTGAAGTGATTAATCTCGGCACCAAGGACGCCAAGAGAGAAATCAAGATAGGGGCTGCTTTGGAAGACAATGTGAAGAAGGGGTTGATTGAATTGCTGCAAGAGTATGTTGACATCTTCGCTTGGTCTTATCAGGACATGCCAGGGCTTGACACAGACATCGTGGTACATCGCTTGCCTCTCAAAGAAGGTTGTCCTCCGGTCAAGCAGAAGCTCAGAAGAACAAGACTAGAGATGGTTGTCAAGATAAAGGAAGAAGTGCAAAAACAGTTGGATGCAGGGTTTCTAGCAGTCACAAATTATCCGCCATGGGTTGCAAATATCGTTCCGGTACCTAAGAAGGATGGAAAGGTACGGATGTGTGTTGACTACCGGGATCTGAACAGGGCTAGTCCTAAAGATGATTTCCCCTTACCTCACATTGACGTTTTGGTGGATAACACGGCTCAGTTCTCGGTATTCTCCTTCATGGATGATTTTTCTGGCTATAATCAAATTAAGATGGCACCAGAAGACATGGAGAAGACAACATTCATAACCCCATGGGGCACCTTCTGCTACAAGGTGATGCCGTTTGGTCTGAAAAATGCCGGAGCAACATATCAGCGAGCGATGGTGACTCTGTTCCATGATATGATTCATCATGAAATCGAGGTTTATGTTGATGATATGATTGCCAAATCTCAGACAGAAGAAGAACATTTGGTGAATTTGCAGAAACTGTTTGAGCGTTTGAGGAAATTCAAGCTGAGGCTTAATCCGAACAAGTGTACTTTTGGGGTGAGATCTGGAAAACTACTGGGTTTTGTTGTTAGCGGAAAAGGGATTGAGGTGGATCCGACCAAAGTGAAAGCGATACAGGAAATGCCTGAGCCAAGAACAGAGAAACAAGTATGTGGTTTCTTAGGGAGGTTGAACTACATTGCAAGGTTCATCTCTCACCTAACAGCCACGTGTGAGCCAATATTCAAATTGTTGAGAAAAGATCAGGCTATCAGGTGGAATGATGGTTGTCAAAGGGCGTTCGAGAAGATAAAAGAGTATTTGCAGAATCCTCCTATCCTTGTGCCTCCGGTCCCAGGGAGACCGCTGATTATGTATTTGACAGTACTGGACAATTCCATGGGTTGTGTTTGCTGCTGAACTGGTAGTTGATGACAAGCCCTGGTATCACGACATCAAGTGCTTTCTGAAGAATCAAGAGTACCCTACAGGGGCATCCAACAATGATAGAAAGACTTTGAGAAGATTGGCAGGCAGTTTCTTCTTGAACAAAGACGATGTTCTGTATAAGAGGAACTTCAACATGGTTTTGCTCAGATGCGTGGACAGACACGAAGCAGACATGTTAATGTAGGAAGTTCATGAAGGCTCCTTCGGTACTCATACCGGCGGACATGCAATGGCTAAGAAATTGTTGAGAGCAGGTTATTACTAGATGACCATGGAATCTGATTGTTTCAAATATGCTCGGAAGTGCCATAAATGCCAAATTTATGCTGATAAGGTGCATGTGCCGCCGAATCCTTTGAATGTGATGTCTTCGCCGTGGCCTTTCACTATGTGGGGCATCGATATGATTGGAAAGATTGAGCCGACCGCTTCCAATGGGTATCGCTTCATCCTTGTTGCCATCGACTATTTCACCAAGTGGGTCGAAGCAGCGTCATTTGCGAAGGTCACCAGACATGTAGTTGCCCGATTCATTAAGAAAGAAATCATTTGTCGCTATGGGATTCCCGAAAGAATCATTACTGATAATGGTTCTAATCTCAACAACAAAATGATGAAGGAGTTGTGCCAGAACTTCAACATTCAGCATCACAATTCTTCCCCTTACCGCCCTAAGATGAACGGTGTTGTTGAAGCGGAAAATAAGAATATAAAGAAGATTGTGCAAAAGATGGTCGTTACGTACAGAGATTGACATGAGATGCTACCCTTCGCCTTGAATGGGTACCGTACTTCAGTACGTACATCGACCGGGGCAATCCCTTACTCCCTTGTGTATGGTATGGAAGCAGTCCTACCTGTTGAAGTGGAGATTCCTTCTCTAAGAGTCTTGTTGGATGTCAAGTTAGACGAAGCTGAATGGATTCGGACAAGGTTCAATGAGTTGAGTCTTATCGAAGAGAAGCGAATGGCAGCCATTTGTCAGGGGCAGTTGTATCAAAGTCGGATGAAGAGAGCCTTTGATCAGAAAGTGTGTCCTCGATGCTTCCAAGTCGGAGATTTGGTATTGAAAAGGATCCTTCCTCCTCAGACAGATCACAGGGGCAAGTGGATTCCTAACTATGATGGACCGTATATTGTCACCAAGGTTTTTGATGGTGGGGCCTTAATGCTTGCAACGATGGATGGTGAAAACTTCACTTCCCCGGTGAACTCAGACGCAGTTAAAAAATACTTCGCATGAAATAGACCCGCTGGACAATAAAAAGAGTAGTCCAGGCAAAAATGGGCATCCCGGCGAACCAAGAAAATGAAAAAGGTTCGGGCAAAAATTAGGAATTAAAAGTGAAAAGACTGTACACCCGGTAAGTTGAAAACCTGAAAAGGCAACTTAGGCAAAAATGGGTATCCCGGTGGATTGAAAACCCAAAAAGGGTGATCCAGGCAAAAGTTAGGGATTAAGCGAATGACTGCGTTCTGAGTAGTTCTGAATCTCATCTCGTGTCAATGACTGGAAACTTTTGAAGGATAGGAAACAGTCCAATCACTCTTTCAGAAAGCTGATCATCTGGAGGATCTTGAAGACGAGCAAGTCATAGCAGAATTGGAACCCAATAGAAATCCATTTCACATTGCCATTAGATTAATGTTTGTTTTTATTTGTTGTGCGATTACCTCTTTCTAGGGATTGCTTCCTGATGTAAATGCCTATTCAGAGGCCGTTCAATCAATAAAATCATGTTATTCAGTATATCTCTATTTTCATTTTCATTTTTCTGTTTTGTTTGCAAAAATGACGTCCGAATTTTTTGATAAACATTGCATCATGACACATAAGAGCTTAATAGGTACATGCTTAATAAACATTTAAAATTGTTGTAAATTTTAAGTGCTTTGGATCGTCTATTCAGAACAGGTACCCTCGGGGCATTTCCTTAAAATCCCCTGCAGATGATCGTGAATGTTTTCCCCAGTGAAGTCGCCAACAGACGAATTCGGTATCTTATCCCTGCAGAGCTGATCAGAGCGTTGAATTCTTCAATCCCCAGCAGGTTCTCACCACTGTACCTCCCCCCAAAGCGGCGGTTTCAGATTATACACTCCCCAGTAGAGTTGACAGTGTCAGACTATATACCCTCAGTGGAGTTGACAGTGCCAGACTGTATCTTCCCAGCAGAAGCAACTGCTCCTCAGAGTTCGAGGCCAGATCGATAATCCCAATGCCAGATCCATGGTTTCTTTCCTTGAAGCAGAACCTCGGTATCGTATCGGTGTTTGCTTCCCCTGCTGAGCCATCTCTCGCAGATCGTGGTTGCCAGAACCACTATCGCTTTCCCCAACAACAGGTTTTCAGTGTCGTTCTCTCCCCAGTCAGAATCTCGGTATTTCGTCATTGCTAGAACACCGTGTGGCGGGTCATTTCCCCAGAGAATTCTTTGCGCTGTGCATCTCCAGCAGCCTTGCCAGGGTCCAGAAGATGGTGATCATTTCCCCAGCAGATCCCCTTGCTTCAACTTGGCATTCTACCCAGCATTTCGCACCCCTGCATGTAGAATCATATTGCATTGCGTCCTCCCAAATTGCGTAGCATTTCCATTTTCATGGAGCATTACGCCACTGAAAAATTCAAACATACGCATGTAAGCATAAAACATTCTCGGTATCCCAAGTGATAAGCCAGAAGTCGTTTCCAGTACTCAGACTGAAGATTGTTCATGGCTTACCTTTGTTATCCCCAGCAAGTGTCATTGGCCCATGCGCCGCCTCTATTATCGTTCCCTATTTATGCCGATGCTGACAGGCATGAAGTTTCCGGTATTCAGACCGAAGTGGCGTTCATGCCAGTTTTCCGATGTTCAGATCGAAGAAGTTTTCGACGTTCAGGTCGATGCAACTTGTGGCGTTCAGGCCAGTTTTTCGATGTTCAGATCGAAGAAGTTTCCGACGTTCAGGTCGATGCAACTTGTGGCGTTCAGGCCAATTTTCCGATGTTCGGATCGAAGAAGTTTCCGACGTTCAGGTCGATGCAACTTGTGGCGTTCAGGCCAGTTTTCCGATGTTCGGATCGAAGAAGTTTCCGACGTTCAGGTCGATGAAACTTGTGGCGTTCAGGCCAGTTTTCAGATGTTCGGATCGAAGAAGTTTCCGACGTTCAGGTCGATGCAACTTGTGGCGTTCAGGCCAGTTTTCTGATGTTCAGATCGAAGAAGTTTCCGACGTTCAGGTTGATGCAACTTATGGCATTCAGGCCAATTTTCCGATGTTCAGATCGAAGAAGTTTCCGACGTTCAGGTCTACACAACTTGTGGCATTCAAGCCAGCCTCTCGGTGTTCAGACCGATATTAATAATCTCATACCTCCCGATGTTCAGATCGAAGTCATTTCCAGTATTCAGACTGATGAGCGGCATTCAGGCCATAGTTATTTCTGTGTTACCATTTATTTTGGTATCTAGGTTAACATTCTTTTTCGGTATTCAGACTGATGAGCGGCATTTAGGCCATGGTTATTTCTGTGTTACCATTTATTTTGGTATCCAGGTTAACATTCTTTTTCGGTGTTCAGACTGACTCTCACCGTACCAGACATATTCTTCTTTCAAAACCACCTCTTTGCCGATTCTGACAGGCATTGTTACTTCACTTCACTTCAGTGCAAATTTTCGGGCTTTTATTGTATTCAATCCCTTAATACCTCGAAAGCACGAAAGCCGCTGCTATCTTCTTTCCAGGTCTCCAGTTGATTGAATAGGGGCAGCTGTAATACCCCAAAATTTACCCTTCATTTTTCCTGGAAGCATACGCTTTACACCTCATGCATGCATTCATTTTTAGGTCATTTAGCATTTGCATTTCATCATGGCAATCGGAATCGGATCCAAGAAGCTTGAACATCATCCAGGACACTTTGTGGGCTCTATTTAGATGATCAGTCAACACAAGAGAAAGACTTGAGTTACTTCCAACAGGGGTTTATTCGTCAGTCAAAATGTTAATCTTGAAGGAGCAAAGGTTTGTTCATGAGCTGTCATGCTCGCTAGGCGAAGCCCACGTGTTTTGAAAAAAAAAAATCGAAAAACGAAGAAAAAAAAATCGAAAAAAAAAACGGAAAACGAAAAGAAAAAAAATGAAAAATAAATAAATAAAAATAAAATAAAAAATAAATAAATAAATAAAAGAAAAAATCTTGGACTTGGACCTCTCTCATTTGAGCCCACAGGTCCACAAAAATCAGGTTATAAATTCAGAGTTTGAGTGAAACAAAAGGCAATTCTATTCCTGTTACCCTGTCTGGGAAAAAGATAGTGAGAGAAGAACCCTGGGGAAAAAGATAGTGAGAGAAGAGCTAACAGAGTTCAGAGCAGCCTCCAAACCCTGAAGGGAACTCAACTGCACAGAATCACCTTTGCCTCACATAAACCCTAAAGATTGTTTTGTAAACCTCACGGGTGCAACTCAATTTCAATCAAGCTCTCCAATCAGGTTTGCCCTTATTCCCATTACCTTTGAGCTTTGAATTTGAATACTCTGAATGTTTGAGGTATTATGGGTGAATTTGATACCCTTTTGATGCATGTCTTTTTTGTGAATTTTAATGGCATGATTCATGTGGTTACATTTTGATTTGGGGGCAACCCTTGATTACCCTATTTTTTTGTCTCTAACCTGTTTGTTGAGTTTTTGTGAGGGCTCACATGACTTTTGCAGGGATAACTTGCGTGGTTTTCCACTTTATTTGTGGGATACCGCCTGGAGGTTTCATTCCGATTACCTGTACTGACTCACTTTCTTTGATGGTGTTTAGCTTGGAAGGATCCCTGGGTTTCCCATTCCTCTAATTGCTGTTACTTCGGATCTTTATCCGCGTGGTACTTTTACATTTTTCCCGCATTTTACTGCTTTCCTAGCTGGAAGACCTCGATAGGAGGCAATGTTTTTGTGTGTTTATTTTTTTTTACAGGTTCCTTCGTCCAGGACTCTTTTTGCATGAGTTTACCAAACCCTAACCCTTCATTGATTTTTCTTCTCCTAAACACACGTTTACTCCTTCTACTACAGGCGAGTAAGTCTCCAAAGGTCGAGCATCCGGTAGATTGCGTAGTAACGTCCGCGCGAGTCATTTTCATTTAACCCCTTTTTTAGTAAACAACACAAGATAAACTCACACCCTTTAGACAAGAACTACAAAAGTGGATCCCGTAGAGTACTACGGATGCGTAGGGGTGCTAATACCTTCCCTTCGCATAACCGACTCCCGAACCCAAGATTTGGTTGCGAGACCTTGTCTTTTCCTTTCCTCTTTTCAGGTTTACTTCGAGCGTTTCCTTTCCCTCTTTTGGGATAAATAACGCACGGTGGCGACTCTTCTGTCATTTTTTTTCGCTGGTTGTTTTTTCGCACACTGTATTTTTCAGGTTGCGACACCTCTGAACCAGACACTGCCTTCCCTACCTTAGAAGAAGCATTAACTATTTTTGCAGAGTCTTCAGTGGAGAAGATCAAGTCTCTGTCTATCAACTTTGGTATCAGTGATGATCTCTATGGAACAGAGTGATCAGTTGGATGACCTCTGAAGCCTTCAAACTGAAAGGCCTCTCTGAACAAGTCCGCAACGACTTCATCAGAGATGCTGGTATAAGGCTCCAAGCTCGCTTGGCCAGAGAGGTTGAGGAAAAGGCCAAGAAGGAAGCAGAAGAGAAAGCCCGCATGGAAGAAGAGCAAATGATCAGAGAAGCTGAAGAAAAGGTTACTGCTGAAGCTGCTGCTGCTGCGACTGCTGCTGAGGCTGAGGCAAAAGCAAAAGCTGATGCTGAAGAAGCAGCATGTATTGCTGCAGAGGAAGCTGCCAAGGCAAGGGATGATGCTTTGACTCAGGGGGAGAAATCTAACTCTGGTTTTACCCCTCTGGTTTAAAGACTCTAGAGGAATTGCAAAAGGAATAACAAGTAGTACGAGCCAGGTTGGATCACCAGCATTCCGTCAACACCAACATTTAGAACCTATTGACTCAGCTGCTCCAACGGATGCCTCCGCCCCCAAACCCTTAGGCACTTAGGCTATTTGTTTGTTGCTTTTCCTTCTGATATTTTTTTTTGCTTTCTGATCTATGCTTTCTTTGCTGCCTATCTGTACCTGTTTTTCTCTGTTATATGAATATCCGTTTCTTGCCTATTTTTTTATAAGTCTTTTTGATTCTGACAAAAAGGGGGAGAACTAAAACAGTTCTGATGAAAACATATCTAAAACCTCTCAAGGCACTGTAAACATGAATAAATATTGATAACTTGACGACTAAAGGTATGCAGGAAAATAGCTAAGGTACAAAACCAACTCCACACAAGGAAGGTCCGGTAAGAACTTCTGTTAAATCTGATGATCTAACTTAGGGGGAGTTCATTCCCTCTATCTGGTTCTAAGATATTCGTATTGTTTCATCATCATTCTGACTTGTTTTGTTATCATTAAAAAGGGGGAGATTGTAAGAACAAATTTATTTCTACAATGTATCTCTAAGATTTTGATGATAACAAAGGATGAAACAAAAATGGTACCCTAACAAAAAATTTCTAAGTGTGTAGGACTCTGATCAAAACAATCAGATAGACAATCATCAGATACAAAATCAAGCGCTAAGATACTCCTCAGAAGTAACATAACCAGAAGGTTCTGACTCTGATCCAACAGGCGCTAGCAAAACTAAAGAAGTCAGAAACTCTGAAAGAAAAGAATGAATCCAGACTCTGAAGACATACGCTCTGAAGAAGTCGAATAAAGAGAAACTCTGAAGACAATCAGATACAAGCATCATCTGAAGATGCAAATTGCTAAAAGAAGACTCTGACTAAGATCCGCTGATTCAAGAAAGCTTAACGTTGAAGAAATTTGCTTATAGAAAGAAACTATTTTTAGAAGGAAGTTATGACGCGCCCAATACTGCTTTGGAAAGAACAAGGAGAGTAATAACTCTAATCACTCTTCAATGACCAAGATTCTGTCATTAACTCACCCAACGGTCTTCTCATTCTCCTTAAAAAGGGATGGAACGCTTCATAAGATATACAACTGAGATACACAAGAATACAATTTCTCAATTACCTTCTTTCACTCTCTCACGAGTTGCTGCTCTTACGTGAAACATTCTTGTTATTATATTCTGTAATATTTGCTTATTGTTAGAAGCAATGTGTATTACTAATCATATCATTACTGAGATATTTCCTCAAGTGACTCTGTGTAGTCTGAATACTTGAGAGGGTTGAGGGATTAATTCTCTTAGACGTTTGTTTGTGTAATCTTTCAAGATTAGTGGATTAAGTCCTTTTTGAAGGCGAAATCACCCTGGCCGGGTGAACTGGAGTAGCTTTGAATTTTAAGCGAACCAATATAAAATTATGTGTTGAACCTTTTTATTCTGCGTGTGTCTTAGTTCGTAAAAAGTTTTATTTTCCAAAACAATTCAAACCCCCCTTTCTTGTTTTTCTCTATCTTTAATATTTATGATAATCCCAAATAGGGACGACACTAGGGTCCTCGCCTAGTAAGGAATCACTTGGTCTCTACCTTTATGGAGTATAGGGTTTCTCCTTTAAGATAAATGGCGTGTATAATATTGTTATCTTCCCACTAGCCATACAAGAACGAGTCATATCACGACTCCCTTGAAAATAGGTGGTTGGTAGTCTCCCTTAGTCAAGGGGGGCGAGTACCACTTCTTAGGGTTTAATAAATCTTAGACCAAAGAGCATCTATAAATACTTGACTCTCCGAAGGCATATGACATATCACATTTTACCCAAACCTAACGCTTATACACATAGTCACTCACCTCACATGAGTTGGCCCTCTTGTACCACCATAAATAACATAAACACTATTATACAGGACCTCTCGCCGCCGCAGACAAGTTCTTACCTTTATACATTTATTTAGATCTCTGAATATTCCTACTTTTGTAGGGATACGAGACACACCTATATTTTTTTATCAATACAATAATATATTGACATGTCTAATAATATCGTGAGGAGTATAAATCATTGCAAGTATTTATTAGATTGTGTTCAACATTTCAATTAATAAAATATGATGATAGTAAGAATATAGCGTTTACAAATATTAATGGTTATTATTTGATTTTTAAAATGAAATATCACTTTAATTGATGTGGTTGTCCTAAGACTTGTTAATTATTATTAATGATGTATCAGGTATTTTACTTACTAAATGTTGTTACTTTTTTTGTTGTTGTCGTCTTTGAGATTGAAAGGAGAATATTAACTTTATTCTTAGATATGGACTTTGGATAAAAATTCTCACAATTCAATATTCTAAAGTGAGTATCATTTATATAAAGTTGATATACTTTAAAATGAGGATGGAATATATTGTCGTCACTGCCTTATATTTCTGTTTAAAGGACAACTAGATTGAATAATTGTTTGTATTAAGTTTTATTTTTATTAATGTTTGAACAAATCATAATATTTTATTATTATTCATATTTGATTTGTATTTTATATTCAAATATTATTATAGTCAATTTAATTGTGATTTGTGATGATCTATAATTGTTGAAATGTTTAAAAATAATAATTTTATCTCGAAAATTAAATAATATTTTGAGACATAATCTTTAAATTCTATTGAGAATATTGACTTTGAGAAAGAAATTTTGTTAAAGAACAAAAATATATAAGAAAAAATTAGTTATAGAACGAGTTATATATGTTTAATTTTTCATAATAATATTAATGTTTTTTTCTCACAATCAACTCATGAGAATATTATTTATTTTCTCAATCAAATAAAGAGATTGATTAATGAATATCAAATTCAACGTCCTCAAAAACTAAAAAATTAGGAGTGTGTTTGTTTTAAGAATTGAAAATGTATTTTGAAAATGTGATATTGGAAACCAAACAATCTTATGTCATGTTTTGAATGTGAGGATTTAACATTTTTATGTTCAACTAACTACAATTTTTTATAAATATTTATATTTATTTATTTTGTATATATATTTTTTTAAATTAAAAAAAAATTATAAGAATTTCTGAAATATATAATTTTTGACCGAACAAAATATTATTTATAAAAACAATAATCTTAAAAATAAAATTTTAAGGAAATATATTTTTTAACTTAGAAACAAACATACCCTAGACTATTATGTGTCCGAAAGAATTGACAGTAAAAAAATTATTTGTTTTTTAATATTATATTTAAAAAGTCACGATGCTTTTTATTTATTATAAAATTTAGATCCATTTAAAATGAAGGTTAAAATAAACTGTTTTTAATAAAAATATTAATGAAATAGTTTGGTGTAGTAATAAGAATCTTTTGTGTCAATGGACATAAAATAAAATAGATAATTTGCAAATCGAGTCAAATCACACTATCATCATAGACAAAATAGATGGTTTGTAAATTAATTCATATTATACTTATTACACTATCATCAAATTATCTTTAAATAATTTTTACAATTAATTTGAAATCAGTATCAATAACTATACGTCTATATCAATATTATAAAAACAAAAAGACTACAAGTCTATATATCATGCAATCACTATGTGGAATTCAAAATCCTTAATCTAGGAGCAATGGAAGTACCATTAACCTTTTCAGTAAATCGAAAGAAAAAGTAAACGTGAAATATTATATAAAATAAATAAAGGCAAACATGAAACTATTTTACTTGGTAAGAGCTTGCGGTAATAAAAAAAACAAATAAAAATAGCCTAAAACTCATTGCTTGAAATATGGTCGATTACAAGAGGGAAAGGAAACGGCAAAAGGAATGTGTCCTTTAGACACATGAAGCATTTTTTTTGGTTACAGGTAGAAAAAGGAAAAAATATATATTTAGAAAATAAAATTCCATAGTTAAGAGAGTGGTGATTTTTGCGGTACTGAAAAATCAATACACCGCATCATTATCAATTCTATATTTTATTAGATAGTCCGTACAAATATTCTTCTCCATAAGAGTGAAATATTTGAATTCGTCATTCCTTAGCGAGAAACTCTTTAATATTGTGGAGAATCGTGACATAGTGATGTCAAGCATTAACCGACTTTGAGATAAGTCTATTAGCATAGTCGAAGTCAAAATAATACATCAAGTCTTTGAATGTCAAGTTCAAAGGTCATACGCAAACCATGATATAGCGTCATCAGCTTAGCGTGAAGGATGTTGAAATAACCAATATTACCTGCAAAATTGTGAACTCAAACACCATCATCATTTCGAATCAATCCACAAAAACCCGAGACTTCAGGATTACCAATGCTATTATCATCAACATTCAAAATCATATTACTACCTTTTGTGCATTCCATGTGACCGTTCTCGTAGGATGAGACAAATTATGCTCGAGAAAAAATTTAGCTAATAGGTTGGCATAATTCACGGTGACGAGTTTCAAAGTATAAGAAGATACAACTCCATTAGCAAGACACGATTTATTCCTAGCGCGTCACAACCACCAGCATGCGGCCAAAAAGATAGAGTCACCATTAATGTCTTGTCTAATCCAATCATATAAACTATCCCCTTGGAAGAATAATGGGCTCGAGAAGTCAATAGATTTTGAAAAATGAGTAACAAATTCACAATCTTCCAGGCAGTGTAGAGTCATCTCAACATCCTGATTGTATTTAGGACATAGATTCGTCTAGAGCATACCATAATGACACAACATCGATCTCGTACGAAGGAACTTATGTAAAGTCGTCCAAAGAAAGAATTTCACCTTCTCAGAAGCAGGAATATGCCACGCACACTTCCAAGAGTTATTTTCTGTTGTATTTTGAACAAATTCAAGTCTATTGAGCCAGATAGAATTCAAACAAATAGGGAGCGCTTTCAACGGTCACAAACACCCGGAGAAATATTAGTATATAATGGATTGAAGTTCCAATTCTCATCCAAATAAACATAATTCACTCGCATTTCAAGATCGTGCATATCCACATAGAGAACCTGCTCCACTAATTTCCCTACCCCTAGACCAATTGGTAATCCAAAAAGAGGAGTTCTCACCCCCTAATCTAAATTTAAATCCCTTTTTAAGAGCTGAAAGAGTTTTCATAATTGCATTCCAAGTAACTAATCCAAGGTTTATTTTTCATATTAGGGAATGTTTCTTCACTAAAGTACTTATGCTTCAAAACATGGATCCATAGGGAATCACAATCCCGATGGAAACCTCAAAGTTTACCTAACATAAAAGTATTGTTATCTTGATTTTCGGATCCCAAGACCACCCAACTTTGTGAGCTTGGTGATTTTATTCTAACCAACGGGAAGCATACCAGAGTTTGAATTACCTTTCCACACACAAATTTCTAGCCATCGTATGAATAAAATCACAAGTTAGTTGAGGTAGTCAAACCACTTGCATATAATAATTTGGGATAGAGGTCAGAACAAACCTAACCAGAGTCAAGCGATCATTCTTGTTTAATAATTTATGTTGCCAAGATTCTACCCTCTGACTGATTTTCTCCTCTAAAAACTCAAAGTCCTTGCGTTGAAGACGACCATGCATCATAGGAAAACCCAAGTATTTCTCTAGAGTGAGAGTTCGCTTGATACATGTGCTGAAAACAATTGAATCCATTTTACTCCTCTTGGTGGTAGTTGAGAAGAACACCTTTGATTTAGCAACATTCACTTTAAGGCTGGAAAACATGGAAAAATGATTCAATATATCATAAATGATCCCTGGATGGGAGTTAGAAACCTTCACGAAAAGAAGAACATCATCTGTAAAAAAATAAATGCGATAGAGGAGGTCTATTGCGAGATAACCTGACAGGTTTTCAATGGCCCTCATTGACTTCCCTAATTGTATGTCTGCGACAAGAATTCCATACAGATAATGAAGAGATAAGGTAAAATGGGGTCACCTTGTCGTAATCCTCTAGTCAAAACATTATTTAGTAGTCGTCTCCCATTCCGAAGAATAATCATATTGAAACTAGTTACACAATGCATGATCAACTTTATAGTTATCGGAGAAAACCTGTTTTGCTTCAAACAAAATTCCAAGAAATTCCAATTAACATGATCATAGGCCTTTTCAAGATCTATTTTGAACACTGTGTTAGTTTTTTTTCTCTTTAGATTTACACATATAATGAATTATTTCTTGGAGGATAACGACGGATCGTTCCTTACCAGGCAAAAAACTACTCTAGAAGGGTCCAACTATCCTATTTAGATAAGAACACAACCTTTTAACCATAATCTTCGTAATAAGCTTGTAAATATTTTTTCACAAACTAATGGACTTGACTTCCTTAAAATTTTGGGGACAGTCTACCTTAGGAATTGATGCGACACGAGTCTTAGAAAGAGAGGAGTGAAAGCTACTTCTCACAAAAGCATTTGATATAAGTTGGACAATGTCACCTCCAACCATATACGAAAATTGTTTTAAAGAAATACCCTAGAACTCATCAGGGTCAGACGCGTTGAAAGGGTGCATTCAATTCAACACATAAGTAACTTCTCCCCTCGTCACCTGTTGAGTCAAAGAGTGTTGGGCTTCTTCAGTAAGGATCAGAGTCATAGTTTAGTCACATATACTAGCAGGATTATATGAGATGTAGGGCAGAAAATACCTTTAAATAAAGTTAATGCTTCTTCCCTGCGAATAATGTCATCATTGCACAAAACACCATTGGAAGTATGAAGGTCGTGGACTTTATTTCTCTTCCACTTGATTATCGTCTTGGTATGAAAACATTTGGTGTTACATTCTCCCAATTTAATCCAATCATCTCTAGCATTTTGATACCAATGAATATCATATTTCACGAGGATCTCATTATATTGCTATTGAAGCTCTTGTTGGAGATAAATTAGTCTTGTCGAATCTATTATGTCCAAAGAGCGTTGGATACCTCTGAGTCTCTTCTCAATGTTATGTTTTCGTTTGCTGATATTGCCAAAAATTTCCTTATTAAAAAGGATAGAATTATGGTGCACATTTTAGAAACAAGTTAAAATGCCATCTGAGGATTTCCCCCAAGTTGTCTGGACTATATTAGAGTATTTCAGATGAGTGATCCAAGCTGCCTTAAACCTAAAAGGATGTGGCACATGGTCTTGGAGGGGAAGGTCACACCTAAGGAGAGTGGGGTTGCGATCAGAATGAAATTTACACAACACCTCAACATATGCATCAGGGAAGGTGATGCACCAAGAAAATTCAATCAGAGCCCTATCCAGCTTGCGATAGACCATTCGATTACCAGTACAAGGCCTATTCCATGTGAACTTCCCACCAATCATATCTACTTCAACTAAATTACATTTATCTATAACATTCAACAAAGTAGCTGCCCTAAAATGATTAAAATTACCTCCGTTTTGTTCACTCAGATGAATGATGTCATTAAAGTCTCCAATCAACATCCAAGGACCATCAACAGTGTTCTCGGTCAATGAGGTGGAGTCACATGTCAAGGCGAGAAGTGTACACATAACTAGCATAAATTCTAGTTATATACCAAGAGGAAGTTCCCAATGATATCTTGATAGTAATTGTATTCATAAAGATATCATGCATGGCAGTTACAATATTACTACCATTATGCTTTAATATCCAAATGCTCCCAAATTGACCTCGTGCATCCAAGCAGTGAACACTCTCATATCTAGATCTATTCTAGAAGGATTCAGTCTTATGAAAACCAATGTGTGTTCCATAATGATTAAAAACGTTGGAGAGTGTTTTCTAATCACATCCATCATGTGTCTTTTACCTTTATTATTAGAGGCTCTCGAAATGTTTCAGGAGAGCACAATGACTTTTTTGAAACCTAACATAACTAGTCTAGTTAATGGAAGTGACAAAGCAAGTTCCAGACATGTGACAATAAGAGTTTCACGGACAACTTCCTCTTCTTGAATAACACCCACATCCATAGCGCATTGGTTATTTCCATTTGTCTGACTTGCTGTCGATTCAAAAGGCAAAATATTGTATCGTGTGATGGTCTCCAAACCCAAATTTACTATGGGAACGATGAATGTATATTTAGCTGTGCTAGGCACACCCTTTTGTATTGGGCAAGAGTTAAAAGTTGGCCCAGTTTTGTGCGAAGGTCCATTAATATCAAGATGTGGTTCCAAAATGGCAGACTTGGCCTTGGAGCATGGGTCAACTCTTCGTGTCGTCTGGCGTGTGTCTGTGGTGGGTCCGCTCTTATCAAAATGTTGTTTCATGGAAAGTTTATCAAGTTTATTAGGTCCATCAACTTTATTTCCAGGGCTTATTCCTTTTAAGGAAACATCAATCCCCTTGGTTTTAGAACTCTCTAGATCTCTAGGCGCACTATTGGATAAATATTCCCCTTGACCATAACTGAATCTTTTGTTGCGTTTTTTCCTATGCACCACCACCCAATCACCATGAAATGCTCATGGACAACATTATTTTCTGGTGGGCCTTTTGGTTGTGCCACCATATAAACAGTTGGTTGGTTGTGTTAGGTTAAGGGTGTATTCTTGCAATCGTGAGTGTGGTGTCCATAACAACCACAACTAGAGCAACTAATGTGAATACCTTCATACCAACAACCATTAACATTGACCTTTCAGACAAGCGACAATGTCATATCAATCTCCATGCAAATTCTCGCAAACCTTCCCCTTTCTACATTCAGGTTGTTAGAATCTACCTTAACAGAAGTACCCATAACAAATGTCAAACCAAGAAGGACATTTTCATCATAACACAATAAGTTAATCCATCGAAATCAAATTCAAACTAGATTCTTCTCCACCTTTGCAAAAGGAGATGCAAAATCTACAATCCATCGAGCCACTGCCAAATAATGGTCAAACAACATCCACGGTACTTCTGGCGCAATTTTCTCCCTATTTGCAAGCACTTCACACTTGACCATAAAGAAACCATTGTCAACGTCCATGATCTCAAAACCTCCGATAAGTTTTCACATCTTCTCCAACCTATCATTCATCAAATGATAGCTCACATTTTTTCCAAGAAGTTTTATAACTAGCACCTCCTTCCAAGGATTGCATAGTTCCTGAAAAAGCTTCTTGTCTATCATGGCATTTGACAACAATCAATTTTCTCCTTCAAGAGAGATATTCATAAATTATTTTTCAATCATGTTCATTCTCTCCTTCACATTAGTGACTCTCTGCCCTTTAGTGAGAATATCCTAGAATGACAGCCTAAAAGACTTAGATACACATCCATTCGATAGGATGACTGACATCGACGAAATGGAAGTGGTGAAAACAAATGGTTATATGCAAAAACTTCTTATTATTCAGAATTTGTTGCTATTACATAAAGTATATTTATTCGTAACATTCTTCTTTTTCTTTTTAATAGTTTAATAAGTACAATTTTATTCATTAAAACAATTAAGTGGAATGTTATGTATTGAAAATAAATTGAGTTGACTTAACCGTGATATTTTCTTTTTTATTCAACAAAATAGACATACTATGAATTGAATTATTAATAATTGGTTATTATTTTTTTTATTATGCTCCATACATTCTCATAATAAATGTATTATTTGAGTTTTATGCATTTTCTAAGAAGATAATTAGATATGTTAATTTTAATGATAAAATTAATATCATTTATTAAAATATTATTATTTATTATAGTTAGTGTAGTTGTTGAAAATAATAAAAGTTAATAAATAAGGATATAATAGTAAGAAAAAATAATAAATTTTGTATTAATATTTTAAAAATAAAAAATACATAAACAAAATACTTTTTATTTTATGAAACGTTTTTATAAGACACAACGAGTAATATATTAAGAATTCTCTTTTTCTTTTGGTACAAGTAATGTTAGCTTACCAAATCTCTTTCTCTTTATTTTTTAAAGGATAAAGATCAGAATTCCTTTTCTCTTTTGTACAAGTAATATTAGCAATTCTATTGTTATAAAAAAAAACGACCAATTCTATTTGTGAAGAATTTATTGAAATGATTTTATTATAATTTTAATACTAACCATTTTTATAAAATATTGATATCTCAAAATTGATTTAATTTTATTTTAAGTATTAATTTATTCTTTTAAAATCATAACATAGTCAAAAAGAGAGGAGTGTGATTCAAAAATTATCATATTTGATTTACGGAAATTATTACCTAAATTATATTATAATTCTTTGTTAAATTAGTTTTTTTTTTCTATATATCTCGTCATATGGAAAAATATGATTTGTATATATTTTTTTAAAAGAAAACAAAGTGAAATATCAATATATATATACTTAAAATTATAGTAATAGTGAAAATTATGATTTTTAAATTTTATTTTTAAGAATATACTCGCTAGCTCACAACACCACCGAATCAGAACCCTTTTTACTGAACGACAAAACACGTGGGGTCCACTAAAAACCTTCCTTAAATTTTTCAATACAAAACCAACCAATCACCATTGGCCATTCGTGCGAAACACTGTTCCTTCCCTAGCTTAAATGTAGGGTATCATTCCCTCTTTATTATAGAATTACAATTATTATTTTTCCTTAAAAAATCTGAATTTCAATTAAATAGTCATAAAACAATATTTTTTCGGTCTTTCAAATTTATATATTTAGTACATATATTAAACTAAATTAATTAATTTCCTATTGACTTTGATTTTTTTTATACAACTTTTCGCACATTCTGATACATTGACGTTAAAATCTGTTTGTCTGACGCTAACATCGTCAAAGGTTTTGATATAATACGAGACACGCACCACTCTCACTTTCTCACTCTTTGATCATAAAATTTCCTTTTCTTCTCTTTTTCTCTCCGTTTTCCTTCCACCCAAATTCTTCTCAAATCATGAAGTCTCCAAAGCTGAAAAATACTCTTCTGCTTTATTTCACCGCGTGTTTAATCGCCATTGTTTCCGGCGCCGATCTAGCTTCCGATAGAGAAACTCTACTGATTTTAAGAAACGCACTTGGAGGACGAACCCGTTCATGGAACGCGTCGGAGATAAACCCGTGTTTATGGGCTGGCGTTTCCTGCGGAAACGAGAGAATCACGTCGTTGAGATTACCGGCGATGGGTCTCTCCGGTGACCTTCCTGTAGGGTTAGGAAACCTCACCGAATTGAAGACACTTTCTCTTCGGTTCAACTTGTTAACTGGACCCATTCCTTCGGATTTTTCAAAACTCGTCTCTCTCCGGAGCCTTTACCTTCAGAATAATCTTCTCTCCGGCGAGGTTCCTGAATTTGTGTTTGGGTTGCAGAATTTGATACGGTTGAGTTTAGCTCATAACAAATTCAGCGGTGAAATTTCTTCTGGTTTCAACAACCTCACTCGTTTGGATACACTGTCTTTGGAACAAAACCGGTTCACCGGTTCTGTCCCCGACCTTAATGTTCCTCCTTTGCATGTATTCAACGTGTCGTATAATAATTTAACCGGGCCGATTCCATCGAGGTTTTCGCGGTTAGCTATAAGCGCTTTTTCGGGAAATTCGCTTTGTGGGAATCCCCTTCAAGTACCTTGTCCAGGAAACAATGACAGCAACAGCAAAAATGGATTATCTGGTGGAGCTATTGCTGGTATTGTAATAGGTTGTGTTTTTGGTTTTTTGTTGATTCTGGTTCTTTTGGTGTTCTTGTGTAGAAAAAGAACAAAAAATGATTCTGATAATGTACAACATGCCAAGAGTGTTGGTGTTGATGTTGATAATGGTGGTGGTGGTTTGAGTAATTCAGGCTCTGGTTTGGCTTCGGGTTCAGGTTCCGCTTCGGTTTCAGCTTCGGGTGTGTCATTACAAAAGAGTTTGGTGTTTGTCGGGAATGTGACTAGAAAGTTTAGTTTAGATGATTTGTTAAGAGCTTCTGCTGAAGTTTTGGGAAAAGGGACATTTGGAACAGCTTATAAGGCAGCATTGGAGATGGGAGTGACTGTGGCTGTGAAAAGGTTGAAGGATGTTACTGCAAGTGAAAGGGAATTCAAGGAGAAAATGGAGGAGGTAGGAAAATTGGTTCATGATAAACTGGTCCCACTTAGGGGTTATTATTATAGTAGAGATGAAAAGCTTGTTGTGTATGATTACATGCCAATGGGAAGCTTATCTGCACTCTTGCATGGTATGTCTTTGTCTTTTGCTTTTGCTTTTTGGCATTTTTTTGTTGGACATTGTTAGTGTTTTTGTGTTTGATGTGTTTTGTGATGCTAATATGCTACCTTCTCTTTTGTTTATTAGTATAATGATTGAGGCTGTTCTTGTGTCCAGTTCATGTTGGCTTTTTGCACAATCACTGCTTGTTTTTCTGTCCCCTCGATGCTTTTGTAGACAGATTAGGCCCCCCTGGCCGTGTTAGTGTGTTTGGATTCATTTCTTCATATAAGACTTGCATTGAGTGATAGGTCCTCAGTAGTACTGACACCTCTGAAAAAGATGTGTCTGTATCCATGTAAGTGTCGGATACCGACACCTATGATTACGGTGTCGTATCCGGTATCTGTGTCTGTGTTTCATAGAATAAGACGGACATTATTTATGCGTATAAGAGATGGAATCTTGCATCAAGAGTTTAGATTTCTGATAACTAAAGCATTGTATGAGAAACCTGAAGTTTATTATGTGCTTCTTAGGCTTGGCAGATCCCAAAAATCTTATATTTATGTCAATGAACATTTCCAATTTGTTTGTACTTATTGTTTCAACATTCAAACTTCTTATGAAGTAATGTTGACTGCACAAGACTCTAAAATTTTGATTTTGACTACATAGTCAAGCAATCTAGACTATAGTATTCTGAATCCCGCTACAAAAATCAAACCTGAGCCGTCAGATCTTGATTTTATAGCCCAAATTATGGGACTGCGGCAACAAACGCGTGATCCAAGGGATACAAATCCGGTTTGAATTTATTGATTGCAAAATGCTGGGGGTAAATAGTTTATGTTCTTTTGCAAGTTTTGTGTGAATGAAACTTCAACTGATTTATGGATCTTGAGTTGGATGCTAGACATTTTTAGGCACATTTTTTTTGACATTTGTTACTTACTTATACTTGTTGCTATTTTCATGTTATAGCAAATAATGGAACTGGAAGGACTCCACTAAATTGGGAAACAAGGTCCACCATAGCCCTTGGTGCTGCCCAAGGGATTGCATACCTACACTCACAAAGTCCAACATCTTCTCATGGAAACATCAAGTCATCAAACATCCTTCTCACCAAATCCTACGAGTCTCGTGTCTCCGACTTCGGCCTCGCGTATCTCGCTCTTCCAACCGCCACACCCAACCGAGTTTCTGGTTACCGTGCACCAGAGGTCACCGATACCCGCAAAGTATCCCAAAAAGCGGACGTCTACAGCTTCGGCATTATGCTTCTGGAGCTTCTCACAGGAAAAGCTCCTACTCATTCTACGCTGAATGATGAAGGAGTAGACCTACCGAGATGGGTCCAATCGATCGTCCAAGACGAATGGAACAGTGATGTTTTCGACATGGAGCTTCTGAGATACCAAAATGTGGAGGACGAAATGGTGAAACTTCTGCAGCTTGCTCTTGAATGTACTGCTCAATATCCTGATAAGAGACCTTCCATGGATGTGGTGGTAAGATTGATTGAGGAAATTTGTCATCTTAGTTTAGTGAAAGAGCAAGAAGAGATTATTGAGGATTCATGATTTGTTTAAAGATAGAGAGAACCTCATGATTTCAAATATTCGCCTGTTTTTGGCATGATTATTTATATTGTTTCTGTTTTATTGATTGCTACATTTATACATTCATAATACTTTGGGAAATGTGAATAATTTGTTTGGAGCTTTTGTTGATCCTTCTATTTTTTAGGGGATCAATTTTAGTTTATTTATTATATACTATTTATAAACGTTGAAACAAAGGTTTTCTGCTCTTCTCAAAGTCCAACCTATCATAGTTTTGAGTGCATGTTTATATTATCTTCCAATCACATTTGCTTGTAAATTGAGTTTTGTCCATCATGTCTAGCACAATCATATGGGTTTATAATTGAATCATGATTTTAATTATAAAATAAATTGTAGTAGTTTACATCATATATAATGTTCATCAGATATATAAAAAAAATATAACATATTATAATGTCTCGAAGTTAGAGTTTTGAGATATCGTGAGTTCAAACTCACATATCTCTACAGTCAAATGTCTCTGTATAGTCACATATCTCTGCAGTCAAATATTCCTGTATAATCATATATCTCTGCAGTCAAATGTCCCTGTATAGTTAGTTATCAATTGAGTTGATTTAACGAAAAATAATCACATATTTACCTCAATTGATTTAACGAAAAATAATCACATATTTACCTATCAGATATTATCAAATCAAACATTCTTTATATAATGATTAATGAGGCATATTTTTAATGAAAAAAATGGTTGATGTTTTGTTTTAACATATAGCTAAAGTTCAAAAAACTCTCACCAAATAAAGGTAATGTTCAAAACTCAATAATTGAACTTGAGTCATTCATAACTACTACTAGACTACCTCATTTATCTAAACTTATTTAACATTTTAGATCACACTGAAAATAGTTTCTGAAGAAGATTGGTTTCATCTACCAAAAGATGAATTGAAAATGAAGTATTTGTTGAATAATAAGGTTGAACTTTGAAGCACGTTATGTGACAAATTCAAAGGAGAGACTAGAAGGTCATGATTGTCACCAGATAGTCCTAGAACCAAATGTCTAAATCCATAGAGGCATGCATGTGGTCCACTACCAAATTATTGAGCTTAAGCTTGAAAAATGATAAACCACATAATTTAATTAACATACACTCATCAATGGAAAGTGCAAGTTCATTAGCTTAAACTCTTATGAAAGGGATATGTAACAGTTCAACACAGACATTAATTAGACATTAATTCATCTCAGCATCTCAATGACTTGTTTAAGCTTATCTATTTTCATATACTCCCGGTATATATTATAGAAACAAATTATGGCATGGTTTTATTTTATCTTTTTGTCATAAATGCAACTAGTAACAAAATAATAATAATAATAATAAATAAAAACGTAAAATCACAAATAATAAGTGTAATATTTGTTGATGTGGTTCAGTTAAGTGATTATACGTTTCCGATTATAGATCAACTGCAGTTGTAGGCACACTTGGGAGAACTTTGTACACACTAAATAAATGTCGATTTGCGTATAAGTTGTTCATCTAGCAATTGGTTTGAGTATAAGGAGTGATATTAATTCTAGTATGGATTGAGATGAGTGAGATAGGTGATTTATATTTGAGAGAAAGATTATTGAAATTTAAATGGGAGCGGTTAAGTCTCATATCAATTAAAAATAAAAAACAAATATATGATAGTCATATATTTAATGTCAAAGTCTATTAAATCATATATATTTAGTTCATTATCACTCTCAACACTTTTATATAGAATGATTTGATTCTCCTTCACTTGAATATACTTTTCATTTTTAGAATAAACTAGAAAATAAAGATATAAAATATTTATAATAAATTCTTGTAATTGCGAATGTGATTATAAATAAAAGTAATACAATGAAGAATGAGATGGAAGCTAAATTTGTAACATGGTATGATAGAGATGTGGGTGATGAGATGGGCCTTAACTATGGGCCTAAGTCAAAAGTGTGGAGGGTCTATACTAAAAGAATAAAATGAATAATTATAGGAGTTTGTTATTGTTATTATATGAGTTTGTTATCATAATTAGAGGAGTTTGTTTTGTTAAAATTGAAATAAGCTTGTGGCTATAAAAGAAGATAGAAAGGGTAGGAATGAGGTATATATGAATTCTATTAGGACTCACCATCTTGGTGAGGGAAGCACTGTGTGCTTAGGGGCGGATAGGTATTCACCATCCGTTGTTATTTTCATCATTATTATTTTGTATCTATCCATCCACGATAATACAATTGAGTCATTCTTTTACTATTTCATTAATTTATTCTCTATTATTCCTTATATTCAGAAAAGAATCCATCAATTGGTCCGACCTACCGGATCCGAAACCCGCACCGCCTCTGAGAGCGCTAGATGCCACGGAAACAAAAAATGGGAGACAGAATTGAAGCATTGGAGGAACAAATGGGTGAAGTAAAGACGACGTTATAGTCCTTGATCGAACAAATGCAGACTCAAAGCCTGATGATCGATGAGATGAGCAAGCAACTGGGCAAACAGAAGACAGCACCGGAGAATGACACGTCTGTCGAAGTATCATCTTACAACGCATCACGTCTTGCTAAGAAGAAAGTGAAGTTGTCAATCTTCGAAGGTGATGATCTAGTTGCATGGATTATGCGCGCAGAGATTTATTCTGATGTGCAGAACACACCGAATGAAATGTGGGTTAAGCTGTCACGTTTGAGTATGGAGGGTTCAACTATACATTGGTTCAATTTACTGCTTGAAACAGAGGATGATCTCTCTTGGGAAAAGTTGAAGAAGTCCTTAATTGTGCGATATGGAGGTCGACGCTTAGAAAACCCGTTTGAAGAATTGTCCACGTTACGGCAAACCGGAAGTGTGAAGGAGTTTGTGGAAGCTTTTGAGCTTCTATCATCGCAAGTGGGTCGATTACCTAAGGAACAATATTTGGGTTATTTCATGAGTGGTTTAAAACCACATATCAAAAGGCGAGTTCGAACGTTGAATCCTATCACTAGGATGCAGATGATGAGGATGGTTAAAGATGTTGAAGGTGAACTAAAAGAAGAAGATGGGGATGGGGAGCGATATTATGGGAAGAAGAAGGTCGTTTTTGATTTTGGGGGCCGAAAAGATTGGGTTGGATCCTCACTCAAATATTGTAATGGGTCAAATTTTAACCCTAAAGAACTGACTCGATCGACTAATACGGGTTGGTCCAACCCGACTCAAAAAACGGGTTCGGTGGGTTCCACGCTAAATACCTCTTCATTGTTACATTCAACATAAAAGAAAACAGAAAACGACCGGCACACTAATTTTTATGAGCGATGGAAAGGGGTTCGAAGTGTGCACAGTGATGAGATGAAGGAAAGACGAGCTAAAGGTCTATGTTTCAAGTGCGGCGAGAAGTATCACCCCACTCTTCACAAATTCCCTGAAAGATCAATAAGGGTTTCAATTTTAAGAGACAGCGAGAGTCTAAACGAGGAAGGCGAGATTGTATCCATGGAGGCTCATAATTCTGAGAGTGAAGAGGAAGAGGAAGCAGAGTGTAAGTTCATTGGGGTGTTGGGAAGTATGGGTGAGTATCGAACTATGAAAATTGAAGGTAAATTGAGGGATGTTAATATGGTTGTTTTAGTGGATAGTGGAGCTAGCCACAATTTTATTTCTCCTAAAATCATTGTTGCTTTAGGCTTGCAAGTCACTCATATGGCTGCAAAGAGCATTAAGTTGGGAGACGGGCATAAGGTGTTTTCTCAAGGGGTGTGTAAAGGAGTTAGGATAAATTTGGGTCCAATGGTGATAGTGGTGGATGCCTTTGTTCTGGATTTAGGGGGACTAGATGTAGTACTGGGAGTTTCATGGTTGAGTACTCTAGGGAAGGTCGTTATGGATTGGAAGGCTCTCTCGATGCAATTTTGGCATAAAGATGAGCTAGTAGTGTTACAAGGGAAGGGAGGGAAACAAGAACAACAAGGTTTCCTCAACAATTTCTTGGAAGATAGACATAAGAGAAGGGGTGAAGTGTGGAGTTGGTCCAAAGGTGAAAAGAAACTAGATGATGCTTATCTGAGGGGACAATTTCCCAAATTTATCCTTAAGGACAAGGTTGGTTTTAAGGAGCGAGGTGTTGATAGAGATATGGGTGACGAGGTGGGCCTCAACTATGGACCTAAGTCAAAAGTGTGGAGGGCTTATACTAAAAGAATAAAAGGAATAATTATAGGAGTTTGTTATTGTTATTATAGGAGTTTGTTATCATAGTTAGAGGAGTTTGTTATTATAATTAGAGGAGTTTGTTTCGATAAAATAGGAATAAGCTTGTGGCTATCAAAGAAGATAGAAAGGGTAGGAATGAGGTATCTAGGAATTCTATTAGGATTCACTATCTTGGTGAGGAAAGCACTATGTGCTTAGGGGATGATAGGTATTCAACATCAATTGTTATTTTCATCATTATTATTTTGTATCTATTCATCCACGATAATACAATTGAGTCATTCTTTTACTGTTTCATTCATTTATTCTCTATTATTCCATATATTCATAAAAGAACCCATCATGGTACTAAAAGGGTATCAAAAGGTGTTCGATCAAATATGTGAATTTTTGTTATCTTGACGGAACAACCACGTCCCAAAGTCACTTTCAAATTGTGTTCTTATTATGTATTTGTTTTGAAACAGTTTTTATGGAAATCGAAACCTTGTAGCAGCTTGTGATTCTGAGTTTTCGGTTGTCGTCTCATGATTTTTTCATTTTGATTTTCGTTGATGCTTTGTGATCTTGATTTTGTGTTTATCGATTCTTGTTTGTTTTGTTGCGGTTGATTTTGTTTCCTTCGCTAATTGCTTATTGTCGTTTATTTTGATTCTTATTCACGAATGAGTCAATTTCAATGATTGTTAATTGTTGTATGATGTTAACTAATTGTTGTTTTATTAGACGATTGTTGTTCAGTGATTACAGTGTGGTTTGTGGTTTGGTTCGGCAATTGTTGTTTAGTGGTTTCAATGTGGTTTGGTGATTGTTCCCTAAAGACTTAATCATAGTATTTGTCTAATTGTTTCACGTGCAACAATAGATTTTATTAATATTTTAAAAGAAAAGTCTCACTATGGGTTTGGAAAATAAAAGAAATTATTTTTGTGATCGTTTTAAAAAACTATATAAAGGGAGAGAGATTATGGAGTCATCTAGACAATGTGTCTAAGACGTTTATAAAGAAAGTTGCATCAGATGTATGGAGAATCAAAGATACTCAAATAATCACTTAGATCTTCAACATTATTAATTCTCAAGTGATATATGATTTACGCTCATTTTCATTTGTTCAAGATATATGAAACTACTTGAAACGTATTTATAGTTGGAGTTAAAGATAGTCAATTACAAAGAAGATGATTTATTTGTTCAAGAATGTTATTCTGGTTTTTTGAATATGTGGATAAAAGACTCTACTCTTATACATGTTGATGTTCCCATAACTTATCTCACGGTTATCCAAGAGGCCTACAACACAAGTAATCGAGATTAATTTCTCATGAAGTTTTGCCCATAACTTGAAGTTGTCAAAAGTGCTTTATTGTGCTGGAGAACTTCTAAGGGAGGAACAACATTGTATTACTCAAAGAGTCGTGTCTAGTGAAGTTGTCATTTTTGTGCTTCTATTGCAAATAATTTGGGCATATTGCTCGTTGTTGCATGCCATATTATGTGGCTTACACATCTTCCATGACCAACACAACGTTCGGTGGAGGCATTCCATGCAACTATAAATTCTACGGTTGATCCTTCGATTAGTGGCCCATCATGCGGTGGTGCTTGACACCCTGAACTTATTCAATAAATGATATTTTCCACTCTTTTGACCTTAAGAATTCAGGATAAACCTTCTAATATTTCTCATCGGAAATTTCTTGATTCGGGTGCATCCTATCATATGACAGATTCCTTAGAATATTTGTACAATTTAAAGTCTTATCATGGTAATAAAAAAATTCAAATAGTTCATACTAATACTTTATCTATCACTAAGTTCATGATATAAACTTTGATTTTTGGAATGTGTTTGGATAAATAATTTCTAAATAATCACTTATATCATAATTGTTTGTCTTATAAACACTTGATTAAGTTATATATTCAAACAAGACTAATACCATTAACTAGGCATGACAATAAACTAAGGGAGTCTTGCCTCTTTCACCCTGTCCAAGTCGAAGGTTGATTTTTTCCCATCAATTTCGTGTTGGAGTTGAAATTTAGATTTAAATCGCTACCTCCAACAAAGGTCAGTTTCTCTGTATATATTATATTTATATAAAATAATAATAATTAAATCATAATAAATTAAAATTATATTTATTGAAATTAAAATAAATATGTGTAGGTAGCAAGTTTAAATTATGTTTTTACTAAAGCATTGGACTTTAGAAGAAATGTGAGACAGATATCAACATCTTCATTCCATCACCTCCATCCTCTATGTACGAGTTAAATATTAGAGAGTTACTTTTTCCACCCTTATAGGTGTTCATCCATCAACGTAAAAATTTATAAATTTCCTTAGTGTCTAAAGATGTTTCTCCAAAAGCGTATAATTTTAGTCATTTTCAAATAAAATTGATGAGGCGTCCCTATTATGCCAAAATT
Source organism: Lathyrus oleraceus (assembly GCF_024323335.1). Lineage (NCBI taxonomy): Eukaryota > Viridiplantae > Streptophyta > Magnoliopsida > Fabales > Fabaceae > Lathyrus > Lathyrus oleraceus. Next base: position 113,824,893 of record NC_066580.1, read on the forward strand.
TAATATGTGGATGTATCTCCATATGCACTAAAGATATGTTCGGAGATGCATTTACAGACACATCATTTATTCAAAAATTAGTGGGTGATCTGGAGATGCATTTCCACACACACCATTTATTCAAAAATTAGTGGCTGGACTAGAGATGCATATTTGGACACTTTTATTTCATATGCTCACATCAGACCTTCCCTCTTCCTCCTTTTTCATTTTCTAAAAACCTCTAAAAACAAAACATTTGAGCTCTCACACATTCAAGCATGTCATCAATTCATTCAAGCTTTTATTGTTGAAGCTCTATCTCCTCCTTTCCAGCATCTCATACATTCAAGTTTCTCCTTCTCCTTCTCATCAATCTGAGTTTGTAAGTTTTTCAAAAAAAAAATCTCTTTTTATGTTTTGATTTGTAGGTAATTGTTATAGCTACATTAGTTATTTTAGATATATTAGATAGTAGTGTAAACAAAATTGGTAGCCTACAAGAACATGCATTGACAAATTTTTGGAGGGTTAGGACATCAATGGCGTTTCTATCATGGCTGAAAACCGTAGGTTTGTCTTGAGATGCATCTCCGGATTTTCTCAGTGCTATTTTCGGAGATGCATCTTTGGATTGGACTCAGACTAAAATTTGGCAGTTTTTGTGGATTTGTACTTACATGCTCTTTATCTTTGTGTCGGTTTGTAATGCAGGGGCAATGGCTGATAACTACACTGAAAATAACCTTGGCAGAGTTATGCTTGGATGTGTGTCCCAAACCGCATCGGTACAACGTGAGAGGGCCGAAACCATGATCATGAGGCCACATGTTAATGATAACTCGTTTGATGGTTCACAACCATCAAGTTTGCGGCCTAGTTTTTGCTTCTTGTACCCGCCTCTCTGAGATATCCACTTCATGGGGGCCACGAGTTCTAGATGATGGAGCAGACCTTGAAGCCCTTGAAGGCCGGGAGGAAGTCACCGGTCCATTAGGGAGTTATCCAAGAGGCCCGTTTGACACCTTCTTACTTAACATCTATGCAGATCATGTTGCTAGGCATATCTGGGAAAGAGATATATATTTTTTCTTTTGAAATACATATGTTTTCAACTAATTAAATCGATATAGATGGTAATATTTTCTTTTTACATGAGCTTACATGTTTGAAATCGGTAAACCATGGGCGGAAGATATTGGATTTGGGGCATCCCACGACTAATTGGTTTCAGGATGTTCTCTGATATTCCAGTATTGTCGATTTCTGTTTTGTTGCATAAATAACCATATCCCATGGCATGCAGACGACTTTCGCTAAGAGGTGGAATTCAGAGACTTCGTCTTTCCACCTTCCTATAGGAGAGATGATCATCACCTTGAATGACGTCTCATGCCTCATGCATCTTCCCATAAGGGGAGAATTACCGAGTCATAGAAGGATCGGTCGAGAGGAATGCGTCGACATGATGGTCACCCCTTTAGGGGCTAACCCACTTGAAGCCTCACAGGGGGCACATGACACGAATATGCTCATGCTAGGTTTAGTTTTTTGAAAAAGTTTATAAAGACCACCTGCAAAAGGTTATGGACGCCGAAGGTGATAACATGCAGATTGAGTACCATCAGACTTGCGCATTGAAGTGTTACCTCTTGTTCTTGGTTGGCATGTCCATGTTTTTGGACAAAAGTGCAATCTATGTTGATGTGGTCTACCTTCAGTACTTTATCGACTTGACTGCAATTCATGAATACAACTAGGGTCACATGTTTTATTTATCTGTACTTGAAATTGGGTGAGGATTGTCTTTGGAAGACAAAGCAAATGACAGGGAGTTTCACGCTGCTTATGGTAATTTATCTAGAATCATTATAAGAAAGTAAGTACCTACCAAATTTACTTTCTTATCCTAATTATAACTAATATGATGGAGTTTTTCATGCCCATGGATGTCAAATCGCATATAAATCATGATTAAGAGTCATTTAATTAAAAAGACTCTTTAATGTAATAATTAGAATAGTTGGATTTATAAATCACGCTTGACAACATCACATTATTACTAATAAAATAAAATTTTCCATTTACCAAGGCGAATTGCATAACTTCATTGGGCTATGGGTGATCAACTCTCAGGAACACGTAAAGTCAGTTGCTTCGCCGATGCATATTCTAAAACCATACTAATATAAGTATGAATCATATGCATTGGATATAAAGCATCTGAAACATTTTCAATATCAGTTTGTTTTACGCTTGCAAAGGTACCATTTTCATACTTCTTTCGATTTTCCATTGTCGTTGGTTCATGCTTTTCATTTTCAACATCATGTGCAATTTTTCAGCTTGAGTATTGATGTTGTTTTCCCTATCTGTTTTATTGTTATTTACCATTTCATTATTTTTAATGAAGTTGTTTCATGATTATCCTAATGTAGTCATCTGATGTTGTTAATGATGTTTTGTATGTAATACATAATGTCTTAAAAATTCGACTGCTTTAAGGACATCAATGATTCCAAAGAGACGTGGGGTCTTGGTGTTTGAATTCTTGATGTTTGGACCATGATTAACAGCAAGAGTATAAAAATCTCGAAACGGTTGTAATTGATGCAAAGGTAGTAATCAAATTAAAAATTGTTTCTTTAACTGTATTATACTGATTCATCAAGAATTTTAAATATTGTGTTATTTCCTAACAGTGTGATAGAATTCAAATATTGGTTTGTCACGACCATACACAAAAATGGGAAGATTTGCTCAACAAAGATATGACTTATGTCATTAATAACGGTAACATGTATGTGTAGCGGGGTATTCGTTACCATTAGAGATATTGACTAAATCCAAGGTAAATCATACAAGTCGAGTCGCCACCGCACTTCTATTTATCCAAAGGAATGGTTAGAAAGCGAACAAAAACCTAATAGTTTTAACAAAAAACTAGTAAAAGAAGCAGAGATCTGGGTAAGGGGGTTGATTATGCAATGGGAAGGTGTTAGGCACCCAAAACATCCCAGGTACTCCTAGGGAGCCCTTTTCACACTTGTGAAGGTTATTGTCTTGTGAAAATTTTGTTTGTGCAAACATGATTGAAGAGATGAGAAGAGAATGTACAAGTTTATTTACATTTTGTGTTTGGATGGATAAACCCATTGCCTACGTACCATCTTGAAAAAGATTAGGATCAAAACCTCGTAGTTCGGGGTAAAAATTTCAAAAAAAATGAGTTGGTGAATTGATTGGTCCAAAAGCCTTAAGGTCTTTTGTTATCAAAGGGAGAAAACTCAACCAAACCACAAATCCACCATGTGAGGATAGCTTCAACATGCTAGTGAGGGGTTAACCCTATAATAAGCATGGAAGACTCATTGTCCATCACTAAGGATATAGGTGAGTATTACATCTACCACAAGGATAACTCAAACCTAATAGCTAAAGGTTATAAAAAATTTGATTAAGAAAGTGGCCATTGGAACCACAGAAAACATTTGAATGGGTTATATTTACCAATTAGAAGTATACACAAAAATGGTCAAAGTTGACTTAAGGATTCAATTCAAAATAAGTGTTGTAAAAAGAAAGTTTGAAAATCAAAAGCATAAGGCTTAGGTTTCTAATGTTGAAAACAAATGTTAAATGTTTGCACAAAAGGTTTTGGCTTGGGTTAGAGTGGAGAGAAGAAAAAGAAGGGGCTAAGTCCTAAAGAAAACAAAAAGAGAAGGGATAAGAAGTGAAACCACACTAGGAGTTCCTCTCTTGAGATCATATTGATGATCCAAGTAGCTCTCATCCTTTGGAATAAGCAACCACAAAGCAAAAGCAACCAAACAAGTCTCATAAGAGATCCTCAATGTATCTTATATCCTCCACTTAGATGAACATGGTAATGGTCCTCCAATTAAGCTCAAAGCATCCCTAGCACAAAAGCACACACACATCAAAAGTTCAATGAAGTAAATCAAGAATGGACAAGAATGAGTTTAGAGGTTTGGTCCTTCTAATTCATCTTCCTCATTAAGATCCTTCTATTCCAACTTTGCATAAGGAAGGTCCTAGAATCTAAGTCCAATTCTCCATTTCTTTGCATAGGGAAAGTCCTAGAAGCTAAGTCCATTTCTTTGCATTTGGTTCACCACAATCAAAACAAAACACAAGCAAAATAATATATACACAATTATGTGCTCAAGTGAGCAAAAGGCAAATGGCATTAACATAAACATGTGCTCAAGTGAGCGAAGATAAAAACAAATGAATAAGATGTGCAAGAATAGTAAATTGCATAAAAGTAAATTGCATAAAGTAAATGTTAATTGTCAATAGTTAGTGTTAGCAGTTAGTGTGCCATAAGGCAAATTTAGCGCTATGTTAAGCAATCGTAATTGGACTTATGTAGAAGTCACAACTATCTGAGGCCGGTCAATAATAATGTAGGCAACAAACACCAGTTAGGAGTCTTGATTAGTGAACCAAGTCCCAACAACTTGCCATGCCAAAAAGGAGAAGAGAATTGATCTTGTATTGGTTTAAGCCCTTTTGCATGATTTAGAAGACAACCTATCCTTAATGCAAAGCCATTCACTTGATCAATTGATCAAGATGAATTAGATTTGAATCAAGGAAGGTTAAGTCTCTCTAACCAATGCTAACTTATCAACCTTCAACTCATTGATCAAAAAAAGAAAAGAAGTAGAAGAAGAAGAAGGTGAAGATGGATAAGAGAAATGGAAATGACAAAATGGTAAAAGAAATATAAGTGCATTAAATGGAACATCATGTACCAATCCTCATATGTTGACCAATAACATTGAAAGTCAAGGTCAACCAATCAAAAACAGAAGTGAGATGAAGATTGGGAGTCAAGAAATGAATAAACTATTTTTGGCATTTTTTTAATATTAAAAAATAAACTTGAATTAAAATAAATGGAAATGTCAAACTTCAAAACTACTTCAAATCAATCTTGAAAGGTCCAAGTAATTTATCCTAAGTTCAACAAGGTCAAACAAAGTTTGACAAAAAATTTCAACATTTTTAAAAGTCAGAAACTATTTTTAATCAATTAAAAAATGAATAAAAATAACCTAATTGAACTAAAATCTCAAATAAATCTCAAATCAATTCAAAAATTGATGAGAATATTTTTCATAGATCCATCATCATTCAAATAGGCTAGGAAAATATTTTTGCATTTTTTGAATATCAAAAACTATTTAAAATGAATTAAAAACAACCAGAAAAGAGAAAATTCAAAAAAAATATCAAATGACAAAATAAAAAATATTAAAAATCAGAAATAGAAACTAGAATTTATTTGGGAAATAATGCAATTGGTCCCATAATTTTTGAATTAAAAATGAAAGAGATATGATTTTTTAAAATAAAAGGAATTTAAGAAAATAAAAACAGAAATTATAAAATGCAAAAAAAGGAGGAGCGTTGGATCTGAGCTCATTAATTGAGCTGGCAGATCACACGCTCCTAAGGCGCGCGCCTATGGTGGTCTCTGGTCAATGCGTGCGCATGGGAAAGAATTAAAAGTCATAACAATGAATGATCCTGATTGAATCTGGAAAATGGATCAAACGGTCCAGATTTAAACTAGACATGATGAAGCCACCGGAGCCACCGTCTTCTTCGGTGAGCTTCCAGATTCCGGCCAAAATGCAGAAATTAAAACCTCAACCAAATCGTGCGATCTATACATCAATAGAAAGATGGGATGATGTACATCATCCCGGTACCATCCATTTTCATTCTAGATCTCTATGATTTGAGAAATCAGAAGTTGAAAAATCTGGTGTTCATCATGAACTCAATGAATTGCAAAAATTAAAAGCATAAACATGATGCCTCTATTGAGAGGACTTCAGCCAACACAAAATCACAGCCAATAGGTCAAAGGATTTGGAGAATCGAAGAAAATACCAGTTGGAGTTCAAGTTTGAGTTCTGGTTATTTGAGCTTGAAACCTTGCTTGCTTTATCAAAACAGAAGTTCAATGAAGTGTATAGTGAAGGTCTAGAAGCATTAGATCTGAGAAAACAACCAGATGAAGTTGAATTCTAGATCTGAATTTTTTTGAAGAAAAATGCAATTGCCTCTTTAGTGATGGTTGGGGAGAGAATCCTGCAGCATTTCAGGTTGAATTGGGTGTCCAAAATGGAGGGAATGAAGTCTCTATTTATAGAGGAGTTGGCAAGGAAAGTGTGAGATGATCCGTGTGCATGAATTTGGATACCACTTGCATGGGCTTGCATGATCATGCACAAAGCCCAAAAGCAATGCCAAATGCAAGCTGAGTTCAAATGCCAAGGGTTTGGACGTGTAATTTGCTCTGAATTGGCTTGTGCAACAAGATTTCAACATGAATTCCACAATTGAACCTAATCATTCACCTCTTCGAAAATACCATTTAGAAAATCCAAGCATAGGCATATGGGTAACGATTGGAAAGGTCTTTGTGTAAGGAACAATTGTTATGTTGGTCAAAAATCCATTTGGAATGTGGAAATTTATGGAATTTGAGTTTAAAGTGTGATATGCAAAACATGTCAAGGTAAGGTTTCTAAAATTGGCCAACTTTCAAGCCCTTCTATTTTGATGATGCAAGCTTCAAATGAAAAAACCTCCAACATCAAAGTTGTAGATATTTTCAAGACAATCAAAATGGACTTAAATTTGGCATCATTTGGATTTTTTATAGAGGAGTTATGGGCACTTGAAGTTGGACTTTTTTGACTTTTAATGCCTTTGGCCAAAAAGGACCTATAATGTCTTGCATTATCACATGTGTTTCCTTTGAGATTTTGAGATTTTGTTCAACATAACATTTTAAGTATACATCTCAAGCTTTCCAATGCATTTTATCCCACCTCAAAATCACAAAAAATGAATGAGTTATGTCCTTGGGAAGTTGACCTAAAATTAGGGTTTCAGTCAAGATGAACTATAATGTATTGGAATGGCAGATGGTTTTACAAGCTTCAAATCAAATTTTGATGAACATGAAAGTTGTTCATATTGTCCTTAAGAGCATTTTTTCTTTTGAAACCATCTCCATTTGACAAACACATAAAAAGTTAGGTCTCAGTGCATTTCAAAATAGTCAGATGAATTGACTGATCAACTTCTCAAACCCACAACTCATACCTTGATGAATTGATGATTGAGGACACTCAAATAAGTTAAAATATGCATAAAATGATGAATTAAATAACTTACCTTGATTGTATTTGACCATGGGCTGAGATTGCTTCATGAGCAAGGCATTGTGTTGCACAAATGAATTAGGGCTTCTCTGGGGAACAAGATCTCAAACCCTTTGACTTGCTTTGATCAAAATGATGCATTGAGGTACTAGGGAGGCATACTTGATGGATGAGAGCTTTGGGAACCATTGTCATGCTTGCTTTCATCTCCTCTTGACCATGTCTTTGTACTAATGATCTCCTTGAAGCTTTTGACTTTGTGATTGCTCAAGCTACAAACAAAAGATGTTAGTGACATATTTTTGTGTTTTTTGGTTAGTAAATAAAAATGGGAAAAACAAATGATATACAATTCAAGCATGCTTGGTGATCTCAAACCACTCACAAGGAGTCCCACCCAAAGGTAAAGGGAACCAAGATGCTAAAGATCCTTGAGGCTATGCAATGCCATGTTATGATGTCATGAGGGATCTTAGGGACAAAATTGGGGTCTTACAGTATGATAATGATTTTCAATGGAAATTATGTGATCATTTGAAGAAATATGTATTTCTAAGTGGCACAGCCTTCAAACCTATTGTGATTGCCAACATCCCCTATCAAGTTTTACTTCAAGGATTTTACTGATATCCTGCAAGGGAACTGTAAAAGTGACAGACTTGAAGGTAAATTTTAAAACTTAACTTTTGTATACTTAGCATTTTTTATAAACAAACTCATTTTGAATCATATTTAATTGTTCTTAGTATAAATTTTGTTTATATCATATTTAAATAGTGTTATCCATGAAATTAACAACATTCAAGAAAAAAACAAGCGGGAAGAAGGTTGTTGTGTCATTGGAATTGAGGAATTTAAAGTAAGTTAATCAATCAATTGTATTCCATTTGTATTGTTTATTTGCCATGGATTCTGTATATCAAATTTTTTATCAATAATGTTTTTGTGATATAGGGGGATATCATAAACTGTAATCTTTGGGAAAACTATGGGTCTAAGTTCATAACTTATTACAATGATGTTGCAAACTCTGGAGGAATAGTCATTATTTTAACACATACAATGATAAAATATGCCAAAGGCCATTTCATCAAAAACCTTCAATTTGTTATTCATACTTATTCTTTTATAATTCTCTATATTCTCATTACATAATAAAAATGTTCCATAGTTTCAAATGGATAAAGTGGTTCAAAATTACTGATTAATGAAGACATTCCTGACATACAGGAGTTTTTGTCAAAGTACGTGTATTTGATCCTTTGAAATAATTTCAGACATAGGCTTTCTCTAATTGGTCTGGTGGTTCGCAATTTACACCAATAGAGAAGTTTATATATAATGTCAAATGCATCTACTTAACCGATTTTACAAAACTAAAACAAATAATATTAACAATGATTTGCATTTTCAATTTCACAATAAAATGTTATTTAACTGAATCATTGTATATGCATATGCTTAGGAAACTTCTTGCGTTACGGTAACAACTACTTTGAAATTTGTTGTTTCAAAATACGAATGGTTCTACTATGGTTGCATCAAGTGCTCCTTAAAGGCTCCTAATCCTACTAAGTATTTTAAATGTGGGTGTGGAGAAAATGTTTAACATCATATCCCCAGGTCAATAAAATTATTCAATTATGTTATAATTGTGAAATTTTCTTTTTCATATATTAATATCACATTCTATTTCATCAGGTACAAGGTTGAAATTTGATGCAACCATGGAGACACAAAATATCGATTTGTGTTTTAGGATGATGATTGTGCAAATATTATTGGGAATATAGTTGTAGAGATGCGTACAACAATGCTAGAGGTATGGAAATTCTAAGTTAACCCTTTGTATTTCATGATATTTATATCATTAATATATAATAACAATTATAATCTATTAAATCTTTAGGATGGAGAAGACGATCCTATGGTTTATCTGGATGATCTTGACCTGTTATTAAAAATAAGAATGGCTTTGGGAGTTAAGGTTCATCCATTTTTTATCCAGACTTCTACTTTTAAACTCGAAGTAGAGGAATCATTTGTTAATCAAATTGAAAATGATTTCATCCTCGAAGAGGTACAACAATTAATCATGTATTTACACCACCATTTTTATTCATACCTTTATTCTACAAATTGAAATTAATGTATTGCTACAATGTTCATCAGAATCAGTCTAAACCACAAATTCAAAGCATCATGGGAGTAAAGAGAAAGTTGAGTCATTAGTTGTATGTGCAATGTTTTCGTATTGTTGTTACCAATATTAACATTCACCATACACGTTTTAAAATCAGAACTTCTTTTCCTTCATTCACAACAGTAATTAGTTTTTGAGTTTTATGACAACTATAGGACAATTATGATTACTCCTTGCATAACTTTTCATAATCAGTCTAAATCACAATCAACAAATGTCAATGCGAGCGAGGAGAATGTTGATTTCTCATTTGTAAGTTACTATTAATTCTTTGTTGTATATGCCTTTTTTTATAAATCTACATTATTCATCATTTTAAATCTTCATAATTTATATTTAAATATGTTTTGTAGCATTCGATTTCTACATGTCGAGAAAATGAACATGTTGTTAACCAGTGGCGGAACTGAGGGGGGACGTGGGAATGCCACGACCACTGATCGGAAAAATAGCAAGTGTACTATTTTGACCGATGTAGTAATAAGGAGTTTTATTTCCAAGTATCGATCTCAGGGATTGCGTAGGAAATACTTATTTCACTTCTTATTCTATTTGAACCAAAAGATAATAGTTTGGTTGGTTTTAAGAATTTTTAACAATAAACGCAAAAAGATAGTAAAAATAATTGATTAAGACGAATCATGCTAGGGTGAGTGGTTGATTTAACTAGTTATGAATTCAGTCAAGATTTCCTTAATACTCATGAAACATTCAATCACCTAACCTCAGAATGCTCTTCCTTAAGTCCTTAAGGAAAAAACTATTAAACTACCAATTCTTACTCAAATGTCCATTCAATTAATCATTGGTTTTAATCATACACAATATCAAAGTTTTATGGTGATTTACAAAAGTTCCTAGTCCTAGGTGATGCAATTATAAACCCAATTGTGTGAAAACCCTAACAATCACAATCCTGTTATTGATAGTCATAGATCTAATTGTATTTGTCCGATACAAAAGCATAAGCACATCACGCAATTGAATTGAAATTCGTAACATAGTGTCATACCCCGATTTTGGTCCTGAATTTTTCCATTTTTTTTTATTTTTTATTTGACACTTGGCCTAAAGTTCATTTGCATACATTCATGACCAAAGGCAACTGTCCATTCCCAAATCCATATTTCTTTGATAAACATTGGTCATTATCTAGTTTTTTGATCATGGTGTTTTTGATTACAAAATGGATTTTAGTTATTTGACTTTTTTTAATTTTTAATTTCAATTTAATTTCAAAGTAAATATAATTCCAAATTTCAAGTTAATCTTAATTGTTTTTTACTAATGATTCAAACTCTAATTGATTTTAATTTTCAAATAAATGTTAGAATTGATATCAAAGTAATTTTAACAAATTATAGACTAATTTGATTTTAATTGGTTTTATTGGTTTTTGGATTTTAAATTGACATTTAGATGAGTTTTAGATTATTTCAAAAAATCCATATCCATTTCTATAACCACAAATTCATTTCATTCAAACCAAATTCCATGAATAATTTCAAACCAAGTTACAATTTCACTTCCAATTCATTCCACATTTTACACTAGCCAAATCCAAACATTCATTACACCATTCAAATGTCCTAATAATCATTTCATTCATTAACAGTCCAATTACTTTAGAATAACAATGTCAAAAAAAACAAAGCAAAATCTTACAAACATGATCCATTTTCCATCCATAGCTCATTTCAAATCAAAATAATACATACACTCATTTCATAACATCCAATAATATTTGACTTTCAAACATTTCCAAACTCATTTTCATACATACATTTTCATGGCCAATTACATTCAATTACCATTACATACATCCATTTTCAATCCACATCACAACAAAGACTACGATAATTACATGTCTAAGCAAACTCTTCCAAGCAATCCATTCTACACTAATTTAAGCATCAATCCAATTCCATAAGGCAAGTTGCTTCCGATTTCAATGTCATGTTGCAAGCCCTTTGTTCCAATGACGAAGCGCTTCAGCATTGGTTGCACATAAATGCTGCAACACCATTAGGCGAGCCATGGCCGTGCTACATGAAGCTCAAATCCAGAACACTGGTTGCAAAAGTCCACATTAATGCCATGCTGCAAGAAACATTCCTGTAACCAAAATCAGTTGATTAGAAATCAAGTTTCCTGCATCAATGTAAAACCATCGGCATGATGCCGTAACCAGTAAACTTAACATGCATTTGATACTAATCAACGGTTGAATCTCACCTGCGGAGTCACTTTCATCCTGTCATGAAATGTTGCAAAATATTGCAACACCTTATGCAACATGCGTATAAGCCGTAGTGAGTTACCGTCATCCATTACAGGAAGGTTTGGTTGCTTCGATAAGTCGTGCATCTTGATCCTGCAGTAGCTATGATCCTGTCATGGAATGTGCCTAAAACTGTCAAGCATACAAATCATTAGCCATGTAACATAACCAAAATGCATTTTGTGAGCCAATGTCATCATGACAATCATGTATGTAAACAAGATTTATGCAAACATGGTTTATGCATCCAAACATTTCAGCAACTTGAACATCAGACCATGTTGCATAAAAAAAACAGAAATGGAATTGAGCAGTTGAACTATTCTGTACAAGAACAACACGACTGCAGCAGGCAGTAAGCCAACAATAGGCAGCATCAAACATACATCTTGCAATCCCATTCAGTTTTCAGCAGCACACATTAACAAACCAGGCACGAATTGTAGCGGAAACAATAGAAAGCAAGAAGAACAGAATGAGAGCCACATAGAAAACCAAGGCTACTCGGAAAGTGCCGAAGCAATCCCCAAGTGCATCAAGTAAAAATTTGAAGGCGAAGTCTTTTTCCATACCTGATAAGTCTTGTCTTGGTGAAGCAAAGAAGGATCAGTTTGTAGAAGGAGAACTGCTAGCGGTCCGTATGACTGCTGGACAAGAGAATGATCGCCCAAATAGAAGACTTACAGACTTTATCCTTCATGATGAAAATGGTGCAGCACAGGCACTTGAGATGCTTGAAATCAAGGATTTATTCATCACTGGACTTATATTGCCACTAGAAGGAAATGCTGATAAGAAAAAGAGTAAGGTGTTAAATGTCGTGGTTTTGGGCGACTTGAGTCATGGGACATGTTTGGAATTCATTGTTTCTCAGGGTGATTTTATTTATAAGCAACTCATTGGTTTAGACACGATGTTGAAGGCAAATGACAAGGGGTTTGAAGATATACCTGCTTTGATTGCTCTTAGAGATGAGAGCAAGAAACAAGCACACTTTGCAAACACACAAGTGAGGCCATCAAATGCGACTTTAAGGATGCTTCACCTAAGACCACACTGACTCAGGAATCTGCACAAAAACAGTCTTTTAATTATCCAACAGGAGTTTGCAGAATGCTTCAAGGAGGCTAATATGCGAATATGTCTTGTGACAACCTGTGACCTACACAAGAACACACCAAGACAGAACAAACTTGCAATCTTGAGTCAAGTCAAAACATGAAGCAACCTGCAGCAATTGCAATCCTCCATGAGCCTAATCCATAAGCATTCCAATTCGTCACCATGCCAAATGGACCTGCAATGTCGTCATGATACTACAAACATCAATGCACACCATGAGTAAACCAAAACATAAATTGTAACAGAAAATATGAAAGCAGGAAAAACAGAATGTACACAATACAGGAGCGTTAAACCAAGGCCATAGCCGTTCATGAAAATTCTCGTTGTCACTGCAGTAAAAAAAACAAGGTAATTAGCAAAGGCAGTCATTCAAGAAATAATCCCAAATTGGAATGGAGACAAAATTCAAAGAGAAAGCACATGCTCAGATTACTGTTCCAAGAACAAGCATCAAACAGGACAATCTGATTCTGAGCACATCAAAAGGAGTTTGCAGAGATACTCTTTTGAACTCCATATACCAATCTGAAACCCTAAAGCTATGATATAAAAAGGAGAAGGAAGAGAATCAGAAAAGGGAAGGGAGAGGCGGACCAAACTCCACAAAAGAACCCTAATCCCCAAATCAAAAGAAAATCGGTATTTGAAGAGGCGAAGGAAGAAGATTTAAGCTCATCTGATCCGTCGTCGTCGCCGAAGGTGAGATTTCCACTTGATTTCTCTCTTTGAAACCGTGGATTCGCGCTCTCCTTGGTAACGTTGTGAGCGATTGTGACGGACGGATGAACGTTTGAGTGAGCGAAGGTGGAGGATGAGCGTTTGAGTGAGCGATGATGAGCGATGAGTGGCGATTGAGAAGAGAACGCGAGTGAAGGCGATAATGGTTTCTTCCTTACTGTACCTCACATTTTTTTTTCTTTTTATTTAAAAGAAATAAATACTTTAAACCATAAAAAAATTAGTTAATACGTTTAGTATTCCTGCTTTTTATTTAATGGTGTATAGTAATGAATTGCTTTTTGTTATTCCCAATCCATTAGCTCTAGAACCCAACAGCCAGGCGACTGGGTTTAATTTCCTATTTATTTTTTATTGGTAGTCCAACAGACTATTTTTTATCTTAGTTTTTATTTTTAATTCTAATTTTTAATTTATTTTGGTTTACTTATCCGAATTAGCATTAAGATAGCAATTAATCATGAATGGCCTAGTGGAGAGAGAGTACTATCATTGCCTTTAGTGGAACGGGTTTGATACTGGGGGATAGCAAATTTTTGTGTTTATATTTGTCATGTCTATTATTTTATTTTATTTCTTTTTCTATATAGTACCTTGCTATTTATTTTAACTTTAGGTTATTAATACCCATTTCCATACCCTTGTAAGTCGATTGCTTTTTAAGCATCGCCATCAACCTCACATAGCTTACTCTTGGGCTTTCTTACAATGAGCCAGTTCTCTTGCACTTACACTCATACATTGCATTATTTGTTGTTTGGGCCCGATTTAATTATTTCATGATTTTTGAATCCCCATTTGACAAAATGTACCCCACTCCCCCGATGTGTAATAATTTTGTATTGTTTTATTTCTTTATTTGTTTGACTGTTCAGTTAGATACTAACACAAGAATAAAATCAACCATTTCCAAAAGATCAAAAATAATGACTCGATCCAACGTCGAGCATTTTCTCAATAAACAAATCAATTCATTTCTCCCTCCTATTCTATTCCATTTCTTTCAAACTTTCATCAAACGCTTGATTCAACGTCAAGCCATTTTTTCTAATAAAAACTCAAAAAATATTAATTCATAATTAAGACCTTTTCAATAAAGATGGAAATGGAACGTGGTGTATACCACGCACTCCTGAGACTAGGATTCGAGATGTATATCTCGCCAATCCTAGCTCTCGCCATCATCCAAATTTATCCACTTTGTTTTCTTTTAAACACTCATTCAAATTTATCTTAAACGTCCATCAATACTTGATCTAGTGTCAAGTCATTTTTTACAACAAAACTCAAAATACCTAATTCTTATTTAACACTTTTTCAATAAAGGTGGAAATGGAACATGGTGTATACCGTGCACTCCTGAGATTAAGATTCGAGACGTATGCCTCGCCTATCTTAGCTCTCGCCATCGTTTAAAATTGTCAATATGGTTTCTTCAAACCCTTTCTCAATCAAACCTAAAAATACTTAATCTCTATTAAATACTTTTGCCAATGAAGATGGAAATGGAACATGGTGTATACCGTGCATTCCTGAGGCTAGGATTCGAGATGTATATCTCGCTCATCCAAGTTCTCGCCATCACTCAAAATACATCTAACCAATCAAACTCTTTTCTCGCTGCCGTGCGATTAATCAAAAACCTTTTTCATAAATGGAAGATATACTGTCTTAAGTGATACAAAACAATGTTTCGGCCACGATTGTTGAGTAGAGATAAATGACGCTTTTTCGAATGTAGATTTATAAATCCGTTCGATGTGTGGTATGCGTCCACTTCTCATCTGTTTTGGGTAAAACAATGTTTTCGTCGATTAATACAATATAGCTTTCGCCAAAATCGACCAACAAACAAACATTTTTCTACCCAGAACTACGTAAGCCTTGATTTCTCTTTTGAGATACGTAGGAGCAGGATTTGTAAATCTTGTCAGGCCCACTAATAAAAAACTTAGGTTTAGTCCTTCGTCAAAAATCCAAAAACATTCTCTTCTCATCCTTTCTTCCTTTCCCACCTAATAATTCGAAAAGCCTAACATTTCAACTAACACTAACGCACACAACTAACCTAATGGTTCCCGTTGAGTACAACGGACGTGAGGGGTGCTAATACCTTCCCCTTGCGTAATCGACTCCCGAACCCTGATTTGGTTGCGACGACCAATAATCATTGTCGTTTTGTCTTGGGTTTTATCGATATTTCCCCTTTCCTTTTTAGGAATAAATAAAGTTCGGTGGCGACTCTGTTCAGTCCATCATTGCGAGCGTGCGATCGCGCTTCGCTTTGAAATCGTATCCCCATTTTTCGAGGTGCGACAGATGGCGACTCTGCTGAGGAAATATCAAATCCCTAAGTGAGTCAAGCCTAGTTAGGACGTTTGTGTGCCTTTGTTTGTTTAATTATGTGGCTTTTCCATTATTTATTGCTTTTTAATATCTTTATTGTTATATTGATATTTGTTGTATATTGGTTCCACCGTGTTGGGTACTTGGGTCTTGATTGCAAACCATGTGGGAAAGACTCTACACCCGAGTCTAGAGTGAAAAAAACATAAGATAGGATGATGGTTGAGTAGTACGGACTCCCGAGGTGAATACTTCGTAAGAGTCGGTACGAGAACCTCACTTAGAGTAGATTCTTTTGCAAATATTGTCGCCCGAGGTGTATACCTTGTAAGCTTCGATGTTTCAAAGGGGTCCATGACTCTAAGAACCTTTTAGAACATTGAACCTTTGGCCAACTAGAAATGATGGTTGCGTAGTATGGATTCCCGAGGTGGATACTTCGTAAGAATCGATACGAGAACCTCGCTCAGAATAGATTCTCTAGATGGAGTTGACGATCGGAAAGTATTTTCCGTAAGCGTCAAACAGTCTTTTGAATCCATGACTCTGAATACCCTGTCTAGAACCCAGTCGATGGTTGCGTAGTACGGACTCCCGAGGTGAATACTTCGTAAGAGTCGGTACGAGAACCTCACCCAGAATAGATTCCCTTGATGGAGTTGACGACCGGAAAGTATTTCCCGTAAGCGTTAAACATTCTTGTGAATCAATGACTCTGGGGATCCTTTGTAACAAAGCCCTAGATCATACCCGGTGAGAACCCCGTTTTGGAAAAGCAATCAAATTTATCAGTACCTCAGACTTTTGAACCCATGTATGAAGAAAAACAAATGTGCATGGCTTGCATTGCATTCATTCACATTTCATTGCATCTACATCAAATCATAACGCATGTCATTTTCCAGACAAAATAAAAAAAAAAACCCATCCATCCTTTGTCTGTGATCAGCAAAGTGATTCTCAACACGCGTTTAGAGCAGAGAACCATGTCTCAGGAGATGATGGACGAGCTAAGGAAAAGCCAAGAAGCACTGAAGGAGGAACTTAATCTTTTGAAGAGCCAAATGAGATGGGTCTTGGAAACCCTACAAGTCTTATTGAGAAAAGAGGGTCACCCAATATACGCTACTGCAACAAAGAGAGCTACTACTCCACATCCATCTGGTGTTACCCCAAGTCAAGGGAAATTCTATGTGGCAACTCCTCATTTACCAGTATATGGACCTCCCTCAAGACGTCATCATCAACATCCTCTGGCTATTCCTCCTCAAAATCACCGAAGTCAGGTTCAGAACAAAAATCAGAATCAGAACAAGAGGAACAAGGATCACAATGACTCGATTCCGGTGCCATATAGCAAGCTCTACCCGCAACTGATCCAAAATGCTTTGGTGACCCCTCGAGCTCTCACGCCTGTGTCACCATACCTGCCATGGTACAATCCAAATGCAACATGTGAATTCCATAAAGGGGCATTGGGACATGACCTGGATTCTTGCTTAGCGCTAAAAGCCTTGGTACATGAACTCATTAACAAAAAGAGCTTAGTCTTTGAAGAAGATCACCCGAAGATCAAGTGCGGATACCATACTGGAACAATGGGGCACTCTATCGAGGAATGCAAGAGTTTTAAGCTCAAGCTGCAAGGATTGATTGACATGAGGTCACCAACACTCAAGGAGGAAGGCTCAGGTACATATACCTTGATTTCTGGGCCAGGTAATGAGAAAGGGAAAGGACCCTTGAGACCCCTCAAGGTTTTGTACCACAAGGAAGATGTCAGGGATGTGGCTAATGAACTATCATTATTTCCTGGTAAGAGCATTGAGATACCGCCTTGGATTTCCAATGTCACGACCCATACCAATGAAAGAAAAGGAGAAGTGAGTAGTGGATCCAAGAGGGTTGCGTTCAACGATGAGATTGAAGGAAAGGAATTTGAAGATCATCATGCCAACGTCAAAAAGCTTGTTGATCCCAACCTTCAAGTTTGAAGAAGTCAATTCCCTAAGGCTGGAAATAATTTGGTTGTCTCAACATTTCTTTGTAGTTTCCTTGCATGTTGATTATTAATTGCTTTCAAGCATTGTTGTTTTCTTTGAATTGGTAGGATTAATGAAATGTTTATGCATCTTTTGAATTAATCCATTCGTATTCACTCGTTTTTCATTTATGTTAAAAAAAACACTCCTCTCATTCACTTTTGTTTATCAAACCGTTGTGTTAACAAAGATTGGAAGGAGGATGATGAAAATGAAACACCTGAAATTGTTGTGGTATGCTTTTGAGTAAAACCTTGTCGATGATGTAAGGCATTGTTTCAAATCCCCAAACACTGAAGAGATAAGGAGTTAATCCCTAGTCAACCACTTTGAGCCTAGAAGTTGGTGTTTATTTCGGATCTAAAACCCTTAATCTTAACCTGGGGCAGGGTAGTTATGTTCAGATAGTTTGATCGTGCATTCGATCTTTCAAAAATCGTCCATATATACATCCTCCAATTGGGTTCAACCACATGTTATCCTTCGCGCACATGTTGAAATGTCGAAGAAGTTGAGAAAAGCTAAAATTAGTGTTGGTTGATCCTCATCCACCAATAATGTGGCAGTCAACACCTTTAAAAAATAGAAAAAAAGCCCGCTAAGTCAAATACCACAAAATGACTTAGGAAAAAGTTAAGGCATCCTGATGGACCAAAAGCTTCAGAGAAGTGGTCCAGGCAAAATTAGGGATAAAGAAAATCAATCAAAAGAGGTCACCAAAATCCTCAACAAAACAAAAAAAATAATAAGGTGACTGCCATTTCAAGAAAATTCGTCTTGAATCCTCATCACACCTTCGAACCCTCTTGGAAGTCGAATGCGTGTATTGGATTAACTAAACATAGGAACTGGAGATCATCAAGAAGAAGGGGTGGGTAAAAATAAATTTTGAGCCTTTTGTTTCAAAAAAAACGTGAACCAGACCACGTTACAACCCTTAAAAGACCTAATTGAGGCAGGGTTTATTTTGAAAGCATACTATAACAAGGTTGTGGTAACTTGACTCCAAACGATTTTTGATAATCATTTGATGGCACCAACTTGCATACTGTGAATGACTTGATCACCATTGTATTCTTATCAATGACTCGTTCACTGTATTTCACCCGTTCATATCAATAAATTTTGATTTCAAATTTTTGCATAAACACTGCATTAAAATTACCATTTTTGAATGAACAATCTTATTTGCAAGTCAACACTTAGCATCAAGAAATTCCAAATACAGTTGAGGAACTTGATAAAGTGAAAGAAGTCTAGTCAGGGGCAAATCACTTTGAGCATCAGTTAGTTCGAGCTAATCACAGCAAGGTTCAGTTAGCCAAGAGTAATTTGCTTCAAGACTTAGACTGGGGCAAGCCACCTCAGAGCTCAATGAGTCCAACTATCCAAAGGACAGTCAACCAAGAGTCTGCCATTCCAACATTTGGTTAGTCAAGTTCAGACCACTGCAAGTTTCAAACACTTGGGGCAAGCCATCTCGAGGTAGTCTCATGGCAAGTTATTTTCCAAACTCACGTTCAAGGTGAACATTTCCAAAGACCCAACAGACTGGGGCAAGATGAGCCACCAAGGGGCAGACCCCCTTCATGCTTTCAAACTGTTCAAACAAATTATGTCATATGTCAACAACTATTGAGTTTAAGATGAGTGCCCTAAAATTATGCTAGCACGATTCATTAATCCTCCAAAAGGATCCCGTTGGCTAAGTTGTGGTGTCAAGCTTGATAACATCTATCATAAAATATTGGGTTGAGTTCTCGGTGTTGAGGAATCATGATCTCCATAAAAAGCCTCTACAACTCCCAGTCCACTCAAGTGTCAGCATTCTCATAATCATGATCATTCATATATCATGCATTCAAATCATGCATAGCCGAAATGTACTTCGTGCTCATTATGCATTGACCTAGGTCTTGTTGTCGATCCTATATCCTTTGACCTTTATTCCAGTGTCAGGTCATATATGAACCTGTTCTGAAGAGTCTTTCTCTGTTTGTTCAATACTATTCAGGTCATATATGAACCTGTTGTTGAGCTTTATTCCAGTGTCAGGTCATATATGAACCTGTTCTGAAGAGTCTTTCTCTGTTTGTTCAATACTATTCAGGTCATATATGAACCTATTGTTGAGCTTTATTCCAGTGTCAGGTCATATATGAACCTGTTTTTGAAGAGTTTTTCCCTATGTTGTTCAATACTATTCAGGTCATATATGAACCTGTTGTTGAACCTTATTCCAGTGTCAGGTCATATATGAACCTGTTCTGAAGAGTTTTTCCCTATGTTGTTCAATACTATTCAGGTCATATATGAACCTGTTGTTGAGCCTTTATTCCATTGTCAGGTCATATATGAACCTGTTGTTCAATACTATTCAGGTCATATATGAACCTGTTGTTGAACCTTATTCCAGTGTCAGGTCATATATGAACCTGTTCTGAAGAGTTTTTCCCTATGTTGTTCAATACTATTCAGGTCATATATGAACCTGTTGTTGAGCCTTTATTCCATTGTCAAGTCATATATGAACCTGTTGTTCAATACTATTCAGGTCATATATGAACCTGTTGTTGAACCTTATTCCAGTGTCAGGACATATATGAACCTGTTCTAAAGAGTTTTTCACTATGTTGTTCAATACTATTCAGGTCATATATGAACATGTTGTTGAACCTTATTCCAGTGTCAGGTCAGATATGAACCTGTTCTGAAGAGTCTTTCTCTATGATTGTTTCAGTGTTGTCAAGTCATATATGAACCTGTTGTAGCATTTTTTTTCCTTTATTCGGGTTTAGTAGGTCATATATGAACTTACTACCGAAATCTCTTGTGTTCTAAGTATCGTTTATCAAATTTCCCTTTGAGTGCTCCCCAGTGTGTGTCTGATTCTCCAGCAGGATTTGTCTTCCCCAGCAAGTTTGTTTTTTACCATTTGTCTGTCTCCCTGTGAACCATCAGCATTCCCCACAGGCTGGTTTGTCTAGTAGCATCTCCTGTCAAGGGTCCACCATATCCCTAGCCGATAAAAATTACAAAAAAGAATCATGCATCCATGCATATCATACATATCATATCACATCATGTCATGGGGATTCAGGATCAAAATCAGGGTCTTCTTAGTATTTAACCATCTCCCACTATGATCATATGAAGAGTGCCCTGCTTCATATTCTCTAGTTGAAGATACTTAAATAGGGGCAACTGTCATACCCCGATTTAGGTCCTGAATTTTTCCATTTTTTTTCATTTTTTATTTGACACTTGGCCTAAAGTTCATTTGCATACATTCATGACCAAAGGCAATCGTCCATTCCTAAATCCATATTTCTTTGATAAACATTGGTCATTATCTAGTTTTTTGATCATGGTGTTTTTGATTACAAAATGGATTTTAGTTATTTGACTTTTTTTAATTTTTAATTTAAATTTAATTTCAAAGTAAATCTAATTCCAAATTTCAAGTTAATCTTAATTGTTTTTTTACTAATTATTCAAACTCTAATTGATTTTAATTTTCAAATAAATGTTAGAATTGATATCAAAGTAATTTTAACAAATTATAGACTAATTTGATTTTAATTGGTTTTATTGGTTTTTGGATTTTAAATTGACATTTAGATGAGTTTTAGATTATTTCAAAAAAATCCATATCCATTTCTATAACCACAAATTCATTTCATTCAAACCAAATTCCATGAATAATTTCAAACCAAGTTACAATTTCACTTCCAATTCATTCCACATTTTACACTAGCCAAATCCAAACATTCATTACACCATTCAAATGTCCTAATAATCATTTCATTCATTAACAATCCAATTACTTTAGAATAACCATGTCAAAAAAAAAACAAAGCAAAATCTTACAAACATGATCCATTTTCCATCCATAGCTCATTTCAAATCAAAATAGTACATACATTCATTTCATAACATCCAATAATATTTGACTTTCAAACATTTCCAAACTCATTTTCATACATACATTTTCATGGCCAATTACATTCAATTACCATTACATACATCCATTTTTCAATCCACATCACAACAAAGACTAAGATAATTACATGTCTAAGCAAACTCTTCCAAGCAATCCATTCTACACTAATTTAAGCATCAACCCAATTCCATAAGGCAAGTTGCTTCCAATTTCAATGTCATGTTGCAAGCCCTTTGTTCCAATGACGAAGCGCTTCAGCACTGGTTGCACATAAATGCTGCAACACCATTAGGCGAGCCATGGCCATGCTACATGAAGCTCAAATCCAGAACACTGGTTGCACAAGTCCACATTAATGCCATGCTGCAAGAAACATTCCTGTAACCAAAATCAGTTGATTAGAAATCAAGTTTCCTGCATCAATGTAAAACCATCGGCATGCTGCAACCGTAACCAGTAAACTTAACCTGCATTTGATACTAATCAACGGTTGAATCTCACCTGCGGAGTCACTTTCATCCTGTCATGAAATGTTGCAAAATATTGCAACACCTTATGCAACATGCGTATAAGCCGCAGTGAGTTACCGTCATCCATTACAGGAAGGTTTGGTTGCTTCGATAAGTCGTGCATCTTGATCCTGCAGTAGCTATGATCCTGTCATGGAATGTGCCTGAAACTGTCAAGCATACAAATCATTAGCCATGTAACATAACCAAAATGCATTTTGTGAGCCAACGTCATCATGACAATCATGTATGTAAACAAGATTTATGCAAACATGGTTTATGCATCCAAACATTTCAGCAACTTGAACATCAGGCCATGTCGCATAAAAAAAACAGAAATAGAATTGAGCAGTTAAACTATTCTGTACAAGAACAACACGGCTGCAGCAGGCAGTAAGCCAACAATAGGCAGTATCAAACATACATCTTGCAATCCCATTCAGTTTTCAGCAGCACACATTAACAAACCAGGCACGAATTGTAGCGGAAACAATAGAAAGAAAGAAGAACAGAATGAGAGCCATATAGAAAACCAAGGCTACTCGGAAAGTGCCGAAGCAATCCGCAAGTGCATCAAGTAAAAATTTGAAGGCGAAGTGTTTTTCCATACCTGATAAGTCTTGTCTTGGTGAAACAAAGAAGGATCAGTTTGCAGAAGGAGAACTGCTAGCGGTCCGTATGACTGCTGGACAAGAGAATGATCGCCCAAATAGAAGACTTACAGACTTTATCCTTCATGATGAAAATGGTGCAGCACAGGCACTTGAGATGCTTGAAATCAAGGATTTATTCATCACTGAACTTATATTGCCACTAGAAGGAAATGCTGACAAGAAAAAGAGTAAGGTGTTAAATGTCGTGGTTTTGGGCGAATTGAGTCATGGGACATGTTTGGAATTCATTATTTCTCAGGGTGATTTTATTTATAAGCAACTCATTGGTTTAGACACGATGTTGAAGGCAAATGATAAGGGGTTTGAAGATATATCTGCTTTGATTTCTCTTAGAGATGAGAGCAAGAAACAAGCACACTTTACAAACACACAAGTGAGGCCATTAAATACGACTTTAAGGATGCTTCACCTAAGACCACACTGACTCAGGAATCTGCACAAAAACAGTCTTTTAATTATCCAACAGGAGTTTGCAGAATGCTTCAAGGAGGCTAATATGCGAATACGTCCTGTGACAACTTGTGACCTACACAAGAACACACCAAGACAGAACAAACTTGCAATCTTGAGTCAAGTCAAAACATGAAGCAACCTGCAGCAATTGCAATCCTCCATGAGCCTAATCCATAAGCATTCCAATTCGTCACCATGCCAAATGGACCTACAATGTCGTCATGATACTACAAACATCAATGCACACCATGAGTAAACCAAAACATAAATTGTAATAGAAAATATGAAAGTAGGAAAAACAGAATGTACACAATACAGAAGCGTTAAACCAAGGCCATAGCCGTTCATGAAAATTCTCGTTGTCACTGCAGTAAAAAAAACAAGGTAATTAGCAAAGGCAGTCATTCAAGAAATAATCCCAAATTGGAATGGAGACAAAATTCAAAGAGAAAGCACATGCTCAGATTACCGTTCCAAGAACAAGCATCAAACAGGACAATCTGATTCTGAGCACATCAAAAGGAGTTTGCAGAGATACTCTTTTGAACTCCATATACCAATCTGAAACCCTAAAGCTGTGATATAAAAAGGAGAAGGAAGAGAATCAGAAAAGGGAAGGGAGAGGCAGACCAAACTCCACAAAAGAACCCTAATCCCCAAATCAAAAGAAAACTAGTATTTGAAGAGGCGAAGGAAGAAGATTTAAGCTCATCTGATCCGTCGTCGTCGCCGAAGGTGAGATTTCCACTTGATTTCTCTCTTTGAAACCGTGGATTCGCGCTCTCTTTGGTAATGTTGTGAGCGATTGTGAGGGACGGATGAACGTTTGAGTGAGCGAAGGTGGAGGATGAGCGTTTGAGTGAGCGATGATGAGCGTCTGAGTGAGCGATGATGAGCGATGAGTGGCGATTGAGAAGAGAACGCGAGTGAAGGCGATAATGGTTTCTTCCTCACTGTACCTCACATTTTTTTTTCTTTTTATTTAAAAGAAACAAATACTTTAAACCACAAAAAAAATAGTTAATGCGTTTAGTATTCCTGCTTTTTATTTAATGGTGTATAGTAATGAATTGCTTTTTGTTATTCCCAATCCATTAGCTCTAGAACCCAACAGCCAGGCGGCTGGGTTTAATTTCCTATTTATTTTTTATTGGTAGTCCAACAGACTATTTTTTATCTTAGTTTTTATTTTTAATTCTAATTTTTAATTTATTTTGGTTTACTTATCCGAATTAGCATTAAGATAGCAATTAATCATGAATGGCCTAGTGGAGAGAGAGTACTATCATTGCCTTTAGTGGAGCGGGTTTGATACTGGGGGATAGCGAATTTTTGTGTTTATATTTGTCATGTCTATTATTTTATTTTATTTCTTTTTCTATATAGTACCTTGCTATTTATTTTAACTTTAGGTTATTAATACCCATTTCCATACCCTTGTAAGTCGATTGCTTTTTAAGCATCGCCATCAACCTCACATAGCTTACTCTTGGGCTTTCTTACAATGAGCCAGTTCTCTTGCACTTACACTCATACATTGCATTATTTGTTATTTGGGCCCGATTTAATTATTTCATGATTTTTGAATCCCCATTTGACAAAATGTACCCCACTCCCCCGATGTGTAATAATTTTGTACTGTTTTATTTCTTTATTTGTTTGACTGTTCAGTTAGCTACTAACACAAGAATAAAATCAACCATTTCCAAAAGATCAAAAATAATGACTCGATCCAACGTCGAGCATTTTCTCAATAAACAAATCAATTCATTTCTCCCTCCTATTCTATTCCATTTCTTTCAAACTTTTATCAAACGCTTGATTCAACGTCAAGCCAATTTTTCTAATAAAAACTCAAAAAATATTAATTCATAATTAAGAACTTTTCAATAAAGATGGAAATGGAATGTGGTGTATACCACGCACTCCTGAGACTAGGATTCGAGGTGTATATCTCGCCAATCCTAGCTCTCGCCATCATCCAAATTTATCCACTTTGTTTTCTTTCAAACACTCATTCAAATTTCTCTTAAACGTCCATCAATACTTGATCTAGTGTCAAGTCATTTTTTACAACAAAACTCAAAATACCTAATTCTTATTTAACACTTTTTCAATAAAGGTGGAAATGGAACATGGTGTTGTCGCATTACGCGAAAAACCGGCGGGAAAACAAGAACAACAGAGCCGCCACCGTGCGTTATTTATCCCAAAAGAGGGAAAGGAAACGCTCAGAGTAAACCTGGAAAGAACATGGTCTCGCGACCAAAGAGAATGGGTTCGGGAGTCGGTTATGCGAAGGGAAGGTATTAGCACCCCTACGCATCCGTAGTACTCTACGGGATCCACGCACAAAAGGAAGGATAAATTGGTTGCTAAACACTGCTCAAACTCACACACACTGGCTGAAAGAAACGCAAGAGACTGACTGAAACTGACTCGGCAGGATGTCGCATCCTGGGCCTACTTAGTCTATCAGGCATAGACATCAGAGTCGAAGTAGTTCGGACTGGGGAAACAACACATGCTCGCTAGGATGTCGCATCCTATGCATACGTATCTTCTCGGACGAGAGAAGAATCAGAGCATTCGTAGCTCGGCTGACACGCACACAAACACAAACAAGGCAAAGGCAAACATGGAGCCCGAATGCCAATCACTGGACTTATATCGGCATCCGAACCAAAACACACACACACTGGAACCCAAATGCCACTCGATGGACTTACATCGGCTTCCAAGCACACAACAACACAACAGGTTAATAGGGAGTCGGGGACTCAAGCCTACAACTGTCAAACAACACACACAAAAAGAAAAGGGCGCCCGGAGAGATCAGCTCAATCTCCTGCCTACATACTTCATCTGGTGTGAAGATCAGGGCGATGTAGTTCCCCTACGCAGGGACAAAGGACTAGCCTAACCAGATAACAGAGGGAGACACAACTAGGGAGACTACGACTCGAGCCTAGATGTTATCATGCAAATCATCCCTAAGTTAAGGTTTCTAGCTGAATGGCACGAGGGCCAACCTATCCTAAGCATGGCTTACACAGGAAGCAAGCCACACACTTAACTTGCACAGGAAGCAAGTCTAAACCAATCCTAACTTGCACAGGAAGCAAGTCAAACAATCCTATCTTGCACAGGAAGCAAGTCAAACACAGATAGCACACACTATACACAAGCAAGTGGCTCAAACAAGGGTCAGGTTTTAGTCGAGGGGTCATATCAACCTCAACAAACAAACCTCTGGAATGGGGTGAGTGTTGCTCTTAACCTTGCCATTGAGGGGCTAAGGTGAAGCAGATGAAAGGATGAAGTGAGGATGAGACCTCACAGCTCTTATCCCTGGCCTGGGAGAGCTCAAGACAAGAATGTGTGGGTTCAGAAAGTGGGAACCCTTCTACACATTAAAACTGACTCAACTGTACAATTGTACAAGATCTTGGGTTTGTATCTGCAATGCATCAACACAGTGGTGTGAGCAAAGCGGATGACACACTGAATAGTGGGGGATAGATTGCATATCCCTACCTTCCACCAATTGCCTCATTGAGGTCTTTGACTCTATGCCAGGACAAAATTAAACATCCACAAACATTGCCTCTTAAGGAGGACTTCAGACAGTTGCCTGGCCAAGTAACAGGCCAGGTCTTCCAGACTACATGAAGAAAAAGAGACATACCTCAATGCAAGTTGCTTATACAAGCAAAGCAAAGCAAAAAGTTCACAAGGAACTAAGCAACTAAAGCACCTGAAACAGTCAAACAGATGTTAGTATGCAACTTCAAACAAAACAAGCAGAAACAGACACCAACAGTCAATTAGAGGCACATGGATGTGCAAGGCACAAGGCTTAGGGTATGTGAGCCAAGCCACCTACAAAACAAAACATGTTAGACAATGATATTTAGGCAAGCTCAATCAAAAAGAAGTGGTCTCATTGGTCAATTGTTGCTTAACCTGAAAACACAAGCTCAAAGGTGAGTAACAGGACCACTAGGGCAAGCCTAGGGTCAAACATGAATGAAAAAGTCAAAACAGCAAGGGGCGAGTATCCAAAATCATGTTCAAACAATTAGGAAACAAAACCAATTGGGTTCACACTCATATCAATCACTATCATCATTTCATGAACCATTTAGGTCAAAGCATGGCATTCAGAAGCTCATAGAAGTCAACAGCAAGACTTGCATCAAAAGCAATCTAAACATTTTCCAAAAATCATCAAATAAATCATGACCAATCCTAACACATAGCATGGTATGCATGTCAAATTTCATCTCATTTGGACAAGTGGAAGGCAGTCAATGAAAATCAGAAAGTCAAAGCAATTTTGAACATACTCAAAGAAGTCAACCAAACATGTATCAACTTAGAAAAATCATAAGTCAAGAATGGTGTATGATAAATGAATGGGACCAAAACCATGGTAAAGATGAGGATGTCTAGTTATCTCATGCAAAATTTCATGTCCATCTAATAAAGTATGAGAATTTCACAAATGAAGTGGGAACATGTGTCACACAAAGTCAACAATTGACTAGGCAGGGGATAAAATCTCAAACAATTAGGAAAATAGTTCAAATAAATCCAAGAAAATTCACAAGTCAACTAGACATACAAGAGTAGGCTCATGCAAAATTTCAATCCATTTAGAGGTCAAGAAGCATGGTAATGAAAATCATGAAGTTGGACATCAATGGTGTGACACAAATTGTCACACCCTAATTCAAAAAATCATATCTCACAAACTACAAATGATAAATTCACAAACTCTACACCAAAATCACCATGAGTGTGTCTAGTTTAAGAACAAAAAATTTGGGAGCCATTGGATACATTCTCATCATTTCACAATTGATTTGGCAAAGTGTACAAAATTTGGTCACATGTCACAAACCCTAGCACCATTTAAAATTCGACCATGAAAAAATTCTGGAAAATATATGACAAAAAACTAGAGATCAAGATGGACACAACACAAAAAATCCCATTAAATTTGGATTAAAAATGAACAAGTTATGATTTTTGTAAGTTTGAGTGATTAAATGAAATAAAAATTGAAAATTAAATGGATTAATGGAATAAATAAAGAAACAAGGGGGGGGGGGGGTCAACGCCCCGGTCAACGCGCCCAGTAGCAGCGTTCCTTTTTAAATATATATTTTAGAAGGCATTTAATAATTGAATTGGCATCGCGCCCCAGTGGTAAAACACTTGGTATTTGAAGCAGGGGTCTGGGGTTCGAATCCCCCTCGCCCCAGGCCTTTTGACATTTAGGCAAGGCAATTTACACACACCAGTAAACACATTGCAGGAAAAAAAATACTTACAGTATGTCATCCAAGAAAAAAAAAAAATACTTACAGTAAACAAGATTTTTTTTTTTGTTAACCAAATTCAACAAACAACATATCAATGCGTTCCTCTTGCCTTGCTCATCAACATTATGTCATCCATTTTCATCAAATCAAGTTAAACAAAGAGAAATAATCAAAAACAAGTTTGGATGTGAAACTTCAACTCAACATAACTTGCAAAATACCAAACCATTTTTAGTGATCTAAAGCTCTTTGAACTCAGCATTAAGAGACCTTTTTAAAGCATGTATTTATTTCACAAAATAGGGAGATCGAATTTTTACCAAATTTGATGGACAGTTGTGGTACAGTTGTTGTTTGATGTTGTTGGCCTAAAACAGATGCTCCATAAGCCTTCCAATGATGAATGAATGAAAGAGTTTGGCTTGAAACGACTTGAAAAGGTCTAGAACTCGGACTGCCATTGTTGAGTTCATGTAGAAAACAGTCGGGAATGAAGCTTTACAGTTGAAGAAACCATGTTTGAATGAGCTCCATATGTTGTTTTGATGATGTTTCATGCAAGGCCAAGTTTTGTTCTTTGGAGTTCTTTGACTGTTTTGTAAAAATGCTAAGAGTGTGATTTTTGAGAGAATGAGAGAACAATGGTTTTTTTTTTGCTATCCAAAGTGTGGCTGCTATTAGTGGTTTTCAAATGATGAATGGATAGTCAAAATAACAATGCAAGGCTTTGTTCTCTTTGAGTTCTTGGACAGAAAATTGGAAAATGCAAGAATGAAGTGTTTTTTGAGAATGAGAGCACACTGGTTTTTTTGCTGTGTTAGAGGCTCTAATTCTGGTTCACAATGACAGAAAATCATGTAAAAATCTTCTGTTTTGATGTACAAGGTATGGCCCATGGATTTGTGGAGAGATATGGTTGCAAAGTGTACTTTTTCTCCAAAATCAAGCAAGCAAGCATGGCCTTTTTTTACTGGTTTTTTAGGCTGCAAATGAGGCTCTAAATGACAGAGAATGGCCTCTAAAAACTCTGTTTTGATGAGTACAAGGCATGGCTAAAATGCAAGTATGGATGGCATGGTGTAATTGTACTTTTATCCAAATTTCAAGCAAGTTGAAGAATGGCTTCATGTACTGCATAATTGAGCTTGCAAACACACTTAAAATGATATTTATGAGCTGTCCCAATTGGCCAAATGTTGAAAAAATGTTTAAATCAAAAAGTCAACTCTTGGTCAAACTTTCATTTAAATGAAAAAGGTCAAAATATGCCATTTTGATTGGTGAAGTTTTGGCTCATGAAATTTATATTTTGGAAAGAGGGGATCAAATGTGACTTGTAGGAAAAAACCCCATCAAAATTGGCCAAACGGTTTGGGAGATATGGCCCTTTGAAGTTCAAGATTTTCTGAAATCGATTCGATCATAACTTGCCAACCACACATGGGAATTGAGAGTTCTAGGACTTTTTGGAAATGGGAGAACAAGATCTTCAACTTTCATGTTGGGCAAAAATTCATTTGAGGCTTGTATCACAATGTAAGTTTGAGGATCAAGACTTTCCATTTATGGCAGGTTTTAGTTACAGGCCCAGTTTCCATTTTGGGAAATTCATGATCTGGCTTCGAATTCTTCCATGATGGTGTTTGGCATGATATATGATGACTATTTGGACATGAATGAACTCTCACAAACCCATTCCAGTCACCCAGTCATTGATTAAATGGACAGTTGACCAACAGTTGACTTTTAGGGTTTTTGACTGTCTGTGCATTGACTGATGACTTCAAAACCCTAATTCCTTGAGAACTTGACTTCAAATGATGTCCCAAGTTATATGAACTCTTGATTATTGACCATGGTGCCCTAATTCCACAAGAATGACCACCATCCACTGCTTTGACTGACAGTTGACTTTTTTTAGGATTTTTGACTGTCTGGGCATGAACTGCTGACCTCTGAGTCTTCAACCCTTGTACAAAACACTTCAAATAGACCTCCAAGCCATGTGAACTTGTTGGACAAACCCCAAGGCCTTGATTCAATGAGAAATTCCTTTGCTTGCTTGGTTGACTGATCAGGAGATTAGTTTGACCTAATTCTTGATTGCTTGCTCTTGAGGCAACTGAGGGACAATGCAATGCTATGCAATGGACTATGATATGCCATGACCTAACATGAAAATGTATGTATAATGACAGGTGCAAATTTGAGGTGCTACAGCTGCCCCTATTCAATCAGCTGGGAACCCGAATGGATGAGAGCAACGGCTGTCAGACTTTCAGGGTAAACAGGGATTGAATACCAAGAACCGTAGAATTTGCACAATACAGGGATCCACCAATGGAAACGTCCACTGGGATTTGATATTTATTACTGGGTATTTTGTTTTGTTTTTTTGGTTTTCAAAGGGTATGGCCACATCCAGACATCACAACGATGGTGAATGGGAACAACAAATCACAACTAGATGCCAACGGACAACTAGGAAAAACTCGACGTTTATCGGGACCAACGGAGAGGTAACCAGACGCTATTGAATAACTGGGAGGGATACAACCATACGTCAACGGACGAAATGGGAAAAACTCAACGTTTACCAAGACCAACGGAGAGGTAACCAAACATTAATGAATGAATGGAAGGGATACAACCATACGTCAACGGACGAAATGGGAAAAACTCAACGTTTACCAAGACCAACGGAGAGGTAACCGAACATTAATGAATGAATGGAAGGGATACAACCATACGTCAACGGACGAAATGGGAAAAACTCAACGTTTACCAAGACCAACGGAGAGGTAACCAAACATTAATGAATGAATGGAAGGGATACAACCATACGTCAACGGACGAAATGGGAAAAACTCAACGTTTACCAAGACCAACGGAGAGGTAAATCCACATGGGGACAGGTACAACTAGACGTCATAGGACGAATAGGAAAAACTCGACGTTTATCGACACCAACGGAGAGGAGAAAACTCTACTGGGGAGAGTGAACACAACCAAATCATCAACGGATGATCGGGAAAAACTCGACGTTTATCGACACCAACGGAGAGGAGGATACTTCTTCGGTCTGAATACCGGTAAATTGGCCTTGTGCCATGAGTACATCGACCTGATCGTCGGAAACTCCTTCGGTCTGAATACCGGTAAATTGGCCTTGTGCCATGAGTACATCGACCTGATCGTCGGAAACTCCTTCGGTCTGAATACCGGAAAATTGGCCTTGTGCCATGAGTACATCGACCTGATCGTCGGAAACTCCTTCGGTCTGAATACCGGAAAATTGGCCTTGTGCCATGAGTACATCGACCTGATCGTCGGAAACTCCTTCGGTCTGAATACCGGAAAATCATAAGTACATATTATCTATAGCCGTCAAAACGTAGATAATACACTCGCATGGAAGATTATCCATAACCGGGTTGTAGGTTGTTAAATGAATAATCGACCGAAAAGAAAGGCATCTGGGTACCAGACTAGGTATGCAAAAGATGACCAATCAAAAGGGGATAAAGCTGCTTACTCGGAGCAAATATCCAAAAAGAAGGGGAAGACCCAATGGGGACAATACTGCTTGATCAAGACAAGTATCCAGAGGGGAAAAGAATATCAACACCGCAAACCGGATACTGATAACTGCAAAGAGGGGATTACATCTACCGGTTAGTAGGCAGAAAACCACAGAAAGGTAACCAGTCATCGATAGGATGAGCACAAACGGTTAACTTCAACAAGGGGTGAAAGTGGGATTTTACAACTACCGATTAGTAGGTAGAAAACCACAAAGATAGGACTTACAACTACCGGTTTGGTGGTAGAGGCCAAACAAATTCCGCTGAGGATAAGATGAATGAGTGTCGGTTAGTGAGCGACTATTCATTTATGCCCCAGGGAAGTACAGGAGACAGCCAACAGGAAGCCAATTTAGGATCGATCCAAAAAGGCAGACTGAAACAAGACTCATCCTAATGAGGAAAGAACTCAATAGGGAAAACCCATCCCAATGTGTGTTGGGAGGGAACGGAAGCAACCGTCATCCACGAGGACGTATCTCAGTGGGGAAATGGCAGGAAAAGATTGACACTTTCTGCTTAAGGGGTAGACTCTACATGGAGAGATCGGACACACCCATATCTGCTTAAGGAAAAAAGACCCAAGCTGGCAAGATGCCAACAATTGGGGAGTAACATTGCTGGGGATACCCACTCGACTGAGGAGTCACTCGTTGGGAAAACACCAACCTCTCAACCATGCTGATGAACCCGATTCTGAAGCCGATCCAGTGGCGCGATGCTAAACTCTTTCCAACAATCCAATCTCGGCTGGTCACCACGGCCTAGGGCTAATGGATATGCTTGCTATGTTGATGCATGAGTTTTTTCTTGTTTTACACAATGCCCCATGATTATGGAAATGCTATGCACTAATGATGCGATATGCTATGCTTATCTAAATGATGAATGCATAAACACACGTCTCCTTCAGAGACAACACCGGGGAACTCCAGGAACTGTGCTGGGGATCCTATAACCATGTCAACCTCCATCCTGCTGGGGAAAGACAAACTTTTGCTGGGGAAGAACCATCAACACAACCTCTGCTGGGAAGACAACTTCAGACTTGGAAAACAAACACAACTCCGCTGGGGATACAGATATCAGTCTACCACAGAAACCCGTCCAATCCACTGGTAGGATGAACTCTGCTGGAGAAATAAATACTACTCCACTAGGGACGACCCAACCAATCCATATGTAGGAGAATCACTGCTGGAGATGTATTTCATGAGACCCGCTCCACTCGGGGAACTTGCTGAGGAAAAACGACACCATTCTGCTGAGGAGAACGATCCTAGTGGAGAGAACCACAATAGTGGCGAGAGTAACAACTCTGTCGAGGATGATAGCACGTCATATCATACTGGAGATGAATTCCCACAAACCTTGCTTGGGATAAGCACTCACGGCCACACTGGAGATGATAGCGTCACAAAACCAATTGTTGGGGAACACACCAACGGTCTACAGATAAACTCCACTAGGGGATTCCCGGGGAAAATAGCTGCCAGGCGCTCAGCGGGGATTCTCAACTGGGGAAATCTGTAAGCACAGGCCTGCTGGGGAGAAGCAATCCTTAGATCTGTTGGGGAAAGAAAGTACTGTCTACAGGCATCTCTGCAGGGGAAATAACTCTGATAGCTTCAATACTGACTTGGGCTGGGGACGTGATAACCTTCAGGCTTGCTGAGGAGACAACGATCTCGAATCTGCCAGGGAGATCACACTCTCAATCCTCTGGGGAGATACAGCTTGTTGGACGGGGATGTCGGTCGACTCGTCGAACACTAGTATCCATCATTCACCCATAGTGTTGACTTTCCACTTTTAAGAACTCCCAGACTCTTCTGGACTTTTCTGCTCCATCATCTTGTATTCCAAATCACGTCCGTACTCCACGGGGATCGAACTCCTGGTATTCATACAAACTTTTCAATCATCAGACTTTGAAGAGTCTTCTTGATTAACTTTCCAGGATCGTCGTCGTAATCCTTCACCATCTTTTCACGGTTCATCTATCCCTTGCCCCTGGTTGGACTCTGAGGGGATCTCTTTGTCAAAAGGGTTCATGTTACAACTGGCAAGTGAATGAAGATGTCTAACATCACCTGCACAAGAGATCGTCAGATAAAAACGTGCCCCAGGTATGCCCCAGGTGTTCTGATATTTCAACACTTAGGTCACTCAGACTTCCAAGTAAGATTTCCAGATTTCAATCTCACAAGCATGCATCAGAAGGGACCTCTATGTTTCAAAAGGCAAATATTCTTATCAAAATGAATAGATGTTTTCGTAACCAAAACAGTAATGACACAAAAAACAAAATTTATTTGACCGAACACACGCTTTATTTGACTGGAATAAAAGATGGCTCACAATTTGAGCAACACACAGGAAGCAAACCCTGGAAAGAGGTGATTGCACATAAAAGAAAAATCTATCCTAGTGGCAACGTGAAAATGCGATCTCATCGGGTTCCAACTCGGTTACACCTCATATGTCCTCAGGACTTTCCGCACCTTCTGTCTTCTGAACCAGACGCTTCCGATCGGTCTCTGTCGGAGATTATCCAAGTCATCATGAGCACAAATGATCACGCTGGACGCAGTTGTTCGTTTCAATCCCTCTTTTGCCTGGACCGCCCTTTCGGGTTTCAGTCCACCGGGATACCCTTTCTTGCCCAAGTCGCCCTTGCGGGTTTTCAACTTGCCGGGTGTACAGTTCTTTTCTTTTATTTTTATCCCTAATTTTTGCCCGAACCTTTTCTTTCTGTTTTTTGGTTCGCCGGGATGCCCTTTTTTGCCTGGACTCTTTTATTCTTTTTGTCCAGCGGGTTTCTTTCACGAAGTATTTTCTAACTGCGTCCGCATTCACAAGGGATGGAAAATCGTCATCATCCGTGGCCGTCAGTAACAAGGTTTTATCAGAGGAAACCGTCTTGACCACGAATGGACATTCATAACTGTTTGTCCATTTGCCCCACAATCGTCTTGAGAAGGAAGGATCCTTTTCAACCAATTCTTCCGCGTGGCACGCGCGAGGTCACACTTCTTGGTTAACAACATGCTTCGTTCACTGGGTACAACCACCCCATGCCAGGTAACTGTCAACGCTTTTTCCTCAATTGGACTTGACATGTCATTCCGAGTCCTTATCCATTCAGTCTTCTCTGATTTCTCATATATCTGTGAGGAAGTCACTGCCCCAAGTAGATGCACATCCCAAGATTCAATATCCAGGATACAGACTTTATGTTCAGCCACCATTGTTGGTGCAACCAACTGGGATTCGGGGAGCACTACCTCATTCACTTTACTTCCCCATCAGACATCGGAATCCGTTCGGATTCAGGGCCAGGCCCCTCCTTCGGGATCGGTCACTCTCAATCTTTCGATTTGAGTACCTCGAGATGTCCTCATCAGGGACCTCAAACTTCCTTGG
Source organism: Lathyrus oleraceus (assembly GCF_024323335.1). Lineage (NCBI taxonomy): Eukaryota > Viridiplantae > Streptophyta > Magnoliopsida > Fabales > Fabaceae > Lathyrus > Lathyrus oleraceus. The sequence goes on from NC_066580.1 coordinate 113,860,737, forward strand.
TTGATAACCTTTCCATGGGTTGCTACTAGCTTCTCAAACACATATCTGATCAGATCCATTTTGGACATCCACAAAGTGGTATGAATCAACATACACTGTCTCAGTCGGCGAGCAGCCTATGCCAAAGTACATCAAGTTTTTCGAACAGCGGGTGTATGGTTTCACAGTCGATAAACTCTTTGCTTAGGTAAATTGCATACTCTTTTCGACAAGACTTAGTCATGCTGACTCAATACGCACCTCGTTGACCCCTCGAGGGTTATCAAGTACCGGATTAACAGTTATCTCTTTCACTGAGGTATCAAAATCAGAGGTTCCTGCAATTTATCTTTTCTTTTTCTTTTTTTTTTTTTTTTTTTTTTTTTTTTTTTTTTTTTTTTTAGGAGGATTGACCTCGATTCCTCTGATTCGCTCACAACAAGCCTCGGTAGCTTGATGGACAACACTCCATAAGTGCACTGCTTCAGACTCAGCAGTATGAGTTATCTAAAACGGCCAAACAACTTGCCCCAAGTCTACCGGATGCCCCTGTTCTGCTTGGGACTTTGCCATCATGTCATCAACATGGCTTTTGCTTTCACGATGAATCATCTCATGAAACAAAGTCACCGTAGACCTCTGATACGTGGCACCGGCCTCACGTGACGGAACGACATCAACTTAGAACAAGAAGGTGCCCCTTGTGTGATGGACCTGATTTACTTCATATTATCTGGAAACAATTCAATCTGGTCTTGGCCAAGAAGCCATCCATGAAGATAAACACTGAGACCTGAGCCATATAATTAACCAATACCTCATTGTGATGTACCGGGAATGCATCTTTCTGATTAGCTCTGCTCGCATCTTGATAGTCTATTCACATCTTCTCTCTTTCTCATCACCTTCTCCTCTTGTTTCAATGACCTGGCTAATTCCAGCAAATCACAATCTTCTTCGCCTTTTTCTCTGGCATGATAGGTTGAATTGTCGAAGTCATACAGAGGTGTAACCAAATCGTTATCGGTGAGATCAGGAGAGTAATCACTTTGGAACGAGACAAAATCAAAAGGAAAGAGAATGAAAAAACGTTGCCATTTTTATTTGTTTTTTTACTTTTTTAAATTGCAAAATCAAATGAAAAACAGGGAACACCGCTTTTAACTACAAAAACATCCATTCATTACTGATGCAAAATGTTGCATAATGAAACACATGAGATGGCCCTTACAATGGACCATTACGTTTCGGGCAAAACGTATGGCTTTCATGCAAACAAAAATTGAAAAACAGAAATACTACTCTTCAGAATGAGTGACAGTGATGCTTTTGGAGGCCTTCCAGTTGCCTGGTACGCACGACTGTATCCACGCCTCAAGCTCGCGGTTGCTGTCGACATCTTCACCCATTGAACGGGCATGACCAGGATCCAACATTCCTGCACTGACGAAGGCGTACAGTGGACGACATCCTCTGTCTGGTCTAGACGACTCTAAATCCGGATGATAACCGACTCCAAACATGTCTGCTTTTGCCACGATGTCAATGATCCTTCCCCAGCCTTGGGTCTCTTTGTTCTTCACCACTTCCAGAGCCTGTTTATAAGAAGAAATGGACAACTTCTTTTCCTTCTCAGCAGCAAGGGTATTCTCTACCTGGATGGTTTCAACTGCCAGACTGGGTGCTTTGCATCTTACATTATCCACTTCTACCTTCTTCATCTTCTGGGTCGGGTCCTTCATCAATACACACCCTTCTGTGATGACAGTCGCACAAGCATTATCAACAGCAGGGAAGGCTCCATCCCGTAGCAGAAGTTTTGGAACCACAGCCATTGGAACCTTTAGCTGATCCTCCTCAGTCATCTCCAATCCTTTCTTGGTCTTCTTCACCACCTTGACTTTTACAAGACCCCTTCTGGGCGCAGGGTTGACATCCCCCTTCATAATCTGGGCCAAGTTAATGGTCTCGGAGTCCACCATGTCCTGGACGACATGCTTAAAAGCTCTACAGCCCTCAATGTTGTGTCCGGGTGCCCCAGAGTGAAACTCGCACTTGGTCTTCTCATCATAGTTCGGTGGCCTCTTCTGCTGTTCTGCGGGAATCAATATCCTTGGCCGTACTAAAGCAAGATCCATCAACCTTTGGAACAGAAGGGCGTAAGTCACGGGTGGTTCCTCAAACTGACGATCCTCTTTCTTCTTCTTCACCTGGCTTTCAGCTCTCGGTGTCTTCTGTTGAGGTGTCTGTTGTTGCTGTTGAGCAGGTGGATTACTGACAGGAGTGGTTATAGTGGCAGCATAAGGATGATAACGATCTTTGCTACGTTCTTTCTTTGCGGGCACACCAACTGGCTCAACCTTCTTCTTGAATGGACCACTGTCGGAGGGTTTCTCTGCTACAGTACCAGAAGGTTTGTTCACTTCGGAGGACGGAGCCTTCCCCTGAACCTTCTCCACTATCAGCCATTTCTCGATCCTTTCCAATCTTTCAGACATGGCCTTCTGTCCCAAGGCAAGCCCTTGCACAACACTGAACAAGTCCCTCATCATCCCTTTCATCTCAAGGATATCGGTGTTGGGAAGATCCATCAGCTTGGATTTGTTGACCCCCAGCAAGTTATCTGAACAGACAAGCTATGCGCACCAGTTGAATATTGAGACCTACAAAACAGCAAATGGGTTAGTATGACTCACACATGCAATGTCCGTATGTACCAGGAATATTCAGTCCTCTTTTTTTTTCTGGTTTCATTGAGACAGATAAAATTTCATCAACAACATTTTGACATCTGGATGTCTCTCAACCGGGGTTTTTAATTTTAAAAAATAATGGACCCTGAGTACGGACAGACATGAGTTGAATGCAGATGAATGCGAGATGATATGATGCAAATGCATGAATGCAGGCCTTGTGTCGCCAAGTCAACTGTAGACCCTCTGCTTTTCTGAACCAGTCATATCTGTGGGATCAAGTCACCGTAAATCCAACTTGGGGGGTTCCGAAATAAACGGAACCGGAGATTATATCACTTATCTTTGCAGGAACAACCACTAAACGGGTGACAAACGGATCCTCTGAACAAGTACTCTCAACTCAGCCCGGGGATCCGAAATAAACGGAACCCGCTGATAAACCATGGACAGAACTCTGGCGTCCAAGAAATAAATGCCCATAATCCATAGTCACCATCAGTACCAAGAGTCACCAACAAGTCACCAACAATCAGCAACTGTACCTGTAATGATCAAACCCTCCCCACTCACGGGTGTTATCTAGGCCAGGGTAAAGTCGAGAGAAACGCAGCATAAATAACCTTTCGCAGAATATCATCCTGTGCACACCCGATGTATGCACCGATAATATCCCACCAGGGTCTGAACTGCTCGTGATATCAATGTTCCGCTAAGTGGCGCCATACCACCCGCTTCCCATGAATCACTCTATTCCTAGGTTTCCTAGATTTCACTCATAGCCTGGGTATTGGGCCTTTTACCTCGAGTAACTCCCACCCCCAAACAGAGAAACACAGACAACACAGCAGATGAATATGAATGAAATGCAAACATTAATGCAAATAATAAATGCAAGCAATAAATGCACATATATACAATGAATGCAATAAAAAAAAAAACAGCACAAAGCAACCAAAACCCTAACCTAGAGAGCGCTAGGAGAGACTCGCTCAGGGAAGATGGACCAGCATAGGTCAACTTCTCTATATCCCCAGCAGAGTCGCCAGCTGTCGCATTACGCGAAAAACCGGCGGGAAAACAAGAACAACAGAGCCGCCACCGTGCGTTATTTATCCCAAAAGAGGGAAAGGAAACGCTCAGAGTAAACCTGGAAAGAACATGGTCTCGCGACCAAAGAGAATGGGTTCGGGAGTCGGTTATGCGAAGGGAAGGTATTAGCACCCCTACGCATCCGTAGTACTCTACGGGATCCACGCACAAAAGGAAGGATAAATTGGTTGCTAAACACTGCTCAAACTCACACACACTGGCTGAAAGAAACGCAAGAGACTGACTGAAACTGACTCGGCAGGATGTCGCATCCTGGGCCTACTTAGTCTATCAGGCATAGACATCAGAGTCGAAGTAGTTCGGACTGGGGAAACAACACATGCTCGCTAGGATGTCGCATCCTATGCATACGTATCTTCTCGGACGAGAGAAGAATCAGAGCATTCGTAGCTCGGCTGACACGCACACAAACACAAACAAGGCAAAGGCAAACATGGAGCCCGAATGCCAATCACTGGACTTATATCGGCATCCGAACCAAAACACACACACACTGGAACCCAAATGCCACTCGATGGACTTACATCGGCTTCCAAGCACACAACAACACAACAGATTAATAGGGAGTCGGGGACTCAAGCCTACAACTGTCAAACAACACACACAAAAAGAAAAGGGCGCCCGGAGAGATCAGCTCAATCTCCTGCCTACATACTTCATCTGGTGTGAAGATCAGGGCGATGTAGTTCCCCTACGCAGGGACAAAGGACTAGCCTAACCAGATAACAGAGGGAGACACAACTAGGGAGACTACGACTCGAGCCTAGATGTTATCATGCAAATCATCCCTAAGTTAAGGTTTCTAGCTGAATGGCACGAGGGCCAACCTATCCTAAGCATGGCTTACACAGGAAGCAAGCCACACACTTAACTTGCACAGGAAGCAAGTCTAAACCAATCCTAACTTGCACAGGAAGCAAGTCAAACAATCCTATCTTGCACAGGAAGCAAGTCAAACACAGATAGCACACACTATACACAAGCAAGTGGCTCAAACAAGGGTCAGGTTTTAGTCGAGGGGTCATATCAACCTCAACAAACAAACCTCTGGAATGGGGTGAGTGTTGCTCTTAACCTTGCCATTGAGGGGCTAAGGTGAAGCAGATGAAAGGATGAAGTGAGGATGAGACCTCACAGCTCTTATCCCTGGCCTGGGAGAGCTCAAGACAAGAATGTGTGGGTTCAGAAAGTGGGAACCCTTCTACACATTAAAACTGACTCAACTGTACAATTGTACAAGATCTTGGGTTTGTATCTGCAATGCATCAACACAGTGGTGTGAGCAAAGCGGATGACACACTGAATAGTGGGGGATAGATTGCATATCCCTACCTTCCACCAATTGCCTCATTGAGGTCTTTGACTCTATGCCAGGACAAAATTAAACATCCACAAACATTGCCTCTTAAGGAGGACTTCAGACAGTTGCCTGGCCAAGTAACAGGCCAGGTCTTCCAGACTACATGAAGAAAAAGAGACATACCTCAATGCAAGTTGCTTATACAAGCAAAGCAAAGCAAAAAGTTCACAAGGAACTAAGCAACTAAAGCACCTGAAACAGTCAAACAGATGTTAGTATGCAACTTCAAACAAAACAAGCAGAAACAGACACCAACAGTCAATTAGAGGCACATGGATGTGCAAGGCACAAGGCTTAGGGTATGTGAGCCAAGCCACCTACAAAACAAAACATGTTAGACAATGATATTTAGGCAAGCTCAATCAAAAAGAAGTGGTCTCATTGGTCAATTGTTGCTTAACCTGAAAACACAAGCTCAAAGGTGAGTAACAGGACCACTAGGGCAAGCCTAGGGTCAAACATGAATGAAAAAGTCAAAACAGCAAGGGGCGAGTATCCAAAATCATGTTCAAACAATTAGGAAACAAAACCAATTGGGTTCACACTCATATCAATCACTATCATCATTTCATGAACCATTTAGGTCAAAGCATGGCATTCAGAAGCTCATAGAAGTCAACAGCAAGACTTGCATCAAAAGCAATCTAAACATTTTCCAAAAATCATCAAATAAATCATGACCAATCCTAACACATAGCATGGTATGCATGTCAAATTTCATCTCATTTGGACAAGTGGAAGGCAGTCAATGAAAATCAGAAAGTCAAAGCAATTTTGAACATACTCAAAGAAGTCAACCAAACATGTATCAACTTAGAAAAATCATAAGTCAAGAATGGTGTATGATAAATGAATGGGACCAAAACCATGGTAAAGATGAGGATGTCTAGTTATCTCATGCAAAATTTCATGTCCATCTAATAAAGTATGAGAATTTCACAAATGAAGTGGGAACATGTGTCACACAAAGTCAACAATTGACTAGGCAGGGGATAAAATCTCAAACAATTAGGAAAATAGTTCAAATAAATCCAAGAAAATTCACAAGTCAACTAGACATACAAGAGTAGGCTCATGCAAAATTTCAATCCATTTAGAGGTCAAGAAGCATGGTAATGAAAATCATGAAGTTGGACATCAATGGTGTGACACAAATTGTCACACCCTAATTCAAAAAATCATATCTCACAAACTACAAATGATAAATTCACAAACTCTACACCAAAATCACCATGAGTGTGTCTAGTTTAAGAACAAAAATTTGGGAGCCATTGGATACATTCTCATCATTTCACAATTGATTTGGCAAAGTGTACAAAATTTGGTCACATGTCACAAACCCTAGCACCATTTAAAATTCGACCATGAAAAAATTCTGGAAAATATATGACAAAAAACTAGAGATCAAGATGGACACAACACAAAAAATCCCATTAAATTTGGATTAAAAATGAACAAGTTATGATTTTTGTAAGTTTGAGTGATTAAATGAAATAAAAATTGAAAATTAAATGGATTAATGGAATAAATAAAGAAACAATGGGGGGGGGGGGTGTCAACGCCCCGGTCAACGCGCCCAGTAGCAGCGTTCCTTTTTAAATATATATTTTAGAAGGCATTTAATAATTGAATTGGCATCGCGCCCCAGTGGTAAAACACTTGGTATTTGAAGCAGGGGTCTGGGGTTCGAATCCCCCTCGCCCCAGGCCTTTTGACATTTAGGCAAGGCAATTTACACACACCAGTAAACATATTACAGTAAACACATTGCAGGAAAAAAAATACTTACAGTATGTCATCCAAGAAAAAAAAAAAATACTTACAGTAAACAAGATTTTTTTTTTTGTTAACCAAATTCAACAAACAACATATCAATGCGTTCCTCTTGCCTTGCTCATCAACATTATGTCATCCATTTTCATCAAATCAAGTTAAACAAAGAGAAATAATCAAAAACAAGTTTGGATGTGAAACTTCAACTCAACATAACTTGCAAAATACCAAACCATTTTTAGTGATCTAAAGCTCTTTGAACTCAGCATTAAGAGACCTTTTTAAAGCATGTATTTATTTCACAAAATAGGGAGATCGAATTTTTACCAAATTTGATGGACAGTTGTGGTACAGTTGTTGTTTGATGTTGTTGGCCTAAAACAGATGCTCCATAAGCCTTCCAATGATGAATGAATGAAAGAGTTTGGCTTGAAACGACTTGAAAAGGTCTAGAACTCGGACTGCCATTGTTGAGTTCATGTAGAAAACAGTCGGGAATGAAGCTTTACAGTTGAAGAAACCATGTTTGAATGAGCTCCATATGTTGTTTTGATGATGTTTCATGCAAGGCCAAGTTTTGTTCTTTGGAGTTCTTTGACTGTTTTGTAAAAATGCTAAGAGTGTGATTTTTGAGAGAATGAGAGAACAATGGTTTTTTTTTTGCTATCCAAAGTGTGGCTGCTATTAGTGGTTTTCAAATGATGAATGGATAGTCAAAATAACAATGCAAGGCTTTGTTCTCTTTGAGTTCTTGGACAGAAAATTGGAAAATGCAAGAATGAAGTGTTTTTTGAGAATGAGAGCACACTGGTTTTTTTGCTGTGTTAGAGGCTCTAATTCTGGTTCACAATGACAGAAAATCATGTAAAAATCTTCTGTTTTGATGTACAAGGTATGGCCCATGGATTTGTGGAGAGATATGGTTGCAAAGTGTACTTTTTCTCCAAAATCAAGCAAGCAAGCATGGCCTTTTTTTACTGGTTTTTTAGGCTGCAAATGAGGCTCTAAATGACAGAGAATGGCCTCTAAAAACTCTGTTTTGATGAGTACAAGGCATGGCTAAAATGCAAGTATGGATGGCATGGTGTAATTGTACTTTTATCCAAATTTCAAGCAAGTTGAAGAATGGCTTCATGTACTGCATAATTGAGCTTGCAAACACACTTAAAATGATATTTATGAGCTGTCCCAATTGGCCAAATGTTGAAAAAATGTTTAAATCAAAAAGTCAACTCTTGGTCAAACTTTCATTTAAATGAAAAAGGTCAAAATATGCCATTTTGATTGGTGAAGTTTTGGCTCATGAAATTTATATTTTTGGAAAGAGGGGATCAAATGTGACTTGTAGGAAAAAACCCCATCAAAATTGGCCAAACGGTTTGGGAGATATGGCCCTTTGAAGTTCAAGATTTTCTGAAATCGATTCGATCATAACTTGCCAACCACACATGGGAATTGAGAGTTCTAGGACTTTTTGGAAATGGGAGAACAAGATCTTCAACTTTCATGTTGGGCAAAAATTCATTTGAGGCTTGTATCACAATGTAAGTTTGAGGATCAAGACTTTCCATTTATGGCAGGTTTCAGTTACAGGCCCAGTTTCCATTTTGGGAAATTCATGATCTGGCTTCGAATTCTTCCATGATGGTGTTTGGCATGATATATGATGACTATTTGGACATGAATGAACTCTCACAAACCCATTCCAGTCACCCAGTCATTGATTAAATGGACAGTTGACCAACAGTTGACTTTTAGGGTTTTTGACTGTCTGTGCATTGACTGATGACTTCAAAACCCTAATTCCTTGAGAACTTGACTTCAAATGATGTCCCAAGTTATATGAACTCTTGATTATTGACCATGGTGCCCTAATTCCACAAGAATGACCACCATCCACTGCTTTGACTGACAGTTGACTTTTTTTAGGATTTTTGACTGTCTGGGCATGAACTGTCTTCAACCCTTGTACAAAACACTTCAAATAGACCTCCAAGCCATGTGAACTTGTTGGACAAACCCCAAGGCCTTGATTCAATGAGAAATTCCTTTGCTTGCTTGGTTGACTGATCAGGAGATTAGTTTGACCTAATTCTTGATTGCTTGCTCTTGAGGCAACTGAGGGACAATGCAATGCTATGCAATGGACTATGATATGCCATGACCTAACATGAAAATGTATGTATAATGACAGGTGCAAATTTGAGGTGCTACAGGTGTATACCGTGCACTCCTGAGATTAAGATTTGAGACGTATGCCTCGCCTATCTTAGCTCTCGCCATCGTTTAAAATTATCAATGTGGTTTCTTCAAACCCTTTCTCAATCAAACCTAAAAATACTTAATCTTTATTAAATACTTTTGCCAATGAAGATGAAAATGGAACATGGTGTATACCGTGCATTCCTGAGGCTAGGATTCGAGATGTATATCTCGCTCATCCAAGTTCTCGCCATCACTCAAAATACATCCAACCAATCAAACTCTTTTCTCGCCGCCGTGCGATTAATCAAAAACCTTTTTCATAAATGGAAGATATACTGTCTTAAGTGATACAAAACAATGTTTCGGCCACGATTGTTGAGTAGAGATAAATGACGCTTTTACGAATGTAGATTTATAAATCCGTTCGATGTGTGGTATGCGTCCACTCCTCATCTATTTTGGGTAAAACAATGTCTTCGTCGATTAATACAATATAGCTTTCGCCAAAATCGACCAACAAACAAACATTTTTCTACCCAGAACTACGTAAGCCTTGATTTCTCTTTTGAGATACGTAGGAGCAGGATTTGTAAATCTTGTCAGGCCCACTAATAAAAAACTTAGGTTTAGTCCTTCGTCAAAAATCCAAAAACATTCTCTTCTCATCCTTTCTTCCTTTCCCACCTAATAATTCGAAAAGCCTAACATTTCAACTAACACTAACGCACACAACTAACCTAATGGTTCCCGTTGAGTACAACGGACGTGAGGGGTGCTAATACCTTCCCCTTGCGTAATCGACTCCCGAACCCTGATTTGGTTGTGACGACCAATAATCATTGTCGTTTTGTCTTGGGTTTTATCAATATTTCCCCTTTCCTTTTCAGGATACATCTCGAATCCTGAGGCTAGGATTCGAGATGTATATCTCGCTCATCCAAGTTCTCGCCATCACTCAAAATACATCCAACCAATCAAACTCTTTTCTCGTCGTCGTGCGATTAATCAAAAACCTTTTTCATAAATGGAAGATATACTGTCTTAAGTGATACAAAACAATGTTTCGGCCACGATTGTTGTGTAGAGATAAATGACGCTTTTACGAATGTAGATTTATAAATCCGTTCAATGTGTGGTATGCGTCCACTCCTCATCTGTTTTGGATAAAACAATGTTTTCGTTGATTAATACAATATAGCTTTCGCCAAAATCGACCAACAAACAAACATTTTTCTACCCAGAACTACGTAAGCCTTGATTTCTCTTTTGAGATACGTAGGAGCAGGATTTGTAAATCTTGTCAGGCCCACTAATAAAAAACTTAGGTTTAGTCCTTCGTCAAAAATCCAAAAACATTCTCTTCTCATCCTTTCTTCCTTTCCCACCTAATAATTCGAAAAGCCTAACATTTCAACTAACACTAACGCGCACAACTAACCTAATGGTTCCCGTTGAGTACAACGGACGTGAGGGGTGCTAATACCTTCCCCTTGCGTAATCGACTCCCGAACCCTGATTTGGTTGCGACGACCAATAATCATTGTCGTTTTGTCTTGGGTTTTATCGATATTTCCCCTTTCCTTTTTAGGAATAAATAAAGTTCAGTGGCGACTCTGTTCAGTCCATCATTGCGAGCGTGCGATCGCGCTTCGCTTTGAAGTCGTATCCCCATTTTTCGAGGTGCGACACATAGTAATAAGGAAATCCATATTTAGAATTCATAACATCAGATCAAATCAGGACCACCCCCTAGCATTAGGGGTTTAGCCTCTCATAGTATTCAAAGAAATCATAATCTGGAAATTAAACATTACAAAGAATTAGGAGATTTTGATCTTCAATGGTGGATGCCCTTGAATCTCGCCGTCTTCAGATTCTCCGTAGTAGCTATCTTCTCCAGTGCAAAATGTTTTCTTCCGTACGTCGAAAAGTGTCTTTCTCTTTCTCTCCCAAGTCTTCTAATAGCTTCAGATGGATTTTCTCCCAGCAAAAAGTCTGAAATACCCTTCATGAGCAGAATAGACCCACACGACAAAAAGTAAAGTTTCTCAGTCGCGCCCATCAACACGGGCCGTGTGGATTCACACGGGTGCCCGTGTGTGCTCTTCAACCTTTGTATTTTCAGAGCAAGCTACAGAGGCATCAACACGGGCCGTGTGGATTCACACGGGTGCCTGTGTAAATGCTCTGTTTTAACTCTCTGAGCTCTCTTTTCCTAACAAACAACATGGGCCGTGTTGATGCACACGGGGGCCCGTGTTGACCTGCTTTATCTTCATAATTTTGCATTTCTGAGCATCCAACAGTCAGCTATTAGTCCTTTTGAACCTATGCAACAACCTGTAACAATAACACTACCAAATTGAAGCATAAAAGAGACTTTTTGACAAAAACATGTAACAATATGCAATGCCATAGTAAACTAACAAAACATGTTAAATGATTATAAAACAACTAAAAACAACCATAAATCTTACCAAAGTGATGAAAATATGTCGGATCTAAGGTGGGAATTCAATGGAAATGGCGACCGATCACAACCCCAAACTTGTCTAATTGCTTGTCCTCAAGTGATGTATTGAGTCCAAACAAAGGTCGCCCATGAATTCATTTTCCACAATGCAACATTGTCTTTCACAACTTGTGTTCTTCCTTTCCAATCAAGTTTCCGGTTTTCTCGACTCAGACTGTTCGCCATATTTTCACATCAGAAGCCTCGTTACCTGCAAGCTTTTTCACACACTCACAACATCTCTCATGGTTAGGGTGCTTACACTCACAGCACAACATGCAATACCAAACTCTTAAATTTGAATACATTCTAATTTCACTACAACAACAGATTCCACACACTTTATGAGGTCTTTTTGGTTGTAACGGGGCTTGGGTATGGTGGGATAAACACAGAAATGGATAACAAATGGTTTTGAACTCGGCATTCATGTCGTTTGATTTTCTCTCTTCTTTTTTTTTCGTGCATACTCATAGCTTTGGGGGTTTATTCACTTTTGACTTTTTTCAACTCAATTCTTTGTGAGCATTTTATAGGTGTTAGAGTCTTAACTCTCGGCAAGTGCATTTTTCTCTTTTTCTTTTTCTTTTTGAACATACACATGTCTCTTCTTTTTGTATAAGTTTTAGATCTCTTATTATGCACTTGCCCTTTTTTTCAAGGTTACCACCCCAAACTTAGCTTTTTGCACATCTTGTAACTCACAACAATCATGCCGAGTGATGGAAGAAATGAACGATTAATGGTCAACATGGGGTTTATTATGAACAAAATGGCTAAGGCTCAACGGGGTTCACGAAGGGCAAACATACAAACAGGGATGGCTAGAAAGGCTCTGGGCTAAACAAACAACTTGCCTCAGTGTGTGTTGTCATGTTGTGAAGTGTCAAAAGAACATACGCAAAATCAGAGTGGTAGAGTCATACTTGGATGAGCTCTCATGCTGATATTTAGTGTTTGGCCTTTGTATTCTCACCATGTTGGTTAAACTTGCAGGCTCTGAAGTCTCCTAGTGTCATGTGGTTTCTTTTCCGATTTGGTTCTACCATACCGCTCTCTTGGTCCAGTGTCACCAAATTGTGTCCGACTTTTACTTTCTCATGGTTGCATCAACTTCCGGGGTACCTTATCAGAACAAGTATGAGGGATGTCTTTCATCCACTACAATCGATCCCGGTTCGTCCAACAATTTCTCATCACTCTGTACACACAGGGAAATAACAAAAACAAAAATACTACGACAACAAAAGCAAAAACAAAAGCCAAAAACATAAACAAATTGAAAACGAAATAAAACATGAAAGGAACCCCCCCCCCCCCCACCCCACACACACACTTGAACTAAACATTGACCTCAATGTTTAAATCCAAATACAAAGGGGACTTACAGCGACTACTGTTATGGAGGAGGTAGAGGATCGTGCGGGAAGTGAAACATCAGACGTTGCATCATAGCTTGCATGTCATCCATGACCGTCCCTTGTCGGAACAATTCCACACCTTGTCTGGACAATTCCACACCTTGTCTGGTTTGCTCGGTGCGGAGGATACCCATCTCAGTTTGGATCCAACCCCACTGGTCCTGAGACATAGAAGAGGACCTTTCACCATGTAGGTTTGAATCCTGTGGGGGTGACACAAATTGCTCTTCTGGTCTAGCATCTTCCTCCATCTCATCACCTGAAAAATCCTGGTCATATTGAACATTGTCCCCTACAGATGGGGCTGAAGCTGTATACAGCCAGTTAGCAACATTTGCAATACTAATGGAGCCAGGTGCTGGTAATGCAAGTACTTCCACATTATGAATCACCAGAGAGTAATAATTCGGCATGATTGCAATCATTTGCTGATTGACAAGAGTGTTCATGTCGATCTTTGTCTTACCAGCCACTGCTTCTTCTTCCATCAAGAGTTGACCATAACCAAAGTGGTCCGCAATCTGAGTGATCATGCCACCCACAGAAATATCTCCTGTACTTGCATGGCCAACTTGTTTCAAATGATTGGCAGCAAAAGCGGCTGCATTGACTCTCTCATTGTTGGCCATGTAATGTGAGAAGAACAACTCTCTCTTTGCGGCCACCCCGGTGCTATCACCCCGTTCAAACAAGGTGTAGGCTACCCCCTTTTGTGCATACCTGAAACAAGGGTTATGAATTCCAGAAGCCTTGCCCGAACTCGGGTTGTACCCATTTTTACCTGTAATGGCCCTCCAGAAATCAACAGTTGAAAACGTGTTTGGAGGTGTTCCGGGTCCAGATACTGGGAGTCTCAGAACACCCCCAAGTTCTTCCACTGATAACTCATGATCCTCATCAAACAATCGGAAAGTCAACTGACCATAAAATTCCACTTCGGAACCGGTCCACCTACGTCTCATTTTAAACTCAACAATGCTAAAAAAATTCAAGTGTGATGCATGCAAAAGTCGGTGCTTCGAATTGCATAAATTCTAACATACCGATATTGTGAAACATGCGATGCACTTCTTCCTTTAAGCCTAGCTCATCAAGTGTAGCATCATACATATATCGTGTAGGAATGAGTTTACGTTGAGCAAGTATCACATACCTATCATGGTGATCCGGTTCCTCAAACAAGATGCCATGTGCATTCGGAGTGCGTCTCGCACGTTGCTTTGGCCTGGAAGATGTGGCCACATCCTTTCCTTTGCTTGCTCTCTTCGGGGGCATAATGGGTACCTACAACTTTTTTTCTCAAAACCTAAAGAACAGATTAGTGAAAACGGTCACCGTCACTACGTAGAGGACGGAGAGTAGAACAGTTTTCGTGAAAGGGAGATGAGGTTTTAAGGAGTGGAACTTGGTGAAAAGTGGAGCTTTAAGTGGTGGAGGCTAGGTTAACAATGGAGGAAGAGAGGGTGAGAAGGTTGCACAATCAGAATAATGAAGAATAAGTGGTGGAGATGAGATAAAAGCCAAGTGGGTCCCACCATTAAAAACAACAAAATTCAAAAAAAAACTTCAAAGTCCAACCCGTACGAAACAACACGGGCCGTGTTCCTACACACGGGTCGTGTTCCTACACACGGGCGCCAGTGTAAATGCTCTATTTTTGTTCTTTTCTTTATTTGGTTCAGGGCCAATAACACGGTCCGTGTGGATTCACACGGGTGCCCGTGTAAATGATCTGTTTTCTTCCTCCTGCACACGCCCATTACCCTGGTTTATGGCAATCAACACGAGTCGTGTTCCTACACACGGATGCCCGTGTAAATGATCTGTTTCCCTCAACTTTTGAAATTTGTTCTGTTGTTTTACTGCGTTTGCGTGGTATCCCTCCATTTAGAGGTGTTTGTGACTTTACCCTTCCAGTTCTCCTCCTCACCTACAACAAAATTTTAACACACACAAAGAACAAGAAAAACGAAATAAGTTAGAAATCAAACGCGTGGGTTGCCTCCCACGAAGCGATTCGTTTAACGTCGCATGGCTCGACGGTCGTCCACCTCATTAGGTGAGGCGCACATGGTCAATCAATCCAGACTCTTGGCCTATGTAATAGGGTTTTAACCTTTGGCCATTCACCTTGAATATATCTCCATTGGTTTGATTATTGATTTCTATCGCTCCGTGGGGAGATACCTTGTGCACAACAAATGGCCCGGACCATCTTGATTTCAATTTGCCAGGAAACAACTTGAGCCTCGAATTAAACAACAACACCAGTTGTCCTTCCCAGAAATCTTTCTTGATGATTCTCTGATCATGCCACTTCCGTGTTTGCTCCTTGTACATCTTCGCATTCTCATAGGCCTGATTACGAAATTCTTCTAGCTCGTGAAGTTGAAGAATTCGGGATTCACCGGCTTTTGCAAGATCACAATTCAAGAACTTGGATGCCCAAAAGGCTTTGTGCTCTAATTCCAGAGGGAGATGACAAGCCTTACCATAAATCAGTTGATACGGAGACATCCCGATTGGGGTCTTGAAGGCGGTTCGGTACGCCCATAGTGCGTCATCTAATTTGATCGCCCAGTCTTTTCTTGAAGCACTCACTGTCTTTTCCAAAATCTATTTTATTTGTCTATTGGACACTTCAACTTGCCCACTCGTTTGAGGATGATACGGAGTGGCAATCTTGTGCTTCACATTATATTTCTTCAATAAGTTCTCCATGAGCTTATTTAGGAAATGTGTCCCTTCATCACTGATAAGTGCCCTTGGCACACCAAACCTTGAGAAGATGTTTTTCTTGAGAAAGTTTACCACTACTCTCGCATCATTAGTAGAGAGGGCAACAACTTCCACCCATTTTGAGACGTAGTCCACAGCCACCAGAATATAATTATTCCCGAATGAGGGTGGGAATGGCCCCATAAAGTCAATCCCTCAAACATCAAATCATTCCACTTCAAGCATGCCCTTTTGGGGCATCTGATTCCTCCTGGAAATATTCCCTGTCCTTTGGCATCTATCACATTCCTTCACAATGACTTGGGCATCTTTAAACAAAATAGGCCAATACAACCCCGATTGGAGGACTTTTGCAGCTGTCCTATCTCCACTAAAATGTCCCCCATAATCTGAATCGTGACAAGCTTTTAAGACTTCATTTTGTTCTTCTTCCGGGACACATCGACGAATCAGTCCGTCTACCCCTTTCTTATACAAGAATGGTTCGTCCCACAAATAGAACCTGCAATCATAAAGAAACTTTTTCTTTTTGTTATAATCAAAGTCTTCAGGAATTATGCCACCTACTAGATAGTTTGCGTAATCGGCAAACCATAGAACACCCACCACCGCGAGGATTCGTTCATCAATAAACTCGTCCTTGATTGGGTGTTCTTCTTCAGTCTCTTCTATCGGGGACATTCGAGATAGGTGGTCAGCAATGGTGTTTTCACACCCCTTTTTGTCTCGAATTTCTAGATCAAACTCTTGCAACAGCAAAATCCACCTGAGCAGCCTTGGCTTCGAGTCCTGTTTAGAAAAGAGATATTTCAAAGCAGCATGGTCAGTATAAACAATTACCTTCGCTCCCAATAAGTATGACCGGAATTTGTCAAAGGCATACATCATAACCAGTAGCTCCTTCTCTATGGTTGCATAATTCATCTGAGCTAGATTCAACACATGGCTGGCATAATAGATCACGTGGAGAAGTTTATCTCTTCTTTGCCCCAAGACTGCCCCTACTTCTATATCACTCGCATCGCACATTATCTCAAAGGGTAGGGACCAGTCAGGCGAGATCACTATAGAAGCAGACACCAATTTATGCTTCAGAGTATCGAAGGCCTCGTTGCACTTTTTGTCAAACAGAAACGAAGTATCCTTCACAAGCAGACTAGTTAACGATTTTGCTATCTTGGAGAAATCTTTGATGAACCTACGGTAGAATCCCGCATGTCCCAAGAAACTCCGTATACCTTTCTCATTAACAGGATGAGGGAGATTGGCTATCACCTCCACTTTTGCCTTGTCAACTTCAATTCCTTTATGGGAGATTTTATGGCCTAACACTATCCCTTCTCTCACCATGAAATGACATTTCTCCCAATTCAAGATCAGATTGGTTTGTTGACATCTTTCCAGCACAAGTGACAGATTATACAGACAATTTTGAAACGAAGATCCGAATACAGAAAAATCATCCATAAATACCTCCATATGTTTCTCAAGCATATCGGCAAATATGGATGTCATGCACCTCTGAAATGTTGCTGGTGCGTTACACAATCCAAACGACATTCTTCTATAAGCAAAGATTCCATACGGACATGTGAACGCCGTTTTATCTTGATCTTCAGGTGCCACAGCAATTTGGTTGTATCCTGAATACCCATCCAGAAAATAATAGAAATCATGACCTGCCAATCTTTCTAACATCTGATCAATAAAAGGTAAGGGAAAATGGTCCTTCCTGGTTGCAGTGTTCAGCCTTCTGTAGTCAATGCAGACTCTCCAACCTGTTATTGTACGAGTGGGGATCAACTCATTTTTCTCATTTTTTATCACAGTTGTTCCTCCCTTCTTTGGTACCATATGAACTGGGCTCACCCACGAACTGTCAGATATTGGGTAAATCAACCCCGCATCTAAAAGTTTAACAACCTCCTTGCGAACAACTTCTTTCATAGCTGGGTTCAGTCTCCGTTGAGGTTGAACAACAGGTTTCTGATCATCCTCCACCAAAATCTTGTGCATACACAGTGTTGGGCTGATTCCTTTCAAATCTTCCATAGCCCAACCAATAGCACTCTTGTATTTCTTGAGTACTTTGATTAGCTCTTCTTCTTGGATCTCTCTCAAACCCGAATTGATGATTGCTGGACATTTCTCTTCATTGTCTAGAAAGACATATTTGAGATGTTCTGGTAATTGTTTCAATTATATCTTGCTTCTCTTCTAGAAATACTTTAGGTCGTAGCTCTTCCCACCATTGGGGTCGAGAATAAATCCAAGGAGGTTGTGCCTTTAACATAGACACAACTTCAGATTCTTTCTCATCTATTCCGTCAGTATCCTCAATGATAGATAAGCTTAAAACTCTTTCTAAGGGAAGCTTTGGTGTTGTAATCTGCATAGATTGAGCAAACACTGTATCCAGAACTTCAATACTTATACTCGCACCTTCGTCATCCTTGAATTTCATAGTATCTCTCACATCAATTTTGAGCTTTTCATCATAAACTTTGAGGGTCATAGTTCCTTCCTCAATATCTATCATGCATCTTCCAGTTTCGAGAAAAGGTCTTCCCATAATGAGAGGGATTTCCTCGTCTTCCGGCATCTCGAGTATCACAAAATCTACCGGGAAAACAAATTTATCAATCTTTACCAGCACATCTGTTGCTATACCATAGGGTCTCTTCATAGAATGATCAGCAAACTGCAGTGTCATGCGAGTGTCTTGCACTTCTCCTAACTCCAGTTTTTTGTAAATCGAAAGGGGCATTAGACTAACACTTGCTCCCAAATCGATTAGTGCTTTTTTAAATGATCTATCTCCAATTGTGCAAGGAATAGTGACAACACCTCTATCTTTTTTCTTCACCGGAATTTTTAGACCCTGCAAAATAGCACTACAAGTTTCAGTTACCATAACCGGCTCGCCCTCGATCGACCTCTTCTTCGAGATGATGTTTTTCATGAATTTGGCATAGATCGGCATTTGTTCTAAAGCTTCAGCAAAAGGTATGTTGATCTCGAGCTTCTTGAATAATTCTAAGAATTTCTCAAAAAAAAAATCATTGAGATCTTTCTTCTTTGTTCTCGTAGGGAAAGGAAGAATGATCTTTGATTTTTGTTTCTCTTGCTGGCTTGCCGGCTTCGCCACCGCTTTTTCAGCAGGTTTTGGCTCTTCTCTAATCTCTAAATCAACTTCCAACAACCCATCTTCTTCGACCTGTTCGCCAACTTGTTGTTCATTAGCTTTTCCTTTTCTTGTGGCCACTGCTTTAATGTGACTTTGATCACGTGAATTAACAACTGTTCCACTAGGAAGCGTGCCAGGAACCTGGGAATTGGAAGCTAACTGTTGAGCTATTTGACCCATCTGAATTTCAAGATTTTTTATGGATGCTGTAGTGTTCTTCTGATTATTTCGAGTCTCCTCTTGGAACTGGATGTTGTGAGCTGCCATCTTTTCAATTGCAATCTCCCAATCTGCCTTCTTTGGGACTGGTTGTTGCTGTTGCTGATATTGGTTTTGATATTGGCCTTGTACTTGCTGTTGCACATTCCCTTTCTGATCCTTCCAAGCAAAGTTGGGATGATTCTTCCACCCCGGATTGTATGTGTTGGAGTAGGGATTGTTTTGCTTTAAAAACTTGATATCTTCTATCCGATGTGGTGTTGCAAAGCAATGAACCCTATTGTGTGGTCCATTACAAATGCCACACACATCGGTTGGTGCCTGTTGTACTTGAGCCACTTTCTGAGCACCTATGTTAAGTACTTTCAACCTTTTCTCTACCTCTGTAGCAACTGCTTCTTCAATTTTTACTTGTTTGTTTGTTTCAAGCTTCAAATCAATTACTGCAGATTTGCTTGACACTCTATCATACAACTTCAGATGCTCATTTGAGGCAATTGCTTCAATTATCTTCTTCATACCGGTGGTTGTTGCAAAGTTAGCTGAGCCACCAGCTGCTGAATCAAGGATTTGTCTCGTTTGAATTCGAAGACCATTAACAAACATTTGCATCTGCTCAGTTTCATCCATGTTGTGAGTAGGACAAGCCACTAGAATTCTCTTAAATCTTTTATAGGCATCTCCTAGTGACTCACCCTCCTTCTGCTTGAAGTTTAGGATCTCGTATCTTTTTCTTAGTGACACTGATGCAGGAAAATATTCATGCAAGAATGTTGTTTCCATCTCCTCCCATGTAGTGATACTGCCAGCAGGTAAGGAATAGAACCACTCTTCGGCTTCATCTGCTAAAGTGAATGGGAACATACGAAGCCTTATTGCTTCTTCGTTATGTCCAGGCATTTTCAGCGTTCTGCTCATAGTTAAAAACCTTTGGAGATGCTTGTTGGCATCTTCATTCACTCTTCCAGAAAAGGACGGCCTTTCGAGTTGATTAATTATGCTGGGATGCAGCTGAAATTGTTCCACATTAACCGGTTGGTTTACAATTGTCATACGACCACCCGGAGTGTTGGTTCCGCCATAGTCACCGAGAAGTCTCTCTGGTGGTGGTGGATTTGCAGCCATGACCTCGAGAATTGTTTATGCGTCTGAATTTGAATTTTCTGAGTGCACTGAAACAACTTCCTCCTCTACTTTCTCTGCTAATTCCAGTTTTTCTCGCTTAGCTTGTCTCAGTCTAGCGCGAAGAGTTCTTTCTGGATCTACGTCAAAAGAAAAATCCGCTGCGGCCTTACCTCGCATAAACAAGTTAGACAAATATTAGAATTGAATAACAAGATTGTCACAGATAAAATTTTGGTTGACGAACAACAAAATTTCAATAGAATAAAAATTAAAGTAGGTATTTTGGCAATCCCCGGCAACGGCGCCAAAAACTTGATCGGAAACATAGCAAGTGTACTATTTTGACCGATGTAGTAATAAGGAGTTTAATTTCCAAGTATCGATCTCAGGGGTTGCGTAGGAAATACTTATTTCACTTCTTATTCTATTTGAACAAAAAGATAATAGTTTGGTTGGTTTTAGGAATTTTTAACAATAAACGCAAAAAGATAGTAAAAATAATTGATTAAGACGAATCATGCTAGGGTGAGTGGTTGATTTAACTAGTTATGAATTCAATCAAGATTTCCTTAATACTCATGAAACATTCAATCACCTAACCTCAGAATGCTCTTCCTTAAGTCCTTAAGGAAGAAACTATTAAACTACCAATTCTTACTCAAATGTCCATTCAATTAATCATTGGTTTTAATCATACACAATATCAAGGTTTTATGGTGATTTACAAAAGTTCCTAGTCCTAGGTGATGCAATTATAAACCCAATTGTGTGAAAATCCTAACAATCACAATCCTGTTATTGATAGTCATAGATCTAATTGTATTTGTCTGATACAAAAGCATAAGCACATCACACAATTGAATTGAAATTCGTAACATAGTAATAAGGAAATCCATAGTTAGAATTCATAACATCAGATCAAATCAGGACCACCCCCTAGCATTGGGGGTTTAGCCTCTCATAGTATTCAAAGAAATCATAATCTGGAAATTAAACATTACAAAGAATTAGGAGATTTTGATCTTCAATGGTGGATGCCCTTGAATCTCGCCGTCTTCAAATTCTCCGTAGTAGCTATCTTCTCCAGTGCAAAATGTTTTCTTCCGTACGTCAAAAAGTGTCTTTCTCTTTCTCTCCCAAGTCTTCTAATAGCTTCAGATGGATTTTCTCCCAGCAAAAAGTCTGAAATACCCTTCATGAGCAGAATAGACCCACACGACAAAAAGTAAAGTTTCTCAGCCGCGCCCATCAACACGGGCCGTGTGGATTCACACGGGTGCCCGTGTGTGCTCTTCAACATTTGTATTTTTAGAGCAAGCTACAGAGGCATCAACACGGGCCGTGTGGATTCACACGGGTGCCCGTGTAAATGCTCTGTTTTAACTCTCTGAGCTCTCTTTTCCTAACAAACAACATGGACCGTGTTGATGCACACGGGGGCCCGTGTTGACCTGCTTTATCCTCATACTTTTTCCTTTCTGAGCGTCCAACAGTCAACTATTAGTCCTTTTGAACCTATGCAACAACCTGTAACAATAACACTACCAAATCGGAGCATAAAAGAGACTTTTTGACAAAAACATATAACAATATGCAATGCGATAGTAAACTAACAAAACATGTTAAATGACTATAAAACAACTAAAACCAACCACAAATCTTACCAAAGTGATGAAAATATGTCAGATCAAAGGTGGGAATTCAATGGAAATGGTGACCGATCAGCCACCCCTCAACTTTTTTTTTAATTCATATATATTAAATTACTAAAATATCCTTATTTTAAATTAAAATTGATTTTTATTTTTCATTCAAAGTTAGGTTAAAATACAGATAAGGTAAAAAGCTCATACCTTTCCTTTCTTTCTCATATGGGTTTGCTACCGGCACCGGAATCGGAACAGATTAAAGTGATCGGCATCTAACAGGTAAAAAACTTTATTCATTCTTCTTTTATAAAAAGTAACAAATTAAAGTGATTGCTTGATTTGTGTTTTTGAGATTTTTAGGGTTCTTCTTTCTTGATGTGTTAAAATAATCTATATGAGGTTTATTAAACCAATTCATAACATTGTAATTTACAAATATAGTTATACACTGTAATAAGGTTTATTTATTCATTGTTGCTGCTAATTTCTAATAGTGAAGTTACCGGTATTTGAAAACGGATTAAAGTTTATTAATTTTTTTCTCTTTTAATTTTTATGTTCTCTAAATTGATTTTTGGATCTGATATGATATTATAGGAAGAGTAAAGATGAATAATAGGAAAATTGATTCTTTTTTCAAAAGGAAAGCATGTGAAATTGAAAGAGAAGAGAGAGATGAAGAAATTATAATCCCGACATCCGAATCTGAAACAGTTCTTGAGAATCCAAAAATTGAAGAGAATCATGGTTTTGAAAATTCTTTGGAACGCGGTCCTGGAAAGCGTCCTCCGATTTGGCAATATCCACCAAATCAAGTGGATGCAATACGAAGAGCTTATCTAAAATGGGGTCCATATCAAATTCATTTAGAAAACTATCCTTTGTTCGGTAACGAGGATCATCCGAGAAGGTTTCAACATACTTGGTTTAGCATATTTCCATCATGGTTAGAATATTCACCATCTGAAGATGCCGCATATTGCTTACCATGTTACCTTTTTAGCAAAAAACTAAGTGGACGTCACGCATACTTGAATGCATTTGATTTTATATTTATTTTGCACTTGATGAAAGAAATAATGGGAATAGCAGATATGCTTTGTCAAGCCTTACAAAAAAATCAAGATGTAGTTAATGCTATGAACTTGGTTCGTTCAACAAAACATTTTATTCAAGGTTTGAGAGAAAATGGTTGGGATATATTGTTTACTAAAGTGGTATCTTTTTGTGAAAAGCATGGTATTGAGATTCCTGATCTTAATGATGTTCATTCAACAACAAGATTTGGACGCTCCTGTCTTGAAGAGAATCAAGTCACAATTCAATATTACTTTAAAGTTGAAATCTTTTTCACTACCATTGACAAACAGTTACAAGAGTTGAATAGCAGATTCAGTGAGCAGGCAATGGATTTGTTAACTCTTTCTTGTTCTTTATCTCCTAAGGATGGATATAAAGCTTTTAGCATTGATACTATTTGTTCTTTAGTTGAAAAATATTATCCTATGGATTTTAGTGATCAAGAGAAGAATAATTTGCAATTTCAACTCCAACATTTTCTATTTGTTGCTCGTCAAACATCAAACTTGAATAATTTATCAACTATTCAAGAACTATGTTCATGTTTGTTGCATCTGGACAGACTGAAACTTACTTCTTGATTGATAGACTACTTCGTCTTATCATGACTCTTCCCGTTTCTACGGCCACAACTGAGAGGTCTTTTTCAGCAATGAAAATTATTAAGACTAAGTTGAGAAACAAGATGGATGATGGGTTTCTTGGAAATAGCATGACAGTATATATTGAAAGGGAGATTAGTGCAAGCATTAGTTCGGAGTCAATTATTGATGATTTCAAGTCACTCGGAACGCGTAAAGCATTACTTTAAGGTAGTTTTAAGTCATGTAATTTAAATTTTTAGTAATTAACTTTGTATTTATTTTAACTTTAATGTTTTATTTAAAATACTATTTACATTTTATTTATAATCTTTATTTTACGTTAGCGATCATCCCAATTTTTTTTATCTGGCTCCGCCACTGATGTTAACAGTGACTCAACACCGGCAAAATTGGTATCAACAGTGGCCAACAATGTCGATATAGATTGTGATATAATTGGACCTACTCAATACATGAACCAAACCACCAAAGAAAATAAAGACGGAGCCAAAGAATCAATAAATATGAACCTGATTTGTTGCATGACAATTTTTTGTTGTTGAGCTTTATGTAGTTTAGAAATATCCATTTTCAATGTTTCCATTTATCAGACATGTGTTGGTGAAGTTATTTGTATCTTAAAGTGTCTTTTGAAATATTTAAGACAGTTTTATAAATGTTGCATAATTGTCAATTTGTCTGTGTATGCACAATTTGGTTTCTTTCATTAAGAACTGATGAAGTTATATCAGTCAATGTGTGCTGTTACAATTTATGGATGGAGTTTCGAAGATTTCATGACCTGAAGCATTCTTGATATTGTTCTCATCAAATTTGTATTTTTTTTTGTTGCATAATTGTCATGATTAGTGTTATTAATAGTCAGTTTAATGAGTTAGGCGACTTTCTATGCGTTACTCAATTAACAAAGAAACCTAAAAGGTCACCATAAATAGAAATATCAGCAACCACACTAAAGTTATGAATAGCTACAACAAGTAATTACTTGAGATGTTGGGAACTCAAAACAGTTAAAAGAATCACATAATTATTACAAGATGCATATTAAAAGGATGACGCGTTTTTTTTTTAAACATGAAATAGTGATGGTCTCAAGATACACTACTATTTTCACAGTCTACTATCATAATAATAAAGTAAATACCTATCAAATTTAATTTCTTATGCTAATTATAACTAACATGATGGAGTTTTTCATGCTCTTGGATATCAATTCGCACATATAATCAAGATTAAGAGTCGTTTAATTAAAAAGAGTCTTTAATGTAATAGTTGGAATAGTGAGATTTATAAATCACGCTTGACAAGGTGATCTGCATAACTTCATTGGACTATAGGTGATAAACTCTCAGGAACACGTAAAGTCAGTTGCTTCATCGATGCATATCCTAAAACCATACCAATATAAGTATGAATCATATGAATTGGATATGAAGCATCTAAAACATTTTCAATGTCAGTTTGTTTTACGCTTGCAAAGGTACCATTTTCATACTTCTTTTTCTTTTTCATTATCGTCGATTCATGCTTTTTCGTTTTCACATCATATGGAATTGATAATTTTCTTTTTTCAGTTCGAGTATTGATGTTGTTTTCCCTCTATGTTTTATTGTTATTCATCATTTCATGATTTCTAATGAAGTTGTTTCATGATTATCCTGATGCAGTCATCTGATGTTGTTAATGATGTTTCGTATGTAGTACATAATTTCTCAAAAATTCGAATGTGTTAAGGACACTGATGATTCCAAAGAGACATGGCATCTTGTTGTTCGAATTCTTGATGTTTGGACCGTGATTAACAACAAGGGTATAAAACATCTTGAAATGGTTGTAATGGATGCAAAGGTAGTAATCAAACTGAAATTGTTTCTTTAACTGTATTATACTGATTATCAAGAATTTTTAAATATTGTGTTCTTTCCTAACTGTGTGATAGAATTCAAATATTGATTCGTTATGACCATACACAAAAGTAGAAAGATTTACTCAAGGAAGATATGACTTGTATCAATAATAACAGTAACATGTATGATAATGATTTTCAATGGAAATTGTATGATCATTCGAAGAAATTTGTATTTCTAAGTGGCAAAACCGTCAAACCTATTGTGATTGCTGATATCCCCCGTATGAAGTTTTACTTCAAGGATTTTGCCGACATCCTACGAGGGAACTATAAAAGTTACAGACTTGAAGCTAAATTTTAATACTTGGATTTTTGTATACTTAGTATATTTTTTTATAAATAGACTCATTTTGAATCAGATTCAATTGTTCTTTGTATAAATTTTGTTTATATTAGATTTAATTGGTGTTGTCCATGAGATTAACAACATTTAAGAAAAAACAAGCGGGAAGAAGGTTGTTGTGTCATTGGAATTGAGGGATTTGAAGTAAGTTAATCAATTAACTGTATTCCATTTGTATTGTGTAGACTCGTAGAAAAAACCATCATAATTATACTTCAAATATAACAACGGTCAAAACATCTACAAAATAGCATAAAGTACATATCCCATTGAATATTCTAACTAGCTTTTCAAGACAAAACACACACACACAAAAAGAAAACCCCATCATGTTCACAACTATTTCATATATTAAACACCACACCTATTTATAAAACATACTAACCCATCAATCCCTCTTGAATGTTGCATACAAGTATGGGGAAAAAGGCCCCATTTTTAAAACCAAGGCATCTTCATCCCATAAATTTTTGCTTTTAACATATTCATACGATCTTTGAGCCATGTACTTCTCATATCTGTTAGACATATTCTTTCGTGTGTCTGTGTGAACTGCGCTTTTGAAGGTCTTATCAGGTTTAACATCGACCAATTTGATCTTCTTCTGATTTTGTTTGAGGCATTTCTTAGCTATGATTCTAGAAAAGTGCTACAAAATATTACAAAACCACGTTATTGAATGTCATTAAAATATTAATAATAAAAGAATAAAAAAATTATGCATACATGTTTACCAATACGCTTCTTGCTTTGCTGTTTGCATTTTCTATGATGCCCTCCCAGACATATACATTATTCCCCATGTAGCTTTCTTCCCGAACTTCATTTGAAACAATATTGTTCAAAACAGTTTGTTTCCTCCCTTTTGTTCGCAGTACATTACCTCCAACGGGTTTCTTATTTGCAACATGTGTGTTCTTCACAACTAATTTTTCAATCTGACTTACCTTCTTCATGTTTTGCGAAACATTGTTATTGTCATCAATCTCATCTTCTACCTTAACAGCATTTCCTTTTTCCAAAGTTGATTTTGTAACATGACCATCGTTGGCAAAAAAGCAGTTTGGTTTGGTCTTTGTTACAACTGCGTTACCATTCCCACTTTTCCTAGAAATTTGTTTCCTCCCTTCGATACGTATCACATTACCTACAATCGGTGCTTTCTCGGCTACTCGTTTTTTCTTTGCAACTGATTTTTCAATCCTACTCACCTTCTTCATGCTTTGTGAAACAATGTTACTGTCATTGATCTCATCTTTTATCTTAATATGATTCATAACATCCTTTCTTTTTTCCAAAGATGAATTTGCAACCTCAACATTTTTGGCAACCAATACGGTGTTGACGGTATTTGTAACAACTGCATTACCATTTCTACCTTTATTAGCACTTTTTTCTTTACAAAAGGTTCGGTAACTTCCATCATCATACACTCAATCATATCCATAGTTGTGTTTGAAAAATCGATATCGATATTATAAATGTCAATGTATCAGATCTACATAAATATATAACAGATTACGATATAGTAAAAAAAAAACATACTTCCAAATATTGCAATCGTTTCAAACAGTTATATTCCATAGCTAAATGAATCATTTTTCAAACATATTATATGGAAGGTATGGAGGTTTGATTGCAGTTTTTGCAGGAAATCAAAAAACAGTGGTAATAAATTGACCCATTAACACATTATAAGCAAAACAAATTAACAATTTCTTACCTTATATCCCTTATATCTGACATACAATCATTTGATATGTATCCATAGCATGGCTTTCTCGGGTCAGACATGATTCCACTCCCCCGAATAACGATTTTCTTCGAGCTGTTAGCAGGAGCTGAGTGGCGTTTTAGCTTCTGGAATGAACACAACTTCCAAAATTCTACTTTTATGAAGCTACACGAAGTCTGTTAGTATTATGAAACATTTGGGTCATGGTACGGACTGTATTTGAAATGTGGGTCACCAGTGCAATATTTATTTGGATCATCGTGTATTGGACAAAAACTTTATACTATAATATATATATATATATATATATATATATATATATATATATATATATATATATATATATATATATATATATATATATATATATATATATATATATATATATATATATATATATATATATCAATTCAAATTTAATTTCATGATCCTTTTTTATTAACTTTATAAATGCATTTGATTTTTTATTTTTTTAATCAATATAATTTTGGTTTAATAGCAATTAAAAATATTATATCAAATATTACCAAATATTTACTTGATTGTATAATTCAAATATTACACAACAATATTACTTTAATTTGTGCTTTTAAAATTCTATAAACGTATGTTATATTAACATTAATAAGTTTGTTTTTGGCTTTTCCAATTAAGGCAAACTCGATCACAAATTCTACAAAGTAATATCCTATATTAATATTTAATATTTATATGAGAATTATCATTTTAAATATTTTTCCTCTTTATTAGTATACATTATAATATACATTTATTAAACATAATTAGTAAATTTGTATTTTATACTTATTTAATATATTTTGTCGACTTTGCTCGACCTGTACGAACGCACGGGTCTGTTACTAGTTGTTATTAATATTTTCATAATTCATTTGCTACACTTGTTATTAATATTATATCTGAACCATTTTTAGGGATGAATCATCTCCCACTTTCCTCACATCACCGGGTTTGAAATTGTGTTTGCCAACATAGAGGATTGGTCGTGTGCTGAGCATATATTGGATACAGGGGGAATAATGTGTTCGAGTCATTCAGAGTTCATCTTAACTATCTTGTTACATATGACATTTGTTTATGCACATACATTGGTTACTGCGAGACGCGTTCATTTGACTATATCGTTATACTCCATATGACTAACATGCAGGTCATCTCTTATGGATCATTATTTGCCCAAGCAAGTGATGCGGATATTTGAATATTTGTAGATTATTTTGATACTCCCCTATGAGTTTGTTTCTCTCACCGTCCATCGCAGAGATCTCGGTGCAATACTTGAAGATTTCGAGAGTCACCTAGTACCAGAGTAGTATCGCATGGTACTAGCTCATGTATAGTGGGTCTATGAAGACGGCTACATGACATGGTTCTATAGGGTGTCACACCTATCATGACATCAGGCGCTCCTGGAAGACCACCTATGTCAGCTAACTAGGAGGTACTTGAGGTTCAGGGTAACCACACCGAGGGCGTGACGACAGTTTGTTGGCATGTTTGGGAGATGGGTAGAGCAGACATAGAGGCGGACTCTTTGAGGATGATAGTCTCCAGTTGGCCCTCGTGGCAAACATGGTTTCTGAATTACAAAATGTCAGGAGGAGAAGGCAAGGGGTTCGACAAACCCAATAGTTTATGTTTGTTTGGATGTATTATCTTTTTTGTATTTTCTGATAAAAATTATGTATGATGCTGATTTTTTTGAATTAATATTTGACTTTTTACTTTCATTTAACATTAGTGATACGTGATTTTAGTTTGATTTACTTCGATTTTACTTTAATATAACTTCGCATCAAAAAACTACAATGTTGGGACAATGATACTGCTCTAAAATAATCCAGAGATTTTCAAGAGATGTATCTTCGAAAATAATCTCCCTAGAGATTTTCAGAGATGTATCTTCGAAAATAATCTCCCTAGCCATTAACATGCTTCCAATACCTTTTAAAGGACTTCGGTGAACATTTCGGAGATGTATATCGAGATACACCCAAATAATATACGGAGATGCATCTCCGGATCATATTTTGTCAAATATGAGATTGATCTCCGAAAAAATGAAGCATAGTATGATTTGAATGCATCCGAAAATAAAGGATATTTTTAAATTTTTAGAGGTGTGGGATGCACATTTAAGGATCTAACGAGCATTTCCCTAAATATTAAGAAAAACTCAAAATTGCATCTGGTTTATGTGAAATTTCCATGACAAACGGCCCGGATTTGGGTGGCATCGCTGCCCATATACTGTAGTTTCATTTGACTGTTCCATAATCTGTGAAATTAGACATTTGACTACCACACATGACCCTTAAGAATTTGATTGAAAAAGCCATACTGGTATTGAATTCTAAATTCATTAGTTTAACATGCCGAGCTTGGAGAAATCAAGCAGGATGCTCAGCAGTTTCACTCATCTCTTTAATGTCAGTTATTTAGCTAGTTCATCTGAACTCTACAAAATGAAATATCAACATTTTTACATGATGACAATATCTACTTGTCCTTTACATTTAGTGGCATTTATGATGTTCTTAACTGCTGCTAAATGCTCATGTTTTCCAAACAACAATTGTTGCAAACACAGCCATAATGCAACTCATCAGTAATAAAAACTAGATAAACAACATACACACTCGCACACGCACACATAAACTAAGCACAAAACGTACAAAAGCTAACATAGGTATTTTTTCATTGAACATACAAAAAAAAATTGATGGACATGAATAACAAAAACCATCCAAAACTTGGTACAATATCAAGTAATAAGTTTTCTCAACAACATTGCATGGAGGATTTAACCAAATTTGATTGCTGTACACATACACATACTTGACCCAAAACTAAAATTAAGGTCTATGCATTACCCTAGGAAGGAGCTTCATCAACACAATCATTTCGCAGTTTTCGAGTGTTTGATAAGCCAGTCGATGACCACGTCAATGTTTACAGAATCCTTGCATGAAATCATATAGCAACAAACCTCTCTGTCTGTAAGTGACTCGAGTCCTCTGAAACCATTCCAAGTAAAAAGTCAAAGGTTTAACTAGTTACACAAAGCATCAAGACATATTTCAATAAACACACGCAACAAACAATAACTAATAATAATAATGACTATGGATCAATTTGCTATAAGAACTCACAGTTGATCGACTAATGCTTGCTTGGAAAGAGCTTCTGACTTGTCAATTTTGTTTCCAAGAACAAGCAAAGGAATCCCGTTTAAGGAAGGTTTTGTCAGGAGTTCAGTTAATTCGCTTCGAGTTATTGGAACACTGTCTCTATCAGCAGCATCTACAACATACCTGCCATTGTACCAACAAACGCCACTCCTAATTACTTGAAAGAGCAAAAGGAAAAAAACACCACAATATGAAGCATGCACGACCAGTCTATCTTTTGATAATAAAAAACAGTACTCAAAACATGTATCAGGTTTTCTGTCGCCAAAGTTTGAAACTGACAAGGTTTAAAAATAAACTTTATTTAACTCCAAACATAGAGTACACATACATACACACGAATTTTGTAGCTGAACTTCCTTACCAGCCCTTTGAGAAAACAATTCTCAGCTTTACACAAAACCAGAGAAGTTGTCACAAATCCTTCATAGAACTTTTGACACATACAATGAAACAATTGCTACATAAATTGTCCTACCATATAACTCCCTATTGCACTGTTTAATAACTACCAGTCTACCACAGTTAATAAAAACTGTCATATTACTAATTCCGCCATTACTTTCTTAATTCTCAGAGTACACGGGCCACATTTTAGACTTACTTTTTGCATGATCCAGAATTTGATCTACGTTTTGACTTTGGGCTCTAACAAAAGCATGATTAAAAAGGAAAGTAGATAACATCAGCTACATGGAATTTGTGATTCCAAATCAGAACTTAACGAGAAAACAATATGCATGTCTGGCAATGTAATGATGTATGCATACATATGCATAATTGCACGTCTAGACAATTATGTCTATTACCACAATTTCCTTTCCTTGTTGCACTTCTCCATACTAAACACTTTATGCCCATCTCCCAATTTAGTTTATAATCTTTTAGTTGATTGCACACCCAATTTATCATCAATCTACCTTTCAACTTCACAGATTTAACTTCATTTGTCTCTCTGAACTCAAACCCAATTGCCCCATAACTTTTAACTCAATCACCTCTTCCTATTTGACATTTTCTACTTCTATATTCACTATCCATTCGTCCTCATTCATTCAAAGTTCCATTCTCCTCTAACACTAAACCTCAACTGTTTGTCTACTTTTAGACTTCTTCGAAAAAAATGAGAACAACTACATATCTCCACACATGATCATTTCCCTATCTCTTTTCCATGAGGGTCATCTCCAACTCACCCAGAAATTTGCAGAAGATGATTTCTGAATATAAAAAAATGTGACAATATTTGCAAACAATCAACTTGAGACGAGATTAATGAGGAAGATATATAAGGAGTTATGTTGGTGGTAATTGCCATTACAGTGGAGGGAAGTTGCGATATGATAAGTGTTAATAACATTTCCCACACCGTGATGAGATTGAAGATGATTGGTATCTATTTATTTGTTTAGTTCACTGGAACGTGTAGAGTAGTATCGTCCCTTAAATTGATTAACTTTTTATTCAATGTGTTTAGTTTCAATAAATGTGGACCGATGAAGGACTTAATTGATCCCTAACCCTAGAAGTTACCTGAAAATAAATTCCATTCCTAGTGATTCATGCAACGTTTTGTACTGTCAAACATGTTTTTTGGACTAATTGTTCTGTCCAGCATAGGAAAGTCCACATTTTTAACATTTTATACTCATCCCATGAATGACCTTGTGTTTTTTCTTGATTCTGGTTGATAAGACCAATAAACAAAAGATGAATCTCCAAACTGAGCAGTTTCAGCCATCATTTTCAGCATTGTGCCACATATGTCCTCTATTTGTAATGGTTGAATTCTACCAACACATCAATCCTACCTGCTATTCTTATAATTTAGACAAGGGTTTAACTTAATCCTACTGCTCATATTCTAGCCAATGTTGATCTCAAAACCACTCCTGCATGTCCAGCATTGAAAATATGGACAGTCAACAAATACAAGTGGCCTAATGTTAGATCTGTAATAGGCTGTGATACCGTATTGGAGTATGGGCATACGTTAATCTCGGATAGCGTGTAGCAGCACAGACCCCCTAAAATGCTACAGTGGAGAGTGGGATAACCGCTATTGCAACGACTAAAAACCATTGTACAAAGTAAACAATAATTCATAAAACTAAAGAGATCGCCATACTTAATAATTAAAGAACCTGAAGTATAGAGTAATAAAACTTAAGCACAGAAGAAGAATAAGCCAGAACTGAACTAAAAGTAGGAAGAAGAGCATAACAATTATTTGTGAGCAAGAACATGACATTACTCTTCAAAGGATTCAGATTGAAATTTATACCCTTAAAAAAGAAAACAGTTTAAAAAAACGAATTTGAGGAATTTATCCCCAGTATTCTAATAACAGACGCAATAGCGGTAATTGTGGCCTCTACAACTGCTATCATTGACAGTGGCCCGCGGACCAATAGTGTCGCACCGAATCCTACCACTGCTATGCTTTTCCGCTATAGCATGCTATTGACAGCATGGGCTTAACTTAATCCCAGAAACTATCTTAAGGAGTGATGAATGCCCAAGCCTTGAAAGGACTACTTTGGCTATATTTCTAGTAGATGTTGGGCCCTAACAATCATCTGATATTTCTCCAATTCACATAACTCCTCTCTTCGTTCACGAAAGTTGGGCGAACGATAGGGTTTAAAGCAAACTTCATTGAATTCGACAGAGTACCCAAACACACAGCATATATGGTAGCGATCTTCCCTATTAACTTTAGAGCCAAGGTTGTCCTATGAGGAAACAATTCATTGGATGACACAAGAAATCCTCCATTTAATTTATATGGTTGAAAATAACAACACCATATCAATTAAATAATTACTCCATAACCTTTCTCTCAACATCTGCCCTATAGAAACACTACTAATCCAACTCTATAATTTTGTTATTTCTCCAAGAGTATACAAATCACATTTTAGGCTTGTTTTCTGCATGATCCATTACCAAAACATAAAAAGAATGACAAAGGAAGATGTGTGTGTGCGCGCACGTGTGTGTCAATGTATGCATACATATATAAGTAGGAAAGAAGAGAGCATGAAGAGAAACAGTACACAATAGCAGAGACACCGCGACAGTAACGCTCCCACATTGTTCGAAACCTCCTTTGTCCACCAAGATCCCAAAGCTTTATCGTGACATTCCCCTTGGTCACTTTTCGCATGTTGAACCCAACCTAAAGTTAAATAGCAGAATTCATGTTTCAATCACTAACACACACACACACACACAATCCTTAAATTCCGAATTCAAAATTAGAAAAAGAAAAAGCACTGACAGTTGGAATCATGTCCTCACTGTATCCTCCTGTCTGTCAAACAAAACCAACAAGACAAAAATCAATGTCCAAACTATGAAACCATAGCAAGAAAAGCAAATATTTTTGCAGTGGCATTAACTCACAGCAATTGAATTGACAAGAGAAGTCTTGCCAGCATTCTGAAGACCTACAAGAGAAAGCTCCATCTCTTGTTTAAAAAACAAACTGCAAAAACACACATACACAAATTCACAACCATTCATTCATTCACTCAGTTAACCTATTCATACAAATCCAAAATTAACTGAAAGATTAAACTTGAAGGGTTTTTCAATATATACAATACAGTAACGGTGTGAAATTTCAATAGATAAAAAGAGAAAAATGAAAAATTAATCGGAAAGAAGTAAAAAGTGAGTGTTACCTGCGGAGCCAATTGAGAAGAGAATCCCAGAGACCCATTTTTGGGAGAATGAAAAAGAAAGATAGGATGGGAGAAAGGAAGAAGCTTTAACCGACCAATAAAAGATTATGGAATGTTAAGGAAGGAAGGGATGTTTGTTTGGAATGTAGAATGCCAATACGATACGGCAGAAGAAAACACATAACATAGGTGTTGTTTTGTTTGTCGGATTTGGGGTACCTAGTTTTGTGTGATAACGGCTGAATCTACCTTGCTATTTCCCCCTTTCCAATTCTACTAAATCAATTAAAGTTTTTAATTTATTTATCACAATAAATATTTTGTAAAAAAATAAAAAATTATTCAATTTAAATGTCATCGAAAAACTCTGCACCCTCATTTATCGATCAACTTTGATTATACTACATAATATAGATGTCTTACGTGGAAATTGATTTCTAATTCCTATAAATTTTCACAATTAGATCTTCAATTAAAAGTTCAGATCTCCATTTTTAATCATTTTTTTTTAGATTCAACCTTCTTTCAAAGTTACTCGTGTTGTCGCTCAACAGACCTGAAGGTGCTCGTCGAGGGAGTGGCCACGTGTTCAGCGAGAGGACGTGGAAGGCTTGAAAAAGTTGCTCGAGGAATTTTAGAGTGCCTTTGAAAACACAAAGGAGTGAGTCTCTCAGCTTGCGGATGATGTCGTGTTAACCTTCGTTCATCACTTTGAGGAAGCGAGAAGCCGGGTGACCCTCATCTACCCCTATCTGGATTTAAGCATTATGGATCCCTTTAAGGTGGTTAGGAATAGGGAGTGGATGACGAAGAATAATTCATCCTCCTCTTTTTTTGTTGGTTGTAATTATTTTTTTATTCATTCGAGGACTTTTGTAATTATTTTGAAATGTGGCGTAATGTGGTCGCCTTTATTTTAATTATCTTTAATATCAATTATTTTGTAGTTTTGCTTTAAACTTAAGACATCTTTTGTTCTTGTCGTTTCTAAGGTGACCATGTCCCATGCAAGTGCCCCATATGGGAGGTAATGATCCATCGTGGGGTCCAACTTATTTAATTACCACTAGGTGTGACAAGGATCCATTGTGGAGATCCAACACATGTAATTGCCACTATGGACGACAAGGATCCATCGTGGGGATCCACTGCAGCCGTGGGGATCCAACGCATATAATTGCCACCATGAGCGGCAATAATCCATCATAGGATCCAACTTATGTAATTGCCACTACAAAAGACAATGATCCATCGTGGGGATCCAATACATGTAATTTTCACTATGGCAGATCAAGCTTATGTAATTGCCTATATTAATAGGCTTTTTCGTGAGCATGAATTTTCTGCAAAAATATGACATAACAAATAGATATAGTTAAATAATGGTTAGATGTCTCATTAAAAACCTCCACTCTCTTGAAAGCGCATAGGGAAAAGAGTGAGCCTCAACTAACAACGTATCCTTACAAACGACAAAGTTATAATGCTCACCTACACAAAATTATCAACTAGGTAAATAAATAATATAAGATAAGGCGAATATATAACGAATAATAGAAACATAATGACTACATAAGCGGTTCCATAAGAGAATGGTACATTTCTTCTCGCTTTCAAGCCTCATTGTGTTATAAGATCATATGGGAAACATGTTTGCCTCCCATAGGCTTCATTGGGCAGCGTTATCCCATCGCTGACCTTTTTTCCCCTTACATCTAGACGGTGTGTCTTTTTTAACTTTAGACTTTCTAGATAACACTTTTTGACAATTTCCCGGTCCCCTCGGACGACTCCCACTAGCCCATTAGGGAGCAAGTATTTCATGCATAAATATAAAGTAGATAAAGTGGTTTCTAGTCGATTAAAGGTTGGTCGCCCAATAATTATATTATACGAAGATGGGGCATAAATGACTAGATACGTAACCTTTATTTCTTTGATGTGGTCTTGCTCTTCAAACGTGATCCTCAAGATGATATACCCTTTTACTTGCACTTGCTCTTCTGAAAAATGGACCAATCATACCTTAAAGGGCTTCAAGTATTCGAGATCGAGACGTAGTCTCTCGAAGGCGTCCGAATAACATATGTCAGCGGAGCTTCCCAGGTCCACTAGAAATCATTTGATCTCCCACTATTTGCATTTGACGGTGATGACCATGGGATCATCGTTGTGGGGGTGGATGCCAAGCGTATCTTCTCCCAAGAAGACAATCGTGACTTCTGGCGCCTTCATGCTCCTTGCTTCAGGGAGGTTTTCTATACTCAGAACTTGACGGGGGTATCTTTATCGGGATGAGCTGGTCTCACCGCCCCATCGAATCCTTCTGCTATGGTGTTAAGGATATGATGTGCCGCTTTACTACCCCCGCACTGAGATGCTTCATTATCTTTGCTTGGCTTAGGGATTCTGGTGCCTTCCTGCTCGTGTAACACCCTGAATTCAATTAATTAATTTAATTTAATTTAGTTGCATTTTATTTAAATTATTGAAATTAGTTTATATGTTTTATTGGGATAATTAGAGAATATACGTGTTTTAGAGAGTATTGGAGAGACTTTTGGAAATGGTATAAATTAATTAGATTTATTTTAATTAATTTAAGTTGAGTAGAATAATTAAAAATAAGATGGTTGTAAAAAATAAGGGAACTAATAGAATTTGGTGGATAATTGAATTATTAGAAATTAAAAATAAAGGAAATTGGAGTTAGTATGGGGAGAAAAGATAATACGGGAAATAGGAGAGCAAGTTAAGGGTAATAAGGGAATAACATAATTAGGGGAATTAAGTTTTGGTTTAAATAGAAAAGAGTAAGAGTTGAACTTTAGCATTACGTATTATTTTGGAGAACAAGAGAAAAGAGGCAAGGGAGACAACCTAGGGTTTGGGAAGACAATGTCATTATCTTAGTATTCTTGATGATTATTATGGTTATAACCAAATATTTATTGCAGATGAAGATGTGTCGAAGACGAAATTTCGATGTCCAAGAGC
Source organism: Lathyrus oleraceus (assembly GCF_024323335.1). Lineage (NCBI taxonomy): Eukaryota > Viridiplantae > Streptophyta > Magnoliopsida > Fabales > Fabaceae > Lathyrus > Lathyrus oleraceus. The sequence goes on from NC_066580.1 coordinate 113,898,279, forward strand.
CTTAGGCACTTATGAGTGGGTGGTGATGCCATTAGGCTTTAAGAATGTTGTGGCGACGTACCAGAGGGTGATGGATTTGATTTTCTATGATTATATTGAAACTTCTACGCCGGAAAATGGTCACCTCGACCATCTTCGACAATCATTCCAAAGAATGAGGAAGTATAAACTAAAAATGAACCCTCTCAAGTGTGCTTTCTGTGTGTGGGCCGGAGATTTTCCTTGATTTCGTTGTCCATAAGAAGGGTATCGAGATAAACCAAAATAAGACCAAATCCACCATGGAGACTTGACCTCCTTCGAACAAAAAGTGCTCCAATCTTTATTGGGGAAGATAAAGTTTTTGAGGAGGTTTATTTCAAACCTTAGTGGCAAGATTCGAGGGTTCTCATTGTTACTTCACCTAAAGAAGGAATAGTTCAAGTGGCGAGAAGAGCATCAAAAGGTCTTTGACGAAATAAAGGAGTACTAGATAAACCATTCGATTTTGTCTCCCCCTGTTAGGAATAAGTGCATGAGGTTATATATTTCTGCTTCAGACTCGACAATAGAAAGCATGTTAGCCTAAGAGGACAATAATGGCGTCGAAAAGGCCATTTATTACCTCAATCGAGTCTTGAATGATGCATAAACTAGGTATAGTCTTATATAAAAGATGTGTCTTTGTTTGTACTTCTCATGTATGAAGTTAAAATAATATATAAAACCAACTGATGTTTACGTCTCTTTGCATTGTCATATTATCAAGCATATGTTATCTAAGCCAATTATGCATAGTCGAATTGGAAAATGGGATCTTGCCCTGGCTGAATATTACCTAACATATGTGCCTTTAAAGGAAATGAAGGGGCAAGTAGTCGCTGATTTCATCGTAGATCATGCGGTAGTCAAGGCACCTCAAAATTATTTGGAGCCAGAAACTTGGAAGTTATACTTCGATGGCTCCAACCATAAAAATGGAACAGGAATTGGGATTTTGATAGTTTCCCCTAATAAATTTTCTACGAAGTTCAAATACAAAATTGATGGTTCTTGCTCAAATAATGAGGTTGAATATAAACCTTTGATAGTTGGCCTCGAAATTTTGCTGGACTTGAGGGCAAAAAGAGTCGAAGTGAAAGGAGACTATGAATTGGTTATTAAGTAAATAACAAAGGAGTGGAGATGTATAAAGGAAAAATTGATCGTGTACTTTTTATAGTAAACCGACTGATTAAGTGTTTTGATTTTTTCGACATTCAGCATGTCCCTCGACTAGAAAATCGAGAGGCAAATGAGCTGGCGCAAATTGCCTCAAGGTACTAAGTGGAAAAGGAAAAGTTAGAAGAGTTGATTGAGGTTCAAGGAAGAGTAAAATCGACAAGGTTATCTCCTTATGATTGGTCAATTACGTAGTTAGGGTTAGCAAATCCTGAAAACTTTGAGATCTTTACAATTGACAATTTGACTGATATTGAGTGGCAAAGACCAATAGTCGAGTATTTAGAAAATCCAATAGATTCTACTGATCGAAAGGTTAAGTATAGGTCTCAGAGCTATGTTATCATAGGGAACAAATTGTTCAAGAAAAAACCTGAAGATATTTTACTCAAATGTCTTGGCGAACATGAGGCATATTTAGTAGTATCGAACATCCATAGTGGAGCCTGTGATGCCCATCAAGTCAGACACAAAATGAGATGACTGTTGTGTTGGAAAGGTGTATATTGGCCCATGATGTTAAAAGATTGTATTGAGTTTTCTAAGGGATGTCAAGAGTTTCAAAGACATGCAAACATTCAACATGTTCCTGCAAGCGAATTATATGCTATTGTGAAACCATGGCCTTTCAAAGGTTGGGCTTTGAATTTGATTGGCGAAATTCGACGAACATCATCAAAAAGTCAGAAGTACATCTTAGTAGGTATTGGTTACTTTACTAAATGGATATAAGCAATCCCTTTAGTCAACGACAACCAAGAGGCAATAATAGATTTCATCAAAAGGTATATTATTTATAGATTCAGAATCCCTGAGACGATTACAATTGATCAAGGATCGATGTTCACTAGTCAAAAGATGCAAGAATTTGCCTCTGAGACGGGGGTTAAATTATTAACATCTACGCCTTATTATGTCCAAGCAAATGGCCAGGTCGAGGCGACCAATAAAATCATCATTGGCTTGATCAAGAAGCATGTGGGTAAGAGGCCAAGGAATTGGCATAAAGCCATGTACCACGTCTTATGGCATTTCAAACGTCTCCTAAAGAGGCAACAAATACTACCCCCTTTCGATTGACCTACGGGCATGCAACCATCTTATCTATTGAAATATATTTGCAGTCGATCGGGAATCAGAGGCAAAATGAAATTCCATCATATCATTACTGGAATATGATGTTGGATGAATTGGTTGATTTGGATGGGGAAAGGTTGGATGCATTAGATGTTTTGATAAGGTAGAAATACCGAGTAGCTAAGGCCTTTAATAAAAAGGTTAAATTCAAAATATTTCCGACATGAGATTATATGTGGAAAGTTATTTTGCCTATGGATCGCGAGATAGAACTTTGGCAACATTTGGCTAAAATCAAATTACTTGGCTACTAAATTAGGTTGATAGCCAATGAAGCCTAAGCCAACAGTTCTTGTCTCAATACAAGTGGATAAGAGTGTCGGGGTTAATAAGACTGCCCAAATAAAGTTCGATATTGCAGCAGCAGAGGGAGTCACGCCAGGAAACCTATTTCAAAACCAGGTCGGGCCAACGCATTTATCCATGTAGGGGGCCATAGTCGAAATGAAGGTTGTCGATTCGAGGAACAAGTTAATGCACTTCATGAAAGTTATTTCTGAGGGAGTATCATATGAAATGGTTATGGCAAGTCTAGTGCCTTCGATGCTCCAACAATAATTTTCTTCCATCAAAGCTTTTGAAGTGGTTATGTGTAGCTTGAGTTTGAATGTGGCATTTAACCAAAGTTGTAAAAGCCAGAAAGGATCAGAAAGAAGATATTTTGTATTGGTTTCAAGAATGTGTTTCAACTTATAAGAAGCATTTCCAATTGATTGATATAGATTGGCTAAAAGTAGCTTGCCTAGAGAAATTTTTCGACCTTCATGAAGTTGGATTGCTAGAGGGATGTATTTCTTAGCTACTTGTAGAGAGCTTGAGCATAAAAAATAATAGGAGAGCCAAAGGGTCAAGAAGGCGATATGTTCTTGGTTAGAGACCTCTTCAGTCTTTTTCCAGTGATATAGTTTTTAAAGTTGGGACGTTCGAAAACGAACTCATTAACAATTTCTAGTGTGTGAGTGAAAGTTTCTCCTATAGCGTTAAGTCTCGTGATAGCTGCTACACTGAATAATGTTAGTATAAGCATTCCACATAAAAATTGGAATGTATTAGTCGAGCCCTCCCAAAAGAACATTGGCGCAAGCAACATGGCTGAGTTATACCTAGGGCCAATTCTCGATAGTTGGATGACATCAAAAATACCTAGGTCTTCTCATTATTTTTGTCTTTTGCCTTGGACTCTGTCGAGCCAAGCAATATACTCTTTGTTTTGAGAAGGGGAAGCAGATCGGAAGACACATGTGGGTGTTTCCATGAAATATAAGTTAAGGGAGCGTTCTTTTGAACGCAAAAGGCATCGTAACAAAATAACACAGGAAAAAGTCTTTTACCTTCCCAGATTGTGACTTAGCCGTTGGAAATGGTCCTAAGAACGTTAAAAGTTTATTAGAGAGGGTGAAAGGGAGGAGTATCTGTTTATGCCAGATGGTGATTTTTTCTATAACCATTGGAGGTCCAGGTACAAAATCTCTTCCATCGTCAACTTCTGATGTCAAAATCATGAAGTCCAAAGGGTTTTTGTCGGTGTCTAGTATGGAAGATGAAGTTGTTGTTGCCATTGTTAAGTTTGAAAAGCTTGTTGCGAAATGGTTTTTTGTGTGTAAAATGCTAAAGAAAGAGCGAAAAAGATGAGAAGAGAATAAGGAGGAAGTATTTAGAGTTGTTTTTCTTGTCAATGACGGACACATGGCATACACGTGTTGATGTGAAACGTTTCATTTCTTAAGAAGTGGGAGACTTGATAGAAGTGGAGAAGTAAGTGAAAATGTGTAAATCCACGATCTCTTAGAAAATATGAGTAATGATGAATTTTTGAGAGGATCTTCTAAAAAATGACAATTTGCATTAAAGTGGTAATAATGACGCACGCCAGTGAAAGAGTTTCAACAGTGTCGAAAATAAAATAAAAAATATCATTTTTCTCCTTTTGATTAAAAGGAAAGTCGAAACATGGCATTTTGGGGGACAATTTGTTACCTTAGATTTTCGACACAAACATTAATTATAAATATGTGATAAGTTTCATGTGGTAATGAGTTTATTGCCAAAAAAAATAGAAGTGATCAGTTACGACCATGGAGATCTCGACGAATTTGATTTGTCGAAAAGTAGTATCAACTTTGGTCGAATTGCAATCAGTCAGAGACCAAAGAGTTTATTGGTTTCAGGACTTAGTGAAATTCAGAGTACCCAAAATGTTTAATTTCCGAACAAGTCGAATTAAGTGTAAGTGGATAAGATCAGACAATTATTGGAGGACACGTGGGAGCCTGTCGAAGACGAAGGCGGCATGGAGACCAAGACATGACATATTTTACTTAGTCGACCGTTGTAGACGGTTAACTTAGGACTAGTATATAAGTAAGCATTCGCTTATGTGTTAGGGAACCACAATTGTACACAAATTCTGTAAAACTCAAAGTATCTGCATGTTTGTGAGAAAAGAGTCGAGAACATACGTATATGCGTTTCATTTTTATAAATCAAAGTCTTTATTTTCAGTTATTTACTGCATTGAATTTTATTTCAATTATCTTTTGTTTTCTTTTATATTTCGACTTTAATGTCAAAATATGTTTTAAACCTTTGATTTTCACCTTGTATGTCCTGAGATCTTTTCAAATTTAATCCTTTAAGTGAAATCAAACTTGTTTTTATTTACCAAAATTTACGGTAAACTAATACACAAATATCTAAAATAAATAATAAAATAATAAAATATTAATTTAATTATGTAAATACTACTATAACATGAAGATTAAATTGAATATAATAGAAAAGATAAAATTAAAAAGAATTGTGTAATTTAATATATTATTTTTCAGTAAGACAAGTTAAATATAAGAATAATTTTTAGAAATTTTGGTTGTGAAACGAGTCATCTCTCTGCCTTGTACCACACCGCCCACTGTCCCTTGTTGCCCCACCGCTAGCCAGTGGCGGAGCCAGATAAAAAAATTTGGGATGGCCGCTAACGTAAAATAAAGATTATAAATAAAATGTAAATAGTATTTTAAATAAAATATTAAAGTTAAAATAAATACAAAGTTAATTACTAAAAATTTAAATTACATGACTTAAAACTACCTTAAAGTAATGCTTTACGCGTTCCGAGTGACTTGAAATCGTCAATAATTGACTCCGAACTAATGCTTGCACTAATCTCCCTTTCAATATATACTGCCATGCTATCTCCAAGAAACTCATCATCCATCTTGTTTCTCAACTTAGTCTTATGAACAAGTTTGACTTCTCTTGATGATGTAACTAATGCAAGTTGCAATCGATGAGCAAAACAATGAACATAGTATGCATAAGGACAATCCTTCATAAAGAGGGCTTGTAAACCATTCCATTCTCCTCTCATATTGCTAGCACCATCATACCCTTGGCCACAAATGTTAGAAACATCAAGGTTATGTCGAGAAAGTATATCACATATTGCTTCCTTAAGAGTTAAAGATGTGGTGTCTTTAACATGTGCCACATCAAAAAATCTCTCTTGTATTAAACCAACTTTATCAACAAATCATAATACAAGAGCCATTTGTTCCTTTTTTTGACTCATCACGAGCTTCATCAACAACGATACAAAATTTGGAATCACCAATTTCCTCACGAATACTCTTTTTCACCTTACTAGAAAGAATTTGCAAGAGCTCTTTTTGAATTTGATGTGAAGTATACTTGCAATTTTGTGGAGCATTTTCCAACAGAACTTTTGCAACTTCATCATTGTAGGATGCTAAAAGTTTCAATAACTCAATAAAGTTACCTTGATTTCTTGATTTGCTACTTTCGTCGTGACCCCTAAAAGCACAAGCTTGTAGTGTTAACCAACGAACAATGTCAATTGAAGTCTTGAGTCGTAACCGATTATTCATTCTTTGACTTGAACTTTGCACTTGAATAACATTTCTAATATGACCATCTTGATTCAACAAGTCTTGACAAGCTTTCATTGCATTGTTGTGTGGTGAGCAAGGATCCTTCCCTATGTGTTTAAGAAAGGAACAATATTTTCCATTCCTAACTTTCTTCCAATTTCTAAAACCCCATAGAAATAAAGACAAGTGATCCGGGACGCCCACTTAGTTTTTTGCTAAAAAGGTAACATGGTAAGCAATATGCGGCATCTTCAGATGGTGAATATTCTAACCATGATGGAAATATGCTAAACCAAATATGTTGAAACCTTCTCGGATGATCCTTGTTACCGGACAAATGATAGTTTTCTAAATGAATTTGATATGGATCCCATTTTAGATAAGCTCTTCGTATTGCATCCACTTGATTTGGTGGATATTGGCAAATCGGAGGACGCTTTTCAGGATCGCGTTCCAAAGAATTTTCAAAATCATGATGCTCTTCAATTGTTGGATTCTCAAAAACTGTTTCAGATTCGGATGTCGGGATTACAATTTCTTCATCTCTCTCTTCTCTTTCAATTTCACATGCTTTCCTTTTGAAAAAAGAATCAATTTTTCTATTATTCATCTTTACTCTTCCTATAATATCATATGAGATTCAAAAATCAATTTAGAGAACATAAAAATTAAAAAAGAAAATAATTAATAAACTTAATTAATCAACTTTAATCCGTTTTCAAATACCGGTAACTTCACTATTAGAAATTAGCAGTAACAATGATTAAATAAATCTTATTACAGTGTATAATTATATTTGTAAATTACAGTGTTATAAATTGACTTAATAAACCTCATATAGATTATTTTAACACATCAAGAAAGAACAATCTTAAAAATCTCAAAAACACAAATCAAGTAATCACTTTAATTTGTTACTTTTTATAAAAGAAGAATGAATAAAATTTTTTACCTGGCAAATGCCGATCATTTTAATCTGTTTCGATTCCGGTGCCGATAACAAACCCATATGAGAAAGAAAGGAAAAGTAGGAATTTTTCTTAAAAAAAAATAAAAAATAATTTTAATTTAAAATAAGAATGTTTTAATAATTTAATATATATGAATCGAAGAAAAATAAAAAGTTGAGGGATGGCCGTGGCCTTCCCACATCCCGCTGCTTCCGCCACTGCCGCTAGCTACATTCATCGGTCAACACCATAGCTCCGCCGCAGAGGTATGTCGATGTTCCCTTCTTTCTAATATTCCCATTCTTTAACGATTTCGATATGCAATATCTGGATTTATAAGCTTATATTACCTGTTTATTGTGTTTGATAACACTCTCCCATTGATGTTGAGACTCAAATGCCTTTTGTATACACACATAATACAGCTATTTTTATTAATTCATGACAAACTTGTGCATTGTAAACATAAGCATCTTATAACATTAATTTCTTAGCCGTAAAATTTTGTATAATTTGAATTGTATCAACTATTGCTATATTTTATACTCAAAAGATGTTTGTATGTCTGTGCTGCATGTATAGTTGAAGCACAAGAAAAGAATACAAGTGAAACATATAATAGTTTCAAGGCTTAGGCGATACATTGAGGCAGTAAGCAACTTTCATTTTTAAGGTCGGGTCGGGGTTTAGTTCCTTCGCTGTTGTATATTCTGTTAAAATGTCTTACACAATTTTCAGAACCTTTCAAGTTCACCCTTTTATACTCTATTCAACCTCGATACTCAAACAAAGAAATGGGTTCTTTTATTCCACAATAACCAAAGCAACACAAACCAAAGTTCCAGCTAGTACTCAATCGAAAAAACTTGATAAAATTCCGAAAGACTATGAAGCTGTCATTGGTATTGAAACTCATGTTCAGCTTTCTACACTTACCAAAGCCTTTTGTAATTGTCCTTACAGTTATGGATCGTTTCCTAAAGTAGCATTTGTCCGATTTGTATGGGTTTGCCGGGTGCTTTGCCTGTTTTGAACTCTAAGGTTATTGAGTTTGCTGTCAAATTGGGACTTGCTCTTAATTGCAATTTGGCTTTTAACTCCAAGTTTGATAGGAAACAGTATTTCTATCCCGATCTTCCAAAAGGGTATCAGATTTCTCAGTTTGATGTTCCAATTGCTGCTTCTGGTTTTCTTGATGTTGATATTCCCTTGGAGTTTGGTGGGGGGCATAAGAGGTTTGGCATTACAAGGGTTCATATGGAAGAGGATGCCGGGAAGCTAATGCATACTGAAAATGGAAATTTCTCTCAGGTAGTGTTTCTTTCTCCCTTCATTTGGCTTTTATACATTTATATTTATTTAAAGTATTTTGAAAAATCTTATGTTGGATCCGTTTCATATATTTCTTTGCGCATAGTACATGTTATGTAACAGTAAATGCTTTGTTTCGCTCATTTTCCCTAATGATTATAACTGAAGGTTTGAGACTTTTATATCTATGATACAAGTATGTTAAATTTGATGGTACTTTTTCATAGGTTGATCTAAATAGGGCAGGGGTACCTTTGCTAGAGATAGTTTCTGAGCCTGACATGAGAAATGGTATTGAAGCATCAGAATATGCAGCAGAATTACAGAGGTTGGTTAGGTATTTGGGAGTGAGCAATGGCAATATGCAAGAAGGTTCTCTTCGTTGTGATGTAAATGTATTAGTACGACCCATTGGCCAGTCAAAATTTGGGACAAAGGTATTAGCTATGAAAACATTATTAGGTAGCTTAGTTGGTCTTGCGGTTAAAATTGCTTGAAAACTTTATTGATTCTTGCCAATGTTGTCCACCACTCAACATGCCTACTATTGTATGGACCCGAAAACCCGACGAATCTACACCTCACGGCACGTCAAATTTGTCGAAACAGAATTCCCGTTTCGGCAACAACCAAAACCCCCACAAAATTCAGCCCACCCTACCGATTGGACCACCATATCACTACCCATCCTACCACCTCCCATGCCACCTCCCTCTCCTTCCCAATCGGACCCATCATGTCCTAGTTACCCACCTACCCCAACTCCAGCCCCACAAAGCTCTACTAACAGCCCACATAACTCCCCTATCTCCAGTCCCTTAGCCGCCACTCCCTCTACCTCTCAATCATCATTCTCAGAACCACAATCCACACCCCCACCAACTCAAATCATCCCGGCTCGTGGCATTATCACTCGATCCAAAAACAACATCATCAAACCCCTCCACAAGATGAACCTCTCTGCCACTCCCCATCCACCCGTTGAACCGCGAACTATCACGCAAGCTCTCAAGGATCGAGCATGGCGAGAAGCAATGCAAAAGGAATATGATGCCCTCTGCGCCAACAATACCTGGACTCTAGTTCCACCCCACCCCACACAAAACTTGGTTGGCAGCAAATGGGTATTTCGAACCAAATATCTTCCCGATGGTTCCATTGATCGTCTAAAGGCAAGGCTCGTCGCAAAGGGGTTCCATCAACGACCCGGATGGGATTTTCATGAGACGTTCAGCCCCGTGGTCAAACCGGTTACCGTCAGAGTCATTCTCACGTTGGCTGTCTCCAAGGGTTGGCGCTTGCGTCAACTCGACATCAACAATGCTTTCTTGCAAGGTTCCCTTTCTGAGCAGGTGTACGTATGCCAACCACCAGGCTTTGTCGATCCATCTCATCCCAACCACGTATGTCGGCTCAACAAGGCCCTTTATGGTCTCCGACAGGCACCGAGAGCGTGGTACACTGAACTTCGCACCTTTCTACTCCAAATTGGTTTTGTCACTTCTGCTGCAGATGCGTCACTCTTCATCCATTCCAGCGAGTCAGTCTTTATTGCCTTATTGGTCTATGTGGACGACATTATCGTCACTGGGAACACCGACACAGCCGTCACCCAACTTGTTCAACGCCTTGCTGCTCGCTTCTCTCTCAAGGATCTAGGCACACTGTCATATTTCCTGGGTGTTGAAGTCATCCCACATCATTCTGGCAGCCTGTTTTTGTCCCAAAGAAAATATATCAGTGACATACTCATCAAAGCTGGCATGGAAGATGCCAAACCAGTCACAACACCACTCTCTGCGTCAACTCCCCTGCTCAAAACAGATGGTGAACCACTTCCCTCACCCACCGATTACCGCTGTCTCGTCGGCAGCTTGCAGTACCTAAGCTTAACCCGTCCCGATGTTGCATATGCCGTCAACAGACTGTCCCAATTTATGCAACATCCCACCTCTTCTCACTGGGCTGCTCTCAAACGCTTGCTTCGGTACCTTGTCGGAACTATCGACAGGGGCATCGTCGTTTCTTCCAGCCCATCCGCAACATTACATGCCTTTTCCGATGCTGACTGGGCTGGTGACAGGGACACTTACGTCTCCACAACCGGGTTCATCATTTATCTCGGTTCCACCCCTATCTCTTGGGGCTCCAAAAAGCAAAGAGCTGTAGCTCGTTCCTCCACGGAAGCTGAGTACCGAGCACTCGCCGACACAGCATCTGAAGTTCTCTGGCTCCTATCTCTACTCAAAGAGCTCCGCCACCGGATCCACCAACCTGCCATATATTGTGATAATATGGGTGCCACCTTTCTCTCCTCCAATCCTGTATTCCACTCCCGAATGAAACACATCGCCATCGCCTATCACTTTGTTCGAGAGAATGTGCAACACGGTGTTTTCCGGGTAACCCATGTGTCCACAGGCGACCAGCTCGCCGATATTTTGACGAAGCCTCTCCACCGTCCACAGTTTGAGTCCATCATCAACAAGCTCGGACTTTCCCAACGGCCGTCCGGCTTGCGGGGGCGTGTTAGAGAATCAAATTAATAGTATTTACCTTTTTCTTTTAATGTTATTTATTTAAATAAACTCAGTCAATGTTGTTCCTTAGTTTGTGCTGAATACGTGACCAGTAAGTTATGTTAGTGGCTTTATGGAGAGATTTTAGCAAATCTCTGAAACCGTCATATTTACTGTGTATAAGTAGGAAATCTTAATTTAATGAAAGAAACAACTTCCACAATATATTCTCAACTTATAATTTCATTATTGGTTATGTTCTTTCCAAATCCGAGTCGGGCGTGCAAGACAATAGTTATTAGCTTTTTCAAACTATATTGGTGTTTTGGGTGCAGTGGAGGTATTTGTAAGCAATTAGGTGAAGCATGAGCAATTTTGGATGTTAATTACCTTGAAATGACATTTTCTCTATAAATCGATACATTTTACACTTGTGTAGGAAAGGATATTTATTATTTGAGCTGATTAGTTTGATTTTTGATTTCCAAGAAAATCTCTTATTGGACAAGGTTGTGAGTTTTTCTCAGCAATGAAAGAGTAAAATGAAGAGTATTTCTTGCAAATTGATTTTATGGGTAAGAAAGTTGAGTTGTCTATAGAAATAAAGTACCACAAAATGATATTAATCGAGCTTTATGTTGCAATGTAATAGTAACAAATACAATAAATTCCGTATTTAGGTGCTAATATGATCAATTGTTGTTCTGGCAGGTTGAAGTAAAAAATTTGAACTCATTTGCGTCAATGAGCAGGGCTATTGATTTTGAAATTTCAAGGCAGGTACGACTGCATAGTCAAGGTCAAGAAGATCAGATAGTACAGGAAACTCGACTCTGGGAAGAAGGTTCTCAGGTTAGTACTATATTGTGATATTGTTGTTGCTTACAATCTATTCTTCTAGGAGTTGTAACAGGTACAAAATAACTTTCTTTTCCCTCATTCTTTTTTTTTCTCTTAAAGAATCATAACTTTTGTATATTCTGTTTAGAGAACAATTACAATGAGAAAAGAGGAAGGGCTCGCTGATTATCGATATTTTCCAGAACCAGACCTTCCATCTGTAATCCTTTCCCAAGAATACGTGGATGGTATTCAAAGTTGTTTACCGGAGCTTCCTGAAGAAAAACGTAGAAGATATGAAAAGATGGGATTAGGCATGCAAGATGTTCTTTTCCTAGCTAATGATAAAAATGTGAGTTACCTGCTGTTTTTCTGGCGTTATTAGATTCTTTACCAGTTGATGCACATGACTGAAAATATATGTCCTGATAGGACTAGAATTTAGATAAAGAAACTTAGGTATTATTTAGAATTTTGAATGAAATAGTCACCAAATTCAGGGAGATAAGCTTGTATTTAATTGTCAAAAATAAAAACACTATGAAAACTAGTTGATAGTTGGAGCCAAGCTCCTTAAAATAAAAAAAAATATTGGAATAAGAAAATTAATCTCTGTACTCAGAAGGGAGTTACCTCCTCTTCTCAGCCAGTTCCCGCAATAGACCTGTTGATAATATCTATGTTTGCCTTATTTTGCAGCTCACCAAATAATTTTTGAATTGTTTAAATGCTTGCTCAATGGGCATAGATGCAACAACCAACTAATGTGTTTTCAGAAAAATAAAAACGCTGCAAAGCTTAATGAAAGAGAATTCAATAAAGTCCAGTACATTGGAAAGCTGAAAAATAAATACCAATTATGTTTATTTATTACTACACATGGTCTGACATGATTTGCATTTTCTCAATGGATGTGTTAGATTGCAGAATTTTTTGATGCTACTCTTGCAAAGGGTGCTGATGCAAAGCTGGTTGCCAACTGGATAACGAGTGACATTGCTGCCTTCATGAAAAATGAAAAGCTGACCATAAATGACATAAGGCTTACACCTGAAGAGTTGTCCGAGTTGATAGGTTCCATTAAAGGTGGAATCATCAGTGGCAAGATTGGGAAGGAGGTATAGTTTACTTCTGCACTAATTAGTAGTGCATACTTATTTATACTGTTGTATGTCTAATCATTTTCATATCTTCTAGCTTTTCTCATTAGTTTTTCCAGAGACTTAAATTCTGTGTGGAAATTAATTGTGTTTCTTTCCATCCCTTTTCTGTTTCATCTCGTATATATATATATACCTTGTTGTTTGTGTGGTAGACTTTACTAATGTCTTTCATGATGAGGATTTGATTGACACGGTACAGTATACGATGGTTAGGCTCACGTGTTGTGTCTGCTTCATTTATTTGTCTGCATGGATTGGAAAAGAAGGAAAAGCAGTCAGATATTTGTTATTCTGGGCTTATTTTGCATTCTGTATTTTTACAATTTGTTCATGTGTTTGCAGATACTATTTGAGCTGTTAGCCGAGGGTGGAAGTGTCGAGGAAATCATAGAAAAAAAGGATTTGGTTCAGGTTAGTAGTAGTACCATTCCTCATTTTCTCACTTTCTCCACACGTGACTCACGCATATTCCCCCGGCTCTTTTGTATGCCACGTATCAATTCTGCTTTTGTTCCTGCGTTCGATTCTTGTCAGCCACCACAGAATCTTCTCCTTAACCAAACAACCTGCAGTCCACAATTCCTTTTCTTCCGTTCTTATTGCATGCATGTTATTATTCTTGTCATTATTTCCATTTATTATTTTAAGCCTATATGAAGAGTCTGCCGTGTAGCTGAAACACATGGTTTCACCCTACATTGGATTATTATTTGGAAATGACAGATAGCAGATCCTGTTGAAATTGAAAAAATGGTGGACAAAGTGATTGCAGAGAATCCAAAACAGGTAGAGCAATATCGAGGAGGCAAAACTAAACTTCAAGGTTTCTTTGTGGGCCAGGTATGAACTTGTAGATTTAGAAACAATCATGTTTTATTTTCCCCATAGTTTGATTTACCTTTGTCCAAATGCAGGTAATGAAGGTATCTAAAGGCAAGGCAAATCCAGTTCTACTTAACAAGATTCTCTTGGAGAAGTTGAATTCAAAAACCTGATGTTAATAGATTGCTATATGCAAGTCGTCAATCTGAATGCTACAAAGTTAATCACTCGCATAACATGTGAATGTTGATCTCTGGCTCGAATTCGCAGTTTGGCAACAATGAACTATGAGTAAATGAGGTATGCAGTATATATAAAGTATAAGCATTAATCAGTGATCTTAGATGTGTATACACCTACTACCGTTCTTATAATTTTAACCATTTCTCTTTCTAAAAACTGGTCTATCAGACAAACTGACATTAACAATGCATTCTTCAATGGTGACTTAGATAATTACAGCTATTTGACCCAACCTCCAGGCTTTATCCAAGATTTCATAGAAACAACAGTTTGCAAACTTCTGAAATTTCTATATGGATTGAAACAAATTCCAAATCAAGCTTTCAATCCACCAATAATGGTATTTCTCTCTTTACTAAAATCACTTCCAACATTATCTTATACATTCTTTGTTTATGTTGATGATGTTATCATCACAGCTCACAAGTAACTCATCTTTACGAGCATTGAACTTGACACCCCCCACTTATACGTGACACTCTCCATCGCGTATGAAAAGATGACACTATCCTTGTAAAATTATTTTTAAAATTTTTGAAATTTATAGTCCATACACACGAATTTGAAATTGATGCGACGATACCGGAAATTTGAAGCAAGTACCAGAAATTTCAAAAATAGTGAGTAATTATATCGATTTTTTCAAAAAATTTAGTATTTTGTATCGAAAATTTTAAAATTTCCAGTATTTTCATGAAATATTAAACGAAAATTTTAATATTTCTGGTACAAAATCCCATTGAATATACCATAAACTTCGTAATTTTCAATAGTTATAAAAACTTAGTTTTGTATCAGAAATTCTGAAATTTTTGATATATATACCATGAGAATTTATATCAGAAATTTTGAAATTTTCGGTATATACCAAAATTTTATTTTATACTGGAAATTATAAAATTTCCGATAGTTGCTAATATATATACTTTTAAAATTTTTCCTTCATTTGCAGTGAAATACTGATGCAGAGATGACACTATTGCAAGAAGAACTATTTATCGAGCGGTAGACCAGGCTAGAGCTGTCAGGGATGCTGATGCCAGTGGTCCCAACCGGTTCACATCAGAAGCGGTTGACTGACCAAGGTCAGTTTCGGACACCTCGTATCACTCGATGTCGACCAATACGGTAAGTAGAGAAATTTAGAGATGAGGTGGTGCCATATACTACTATTGTCGATGGAGTGGTTTATTCAGTGGTTGAGGAGGTTGCATATCCGATTGTTGTTGTTAAGGAGGCTGGTTTGGAGGAGGTTGTTCGAGTGGTCCAGCCAGATGATGTTGATTCAGTCTCATCTATTACTGCTAACACGAAGGTTACGACTCCTTCGACCGAACCCTCTGTGCACACCGTGGAGGATTCCCTGGAGAACCCATTGATCGGTCAATGCTTACCGAGTATGCTGACCATGTGGCGTTACAAGTATGGCAGTGAAAGGTATATGTCTTTTATGTTTAACTCTAATTTGTTTATTATTGTGCCATGAAATCTAAATGCTAATTTGTTTATATTTATTTGTCATAGGAGCGTCCCACACTGAAGCTGACATCGCAAGAGTCGAAGATGAAAGACTTCCCGAAGATTCCGATGCCTGAGCAGGTCAGCCGGATTATACAAGACTTTCAGCTGCTTGATTTTGCCCACTGCTCCCTCACCATGCTTGACGCTCCACTACTTAGTGCTTTTATTGAGAGATGACACAAGGAGACATCTTCATTTCATCTTTCGTTTGGGAAGATGACTATCACTCTGGATGACGTCTCATCATTGTTCCATCTCCCCATCGACGACAGATTCTGTGGACGACTCCCTTACTTAGCATGTCCCTTGCATGTCAGACTGTTGCGCGAGATTTGGGAGTGTCTGATGCAGTTGTGTAAGAGGAGTTTGGCGTCAACAGGGGCGCACATCATCGCATTTCTTGGCTTCAGAATACGTACAACGAGCTTGTAGCGACTAGGAGTTATGAGGCTGCCGCTAGGGCATACATGCTACATATAATAGCATGTACTCTCTCTGCGGACGAGTCTGGTGTTTATATTGATGCCCGATACGTGTGCCTCTTTAGTAGGCCCGAGGACACCAGTTGGACCCGGGTGTGTGTTGCATTGACACTTCTGTATACAATCCTTGGAGTGACGACGATCTTTGAGACCAAACAACTTGCTGTCTATTTGAGTATGTTATAGGTATACTTGAAATTATTAGTCGTTGTTAATTTCTTATTTAATTATTACGAATAACATTTCTTATTTAGTGTTGCGTCTCTGCTTTAATATAAATGTTGGATATACGAGCATTTTCCCAACATCTGTGACTGGAGGGTGCAGCATTGCCCAGTGGGGTCCTCAAGGACGAAGAGATGGAAGACCAGACAGACACATCCCAATGGTGTTGCTGAGTACAAGAGGAGACTCGATGTGCTGACTGTAGATGATGTCATTTGGACATCATACACTGGTCATAGAGTCCACCGTGAGTTCGAGGAGACTCGATGTGCTAACTGTAGATGATGTCATTTGAACCTCATATACTGGTCATAGAGTCCACTGTGAGTTCGAGGAGTCATCATTATATTCAGGTTATATGCGGTGGGAGATCATGGTTGCTAAACATTTGCTTGAAAGGTGTCTGTGGCAGTATGATTATATTTAGAGTATCCCACGACCAGTTTCAAATATACCATCTGCAGACATTGATTGGTGATTTCAGAGTAACTTCATCAACTTCGATCGTGCCATTAGAGATAAGACAATTAAGGTTCAACATCCATCACAGTGCGATGATGGTTACTTAGAGTGGTACCTCACTATATCACACCCTCACATCATCCCACCTACTCCTGATGTGGGGTCTTTTGGTGCTAGGATACCTGTTGATGATTGTGAAGGACTTAGGTGACCTTCATTACTTTCTTGACATTCAAGTTCAAAAAATTACCTCTAAATGTCTTTCTCTAACTTAAATAAAATACATCAATGACCTCCTTCGAAAAGTCAATATCTTATGGTCTCAAATACAAAATCGCGACTTCATGATACTCTGAATTTTAATGATTCGTCTCTTTATAGATCAATTGTGATAGTCCTTCAATATGTCGCAATAATCAGACATGACTTAGCCTTTGTTGTCAACAAAGTGTGCCAATTCATGCACTCCCCAAAATAATCTCGTGAATTTGTTAAACGCTTTCTCAAATACCTTAGAGCTACTTCAACATATGGATTAATCCTTACCCTCAAATAATCTCAAACTTCTAGCCCTTTATGATGTAGATTAGGGGTTCGATCATGATGATAAAATCTACCACGAATTAATGTGTTTACTTGGACAACAATCTAGTCTCCTGATCCTCTAAAAAGCAGCCAAGTTGAATAACATAACCTTGCAATTGTCTCATCTAAAACACTATGGCGTCAATCTCTTTTGTATGAACTTCACCTCATAACTTCTACACCACCTATCATCTATTATGACAATATATATGTTGTCTATACTTTATCAGAGAAAAGATTCAATCCAAATTTCTGAAAGTCAATGCATACCATCCACACATGAGTTTCCAAGGGGTGTATTAGATGTTTATAGTCGAAACAAACTTAGCATGTTTTCATGTTAGATACAAAATTTATGACAAATATAAGTGGCACTAATGCAATTCCGTTAGAATAGTCTTTAATCAAGTTTTTAGTGAAATGCATATTCAGTTTTCAGTGAAATGCAGATTCAATTATTTTAATCTTTATATATGATAGATTTCGTATAATCTTATACATCAAATGTAACCGTCAAACATAAAATAAATAATAAGTATCCATATTATAATTAAATTAGTTGAATTATTTTATGTGGTGTGGGAAAATATTTTTTAGTCAAGAAAATGAAAGAGCAACGACCCAGCAGCCAGTAGCAACAAGTTTGGAATTTGACTCTTGTATTACATTTTATTTCACACCAATACTCTAATTACGCTGCACTTTAGAATAAAATTTTTTATACGGTAATTCATCATCATTGTCTATTCGCATTATTTTGTTGGTATTTAAAATATATATATTTTTAATATTTAACGTCTATATCATTGTCTATTTGCATTATTTTGTTGATATTTAAAATATATATTTTTTAATATTTAACATCTATAATTAATTGATTGTGTAAAATCTTTTTACATTTTTCAATATATTTCAATTAAATTCATATTCAATGTGTTTATACGTAAACAATAATTTTTATAAATAAAAAACAAAATTTATAAAAAATATATTTTTTAAAATAATTAATATAGTTGGCCTCCTTGTAATATTTATAATATATGTATAATATACTAAAGTTTAATATTATGAGATGACATTTCTCACAAATTATAAAAGTGTATAAATAAAATAAAGAATATATTAGTTTTTATTAAAGTTTTCTTATCATATTTTAATGTTTTTTTCTAGATTATATTTATTTGTCATAATTAGTCACCAACTCTCTTAACTTAATTTAATAATTTGCTTTAATTTTTTAATTAAAAAAGATTACACTTTAATCCTTTAAAAACACTTAAGTGGTTTGATTTAGTCATTTCCGTCAAACTTTGACAAAACCGTTAAGTTGTGCTGATGTGGTTTTACATCAAGGCGCAAAGTACAAATCTGACTCACCAAAAGTGTATTAAAAATCTAATTTAAATTGTGTGAGTTTTATTTTCGGAGGTTAAAACCCCCTACAAATCGTTAATAATGTATAAAAAAATACAACTCTTCATAGTGAAACACTTTAATGAAGTATTTTATTTCTTCAACCCTCTGTTTATGCTTGTTTTTATTTTATAAATCTCATAAAAAAATAACTAAAGCACGAAATAAGATCTAAGGAATTGAAATTATCTTTTCATTTGATAGTATAACATTTAGTCAAGAGTATCAAAAGAGACTTAAAAAATATACGCAAACAACATTACACTTTACAATATAGTCGACATTACAGAAAAGTGAGGCAGTGCTGGCAAATCATATTCATAAACTTTCTTACAATAGTGAAAGACCGTCAAGCACAACCACCATATAATTAGTAGATTTATGATGGACTATGAAGCTAATGAAATATGATGGAAAAGAAATATCAATGTTGTAGCATTAACATAAAGGTTATCCTTCAGAATTTGAAGAATCTTTGATACGTATACATACGGGGTGTTGGAAATCCACCACAACCTATGGAGAATTTCAATTAATCTTGATGAACAAGATTGCTATCACCCACACAATAACAATGAAAAGAGAAGAACAATGGAAAAAGAAAATAAAGAACAATGAAGGAGAAGAAGAATATTCTGCCGAGTTTCTCTTTGCCCATAACTTGTGGAAAAACTTCTTATTCACTTTGCAACTGTAAAATTTTGTGAATACAATGTTATGAATACAATATTCACTTCATTACAAGAATACGGGTTACTCAATCTATTTATAGATTTAGGTTAGCTTGCACCCCAAGCCAAATCCCAAAAATATAAAAAATCCCAAAATAGTTAACACTACTAAAAATAGGCCTAAGTCGAAATCCTGTGTGAAGCAACATGCTTCGACACTTTGACACACTAACACAACTCAACACACTAGGTGATTCGACACTTCCTTGCTTTTGTCGAGCAACCTGCTTCGACATAAAGAATTACAATTCAACACATCACCTAATTCATTGTGTCTAAGCTATCTACATTAATCACATCTCTTAGTCTTTTGAATACCTTTACCTGCAATCCCTTCGTCATGATGTCTGCAATCTGATTCTCAGTTCTATAGTGTTCCACATTCATCTTCCCATCGGCTACCTGCTCTCGAAGATAATAGAACCTCATTTCGATGTGCTTGCTTCGACCATGTGCTATCGGATTCTTCGCCAGATTGATAGCTGACATGCTGTCTATCTTCATGGTAATTGCTCCATGACTCTTCACTGTTATCTCTTTGACCATATTCACCATCCATGTTTCTTGACATGCACAAATAGAAACAACTATGTATTCTGCTTCGCACGACGATAATGCCACTACTGACTCCTTTCTCGAACTCCAAGAAACTAGTGCACCACCTAGCATAAACACATAGCCGGCTATGGATTTTCGATCCTCAACATCACTACACCAACTTGAGTCGGTGTATCCCACTAATTTTCATTATTTTCATTCATTAGCTATAGGAAACAAAATGCCATAGTTGAGAGTTCCTTTCAGATACCATAGTATCCTCTTCGCTACTGCTAGATGTGATACCTTTGGCTTCTGCATGAATCTACCCACCATACTTACACTGTATGCTAAGTCATGCCTTGTGTTACAAAGGTACCGAAGTGACCCAATAAGTCTTCTATATTGGATTGGGTCGACATCATCTCCATCTTAATCTTTCGACAGTTGTAATCTGGGCTCAGTTGGAGTCGAAGTTGGGTTGCAATCTTGCATCTCAACTCTCTTGAGTATTTCGCCTGCATACCTTCTTTGATGCATCATCAAACCTCTACCACTCTTGTATAATTCGATGTTACGGAAATATAAAATGTCACCCAGATCTGAAATTTTGAATTCCTTATTGAGATCACCTTTGAAGTCTTCGATCTCCTTCTTGCAGCTACCTGTTATCAATAAGTCATTGACATAGAGGCATAGTATAAGCAATTCACTCTTGCTTATTCTTACATATAATCCATGTTCAGTTATGCACTTCACAAATTCATTCTCCCTTAAAAAGCCATCTATCTTCTTGTTCCAAGCTCTTGGAGCTTGTTTAAGTCTGTACCGGGCTTTATGCAACCTGTACACCTTTCTTTCTTCGCCTTGTTTCACAAACCCAGCTGGTTGTGTAACATAAATTCTTCTTCTAAGGGACCATTCAGAAATGCATATTTCACATCCATCTGACACATCTTCCAGTTGTTCATGTTTGCTAGACCAACAACTAACCTGATTGTTTTAATTCTAGCAACAGGTGCAAAAACTTCATCGAAGTAGATTCCTTCTTTCTGAAGAAATCCTTTTTCCACAAGTCTCACCTCGTGTCAAGTCACTTCCTTTGGGATTCAACTTCACCTTGTATATCCACTTCACATCGATTTCCTTCTTGTCTTGGGGAAATTCGACAAGTGACCAAGTGTTGTTGACTTCGATTGACTTCAGCTCTTCGTTCATTGCTTTCATCCACTTCGAATATTTCAATGCCTTAGCTGCATTGACTGGTTTGACATCTGCATATAAAGCATAGTGTACCAACTCACCTTCTTAATTGACCACATCATCTAATATAATCACATATTCTTGCAACCTTGCAGGCATGTGTCTTGTTCTTTGGAGTCTGCTTAGGCCTGCTTCACCTCTGACTTCTCGTCGAACTTCTCTTTCGACGCCACTAGCTGATTCATTACATAAGATTCTAACAGAATCCTTCTTAACATTCTCAGTCCAATCCCATTCCTTAAGCCCATCTATGATCACGTCCCTTCTAATCACCACTTTCTTGTTTACTGGGTCGAACAACTTGTATCCTCAAGTCGAATGATATCCTATAAGAATCACCTGACTCGACTTGTCATCAAGTTTTCTTCTCAACTGATCTGACACATGTCTATGTTCTATAGATCCAAATACCTTCAGATGACTCAAGCTAGGCTTGACACCAGACCAACATTCTTCTGGTGTGATTCCTTCTAACTTCTTCGTCAGACATCTATTCAGGATATATGATGTAGTCGACACAACTTCTCCCCATAATTCTTTGGGTAGATGCTTGCCTTTCAACATACTTCTAACCATATTCATGATGGTTCTATTCTTCCTTTATGTGACTCAATTCTGCTATGGAGTATAGGGTGGCACCACCTCATGCACAATCCTTTCTTTCACACATAATGCGTCGAAGTCTTTCGACACATATTCTCCACAACCACCAGTCCTCAGAATCTTGATCTTTCGAACACTTTGTCTTTCGACCATAGATTTAAAATTGGCAAATACCTCGATCTCTTCACTTTTCTTCTTGATCAGGTAAGACCATAGTTTTCGACTGAAATGATTTATGAATGTAACAAAGTATTTGTTACCTCCAATCGAATCCACCTGGATAGGACCACATACATCAGAGCATATGACTTCAAGAATTTCCTTCGACATGCTTCATGCATCCTTATTGAAGTTGTTCTTATGCTGCTTCGTCTGCACACATTCTTCACACACTTCGTTTGGAATGTCGATTTCTGATAATCCTGAAACCATATTTCTTCTCTTCAAATCTCTGATGTCTTTGAAATTGAGATGTCCAAGTCTATAATGCCATATTCATTCATCTATGTTGGTTGCTGTTGCAAGGCACTTATGCTCCATAACATTAAGCTCAATCTTGAAGGTTCTATTCTGAGACATTGGAGCCTTCATTTGAGTCGAGAACTCTCTTCATCTTGTCTTTGATCGACACCTTATAGTTCTTTTTGATTAACTTACCTATGCTGAGCAAATTTCTCTTCATGCCTGGTATGTACAACACATTTGAAATTATTGACCTCTTTCCATCTTTCCTCATAATCAGAACATCACCAACACCTTCAGCTGCTAGAGTGTTGTCATTTGAAAATTCCACCATGTTCTTCATTGAGGGCTTTATGTTGACAAACCAATCTTTCCTTCTAGACACGTGTGATGGGCATTTTGAATCCAAGTACCACTTGTCCTTGAATCTCTCTTCATCTCTCGTTGTAACCATCATCAACGTCTCTTCTTCTTCATGTTTCACCAATTTTGCATAAGTTTCTTGATTCTTCTGTTTTTCTGGACAATCACTAGAATAGTGACCATACTTATGACAATTGTAACACTAAATGTGACTCTTGTCTGGCTTTTGACCACCACCTCTTTCTCTACCTGCACCACCACCTCTTTGGTTGCCTTGGTTCTAGGGTTTTCTTTGACTCAACCAGTTTCCTTCTTGCTGATTTCGACCAGTCGAATTGTTGTAGCCTCCTCTTCCTTTGTTGCCATTATAGCTTCCTCTGCCTTTCCTTTCTTTTGCTGATTGTGCTTGCAAAGCCATATCACTCTTCGAATTTCCTGCAACTCTTTCAGCCATTATTTGTTCATGATATTCAAGCGTCCCCTAAAACTCTTCCTTTGTCAGTTTTGACAAATCCTTCGACTCTTCTATGGCTACTACCACGTGGTCGAACTTTGGAGCCAACGACCTCAAGATCTTTCCAACAACAGATCTTGATGTCAACACTTCTCCACATACCTTGATTTGATTCACTAGTTTCGTAATCTTAGTGAAGAAATCAGTTATGCTTTCATTGTCTTCCATCTGAAGCAATTCATACGTCCTTTTGTGAGTTTGTAACCTCACCTCTTTCACCTTCTCCGTGCCTCCAAATGACTTCTCTGGAATTTCTAATGCTTCTTTCACTGACTCTACATCACTACCCTTTTCAAAGTTATCTGCATCAACACATTGATGGATTATAAAGAGAGCTTTATAATCTTTCTTCTTCAATTCTTTATGTGATTCCTTTTCTTGATCTGTCGCGTTTTCTGCAAGCGTTGTTACTCCTTCCTTCACAAGATCCTAAAGATCTTGATACTAGAACACAACCTTTATCTGTTTGCACCAATTCTCATAATTGTTGTTCTTGAGAATCGGAAGATTTGCTGGAAAATACCCATTTGGATGATTCATTGGCATGGTGATTTTCTTCCCACGAATCATTTAAACTGGAGCTCTTAATACCAAATGTTGGAAATCCATCACAATCTATGGAGAACTTCAATCAATCTTGATGAACAAGATTGTTATCACCCACATAATAACAATGAAAAAAGAAGAACAATGGAGAAAGAAAATAAAGAACGATGAAAGAGAAGAAGAATATTCTGTAGAGTTTCTCTCTGCCCACAACTTGTGGAAAAACTTCTTATTCACTTTACAAATGCAAAATTATGTCAATACAACATTCACTTTATTACAAGAATAAGGGTTACTCTCTCTATTTATAGGTTTAGTTTATCTTGCACCCCAAGCCAAAGCCCAAAACTATAAAAAGCCCAAAATAGTTAACACTACTAAAAATAGGCCTAAGTCGAAATCCTGTGTGAAGTAACATGCTTCAAAACTTTGACACACTAACACAACTTAACACACTAGGTGATTCGATACTTTCTTGCTTCTTTTGAGCAACCTGCTTCGACACAAGGAATTACAATTCAACAGGGGGCATGCTCTCAAATTTATGTGCATCTTCACCTGCCACTAAAGAAATCAACAGAAAAAATTCCCCATGACAACTTGGATCATCAGAAAGATGCCCAAATCTATCAAGATCCATCTCCCAGAACACATGAGGAAAGAGCATAGCCACCTTATCCAATAGACCAAAACCCAATCTTTTGATTCCATCAAGTTTCCTTTGAGGCAACTCTGGTATAAATTTGATAAACTCCTTCTTCGACACACCCAGAGGGACAATACACAATTCCATATCACCCTAAAACACTTGACTTCCTATAATAACCTGCACTTCATCACTATCGTACCTAATTATACGTACAATTTTTTCATATAAAATTGGTAAGTGAAAGATGTGATGGTAAACCTGCATTTGCATATTCTAAATTTGCAAGATGCCAATTAAACACGTCGACAAAGACCTCTCCCATATTTTCTACAATAGATACTCCATATTTTTCTCTTGTTATTTTACTCACATATCCAAGACCATCACAATCATCTCTATGAACGGTTTGCTCAAATAAAATAGGGGTCAACCCCATTTATGTAACAAAATAAAACTAACTAGGTTTCTATCAACAAAAATAATGCAATAAAGATTCGACATGACAACCTAAATACTCTCCTTTCACACTTACTCGTTTCTTTTTAGTTGATCTCTCACTGTTAGGACTGTCAGCAGAAGAACTGACATGGCAACCAGAATCTGGTGTCATTGGTTTGTGGTGAGATGAAAAAGATTCGACTGAAAGACTCTTTACTGATGCATGATGTTTAGCAGTTTTTTCTGGTTCGGGGGTTGCTGGTTCAATCTTATTGTCGAGTTCTTGTTGGCACATATCTCCTGGAGTTGGTGCTGCAATACCAGAGTCGGATGTTGTGAAAGTCATTAGATGAAGTAGAATATAACTAAAAATGTTCTTTTAATTGAAAACCTCAACCAAGGCCTCATACCTCATTTGATTTTATTCTCATTATTGCAATTGCATTTTAAGGCATGACCTATAATAATACCACTATCAACCTCACCAAAGTATCATACATTTGAAAACTCACGTTTCAGAATCTCAATAGTCTTGATTAAGATTTATATATATGAAAAGGGAAACACTGAATAAATAACAGTTAACCATAGGAAAACCTAAAACACGAGAAATATAGAAAGTAGGTCTTACTCCCATTAGAGTGCAAATCTCCATCAGATCTTTGAAGACCTGGTATCGATTAAAGAAGAATAGAGAAAGAAAGAAGGAGATGAAGGGTTATGGTGGTGGAAAAAGGAGAAGATGAAGGGTTAGAGAGAGAGAGAGAGAGAGAGAGAGAGAGAGAGAGAGAGAGAGAGAGAGAGAGAGAGAGAGAGAGAGAGAGAGGTGACAACTAACCTAGACTTATAGGTGTTTCCAAATATAAATATTCCATATCATATTAATATATCCAACTAGATGACCACATCACTAGAACTTAACGTTTTTGATAAAATTTGACGGAAGAGACCAAATAGGGTAACATAAGTGAATTTACGAGACTAACTTGTAATGTTTTTCAGTTAAGGGACTGAAGCAGAATATTAAATTAAGTTAAATGACTAAAACAAGTATTAAGCCTATTCATTTTTGTCATAATATAAAATAAAAGATATGAAATTAAACTGATGCAACTAGCATTAATTAAATTGAACCTTTAAAAGAATGGTATATCATGAAAATTAAAATTAGCCTGTCATGTTGTATAATTTTTTTAATAGATCAATTATTTTGAGTCATGGAGTGATTAAATATGTTAAAAAGATGTGAAATCATAAAAAATATTATAATATAAAAAAATTGTTTAAAAAATTGAAATTATGGACCTTGCCTTTCTATTGATTTCCCAATAATATATATACAATGTAAGTTTTTATATCTGTTCGCCATAAAATTATGACTATTTTGTAAATAGAGATTCTAATACTAATGACAATGATGTTTTAATAATAGCAATGATATTCTAATACACCCCCGTAGTCAAAATGGGAGGCTGACGAATGTTTAGACTATCACAACAATCATCAAAGAGTTGCAACATAAGTTATTTGGTGAAGATGTAAGTAGTTTGGTAATGTGAAGGGATATGTAAGACTCGTACTTGGACACAAACAACTTTTTCACGCACAAAATATATATCCATATCGATGTGCTTGGTGCGCTGATGTTGAACTGGGTTGCTGGATAAATAGATAACACTCACATTGTCACAATAGACCAAAGTTACTGTTGTGACTGTAGTTCTAGTAGTAAGTTTCCAATCCAAAAATATTCAAATAATATATTAGTAACTCCGCGATACTCGGCTTCTGCACTGGACTGAGAGAGGATGTGTTGGCGTTTGACAGATCATGAGATTAAATTGTCACTAAGATAAACATAATAACCAGAGGTGGATCACATGGTGTCAGGGTAACCAGTCCAATTTTCATCAGTGTAAGAAACCAATTTTATGATAGAGGAGGGATACAAGTGAAAGCCAAAATCAACAGTGCCTTGAATATACCAAATTATACGCTTTAGTGATGACATATGTTGCATTTGGGGTCATGCACGAACAAGCATGCCGGTTGTACTGCATAAGAGATATCGGGTCTTGTGAAAGTAAAATATTGCAATGCTCCTACAAGACTCTGATATTTAGTTAGGTCATGATATGGATTCCCAAAAGATCCACTGAGTTTTGCCTTGGTGTCGAGTGGGTGGGTGATGGATTGTAAGAGGTCATGCCTGCTCATTCCATAATTTCCTTTGCATATTTCCTTTGAGATAAGAAAAGACCACATGTATGTTTAGTGACAAATATTCCTAGAAAATAATTTAGAGGCCCTAAATCCTTCATGACGAATTCAAAGATAAGTTTAGAAATAATAGAGTCACGAAGAGCATCAGAGGAAGTAGTGAGAATTATGTCATCCACATATAGAAGGATATAAGCAATATAAATACTGTGATGATAAATGAATAAAGAGGGATCAAAGATGATGTGAGAGAAACCCAATATGGCAACATAGTCAGTGAATCTTTGGTACCAGGCCCGAAGTGGTTGTTTGAGACCATATAGAGACTTATTAAGAAGACAAACATGCTCAGGATACTATGGATCACATAATCCAGGAGGCTGGTGCATATACATAATTTTGTCAAGAATTCCATGAAAAAGGAATTCTTGATATCTAGTTGATGGAGACACCATGACTTGGATAATTTTATGCTAAGTACCATGTGAATAGTAGCCGGTTTGACGACAGGGCTGAAAGTTCCACCATAATCGGCACCTGATTGTTGATTAATACCATTACTTACAAGACGGGCTTTGTATCACTCAAAAGAACCATCCGATTTCTTCTTGTGCCTGAAAATTCAAAAACTTCAAATAAAATTAGCATTAGAGGGAAGAGGAACTAATTCCAATGTCTTATTTTCAATAAGAGCATCATATTCATCTTTCATAACCATTTTATAATTATGATCATTTAATGTATCAATGGAATTTATAGGTAAATGAGAGATAAATTGGTTGGTGGATGTATGTAGGTTAAATTTTTTACGGGGTTTGACAATTCTATATTGAGCTCGGGTTGTCATTTGAGGTGAATGGGGTGAAAGAGGGGAAATTGGTGTCTAGGTAGGTGGGTGTGAGGTGGTCACTGTTGTTTATGTAGATGAGGTCGTTGTTTGGGAGTGATAAGGTGTTTGAGCAGTGGGTGTAGGTTATTTGGTTGAGGGGGTTAGTGAGGGGGGAAAGGTTGTTTGTTTACAAATTCTCAATTTGTTTACCACTTATGGTTGTCACAATATACACACGTCTCTTTGGAAAGGATCCTAGAGTGATAGAAGACGAAGCTTATTGATGTCCAACCTGGGAGATCCACGTCTCTAACATTTTGTTGTGAGTCGCAAGGGACTCGACCTTAGTGGTTAGCTGCCTGAGAACCTCATTTATGTGGAGGTTTTAATTTCTAAATTCTTCATTCTGGTTAGTTTGCATCGTCACAAAACTCTCCATCATGAATTCTAGGTGAGAACGAGTTTGGGTCTCTGTCGAATTCTCCATTAAAATTTCAAGGTTGGATTTCCCAAGGGTAGCAATCGTGACTTATTGGGAACCTTAGGGTCCCACGGCATGCTAGGGGTAGTTATTATATGGAAATTTTGGGTGATCCATCCACCCTGGATTATAGGTGTTGGAGTATGGGGTTCCACGATTATAATTGATCGAATTTTAGATAGACCCTTTGGCCATGATCATTATGAAAGGGGGTATCTTTGAATACTATAAAATAAAAATAAAAATAAAAATAAAAGGTTGGTTTAGTCTATACGATTCTAGAATAAACCTTTAATATAAAAAATCATCTCCCCGACAATGGCGCCAAAAACTTAATGTGTTGCAAGGTCACAAGTGCGCGAATATGTGAAGTAATATAATAAGATCAAACCCACACGGGGATAAGTTTGAGTATTGGTTTTTATCCTAACGATGTGTAGCTAAAGCGATCAAATATTTAGAGATTTAGTGGAAATGGAATAAAATTAACAATATAAAGCAAAATAGGACATGGGGTACATGATATCTATCCTAAATGAACAAATTACCTTTTCAATTTCAATTATTATAAAATAGAGTAAGCTATATAAAAGTAGATAAAATGCACTACACCCACTTTTCTGGCGTGCATATCTAGACGTGCTTCTAAAACAACTAATCAACTTTCTCAATCGAGAACGAGACACCCTTTTAGTTTTGGATCAAGCGCTTACTATTTCCCTAAAATAAACTATTGTTATTGAGGGGGAAACTATATTTCCTTATAGTATAAAGCACTCAAGAGGTTGTACCTAGCCCACCTAGCTCATCAAAGGCACCATGGGTTGGGATGTTAAGCCCATTAAATCACACAAGTGAAGCAGGATAAATAAATCCAACAGTCAGATGCGTCTCACTATTAGTTATTTAAAAATATGCAGTCAGATGCCGAATCACTACCTTTCAGTACATGATCGACATCTGGGTTGCCTCTGCTTTTGCTAGCCGACACAAATATATTTAAGTTTTTGGATTCAAAAATAACTTTTAAGCTCTCTATTTTCTCATGATTTGTAAACAAATAAGTCCATCGGGGTTTGACATGAGATATATCTCATTACTCCTTGTCCCTAAAGGACTACTCACTCATGGTGAGATTGACCGAAAATAAACATGATAAAGACATGAAAGAAATAAAAAAAATTTAAAGAACCTGAATGAATAAAAATGCTTGAATAAAATAAAAAATATAGAAAATTCATCTTGATAGTAGAAAAGTCACTTGAGAGCTTAAATCTAAAAGTTAAAACTGAAGTATGCAATAATCTAAAAGTGACTCTACCTATTCCAAGCAAGTCACACACTATTTATATATGATTTAATCAATTAATGAACTTAAATTCATGCAACTATCATAATGAGCCACTAATTGATGAATAAAAACAATTAGGAACACCTGAAGTCGAGAAACCGTTACGGAATGCCAAAGTTCACAATTGAAACTGGGTTTGACACATGCAATATTTTCTGAAACGGGAGGGTGGTTCGTGTTGAGGAGCATTACCTGTGTCAGGCAACACAACCAACCCGTGGTCTTCTCAGAAATTTACTACTGCGGCGCTTCATGGGCCAACACAGCTCGTGTCTGCTGAGACGACCAAGCCGTGTTGGCCACAAATATTTTGTACAGAGATGACTCGCGAATGCATGATTTTCCATCTTTATCACTTCAATCTTGCCGATACTTTCTTATTAACCGAAGTCAACAAAAACATACAAAAGCGCATAAAGGAGAAAGAAAACAATAAAACACATAAAACGAGAATAAAATTAGCTAAAAATACACTGCAATAATCACTTATCAAATACCCCTAAACTGAAACCATTGCTTGTTCTCAAACAACAAGCTTGCTTAGGAAAATTTTGGGATCAGGTAAAGTTCTTCAAAAGTTTAAGAGAATGAAATCATTGGTACTCATACGTGACTCGTTGTTTCGATCGACTAAGATATAGGTTCCCCCGTACTCATTGACACATAAGGCATTACAAGAACACCACACTATAAAACAAATACATATCAAAGCTTCATATTCCGGTTACCTCTCTAACTATACTTTGGACTTTAGTATCTTTTTTGGTTTTCCTTCCTTTTTGTTCGGATAATTAAATTAAGGAAATCAAAATAATGATAAAATCACACGCACAAGATCAATTGCGATTTTTTTTTGTTTTTACACCAGATAAGCAACTACTTGCCATCTTTATTTGAGGATGAAATTACACACTTTTGTGTGTTTATCTATTGCCCATTTTGGGTTGGGTTTGGGGTTCAACCACCGTTGGAATGAATAACTGGGTGAAGGTTAACCAACTTAGTATGTGTAATTGCCTTTTATCAACATTTTTTTATCTATTTGGTGTTTATATATTTTTTTCCTTTTATCTTAACCGATCATACATGTAGTGTGAATCAAATTTATGCTAGATTGTCAAAACAAACTACTTGAGAAGAAATTCTCAGAGTCGGAGTACTATGGAACAAAATACATGTTAGACTCGTATCCTACTCGGGAAACTTAGGGTGTTGGGGTAATACCAGTTTTATCAACTTTCCTAGGGTCCCTAAACTAAGCCTATCATTCCTTCAAACCTATATACTTTCTTTGGTAGTTTTCAAACTCAACAACTTATTTAGAATTTTTTTAACAACTCTAATTTAGGGAAATCTAATAGTGATACATGTAACATACACACAAACTATCCTAAACATCACACAACACACATAAAAAAATACGAAAATAAAAAATAGAAAAGGGAACCCCCCATCCCGCCAACTTAAATCAGACATTGTCCTCATTGTTCTAGTAAAAGTAGAGGGAGGTAAGGAAAAAAACTCACAGAACACCTCACTAAGGAGCTAGAAAGCTCAGAATAAGAGGAACGCAAAAAAAAAAAGAACATGCAAAAAGAAACAACATAAAAAGTGTGGGTTATCTTCCATGAAGCATTTTGTTTAACTTCGTTTCAGCTTGAAAATTCCCGAGTGTCAGATACTCAGGACGAATCTTTCAAAAATGATTCCTCATTCTTATTCTTAGTAGTCTTAGGTGTCCAAGTCCATTTATCCAATCATCTATCGTATCCATTACTCTTTGTTTTCTTCTTTTTATGGGGTGGTTCATACTTCTAAACATGTGAGGGTGATTCTAGTTCAATCCTAAGTATCAGTTGTTCAGTTTTTTCTTTAATCCTTTCATCTCCTACCTCAAAGGTCAACCTTTCCCTCTTAGCATCGGTAATTGCTCTAGTTTCATGTTTATATAACTTTATCTTTTTATTATTTTAGAAACTTAGAATATGTAGGAGTATGAGACATGGCCTCTACCTTAACCTTCACAAATCTTTGAGGAAATGGAATCAATGGCTTATAGGGAAGAGGAGAAACATAAGGTGCTCCCTTCTCTACCTTTTCGACAACCTCATTTTCGGGTGGTGTCGGTGGAGTTTCTACAACATCTACATTTTTCTTACCATATCTCTCTTCAGTCTCTTTATTCTTCTCCCTAGAATTATCAATTTCTTTACAACTTATGGTTGTTACAACGTCTACACATCCCTTAGGAAAATATCCTAGAGTGATAGAAGATGAAGCTTGTTTTTATGCAACTTAGGAGATCCGCATCTCCAATATTTTGTTGTTAGTAGCGAGTGACTCGACCATAGTGGTTAGCTGCATGAGAACCTCATTTGTGTGGAGGTTTTGATTTCTAAATTCTTTATTTCGGTGAGTTTGCGTCGCCACAAAACTGTCCATCATGAATTCCAAGTGAGAACGAGTTTACGTCTCGGTAAAATTATCCATTTACATTTCAAGGTTGAATTTCCCAAGGGTAGCAATTGTGCCTTTTTGGGAACCCCGTGGTCCCACGACATGCTGGGGATAGTTATTGTAGTGAAAATTTGGGTGATCAATCCACCCTGAATTATAGGTGTTAGAGTATGGGTTTCCACATTTATTATTGACCGTATCTTAGTTAGACCCTTTTGTGAGGATCATTTTGAAAGAGGGGATTTTTGCATACAATAAAAACAGAAGAAATAAAAGGTTGCTTTAGTCTTTACGATGCTAGAATAAAAATTCAATACCAAAAATAATCTACCTGACAACGGTGCAAAGAACTTAATGTATTGTAAGGCTGCAAGTGTACGACAATACGAAGTAAGACAATAAGAACAAACCCACATGGAGATGAGTTTGTGTACTAATTTTTATCCTAATGATGTGTATCTAAAGAGATCGAATATTAAAAAGTTTAGTGTGAAAGAAATAAAACTAACATTAACAATATAAAGTAAAGCATGACATGAGGTTCATGATATTTATCTCAAATTACCCAATTACCTTTCAACTTTTAACTATGAGAAAATAGAGAAATTTATAGAAAATTAGATAAAAATGCACTACACCCACTTTCACGGTGTATGTATCTAGACATGTTTCTGACACATCTAATCGGTTTTCTCAATCGAGAATGAGACACCATGTCAGTTGCATCTCATTATCAATTGTTTAGAAATTCACGGCCGGATGCTGAATCACTACCTTTTGGTACATGATCGACATCTAGGTTTCCTATACTTGCTAGCCAACAAAAATATATTTAAGTTTTTGGATTCTAAAATAACTTTTAAGCTCTTTGTTTTCTCATGATTCATAAACAGATAAGTCTATTGGGGTTTGGCATGAGATAAATTTCATGATCCCTTATCCCTAAAAGACTACTCACTCATGGTGAGATTGACTGAAAATAAACAAGATAAAGACATAAAAGCAATAAAAAAATAAATTAAAGAACATGAATGAAGAAAAATTCTTGAATAAAATAAATAAATTCATAAAATACATCTTGATAGTAGAAAAGTAACTTGGGAGCTAAAATCTAAAAGCTAAAACTGAAATAAGAAATAATCTAAAAGTGGCACTACCTATTCCAAGCAAGTGAGGCATTATATATATATGATTTGATCAATTAATCCACTTAGATTCGTGAAACTATCATATTGGGCCACTAATTGGTGAATAAAATAAATTAGGAACACCAAAAGTTAGGAAACCGTGCGGGATGCCAAAGTTCATAACTGAATCTGAATCTAACACTAGTAGTGTTGTCTGACACGGGGGGAGGGGGGGTCATGTTGAGGAACACGACTCGTGTCAGGAAACACATCCAACCCGTGTTCTTCTTAGAAATGCACTACTGGGGCACTTCAAGTGTCAACACGACTTATGTTACCTGACACAACCTGGCCGCGTTGGCCATAAATATTATGTACTGAGATGATTCGTGAATGTGATATTTTACGTATTTTTCACTTCAGTCTTATCTGATACTTCCTTATTAACTGAAATAAACAAAAATAAACAAAAGCGCATAAAAGTGAAACAAAACGATAACAACACATAATAAAACAAAAATAAAAACACACTGCAATAATCAGTTATCATGGCGTACACTTGTGAGGTAAGAAGTCAGATTATGTTGTCATCTAAGAAGTTATACTTAGTCATTGTAAGAGCATTCATGGTGGAAAATGGAAACATATTTTCCTAAAAAATAACATGCCGAGAGATAATGATTTTGCAACTTGACAATCCGTAACACTTATAACCTCTATGATTAGACGACTATCCTAGAAACACACATGATATAGACCGAGGCTGGAATTTAATCCTAGGGGTGGAAGACATTTATAGATAAAAAATACACCCAAAGAGTCGAAGGTGTGAATAAGACGAGTCTTTTTGGTAGAGAATTTTGGTTGGTGATTGGAATGTGAGTTTCTTTTTTGGAAGTATATTGTGTAGGTAAGTGGCCATTTGAAAAGCATAGTGCCAGAAAACTAGTGGAATAGAAGCATGGGAAATGAGGGTTTGAATTATGTTATTGATTGTACAATTTTTTTTCTTCGGATTTTCCGTTTTGAGGGGAGGTTTTAGGAAAAGAGAATTTAAAGAACATTCCATCTAATTCACAAAACTTCTGAAAGAGATCATTATCATATTCTTTTCGATTGTCACATTGAAATTTTTTTATTTCACTTTCAAATTGTGTTTTAATGTGAGCACGAAATTGTAAAAAAATGGAATGTACTTGTGATTTGTTTGAGATTGGAAAATTCCATAAAAATCAGTAAAATCATAAAGAAATAACACATAGTAACAATGCCCTCCAGAGCTTAATGCTGGAGAAGTCCAAAGATCTCTATGAACGATGTCAAAAGGCATACATCTAAATGATAAGGAATTATAAAAAGGTAGTTTTATTTGTGTCCCAAGTGGACAAGAGTGACAAAAGAAATCATTTTAAAACTTATTACATAGCAAAAGTTTGTTTCGATGAAGGGAATTTAAAATAGGAGCTTCTGGATGTCCTAAACGACTATGCCATAACTAGGTAGACGGAGCAGCAAAGGAGGATGGTGGTAGTGTTATTGTATTTGGTCTTGTGGGAATATGGTAAAGGTTGCAAGAACTATTACATCTCATTAAAAGCATTCATGTCTGAGAATACTTCACAGAAAAAACGAAAGGATCAAATTCAACAAAAACATCATTATCGATTGTAAATTTTCTGACATAAACAAGATTTTTAATAAGTTTCGGTACATGCAAAACATTGTTTAAGGTTATGAAATTAGGTAAAGATGCATGTCCACTATTGTACCCCAAAATTCGCCCTCCCTTTTTTCACCAGGCTTATGGCTTTGTTCATGTACTTGCATTTAGGAAGCATTCACTTCATCTACATCTCATCATTCTGTATTCATCTGAAAAATTAAGTCAAAGACTCTTTGGTGATTATGTTTTGCTTAAATCAGGATGTATCTTGAGTTTTGAAAATGAAAAGTAAAAAAGCGGTTGACTTTTGGTTAACAAGGTCGACATTGTTGACTAGACATTTGACCATTATCATAGCCATTTCTAAACATATTCATCCTCCTTCTTATATTCATCACGCCGTGTACAAAAAGGATGTACTATGTGCGCGACATATCTATCAAGCACGCATTTCACATTTTTTACATAACCTATAATGTAAGTCATTCAATCTAACTTACATTTTCAATTTTTTGATATATTTTCAATTTCTAAGTGATTCACTAAGTCACTTTTCACTTCGTGGGTAAATTCCCTAAGCATTCATTGAAATTCATTTCCATACATACACTTTGAGCTATATTTCCCTTTTTTATTCATGGTCTTTCAATCCATGTACATAAGGTTCAAAAATCACTAAATATTATTTTTACATTTACATGACTTCACTTTACATCATTTTATGTCATTACTAACATACTACATAATTTCCGTGCACAAAAGAATAAAAATAATTCCAAGTTCTTCAATGGTCTTCATTCATATTCCATTCTTGACCATACTTGTTCATGCTTCATTACCATGTATCATGCTACAAAGAAAACAATAAAAACAAGTTAGAAATTACATTCATTTTTAAAAATTCAGCACTTACATAACAAAATTTAGCATCATGAGCATTTACAAAATACACATGAAAAGTCATTTTAAATTCATGTCATTCATCTCTAAAATTCAACACATGCTCATAGATTCACATCATATGCAAAACCATTAAAATAAGTCAAATTCAATAAAAATTCTTCATGTTATGCATATACCACGAATAAATTCCATACAATGTATAACTATCATTCCACTTCTATACAACAAGGAAAACCATTAAATCATGTGCATTAAAAAAAATTCAACATTCATGTAATACATCATTTCATCCATGAACATCAATCCAAATGCATTTATAATTCATTCATTCATACCATGTAAATGGCCAAGCATGTATTCAAGTGGTGCCATATAAATTCATCCAATTTCCTTCATATTCACTAAAAATTCAGCATATGCACATGCATGTGAATTCACATACATCCATGCTTTAACCACCTTAACTACCTTAAACTTACACAAACTAACTTCTAACTACTTTGGGCAATTTCCCAAAGTGCCAAAAACAGCCCCAACTAATTTCTAACAAATTTTTAACCTCTAATCATCCCTCACCTAGTTCTATATAAGCATTCATCATTCACTCAGTAAGGCTTCTTCTTCTTCACTTTTTGATTCCACTCATTCTTAACTTTCTCTCACATTTTCACTTTATATTCTCCATTCTTAAACCTTCCCACACTAGAGCTCATATCCATGGTTGTTGAAGCTTCTCATTAAAGCTTCAACCAACTTGAGCATAAACCTTCATCACACTTCACATCATAGTTTTCCATGATTCAAGCATGGAAAAGTGGCAAAAGAATCAACAACAACAAGAAAACCAATGGAAGAAAAGAAAGGGGATGAAGAAGAAATGAAGAGGAATTGAATAATCGCTTACCATGTTGAGGGCGATTTAGAGGAGTCTAAAATGAAAATCGATATGTCAGCCTATGGAGAAAAGCACTAAATCTGTTTCGATATTGCTATTGACGAGTACCAATGATGGTGTACATTGAGTTGATATTTTTAATCTCAGGCGAGTTGAATTGTTGGTTTGGTATGGCTTGTCCTTAATGTTGGTGTAAGCCCTAGAGGCCAATACTTTTGGTACTTGTATCGAATTATTTATTAATAATAAAAGGATTTTTGTTTATTATGTTTGTTTAATAAAGTCCCTAAAATAGTTAGTCCATTAAATGTATCAAGTGTGACTTAATCATGAGACCCCATTAAACATTATGACACTATTCTTAAAGTATTTGTAGTCGAGCTTTATTGTAAAGTGGGGTAACATTAAAGCATTAAGACTATTATGTATATAGACTGATGATCACATCTCATGGATCATGGTGTCGCAACCTGAAAAATACAGTGCGAAAAAAAACAACCGACGAAAGAAAAAGACAGAAGAGTCGCCACCGTGCGTTATTCATCCCAAAGGAGGGAAAGGAAACGCTCGAAGTAAACCTGAAAAAGGAAAGGACAAGACGGGGTCTCGCAACCAAATCTTGGGTTCGGGAGTCGGTTATGCGAAGGGAAGGTATTAGCACCCCTACGCATCCGTAGTACTCTACGGGATCCACTTTTGTGTTTTTTGTCTAAAGGGTGTGGGTTTATCTTGTGCTGTTTGCCAAAAAAAAAAAGGGTTAAATGAAAATGACTCGCGCGGATGTCGCATCCACTGCATATGTATCTCATCTGAATATGAGAATCAGAGTCTTCGTAGCTCGGCTGACCTATGGGTTGGGGGATGTGTGCTCGCTAAGACATCGCGTCTTATGCCTACGTATCTCATCTGGCCTGAGAATCAGAGCAAAACGTAGTTCGGCTAACTACGGGGTTATGGATTGGATTTTGGGCGAACGACGTCACTACGCAATCTACCGGATGCTCGACCTTTGGAGACTTACTCGCCTGTAGTAGAAGGAGTTAACGTGTTGCTTTGGGTTTTAGGGTTTGGGATGTTCGAGGGCAAAAAGGCAGTCCTTGACGAAGGAACCGCGCTACCTGCAGGGATATGAATACAAAACACAAAACATGTATCTCAAAGTAAAATGCCACCAAGGGGCTCAAACGTTGCCTCCTATCGAGGTCTTCCAGCTAGGAAAGCAGTAAAATGCGGGAAAAATGTAAAAGTACCACGCGGATAAAGATCCGAAGTAACAGCAATTAGAGGAATGGGAAACCCTGAGATCCTTCCAAGCTAATGCCATCAAAGAAAAGTGAGTCAGTACAGGTAATCGGAATGAACCTCCAAGGGTTATCCCACAAATAAAGTGGGAAACCACGCAAGTTATCCCTGCAAAAGTCATGTGCCTTCACAAAAACTCAACAAAAGGGTTAGTGAAACAAGATAGGGTAGATCTCCTCCGGCTGGATACGATTTTGATCTTCTGGCTAGATCTCCTCTGGTTGGATATTAATTTTGATCCTCGGGCTGGATATGATTTTGATCTTCTGGCTAGATCTTCTTCGATCTTCTGGCTAGATCTCCTCCGTTTCAATTCTCTGGCTGAATCTATTTCGATCTTCTAGCTAGATCTGAATTATTGCGATTTTCGATCTTCTGGCTAGATCTGAATTGTTTCGATTCTCTGGCTGAATCTATTTCCTTTGATTCTCTGGCTGAATCTACTTCGATCTTCTGGCTAGATCTGAATTGCTTCGATTCTCTGGCTGAATCTACTTCGATCTTCTGGCTAGATCTGAATTGCTTCGATTCTCTGGCTGAATCTATTTCCGGTCTTCGGGCTAGACCTGACTTCGATCTTCTAGCTAGATCTGGATTGTTTTGATGATAAATTCCCATCATTAGGATCCCGCATCTGAGGCATGCGCTGGTTGACCCTCTTTTGAAATCTACACCCAACCTTCATATTAGATATGCAGCTTCGAGAATATTCCACTTTTGGGCTTCGTACATATTCTTCGGGCTAGAACATGTTGTAACGACTCCTCAATTAGACTTGCTGGGGAAATAAAGCTTGTAGGCGACTTCACTGGGGAATCTTCAAATTGAGCCTCAGGGTGACTCTTGGGAAAACGATTCTCAGGCTGAATCTTCAAAAATGACCCTCATGCTGGATCACGGGAAAACGATTCTCAGGCTGAATCTTCAAAAAGTGACCCTCATGCTGGATCACGGGAAAACGATTCTCAGGCTGAATCTTCAAAATGACCCTCAGGCTGGATCACTCACGCTTGATCCTCTGGCTGGATCTCATGACCTTGGTTGTAAAGTAATTCTTCAGTCTGCTTGGAAGAACCTGTTTATCAGCTTATGTGTATGCTTGATATGATATGCATGCGAATGCAAATGCTATGCATGGTGTAAAAGAAAAAAGAAATCTGCTAGGGGAAGCAAACTCCGGTAGGGAACAGATCGCTGTATCAATCCTTGAATGCTCTGTGGGGAATGATCCGTCTGCCGGGACCAATGAGCCACCAAAAATAAATTGGCTGCTTGAAAAGTTGACCTTGCGGGGGGAGTATCAACTATGGAAACTTTTCTCGGCGAGGCTCTGTGAGGAGAGTCTGTGGGGAAAACACTTCCTGGGGAAATGTCGTAGGAAACGACCTTTGCTGGGGATATGAACTTGCTAATCGTCCTCAAGCTGGGGATTAGAACAAATCTGTTAGAAATAATCTGCTGGGGATGAGATGAACACTGGGAACACCACCCTCTTGTCCGTTGGGTACGCAACCACTCCGCTGTTGCTAGGAAGATACAGTCTGACACTGTCAACTCCGCTGGGGATATATAGTCTGGATACTGTCAACTCTACTGGGGATAGACAGTCTGGATACTGTCAACTCTACTGGGGCTAGACAGTCTGGATACTGTCAACTCTACTGGAGCTAGACATTCTGGATACTGTCAACTCTGTTGGGGAACATGCTCTGCTGAGGAGAGACTTTGTCAGCCGCTTGGGGAAGAGGATTCATGACTTGGCATCCGGTTCCTGTGACCTGCAACCAAAAATACACGTATGCCTCGGGGGAATTACTCGGTTTGAATTCACCGTTCGGGATTAAGCACATTCAAAGCAATTTTAAATGTTTTCTTGTGCAAATCATCTGCAAAAGCCACCATTATGTTCATATGCAATATGTTTTATCAAAAATTCGGACATTTTTGCAAACAAACTGATAAATGAAAAATAAAGAGGCTCTTTAACTGAATTATTCGACTCTTACTGGGGAGAAAATTTGTGCCAGGAATAGGCGAGGGTATCAGGAAGCTGATCCCTGAAAAGAGGTGATCGCTATAAAAAGAGAACTATCCTAATGGCAAATGTGGAAATGGGGTCCCACTGAGTTTCGACTCTGCTATGGCTCGTATGTCCTTAAGACGCTCTGCTCATCTTGCTTTCTGAAGTGGATGATTAGTCGATCTTTAACCTTCGAAGATTGCCGGATTGAATGAAACGGTGATATAACACTGATGAACTCAGATCATGGTCATTCGCTTATTCCCTAACTTTTGCCTGGATCGCCCCCTTTTCGGGTTTTCAATCCACCGGGATACCCATTTTTGCCTGAGCCGCCCTTTTGGGTTTTCGACTCACCGGGTGTACTTTTTTTTTTATATATCCCTAATTTTTGCCCGAACCTCTTTATTCTTTTTTTTGGTTCGTCGGGATGCCCCTTTTTTGCCTAGACTATTCTTTTTACTGTCCAGCGGGTCTATTTTATGCGAAGTATTTTTTAACCGCGTCTGAGTTAATAGGGGACGGGAATCCTTCACCCTCCATGGTTGTTAGCGTCAAAGCTCCGTCATAGAAAATCCTTTTAATCACGTACGAACCCTCATAGTTCGGTGTCCATTTGCCCCTGTGATCTGTGTTGGGAGGAAGAAATCTTTTGAGTACCAATTCACCGACTTGATACCCCCGAGAGCGCACTTTCTGATCAAATGCTTTCTTCATTCGTCTCTGACCGAGATACGTCAATTTTGGGTACGTAGTTCCAGCATAGCACAATTTCCCGTTGGTTTGATTGATGACCAAAGCTGAATCCCCGTATACATCCAGGGTTTTAATCTGTATATTGACGGCTTCCTCAAGTCTTAGGATACAAGTTTCGTATTCGGCTTCATTGTTGGTGCAGGGAAAAGTTATTCTGGCACCAAATGGCATATGAACCCCCTTCCGGTGTGATCAACACTATACCAACTCCGCGACCATTGACGTGGACCGCCCCATCAAACATCATAACCCATTTGGATTCAGGGTCAGGCCCCTTCTCCGGGAGTGGTTCCTCTCAATCTTTCGATTTGAGAAACATGATGTCCTCATCAGGAAAGTCAAACCTCATAGGTTGGTAATCATCAATCGGTTGCTCTGCAAGATAGTCTGACAAGACACTTCCCTTGATGGCTTTTTGTGAAGTGTATTGGATGTCATACTCTGTCAGTATCATTTGTCACCTAGTAACCTTTCCGGTAAGTGATGGCTTTTCAAAGATATACTTGACTGGATCCATTTTTGATATCAATAGAGTCGTGTGAGTCAACATATACTGTCTTAGTCGGCGAGCAGCCCATGCCAAAGCGCGACAAGTTTTCTCGAGCAATGAGTATCTTTGTTCACAGTCGGTAAACTTTTGCTAAGGTAGTATATTGCATGCTCTTTTCGACCTGACTCGTCATGCTGACCGAGCACACAACCCATTGACTTTTCTAACACAGTCAAGTACATGATCAATGGTCTTTCCTCTCGGCCTGTAGCCTGGCCCCGATCTTGATCTCTTTCTTGTCGTCTTCGGTACCAACGTTGATGGTCTCAACCACCTCCTGATAAGGTGTAATAGCTCGGTCCTCCTGTTTCAACAATCTGGCTAACCCTTCAGGCAATTCACAATCTTCCTCAGCCTCTTCTTCGGCTTGATAGATAGGATCGTCGAAGTCATACTTGGCCATAGCAGTGTCGTTAGCAGTGAGATCCGAGTGGTCGACTCTGCATGATGGAGGATCATGCTT
Source organism: Lathyrus oleraceus (assembly GCF_024323335.1). Lineage (NCBI taxonomy): Eukaryota > Viridiplantae > Streptophyta > Magnoliopsida > Fabales > Fabaceae > Lathyrus > Lathyrus oleraceus. Next base: position 113,940,162 of record NC_066580.1, read on the forward strand.
TACCTTAGAATGAGAGATTTTTTTGGAAAGAAAGAAAAAACGAAAAAAGAAACATTGCCATTTTTTTTGTAAAAAGTAAAAAAACTGAAAGAAAGAGAACACAAAATTGTTTGCAAAAGCCGTCCTTTATTGATGATAAAAATAATTGCGAAATGTAACTAAATGGATGGCCCTACAAATGAGCCGTTACACCTTGGGCAAAGTGTAAGACTTTATTATGCATGTAATAAAGGAAAACAATAAAAATCACTCTTTCAGTAGAGTAACCCAGACGGTTTTTTCAGACGACCAATTGTCGAGCTTTTCTCCCGGGACACACGGGCGAATCCAGCTATCTAAGTCACAGTCGCTGTCAGCCTTGTCTTCATCTGCAGCATTGACGATGTGGGGAGAAACCCAACCCCCGTTGGAGAGAGTACCGGTTTCATTCTTCTGAGATCCCGGAGCATACCCCAATCCAAACTTGTCTTCTTTGATGACTGGCTCCACAAATTTGCCCCAGCCTTGGGCATTACCAGCTTCAACCACTTCGACAACATTAATCCCTTGCCCGCCGTGAGCCGGCATCGGGTTCAAGATAACATTAGGCACCGGAGCAAAATTGATAGCCTGGGCATCTCTCAAATCTGGAGAGCCTTGCAATTATCTGTAGTATGGCCAGGTGCGTTGGAGTGAAAAGCACATCTGGCGTTGACATCATAACCTCTAGGCAAATTATTGGGATTGATTGGTGGGGCCAGAGTTCTCAACGTAACCAGATTCATGTCAATCAGCTTGGGAAGTAATACTGAATAAGGCATTGGGATTGGCTCGATGACCCGGTCCGTCTGCCTTGGACGTTGTTGATAATGTCTCTGCTGACCCGGATTACCTCCTTGATTGTTGTACCTGGGTTGTTGTTGCGGATGATATTGCGGTTGAGGAACAGGTGTTGGAATGGTGACTGCGGCCACTTGATCTTGATAATAATTAGGGCGTCCTCTACCCCTGCCTCTGCCGGCATACACAACGCTTGTCTCGCCTTCTTTTCTTCGCTGACCGTTACCAGCAAACGGTCTCTTGGGACCTGATGAGTTGGAAGCACTATTGTCTTGAATTCGGCCCATCTTCAACAGACTCTCGATTCTTTCTCCAGCAATTACTATCTCTACAAAGCTGATTGACGGGCAAGCAGGAAATCTCTCAATATAATTGCCTTGAAGAGTGTTCATGAACATGTCCGCCATCTCCCTTTCAGACATAGGGGGTTGGACGGACGCAGCAATCTGTCTCCAACGCTGAGCATATTCTCTAAAGGTCTCCTTGGCAGTCTGGGACATACCTTGCAACAAGGTCCGATTTGGAGCCATGTCCAAGTTGTATTGATATTGCTTGACAAAAGCCTCTGCCAAGTCTTTCCAGCTCTTGATGGTAGTACAAGACAAATGAGAATACCATTCACGAGAAGCTCCAGTTAGACTGTCTTCAAAATAGTACATCCACAACTTTTCATCTTCCGTGTGAGCTCCCAACCTTCCCAAATAAGATTGGAGATGAGTGCGTGGGCAAGAAGCCCCGTTGTATTTCTCAAAAGTAGGGGGTTTGAACTTGTGAGGAATCCTTACTCCCTGAACCAGACCAAGATTTGTGACATCAAAGCCTAAGGAATTTTGAGACTCCAAAGATTTGAGCTTCTCAGCAAGCTCATCCATACGGCGAGTGGTCTCGAGGGCCTCGTCGTGCAAAGAAAATTGATCATACTGACAATCTTCAGTAACAGGGTGCCCGTTAATCCGAATTCCTTGATTCACATTGTACCTTCCGCCAATACCATTTCCAACATTCCCTGTGTTGCCAACATTACCCGGGTTTCCATCAGCATTTGCGTTACCCGCGTTACCAGTGTTCACAGGGTTATCAGCGTTCCCAGGGTTACCAGGGTTTCCCTCAGCATTTGGTATCTCCAAATCTGGATTGGGCCTCGGTTGCTCAACCAATTCCCTCAGCTTTTCTTGGCCTGCTGCCATACCAGTCATCAATGTCATGAACTGATCCATCCTTTCACGCATATCAGCCAGCTCTTTCTGTACTTGGTCCATCGCTAGTCGTGGACGGTTTTCCTTTGTCGGGTATCTGTGAACTTGCTTGGGACCAATAACTGCCTGATACAAGGAACAAACATTAGACACTGCGGTGACACCTGCAAAACAGACAAGGGTTAATATGCATGGTATGCGATGCACTGCTTGTTCAATTTTAAGGCACCCCCGTTTTGAAAGGGAATACCCTGCAAATGAATAAACATGAGATGTTGGATGCAAATATGCAGATGATGTTATGCAATGCAAAGGCATGTCAATCAGAATTGATGGATCCGCTTGAACATCTGTCAAGTTGCACTGTCTGGAGAGAAATTAAGAGCACACCAAACAAAGGTCATGGGATGGATCATGTTATCCTTAATATCAACCACCCATTTTGGTGGATTATGGTTTACACCTTATCAACACCCGAGTTTCATTGATATTAAGGATACCTGATCGGATTAACCATGAATCAAGGGTTTGTTGCAAGTCACGAGCATGGAGTTTAGGTTAAGAACCACTCAAAAGGAGTGTACTAAGGTTTAAACCTGCCAAACATGTTCTACAAAAGGTTCCCATAGTCATAATCCCATCTTTCGGATATTATCAGAGGAACGACTACTCGTATTCCAACAATATTCTCAAGAGAGACTCTTATGAGTGTAGTATCGCGTAACAATCGTATCAAATCTTACACTTGAACGACTTTCGCACTACGTCCTACGAATAGGCCAAGATGGGTTTGGTAAACTAAGGTCCTTGGCTTCTTAGGTCTATATTGGAACAAGTAATGTCTAACCACAACTTACTTATGTGACATTATTGATCTCAACATGACCTCCACCAAGTGAATGGGCTTGCAAGTCAACTCGCTAAGGAATACTCCACACAAGTTGACAGGACTATGCCATTCTCCTATCTTAAGTGCACTCGAGTTCGGGTATAGAACTCATCTCACAAAGATCACCAAGCAGCCATAGCCAGCCAACAGATACAACAATGATATGTACACAATGCAATAAGGTAAAGCAGGTAAATAAATAACTGTACAAAAGCATGAACACCCAATAAACAAACAAACTACAAAAGCTAGGAGGGACTCGCTTAGGGAAGATGGACCAGCAAGAGGTCAACTTCTTAAAGTCCCCAGCAGAGTCGCCAGCTGTCGCAACCTGAAAAATACAGTGCGAAAAAAAAACAACCGGCGAAAGAAAAAGACAGAAGAGTCGCCACCGTGCGTTATTCATCCCAAAGGAGGGAAAGGAAACGCTCGAAGTAAACCTGAAAAAAGGAAAGGACAAGACGGGGTCTCGCAACCAAATCTTGGGTTCGAGAGTCGGTTATGCGAAGGGAAGGTATTAGCACCCCTACGCATCCGTAGTACTCTACGGGATCCACTTTTGTGTTTTTTGTCTAAAGGGTGTGGGTTTATCTTGTGCTGTTTGCCAAAAAAAAAGGGGTTAAATGAAAATGACTCGCGCGGATGTCGCATCCACTGCATACGTATCTCATCTGAATATGAGAATCAGAGTCTTCGTAGCTCGGCTGACCTATGGGTTGGGGGATGTGTGCTCGCTAAGACATCGCGTCTTATGCCTACGTATCTCATCTGGCCTGAGAATCAGAGCAAAACGTAGTTCGGCTAACTACGGGGTTATGGATTGGATTTTGGGCGAACGACGTCACTACGCAATCTACCGGATGCTCGACCTTTGGAGACTTACTCGCCTATAGTAGAAGGAGTTAACGTGTTGCTTTGGGTTTTAGGGTTTGGGATGCTCGAGGGCAAAAAGGCAGTCCTTGACGAAGGAACCGCGCTACCTGCAGGGATATGAATACAAAACACAAAATATGTATCTCAAAGTAAAATGCCACCAAGGGGCTCAAACGTTGCCTCCTATCGAGGTCTTCCAGCTAGGAAAGCAGTAAAATGCGGGAAAAATGTAAAAGTACCACGCGGATAAAGATCCGAAGTAACAACAATTAGAGGAATGGGAAACCCTGAGATCCTTCCAAGCTAATGCCATCAAAGAAAAGTGAGTCAGTACAGGTAATCGGAATGAACCTCCAGGGGTTATCCCACAAATAAAGTGGGAAACCACGCAAGTTATCCCTGCAAAAGTCATGTGCCTTCACAAAAACTCAACAAAAGGGTTAGTGAAACAAGATAGGGTAACCAAGAGTTGCCCCCAAATCAAAATGTAACCACATGAATCATGCCCTTTCAATTCACAAAAAAAAAAAACCAAGGGTAGGAGGCCTAAACCTCTTGTTAAACATATGCATCAAAAGGGTATCAAATTCACCCATAATACCTCATACCTTCAGAAAATTCAAATTGAAAGCATAGAGATGATGGATATAGGGCAAACCTGATTGGAGAGCTTGATTGAAATTGGATTGCACCGGGGTTTGCAGAACAATCTTAGGGTTTATATGAGGTAGAACTGGTTCTTTGCCAATGAGTTCCCTTCAGTGTCCGGAGGTTGCTCTGAACTCTGTTGACTCTTCTCTCACTTTCTTTTTCCTCCAGGGTTTTGTTCCAAGGAAACCTCAGAGTATTTTGCTTCTCTTCCTTCTTCTCCTCTTCTGTGTTCTCTCAAGTGAAACCTTGGTATTTATAGACTGAATTTCATGGTTTTGTGGGCTCAAATGAGAGAGACCCAAGTCCAAAATTTTTTATTATATTTTATTTATTTAATTATTTATTTAATTAATTAATTAATTAATAAAAAATTTTATTTTTATTTTTATTTATTTATTTTGTAAAAAATTATTTTTTTTTTTTCGTTTTTTTTTTTTTTTTTTTTTTGATCTAATTCTGATTGACATGATGAAATGCAATATGAAATGCTAAATGAATGCATGAATGAGGAGGACAAATTTTGGGGTGTTACACATGGATAAGGAGTTATCAAGTCTTAAACATAGGTATGAATATTAAGAGTAATATTTATACTGGATTGACCCACTATGAGAATACTATATAGAATGTTATGCAAAGTGTCATAAGTTATTCTCATGGTGATAGTGGTGTATACCACCCTTCGACCTGAAACCACTATGGACCCTAGATGTAAAGTCGAATGCCTTATTGCTGATCAAACGTTGTCCTTAACTGGATGACTATAAAGACAGTTGATGAGTAATCCACGAAGCATGTTGAGGGACATGAGTGACCTAGATGGAATTTTCCCATCCTGCGTAACATGATAAATATCTAAGGGCCCAATGTTGAACTGGACAAGGATGACATGGTATATGCCTTGTGCTCAATATAGACATAAGGGCAAAAGGGTAATTGTACACATAAGTATTATCACAAAAGGATTTGTCAGATCACATGACATTTCCATATCTTGGGTAGCAGTGATGTGTTGCTAGATACCGCTCACTGTTTATTATGTTAAATACGTGATTTAATACAATTACCAATGTCGTGAGAACCTACAAGGTCACACACAAAAGGAAGGATTGATAAGAGATAGAGTAAATAAGGAACACCGTAAGGTACAGTGCGCTTAAGTGAATTGTAGAACATCGTAAGGTACGGTGCACTTAAGTAGGATACGAAATATGGTAAGGTACCAGGTGCTTAAGTGATTTTGGTATATCATAAGATATGAGCCACATACACTTAAGTGGGTTTTTTGGCTTACAACCCACACAAGTGGTTCTATAAATAGAACCCTTGTGCAGAAGCATTTTTGCATATAAAATTTCATTTTTCTCTCACTCTCACTCAAAGCCTTCATTTGTAGCAGCTATCACTGAGATTGAAGGAATCCATTCTTGTGGACTGAGTAGAGGCGTTGTCACCATTCAACATTCGTGATCACTCCTTAAATTTGCATCAAAGGTTTCAATCTCCACAAGAGGTAACGATTCTATCACTGATCATGCCCATTCGTAAGAATCACTAAAGGAGAATTTTTTAATTTCCGTTGCGTTTTGGATCGCTATTCTCCTACAGTGGTATCAGAGCCACTTACGAAACCATGCATCTGATAACTATTTATTTTCTGTATTAATATGATTAAAAGATAGAATGAATTAAAGAATAAACGAGTAATTAAATTTGGCATCATATGTGTATGATTTTGATGATTGATGTTGACTATGCTTCGGAATCCGACGTTAGTATGGTGAAGCAGCGATACATCGATCGTCCATAGGTTACACAATTAAGATCAATCAAGTTATATATATGATATAAGTAATTCTGATGCAAAATACGGTATATATGATTTACTGTTTTTGTTTCGTTCATTCAAACACTTAATGGTTGTTTTCCTTTGAGCGATCAATGGTCATTTGCTTCTTGATCCGATATTAGTATGGTGAAGCAATGACGTGTTGATCAATCATACTGAATTAACAATCGAGATGTATTTGACGGTATGAAATTGGTGCACTAGGGTTCATGAAGGTACAAGGGTTGTGCTGTCAAAGAGTTATGCGATTAGGGTTGTGACCGCGCAAGAGTTGTGCTTTAAATTATCAAGTGTTGATGCGAAAACCCCCGACTAACTCTGCGTAGCGTGATCGGTCGCCGAAATTTATTTATTTAATTAATAGAATTTAAATTAATAATAATAATGCGTTTATTATTATTGTCTTGTGGTGATCGGTTATGGCCTTAGTTTTTTATTTTGTTTTGGGATTTTAAAATATGACCTGCGTGTCGTGCCTCTTTTTTAATCTCTTAATGTAACTTCTTTTCTCATCTCACTCCCTCGTATGTAAAATGAGTTTCTTTTATGTAATGTAATATTATGAAGAAAGAGAAGAATATGATATCAAAGGAGGACAACCTTGAAGATCTTGCTTGGAGAAGCTTAGATCGTTATTAGGTTAGCTTAGGTTCTCTCATTGGCTTGGGAGAACAATTGCGTTAGGGGCCATAACTGTTTCATTTTGTATGATGTTGATGCATGTGAATGTATGTTGATGCATGTGAGAGACGATTTATATGATAAATAATCCAGTGAGATCAGAATAATTTCAAATTCCCTCAAATTAAATATTAAGTTTATGCTTTCCAAGTTTTAGCACTCATCAAGACTAATATCGAATAATGTAGGTTTCGCCTACGCGAGGTGCATGTTCTATATTAGTAAGTTGTGATTGGATAATTGTAATATCCAATTGCTAAAACAATGGGTCAAACTTAACTAAACAAATTATAATAAGATTATATATGTTTAGAAGCAAGAGTTGAAAATGATCCATGTGATGGATTGGAATAAGGAGTTATTCTCCCAACTAAAATATTCGAGAGTTGTATTAGATACAATTGGAAAAAGTTCCTACCTAAACAACCTAGTTTTGTGTAATCCGCCTACGCGGACTTAAAATAAAGTGAAATGTGGATATCGACCCACTAGAAAATCTTCCAACGGGATTTTCCGAATCAAATGGTGAGGGTCATTTGTTTTGAGTAAAATAGTGGGAGCATATTTAATTAAAGGCCTAATTAAATATGTTATTGATACTTATATTTTCATTAGTTTCATGTAGATTACCATGACAACAAACACCTTTAACAATATTTTTCGATCAATCCTTGATAAGGAAAAATTGTCTAGGTCAAATTTTCTGGATTGGCACCGAAATCTGATTGTCCTCAAACATGATAGAAAGCTGTATGTCTTGGAGAAACCTGTTCCTGAAGAGGAACCTCCTAGTTCTGCACCTAAGGTAGAAAGAGATGCTTGTAAGAAGCATGTCGATGATGCCAATGAAACTGCTTGCCTCATGCTAGCTACCATGAACTTAGAGTTGCAAAAGCAACATGAGAACATGGCAGTGTTCGATATGATCGAACACCTGAAGATGCTCTATCAAGAGCAGGAAAGGCATGAAAGGTTTGAAGTTTCAAAATCCCTTTTTCAAGGCAAGTTAGCTGAGGGAGCCCCTGTAGGTCCCCATGTGCTCAAGATGATTGGGTGTGTAGAGAACCTTGAGAGGTTGGGTTTTCCCCTTGGAAAGGAACTTGCGACTGATTTGATCTTGCAATCGTTTCCAGATAGATTCAGTCAATTTATCCTTAATTTCAATATGAATGATATGGACAAATCTCTTCCTGAACTGCTAGCCATGTTAAGAACTGCTGAGCAGAATCTAAAGTCAAAAGGGAAGTCCATTCTGATGATTGGAAATGGAAAGAGACAGAACAAAGACCCATCAAGCAGGGTGATAAAGGGAAAGGCAAGGAAGTTGCCAAACCCACTGCTACTGCTTTGAAGCCTAGTGGAGGCATATCAAAGGAAGGCACCTGCTTCCATTGCGGTAAGACCGGACACTGAAAGAGAAACTGCCCAAAGTACCTGGAAGATAAGAAGAATGGAGTAGAGACTTCAACTTCAGGTATTTTTGTTATTGAAATTAATTTATCTACTTCTGCATTATGGGTATTAGATACTAGATGTGGTTCTCATATTTATACCAATGTGCAGGGGCTAAAAAGGAGTAGAGATTTGGCAAAATGTGAAGTTGACATACGAGTTGGCAATGGAGCAAAGGTTGCTGCTTTAGCCGTAGGAACTGTAGGAGAATTGCCATCCAAGGCGCAGCGGAATTTAAAAATTTCTCCATTTAGTGATCCTTACGAATGGGCATGATCAGTGATAGAATCGTTACCTCTTGTGGCGATTCAAACCTTTGGTGCAGATTTCTGATAATGATCAAAACCTTTGATACAGATCCACGGGGCGATCACGAACGTTGGACGATGACAACGTCTCTACTCAGTCCACACGAACGAATTCCTTCAATCGCAGTGCTAGCTGTTATGAATAAAGGCTTTGAGTGAGAGAGAGATATGAAATTCCAACTCTTCAGTTGTGTTTTCTGTCTCAGTGAGTTACAATGCTTCTACCCAAGGGGTTCTATTTATAGAACCACTTGTGTGGGCTTCAAGCCAAAAAGCCCACTTAAGTGCATTTTGGCCCATATCTCATAATATGCCAAAATCACTTAAATATTTGGTACCTTACCATATTTCGTATTCTGCTTAAGTACACCGTACCTTACGATGTTCCTTAATTATTCTATCTCTCATCAATCCGTCCTTTGTGTGTGACCCTATAGGTTTTCGTGGCGTTGGCAATTATATTAAATCACGCATTTAACATAATAAACAGTGAGCAGTATCTAGCAACACATCACTGCTACCCAAGTCACGAAAATGTCATGTGATCTGACAAAACCTCCTGTGATAATAATTATGTGTATAATTACCCCTTTGCCCTTATGTCTATATTGAACACAAGGTATAGACCGTGTCACCCTTGTCCAGTTCAATATTGGGCCCATAGACATTTATCCTGTTACGCAGGATTGGCAAATTCCATCTAGGACACTCATGTCCCTCAGCATGCTTCGTGGAGTACCCATCAACTGTCTTTATGGTTATCCAGTTACGGACAACGTTGGATCAGCAATAAAGCACTCGACTCTACATCTAGGATCCATAGTGGTTTCAGATCGAAGAGTGGTATACACTATTATCACCATGAGAATAACTTATGACACTTTGCATAACTTTCTATATAGTATTCTCATAGCGGGTCAATCCGGTATAAATATTACTCCTAATATTCATACCTATGTTTAAGACTTGATAACTCTTTATCCATGATCCATGAGATGTGATCATCAGTCTACAAACATAATAGTCTTAATGCTTTAATGTTATCCCACTTCACACTAAAGCTCGACTACAGATACTTTAAGAATAGTGTCCTTATGTTTAATGTGTTCTCATGATTAAGTCACACTTAATACATTAAACAGACTATCTATTCCAGGGACTTTATTAATCAACCATAATAAAGAAAATGCCTTTTATTATTAATAAATAATTCGATACAAGTACCAAAAGTATTGGCCTCTAGGGCTTACACCAACAGGAACTTATGTATTGACTTTACCTAGTGGTTTAATAATTCAATTAGAGAACTGTTATTATGTACCTGCAATTAGCAGGAATATTATTTCCGTTTCTTGTTTGGACAAGTTTAGTTTTTCATTTATAATAAAGAACAATTGTTGCTCCATTTATTTGAATGATATATTCTATGCTACTGCACAAATGAACAATGGACTATATGTCCTTGATCTTGAAATGCCTATTTATAACATTAATACTAAAAGGATGAAACCTAATGAGTTAAATCCAACTTACCTTTGGCATTGTCGATTTGGCCACATAAATGAGAAACGCACTTCTAAACTCCATAAAGATGGACTCTTGGACTCTTTTGATTATGAATCATATGAGACATGCAAATCTTGTTTAATTGGAAAGATGACAAAGTCTCCATTCATAGGAAAAGGTGAAAGAGCTAATGATCTTTTGGCCCTCATACATACTGATGTATGTGGACCATTGAACAAACCAGCCAGAGGAGGTTTTCAGTACTTCATCACATTTACTGATGATTTCAGTAGATATGGTTATGTGTATTTAATGAAACACAAATCAGAGTCCTTTGAAAAGTTTAGGAATTCAAGAATGCAGTACAAAACCAAATAGGTAAGAATATTAAAACTCTTCGATCAGATCGAGGTGGTGAGTATTTAAGCATAGAGTTTGATGACCATCTGAAAGAGTGTGGGATTCTATACCAACTTACTCCTCCGGGAACACCCCAATAGAACGGTGTATCTAAGAGAAGAAATCGAACCTTGTGAGACATGGTCTGATCCATGATGAGTCACACCGATCTTCCAAACTCCTTTTGGGAACATGCACTATTGACAACGACTTACACACTTAACCGTGTTCCATCCAAAAAGGTTGAGAAGACACCATATGAGATATGGAGTGGCAAGAAACCACATATGTCTTACATGAAGATTTGGGGTTGCGAAGTTTATGTAAAACGACAAATTTCAACTAAGCGTGAGCCCAAATCTGACAAATGTTTATTTGTGGGGTATCCTAAAGAAACAAGAGGGTATTACTTCTACAATCCTTCTGAGGGCAAAATATTTGTCGCTCGAACTAGAGTTTTCCTAGAAAAGGATTTTATTTCCAAAGGAATCAGTGGGAGTAAAGTAGAGCTTGAAGAAATTCAAGAATCACAAAGCATTGATACACCTATGGAGGAATTATAGTAGAAAACACAAGTAGATGTGGAAGAGCAACCTGCTCAAGTAGAACAAGACCAGCGTAGGTCAAGCAGGATATGTCACCTACCTAAGAGATATGGATATCTCATAACTGATCAAGGTGATGTATTACTCATGGATCAAGATGAGTCTGTGATCTACCAAGAGGCCATAACTGGTCTCGAGTCTGAGAAGTGGCTAGAAGCCATGAAATCTTAAATGGATCCCATGTACACAAACCAGGTTCGGACCTTGGTAGAGCCTCCTGTAGGAGTTAACCCTATAGGATGCAAGTGGGTCTTCAAAAAGAAGACTGACATGGATGGTAAGGTACATACCTATAAGGCAAGACTGGTTTCAAAAGGATATAAACAAATTCATGGGGTTGACTGTCATACGGTGAACTGACTTTGTGTGTTTTGCTTTGGAAAGCAAATGTCGCGGATAGCAAGAGTCGCCACCGACTTTTCTTTTATCCCATAAGGAAAGGTGGAAAAGAACAGGAAAAACCTTAATTAGATTTTGGGTTCGGGAGGTACATTATACAAAGGGAAGGTATTAGCACCCTTTGTATCCATGGTTATCCATGGGCTCTTAATTGCTTGATCACTTATGTTTGTCTGGGAAAAGTGGTTGTGAATTGTTTAAAAAATGTTTTGAAAAGAGAATTTAACTTTGTAATGATTCTTGTATGAATGTATACAAAGTGGTTATCTCGTTTAGTTTTGAAAGTTGTTTAGAAAAATATAACTCGGTAATGATTCTAGTATGAATGTATACCAAGTGGTGATTTTCTAAAAGATGTTTTGAAAGGTGTGGGGTGTGAAAAATATTTTAGGTTGTGAATCAGCAATTAAGGGTCATACCTACCCAAGGCCTTTATGGGCATTTCCTATCCTTATGAGGATAAAACTGTCCCTACTATTGAGAAGTAAGTAGTTTTACCCTTTGGATGTAAAAGGGTCATCGTAGGGTCATCGATTGGTCATTGAAGGCAACATTTGTAAGGATACCTTAGCATTCAAAGGGACAATCATCATTTAACCGTAGGCTACAACGAAGGGTCATCGAGGGGCAAAATCATATATTCGCAGGCAACATCCGAGGGACTATGATTTATTTTATAGGGACATGATGATTTAACCGAAGGGTCTTTGCTAGGTGTATCCCCACACTCGCGGGACATGACCATAATACCGTAATATCGTAAGGCAATAAAGAGAGGTCCAAGATCACATATTCAAAGGCAATATTTTACAATCGATTAGGTAGTTGTAATTAGGTAGTTAGGTCCATATTAATTAAGTAATTAGGATGAATCTCCACATTAAAATCAATTAAGTAAATAGGATGAATCTCCACAAGGGTATCCCACAAATAAAGTGGGATACCTAGCAAGCTACCATCTTCGGGAGTATGTGAGTCCTTACAATATTCAGCAAACAGGTCAGAATACCAAATGGGGGTGCAATCGAGGATGACACCGCAAAAGAAACACAGCAGTAGGAATGTCAGGCAAAATAACGCATGATTAAAACAGAACAAATCAGATAAGCATAGAACAGAACAGCCAAAATATTAGCGACTGTCACGTTCGCCTCTGCCTCGCCTAGCGAAGGCTTAGCGAATACTCGCTACATGCTCGCTTAGCGATGTGCTAGCGAGCGGCTGCGGGTTTTGAATTTCAGAACAGTACGATCTCAGCATGCTGCACGCCCTATGGCATTCAATTACAGAAATAACATGGTCAAACATTCAGGATATTCAGGCACATTTAAACTCACATGCAAACTCTAATTACATATCCAGGAATTCAATCATGATGCATTATGTATTGAGATTACAGATTGGAAGCATAAAACAGTAGTGATGCGCAAACCTATTTGCAATTGAATTACAACGTTGAATTGGCAGATCACCTTTGGTATCGGATTGAGTTGGGCGGAGGTAACCTTTGTGCAGATGAGTTGCCTTCAGGGTTTCCTTTAGGGTTGCTCTGAATTCTCTCGGTTAGCCTCCAAGGTTTGATTGCTAGGGTTCCCGTTCGTCTCCTTCTCCTCTCTTTCTGACTGAAATGCTGGTATTTATAATGGTTTATTGTGACCTAATGGGCTCAGAATGAAGCCCAGAATTTTCTGGTATTCGCAAGCTTCGCTAGGCGAGTATTGTAGCGAAAGGTTCGCTAGGCGAAGGAGTTGCTCGCCTAGCGAGCATGCCAGTTTGGGCCATTTTCTGGATTGGGCCATCTGTGAGCTGGGTCTTTGCTCCTTTAAGGTCAATGTCTTGAACAATAAGTTGGAGTGCCTTGAAAAATGCCTTGTAATATTAACGGGTAAATTTTGGGGTATGACATTGACTATGATGAAACCTTTTCACCAGTTGCAATGCTTAAATCTGTTCGAATTTTACTTGCTATCGCTGCATATCATGATTATGAATTATGGAAGATGGATGTCAAAACTTCTTTCCTTAATGGGAATCTTCTTAAGGATGTGTTCATGACACAACCTGAAGGATTTGACATACCAGAAGAAGCCCAAAAGATATGTAAGTTATAAAGATCAATCTATGAATTGAAGCAAGCTTCCAGAAGCTGGAATCTTCGTTTTAATGAAACAGTAAAACAATATGGATTCATCAAGAATGAACATGAGCCTTGTGTCTACAAGAAGGTTAGTGGGAGCATGATCATCTTCCTGGTATTATATGTAGATGACATATTACTCATTGGAAACGATGTCCCTACCCTGCAACAAGTAAAGTCTTGGTTAGGGAAATGCTTTTCTATGAAGGAGCTAGGTGAAGCAGCCTATATATTAGGAATCAGGATTTATAGAGATAGATTACAAAAACTGTTTGGCCTAAGTCAGAGTACATACATAGGCAAAGTGCTGAGACGCTTTAATATGCATGATTTCAAGAAAGGATTCATACCTATGCAACATGGCTTGTGTTTATCAAAAACACAATCCCCTTCAACTAAGGAAGAAAGGGATTGCATGAATAAGATTCCATATGCATCTGCAATAGGATCTATCATGTATGCCATGTTATGTACTCGATCAGATGTATCGTATGCTTTAAATGCAACGAGTAGGTACCAATCTGATCCCTGTCATGTTCATTGGGTAGCTGTCAAGAATATCCTTAAGTATTTAAGAAGGACTAAGGACTCATTCTTGATATATGGAGGTCAGGAAGAGCTTGCTGTAATTGGATACACCGATGCTAGCTTCCAGACAGATAAGGATGACTTTAGATCGCAATCTGGTTATGTGTTTTGCTTAAACGGTGGCGTTGTGAGCTGGAAAAGTTCAAAGTAAGATACAGTTTCCGATTCTACAACCGAGGCCGAGTATATTGCTGCCTCAAGTGCAGCAAAGGAAGCTGTTTGGATCAAAAAGTTCATTAGTGAACTTGGCATAATTCCTAGCATTGTGGATCCCATTGATCTCTATTGTGATAACAATGGTGCTATCGCACAAGCTAAGGAGCCTAGATCTCACCAATGATCCAAACACATACTTAGGCGTTATCACCTCTATCGAGAGATAATAGATAGAGGATATGTGAAAATATGCAGAGTACCTACACTTGACAATATTGTTCACCCACTGACAAAGCCTCTTGCGCAGCAGAAGTATGATGGCCATACTAAATCTATGGGCATTAGGGGTATGCCTGATTGGCTCTAGTGCTAGTGGGAGATTGTTGGTGTAAGCCCTAGAGGCCAATACTTTTGGTACTTGTATCGAATTACTTACTAATAATAAAATGTTTTTTCTTTATTATGTTTGTTTAATAAAGTTCCTAGAATAACTAGTCCGTTTAATGTATCAAGTGTGACTTAATCATGAGATCCCATTAAATATTATGACACTATTCTTAAAGTATCCATAGTCGAGCTTTGTTGTAAAGTGGGATAATATTAAGACATTAAAGTATCCATAGTCGAGGGCCTTATTGCTGATCAAACATTGTCCGTAACTGGATGACCATAAAGACAGTTGATGGGTACTCCACGAAGCATGCTGAGGGACATGATGACATAGATGGAATTTGCCCATCCTGCGTAACAGGATAAATGTCTAAGGGCCCAATATTGATATGGACAAGGATGACACGATCTATGCCTTGTGTTCAATATAGACATAAGGGAAAAAGGGTAATTGTACACATATGTATTATCACAAAAGAATTTGTCATATCACATATGACATTTTTCGTGTCTTGGGTAGCAATGATGTGTTGCTAGATACCACTCACTGTTTATTATGTTAAATATGTGATTTAATATAATTACCAATGTCGCGAGAACCTACAGGGTCACACACAAAAGAACGGATTGATGAGAGATAGAGTAAATAAGGAACACCGTAAGGTATAGTGCACTTAAGTGAATTGTAGAACATCGTAAGATACGATGCACTTAAGTAGAATACGAAATATGGCAAGGTACCACATGCTTAAGTGATTTTGGTATATTATAAGATATGAGCCATATACACTTAAGTGAGCTTTTTAGCTTACAACCCACACAAGTGGTTCTATAAATAGAATCATTGTGCAGAAGCATTTGTGCATATGCAATTTTGTTTCTCTCTCTCTCTCTGACACACACACACTCAAAACCTTCATTCGTAGCAGCTAGCACTGAGATTGAAGGAATCCGTTCATATGGACTGAGTAGAGGCGTTGTCACCATTCAACGTTTGTGATCACTCCTTACATCTGCATCAAAGGTTTCAATCGCCACAAGAGGTAACGATTCTACCACTGATCATGCTCATTCGAAAGGATCACTAAAAGAAAAAAAATTAATTTCCGATGCATTTTGGATCGCTAGTCTCCTACACTTAATCCAACATAAGACTCTTTCTACATCTAAATGTGGCACTACGAACGTATGGGGTATAGTGAAGTCTATCATGGGCTTGTGGATAATACACACTGTAACCTTTATGTTTTTTTCACTAATTTTCTATTTTAGTACATTAGGCTTCTATTTTGTAATTCATTATTTCTAGCATATACAGTAGTCTTGGTTTTGATAATACTTTAGCTTTAGTTGGATGGGTGCATACATTTTTTAAATATGATACGTATCATTAGCTTAGAATTAATATCTTAACTTAGCTTAAAAAGTATAAGATAATAGCTTTTAGAATTAATATCTTAACTTAGCTTAGAACGTATAAGATACTAGCTTTAGTTTAGGAAATATATGCATCAAGTAGAAACTATTATCATAGCTTTAGTTTAGGAAATGTACACATTAGTGGTTTGCTTAGAACGTTAGTCACTTAATTTAGAAGATATATACTATTAGGTTGCTTAGTTAAAAAATATATTAGTCAGTTTAGTAGAAAATATATACTATCAGTAGTATAGTTTAGAAAATACATTAGTTTAGTGAATTAGACATTTAAAACACTAGTTTAGTTTAGAAAATATATACATTCGTTACCTAGTTTAAAATACACATCAAAATGTATAAGTCATGGTAGGGTAGATTTTTAGACTTTAATTAAATTTAGTCTTATTAGATTTTCCTTTAATTTCATTGGTGAAAAATTGGAGATTAGGGTTGATGCATATTAATCCTAATTTTTTATGACCTTAGTTTTTTAATTAAATAATCACATGTACTTAATATAATTGCATTATCCCCTAGTATTAATTTTAACATAGTTTTTTTAATCAAATCATGACCAATTACATGTTCCCTTAGGTATAGTCTTTGATTAATTATAACAATTGGATTAGGATTAACCTAGTTTTTCAATCAAATTAAATCCTCGATTCGAGTTGATCAAAAGTGATATTGATTAACTAAATCCTTTGACATTGTATCATCCCACAGTCTAATTGGAGTGACCCAAAGATCCTTGGTCACTTCATAAGACTTTTTCTGTCAGTTGTGGAGCTCGAAGCCTTAAGTCAAGATTCTCAATCAAGGCATCCTCAGTCATACCAAGCAGCGGGTTATACAAGATAAATCAAAGGTCAACACTTGGTGAATACGATTCAAATTGTACGATACAAACCTTAAGTAATAAGGAATGATGAGACAGAGTTTCTCCCATCCTTGTCTAGAGCGACTTTGCGAACGGGGCGTAGGCCCTAGCTATTCAAAGCGTTCGCCCTTATTCATAGACTTTAGTGTAATACGAATCGAATAAATTACCAAGTCTTCTTCATACAAAACAACATCAACACAAGGATCAACAATGAAGATTCTTCACAACAACTTGTCAGTTATAAGAAGTATCGTATGCCATGAGCCTTAAGTAATAGGGAATGATGAGATGAAGTTTCTCCTATCCTTGTCTAGAGAGACTTTACGTACGGGGCGTAGGCCCTAGCTACTCAAAGTGTTCACCCTTATTCATAGACTTTAGTATGATTCTCGTCAATCAACTGTCAAGTCTCCCTCGTTTCATCATTACAAGAAACAACAACAAAGACTCTTCTCCAGCAACTTGAAAGTCAGGATGAGAATTACACGATACGAGCCTTAAGTAGTAAAGAAGGAATGAGACTAGAGCTTTCCTACACTCATTCTGGATATCCTTGGGTGCGGGACGTTTGGCCCGTTGCTTATCGTATCTACCTTTACTCATAGACTTTAGTGTGATTCTTATCAAATAACTATCAAGTCTATTCCACTCTTTCAATCTATCACTCCTCTTTCCTCCCTAATCATCATGCTTTCAGCCCTAGTGGGCTGAACTACAAAAGCTCCGATTTCCTTATTGCACTATAAGGATATGTAGGCAAGAGAACCCAGTTTCTTCGCAAGCTACCCTATTTATTAATCAATCATTCTTCATTCATCAATCAATACCGTATTTTTAAGATCAACTATACTATTCCTTGGACTCATTGTACATCCTTTTAGGACGATTTAGCGGCAGTCCACCTCATCAATCGAGAGTTGTTTGGGTTATCTCCAAACGTTTAATTCAGCCTTTTTGGGTTTAAACACCACATTGCTCTTCGATTCAAAGTCTATCTCTTCTTGGATCCAAGATACTATCCTTCTTTGATCTCAAACTGATTGTTCCTCGTTTAGTGATATATTGTTCCTTGTACACAACAATATTTCCTCTTGGGCCCGCTTGTACCCTTTTTGGACGATATATCGCCAATTCATCTTGTGAATCAAGAGTTGTTTGAATCGTACCCAGACATTTAATTCATCTTATTTTTTGCTAAGACGCCTATTTACTCTTTGATTCAAAGTTCCATCCATTTGTGGGTTCCTTTGATACCATTATGCTGGTACAAGTTATACTTTTCATCACTCTTCTCTCTCTTTGTTCTTGTGGTTCCACGAACTACGATTGCTATGATTTTCTCATTGCACAATGAGAATACGTAGGCACGAGGATGCGAATCCTTAGCGAGCATACTCCTAATTATTCCTCCTTCCGCCTTAGGGCATCATTCATATATTTCACTATCCATTACCTACATTCGATCATAAACCATTCACCCAGTGACACACTATTTCTTTGACATCGAAACACAACTTTCTTTGGTTATCCATATACACCCTTTTAGGACGCCTAGCAAAAAGTACGCATTTGTACCTAGAGTTGTTTGACTCGTACCCAAACATTTTATTCCTTCTTTTTTGGCTAAGACGTCATTTCCCTCTATGGTACAAATCTCATTTCTCCTATGGATTCCAATACACCTTACCTTTCAGTTTCAAACTATAATTCATCAATCACTTATTACCAACTATCCAATTCTATGACTTTGGTCACTTCATTCTGTTCATCTCCATGATACAATCATATCCTACCTTCATTCACTCCATGCGGTATACCAGTTATATTTGAGCCAAACACACTACCTCTTTGTGCTCCTTCTTGTGTCACCTTGTGAACCAAGAGATGTTTGGGTCATATCCCCAAACACTTATTTCTTCGTATTTTCGGCATTACCCTATAGCGGCATCCATGCTAGCCCACTTACTGGTAAGAGCCACCTTACTCTTGGGTTCATGTTTTCACCCTTGTTGGAGTTCAAAACACATTCCTTTGGTTTAGACCATACTGTTATCACAATTCTTTTCATCTCCCACTACTAGTTCTTTGAACTACGAAGCTCTGAATTCCTCATTGCACTATGATGATACATAGGCATGAGGGCCCCAATCCTCACCAAGCACTTTATCTATTTCTTTTCCTTTCTCCCCATTCTTTTGCGAGTAATCTTTAGATATAACACCTATTCGAGCGAGAACAATCAAAACGGTTCCCATGGAGTATCATGGATGTTAGGGGTGCTAATACATTCCCCTTGCATAACCGACTTCCTTAGCCATCATATCTCTTTCCCCCAGATTTTATCAATGTTTTCCCTTTCCTTCGGGAATAAATAAAGTTCGATGGCGACTCTGTTGTATGTTCGAGTGTGCGATACGTTCAGGTATATTTCCGCTAGCTTCACCCACAACCAACATTAGGAATATGATGACCATTTCCAACAATGATATTATTACTCATACTAAACTAAGATGTGTGATTACCTCTATTGCTCGTCATATGAGAAGTCGCTCCGCTGTCCATATACCATTGACCATCAGAGGAGATATGGAAAAAGTATGCATAGTAGCCTGGATGTCAGTCAGAGCGTAAGAAGGTGAGCTTTGCTGATTGTTCATATGAGGTATAACATATGACATGTGAGTTTGTTGAGGCTTGGGACCTAGTATGTATGATTATTGATGGGGAGCACTAGTTGTCAGATATTGACACGATGGAGTGGCCCATGGCTACCATGGATATGCCTACTGGTGCTGTTGTATGGGATAAGCGGGAGTCTATGGCCATTGATGTTGTTGAGGCTAGGAACGACCTCTACCATAACTGTTGCTTATACCCTTGCCACAATCACCATAACCATTATTGTGGCCATCATGACCAACACCATTGTTGTTGTGGTTGGTGCGCTACCGAGGGATAGTGAATGAGGTTGTGTTATCATCAAGAGACGATACGAAAGAAAAGTTGTTGATAAAATATGCTGCTTTTTTTGCTTTGGTCGTTTCTTCCAAGATTATCATATAACGAGCTTTGTAAAAGGGTGGAAGAGAGTCTCCAAGACGGATTTGTGAACCCACCTTGGCATACACATATATCATGTCAGATATGAGCTAAAGAACAAACCTTTTGTTAGACACGAGAACACCGATATTAGAAAGTTGATCAGACATGAATTTGAAATGTTGACAATAGGTAAAGGCATCAGGAAATTGCTCCATATGAACATCAGATAATTCTTGCTCTAGGTAGAGAGCCCTATAATTTTTGTTGTCATAAATAATGTTGAATAATTTGTTCCATGCATTTTCCGCGGTTGAATTGCGCTCAATGATGGTGTGAAGAAGGTCATCAAAAATTGTGCCATAAATCCATTGAAGGACAACAACATCAAGACATGCCTAGAGAGTAGGATCAATGTCTTTGAGATTAGGAGATGACATGGTTTCAGTTGGGATGATATGATCAATAACTTGATGAACACGAGCACTGATTTTGAAGAGTTCAAACCAAGTGTTATATTGACATTTTTCAATGCTTAGAGTAATTTTGATAAAATTGGTGATGTTAGAGATGGTAAATGCAGGATGAATGAGAGGATTGGTATTCTGCGTGGTTAGAGAAGGTGAGGTCGGGTTAGGGCTTTTGCTATGGGAGGACTCAGATGAATGTTCGGTTGTCATGACGAGAGAAAGGTAGTGGTTTCACGGTGAGGGAAAAAAATGAGAGAACAACACAGATGAGAGAAGAGGAAGAAAAATGTGTGTCAACCAATTGCATGAGGAGAGACGACACAGGATTGGTAGAAAAGTAAGAGGGGGAAATCAATTGTATTAGATTAGGATTTTAAGACCAGTTCCATGTGCTTACTTATACCATATTGAAATTATGGACCTTACCTTTCTACTAATTTCCCAATAATATATATATATATATATATATATATATATATATATATATATATATATATATATATATATATATATATATATATATATATATATATATATATAAGTTTTTATATTTGTATGCTATACAGTTATGATTATTCAATAAGTAGAGATTCTAATACTAATATAAATAATATTCTAATAAAGAATTATATATGGCGTTGGGTTGTCAATTTTTTAGAAAAATGAAATGTACCTTTTTTTTAACATAACTACCAAACAAATGTGCTATATTATATTGACCTTGAAAAAAATAACACTAAACTTTTAGAAAATTCAATGTTGCACTTTCAAAACGAATATTTTATATTGCTTTTTTTAAATATACATTCAGGTATATGTTAATGTTTGTTTTATTAATTGAAGTTCTTTTCTTTTTCTAATAGTTTCTATTCTAATATTTGACGTCATTCTAACGTGTGGCTGGTGTATGCAACCACTAAGCTTTTGTTTTTTTGGCTTTACTTTTCTGTAAGAGACAGATTTTTATATCCAAACCTGAGTGACGAATGATGTATGAGTTATAAGACTAAACATAGTACAATAAAAAGTCTTTGTGATAATGATTTTCAAAATCATCCAACAAAATAAATAATCTTTTTGACTATTGATCATAACTAGCTTGGAGTTTTTTCTTGTCTAAATAACTATTATTGAAAACAATATAATTCCAATTTTAAACTATTTAATTATGTTGATCTTTCAAATGAACAAACCCATAATAGTCGGTCAAACAAGTATGATAAAACATAGGACTTAGTTCTTATAATTAGAGTCCGAGTTTTGTATGTGCTTCTCTAATCCAATTTTAAAAAAATCCTAATTTATTAGGACACAAATACATTAAATTATTTCTCTTCTTTAAACTTTATCTCTTATATTCTATTTAAGATTTCAGGTTAATTATTACTCTCTGTCCCTTTTTAAGCGTTATTTTTAAAATTCGTACACATATCAAGAAACCTAATCCTTATTATTATTTTTTAAATAATAATTTTTCTTTTACCTATAATACCCTTAATCCTTTATTACATTCATTTTATTTTTTCTCTCTCTGTAATAATTATTTAGGGATAATTTTGACAGAAGTGCATTTAATGTTACCTTGAACTTTAAAAATGACAATTAAAAAGAAATAAACTTTTTTAAAAAAAGTGACATTTAAAAAGGAACAGAGGAAGTATAAATTAATATAATCAAATTTATAGAATAAGCAACTAAGTCTTATCCCACTAAATTAAATCAAATATATGTATCAATTTCAGTCAAAATATTTTATTTAGGACCATGCTTTTCTTCAAATTGTTATTATCCAAATCTTTCTTTATAACGTTTTTTATAGTTTTTCTAGATCTTCCAGTGCATCTAACTATTTAACTTCTCTCAATGTGATCTACTTTCTTTACTACAAAATTTACACGTCTTCTATCTACACGCTCAAATTACCTATGTATATTTTCCATCATATTATCATTTTCAATCTTATCATATCTAGTCTTATCACACAACCAATACAACATTCTTATCTCTGCTACATTGACTTTATTCTCGTGTTGATTGTTCATCGTCCAATATTCTGTCTCGTACAACATCATGGGTCTTACCGCAGTCCGATAAAAAATTTCTTCAGGTTGAGCGATAACTTTGTGTCACATAAAATCCCGAAGCTCTCCTTTATTTCACCCACCTCGCTTGAATTCGATGGTTTACATCTCCTTCTATTTTTCCATCATTTTTTTATTAGGATCAAAGATATTTAAACCGTGTGACTTATGGAATGATATGGTCTTCAACTTTCACCTCTAGATTAGAAACACTTCTCATTTTGCTGAACTTACATTGCATATATTATGTCTTACTCTTGCTTTGGAGAATGCCATGCGTTTCTAAAATTCATCTCCAAGTCTCCAACTTCTCATTTAAATTCTCATTTGATTCTCCAAGTAAAACTATATCATTTTCAAAAAGCATGCATCTCGGTGCTAGCTCTTGGATGTGTTTTGTGAGTACATCCAAAATTAAAGTAAAAAGATAGGGACTTAGGATTGAACCTTGATGTCAATCTATCGTAATAGGGAAATTATCCATCTCTTCATCTTGTGTCCGCACACTAGTCGATACCCTTTCATGCATATCTTGGATATCTTGAATATATGCAATCTCAACCCTTTTCTTTTCTAGGTCTTTCCACAAAATCTCTCTAGGCATTCTATCATACGCCTTTTCCAAGTCAATAAAAATTAAGTGCAAATCTTATTGGTCTATCTTATACTTCTCCATCACACATTGTAGCATATGGATTGCTTCCATGATTGACCTTCTAAGTATAAAACCAAATTGTTTCTCAGTTACTTGAGTCTCTTTTCTTAGTCTCCATTCAATCACTCTTTCCCATAACTTTCTGATATGACTCATAAGTTTAATCCCCCTACAATTTTCACAATTTTGTATATCCCATTGTTCTTATAGATTAGTACTAAAATGATTCTTCTTCATTCATCTTACATTTGCTTTGACTTCATAATTTTGTTAAAGAGTTTGGAGAACCAATTAATGCCTCTCCCTCCAAGAATTTTTCACACTTCAATAGGTATGTTGTCTAGCCCAATTGCGTTACTATTACTCATCCTTTTCAATGTTTCTTTTACCTCTTATTTATGAATCTGACGATAGTAATTATAGTGTCGATCCTCTTCTCTAATGTTAAGTCTGCTTGATTCTGGTGAGATATCATGCCATTTACTAAATAAGTTATAGAAATACATCTTCCACCTATTCTTTATATCATTACCTTGAATCAAAACTTTTCCTTCTCCGTCTTTAACACACTCACTTGATCCAAATATCTTATATTTATTTATATTCCCTTAGCAAGCCTATATATAAATCTTTCTCCCTCCTTGGTTCCTAAAGATTGGTATAATTCGTCAAAAGGTTAGGTTCTTGCTTCACTCACTGCCTTCTTGGTCTCGTTCTTAGATTTCTTATACTTTCTCAAATTTTCGGTATTTTTACGCCTAGATCATTCTTTAAAACATTCCTTTTTTTAGTTTAATTTTACTCTAAATACTTTCATTTCACCACCATAATTTTTTATCCCTAGGTCAAAAACCTCTTGATTCTCCTAATGTATCTTACGATACTTTTTTAATCTCTTGGACCATCTTATTCCAAATATCATTTTCACTTTCTTTTGGTTGTGCAAACCCTCTCTCCAAGATCTTGTGTTGGAAACTTCCTTATTTTCACTCTTCAACTGCCACCAAATCATCTGATATGCTCCCGTATGACTTCTTCTCTTTGCTCTCCTCTTAATTCTTACATACATAACCAATACTCTATGTTTGGTAGTGAATCTCTCTCTCCGGAGTAACTTTATAGTCCAAGAAAATATTCATATCTACCTTCCTATTAAGAAAGATTTTCTATCTGAGAAGATGTCACCCCACTCTTATATGTGATAAAATGTCTGTCTCTTTTTCTAAACAAGGTATCAACTATAGTAAGAACAAAATGTTACAAAAAGTCCAAGATCGATTTACCCTCCATAATTAACTACCAAAGACCATACCCTAATGCACGCCTTTAAAAGCTCTGCCTACACCCCTACATGTCCATTTAATTCCCTCTCTAGAAAAAGCTTATCTCTTTGGGGTATATCCTGAAGTAAGCGTTCTAAATCCTCCCAAAATTTTACCTTAAAGTTTTATGCTAATCCAACATGAGGTGCGTAAGCACTAATAACATTAAAAGTGTATTGATCCACTATAAATTTTAAGGCTATGACTCTATCTCCTATTCTTTTCACATCCACAATATCTTTTTTCCACTTATTTTTCATAATAATTCCTACCCCATTTTTTGATCTAACTTGTTTGGTGTAACAAAACCTAAAGCCCGAGTTGTCTAATTATTTCTCTTTTTAACTTGTCCACTTAGTTTTTTGTAGTTACATAAAATTGATCTTCCTTCTAACCGTAGTGTTCGCTAGTTCCATAGGTTTTCAGTGAGCGTGCCTACATTCCATGATCCAAAGTGAATCATACTCTCATGAACTAACTTCTTTACCCACACTCATTCAAGAAAATGTGGGAACCTTGTTTATTTTTCATTGCATCCAAGTGGCAATGTAGGAATCCTTTCTCTTTTGACATTGTATTCGAGCCAAACAACGCATTGCTTATGGGAGACGACTTAGCATTCACATTATTTTATAGTTGATCCATGTTATAGAGATTTAAATTTTTTTATGTTTATTGTCGAATTTCTAATAAAACCCTCTCTTTTTATATAAGCTTGGGACCGATTATGCATAACAAAGGTAACATAAGCAAGATTAATATAATCAAATTAATATTTAATTATTTCATTTTCCACTTCACAACTTTTTATTTTTTTATTTAGTTGTGTTTCGGTAGATGTTTGTGTATTATTTTGAACAATTTCAAACTTGATAGATATTTTTGTATTTTTTAAATAATGTAGTTCTTAAAAATGTATTATATTTAAAGTTTTGTTGTATGAAGGTTTGTTGTATATAATACTTCTTTCTTCTTTTATACCAGCCCAAAAACAACAGTTCTTGGTTGATGAAGGCCATGTGTAAACATAAAGCTGAATTGATGTCTAATGATACTTGGGTTGAATTCCAGGCTAATAATATGTATAGCACTCGAAGAATGTATCGGCATCTGCGTGGGGACAAGCCAAGAGTTGATTGGAGGAGGTTAATGTACATAAACATGGCTAGACCAAGGGCTGTTTTTACTCTTTGGCTGGTCTGTCAGGACAGATTGCAAACCAAAGACAGATTGATGAAACACGGGACTTATACTGATGGGAATTGTCTGTTTTGTGATGTGCAGGAAAATAGAAGCCATTTATTCTTTGAGTGTGCAATCACAAAGAAGATTTGGAAGGAGATTCTTAATAGGCTTGGGCTTGGTTATATCCATATTGATTGGAATGAGCATACTGCTTGACAACAAGCCAAAGGGAAGGGCAACAAAATGCGTATTTTCAAAGCTGCGCTGGCTGAAACGGTATACCACATTTGGTGGGTGAGAAACAGGATTTGTTTCCAACAGGGGAGGAAGGAAGAGCTTCAAAGCCAACATATTCATGACATACTTATGGATAGATTTAGAATGAATAGAAAATTGACAGCGTATTGTAATAGCCTTTAGTGGTCGTTGTTTGTATCCGTGTCGGTTGGGGTCTGGATCTGAGGATCGGCGTGTATTTCTTTGTTTTTGGCAATAAAGATTATTTTTATTCCAAAAAAAAAAAGTCACACTACATAAGATAATGAGATGATCTATTTATAGATAAAGATTTATTTTATATGATCGTCGCAAGAAGGAGAAATTAATTTATCCATGAAACACTGACTTAATTACAAATAGGTCATTGATGCATTTTGGCTCCTCAGATTCAAGGATGAAAGACCTCTTGTCTTGGAACTTGCACCATTAAAACACAATTATCACTATTCCCCGTGTAATTTTCACTATTTATTTGGTACCTTATGTAATAAAGTACATTATGTATTGTCACATCACATCTTTTATGCTACTTTTGATTTTACTTTGTGTCTAAGTAACTTTAATATCATTGGTTCTTATCCTCGAACCTTGTGTCCTTCGTGCTCGTATTCTCATAATTTTTTTTTCTTCTTTTATTCATAATAAGGATATAAATTTTTTCAAAAGTCTTTATACTTTTAAGTGATTTTCTTGAGTGATCATATCTTATCTTTTTAAAGCTTAAACACACACAAATAAAATTATATATCATTTAAGATTGAATTAAAAGAGTTTGTTATCTTTAAAATATTTATAGTATGTGTTTTGGGCTGCTTAGAAGGCCCGATAACCACATACCAGAAGTAAAATGACTCACGGGACCATGAGCAGAACAAGTACACTATCTTAGAAGAGGAAGCCAAAAATCTCTATCCAAGATCAATCAGACGACTTCTCGTATCTCACTCTGCTAACTTCGTAAGCAGTTGTAACTGCCCTATTATATAAAAGGGAGAATGCATCATTTCTTAGTTAATTGGAATCTAAATCTCATTTGCTTTATCTCACTCTCATACTGACTTGGATGTTGGAGTGATAATCTTTCATGTTAACCCTTTGTCCACCGTACCAGAAGATCGAGTCCACCATTATAATCTGCATAAATCATTCACTGATCAATTCTGGTTCCAATACAGAATAATGGCGTCATCTGCAAGAATCCACATCTAATTCTCGTATTTTTCACATTCAAACATTCATATCTCGATTCACTGTAGGTATCTCAATTCTCAATCCTCTATAATTGAAGATTAGTATTGATTCTTAGATCTTTTTCTATATGCATCAATGATGGTAAGCTTTAGAGGTACTCTCTCCGCTACATAATGCAAAGTAGAAGGTGCTTCATTGCCGCTCAAGCTGGCAAGGATCCATCACCTCTACCTAAAAGCGGTGGTGATCAAGTCCATGAAGAAGAATGGATACATAAAGAGAACCGCTAATATATTGCATCTATCATGGGAGGTGACCTGTGAACAAATGCCTAGTCCAAGGGGACGATGAAATGAAAATCATTAAAGTAATGACCGTTTGTAAGAAAGATAGAAGTACATCAACCAAAGATATAGAAAGGTAGATGCTCGGTTTCTAATATAGAGTAAAGGTTAGGGGAATGTCGAACAAAATCTTCAGTCGGTCATAACGACCAGGATCAGCCACTTTGACGTTTCTTGGATAATAATTGAATGTGGCAGCTCTTGTGACGTAATGTACTTAGAAATTTTTGATAAGATGGGTCTGAAGAAAGAAAAGTTGTGGCCTTATAAGGGATCTAATTTTCATGCCTTTAATGACACATGACCGCCCCCTGAGAGTATATTGAGTTGATGATTATTGTAGGGGAAGAGAGAGATGTTAGAGCAATTGACTTTATGTTCTTGGTGGTTCCTTTCAAAAAAGTCTACAAATATATCCTCGACATACCTTTCACGATAGCCTTAGATGTAATGGCATCCCTAGTTCACATCAAGCCGAAGTTTCACAATATCCACACAGTAAATGTCAATCTTTCATGAGCGAAAAAGTTCAATTCTCACAGTAAATCCATAAAATATCCACACAGTAAATCCTTGCAACAAAACCACAAAGAATAGGAGTTCAATTCCATGGATATGAGCATAACCTCCCTTATTGTCCTATTAAGAGATATAAATATTTGTCCCCCGACAGGTAAGGCATGCCACCTCAGCTAGACATGCAAAAATGGATGATCTGAGCAAACTAAAGGCGATGAGAGTGCATTGCGGGCAAATAAGTGATGGTAAGCACACCTAGTTATTTTAATATTTTTGCATGAAACATAATTACGCCATCTTAGTATGTTATGTCCATTTTGATTAAGAAGTAAGAATGTTCAACTAAAATATCTCTTTTTTTTGTGACTATGAAAGGTAATGATGAGTTTAGGGTACGAATAAGGAAGGGGTACCGAACCTTGATCTGGTGCGGTCTCAGAGAAGTCCAATAAACTTCGAGCAAAAACATCGTAAAGTAAAAGCTAATCCCCGAAGAAACATACTCGGGATTTAAAAATAACACCTTAATCAAGTAACAATGATATCTAAATATCAAATTCATATATACACATTCTTCCATGCAGGTCATCACACTTATATATACACTGGACACATCGAGCAAGAACTTTCAAAAATAGAAAAAAGAATGAGAGAATAGCATGATTAATCTCTGACCGGAACAAATTTCCCATCTTCAACTATCTAATTCGGGAAAACTCTATCTTTTGAAATGCGCAAGTGAGGATAGAAATGCTCCACTTGTAATAAAGCATTATCAAAATAATCAGAGACAAATGCATGATTGGCGTCGGTTCCTATATTAAACTCTTGAGCCAAAGAGATATTTTTAAGGCACAAATTCTCGAGATCTCCTCAGGTTATTGACAAAGATGCTTTCATAGCAGATAGTGAAACTTAAGTTGAAGCCACAGTTTTTTCCTTCTTAGCTAGTTCTCATGCTAGTAGCTTTACTTAGTCAACTAAAGAGTTAGAGAATTTGAAAGCACTCAAAGTGGAACCTATCTGGGTAATAGAAGTAAACTCCCTTTTTACCTCCTACAAGCATATGTCACGCTAAAAGCGTCAGGTCATGGATACTGGCCTTCAATAGTTTCCTTTACTTACGAAGCCGATCGACCATAAGAACCTCCCCATGACCGGATCCATAAATAGTTGGAACGATAGAGGCTCGCCAAGTATAGTAAGCTAGAGTTTACAATTCCTCCTCAAGAGTGTCGTCAGTCAAATTGGCAAGGTAAGAGAAATCATCCTCCGAAAGTGATGCCTGATTCTCCCTTGGAGTATGAGGTCCCGACCGAGCCAATAAAACGAGATCCGAAACACCGAGAGCCGATAGTAAAATGTCTAAAGCGCTCGACACCCTTCATGTATCCCTAAGAATGTTAACATCAGAGTTAAGAACCAGGACAATTCCCTCTTAAGGCCACAGTAAACCCAATGGGGAAGGTTGGGTTAATTGCTTCATCATCTATTATGAACATGGATAATGACGGGTGTTGGAACACTCGAATGACCGACCATCATCAGGATAGATTGAGCTTCACTCTTCATTTATTGAATTACTTTCTCACACTTTATTCATTCTACATATGGAAATTAGAAATCTCCAAGAAACACTATAGACAAAGATGACAAGCAATGAAAGGTAGAAATACTGTGCATTTACCCTAAATGTCCATCTTCTCATCCTTGGTGTTAGAGTCCATCAACATGCAAGTTTCAATGATATTTTTCGAAGGTTTTCTCGAGGCTTCGTCTTGCAGAATGAGGCCTACAACATAAACCAAAATTTTGAAGAATGTGACTAACCATTTACTAAGGTAAATTCCCTAATGGGATAGATCATCCTCCTTGTAAACATGTTTCTCGTTCCCTATCAATAAGTGGGATTGGCTTCTGAACTTACGAAATAAATTTGTACATCGATATTCCGATTCAATATCTATATAATAGATCTTTGCATGAGCCTCTTCATTGAAATGAGTAACTAAAAAGAACCGATCTTTGAAATATTTCACGCCATCGGAATACACTTCGAAGTAGCAGGTAAACTGTATCAATGTAATTAAACACCGACCCTGCACATGATTCACTGTACTTTGTTGAACCTTAAAAAAGCTGAAGAAGAGTAACAAAGATATATTTCCCTCTCAGTACTCACACAAATATTGGAAAACCATAATAAAATCCCAACTCACAAGATTCAATTGTAAATGAGAAGTCATCAGATGGTTTAAAACTCCAACTTTGAAATCGCTGAAAGGAAACTAGATACCTAAAATTGAAAACGTGCACTCATAAAAAGGGATTACACACCCACCATATCCGTTGCATACCTTTTTATCTTTGTTTGAGATCATTACACCCTAGTGAGATGAGAGACCCACTTCGAGGAAAGTCCTATAGAGGTTACCTTCACGAGAAAAAATGAATGTGATCGCAAAAATTGTAGGATGTACCCAAACCTCTAAAATATCTGCCTTTTTCTTTTTGATGCATGATGGGTACCACCTTCATTGATCAAGAATATAGTTGTGTTGTGAAGCATGCATATGACGAAAGAACGAAAGGTAATAAGCAATAAAGCCTTATAGCTATTTCTAAATATTGCATGACATCTTACAACAAGGAAGCATGTGAGAATTACTAACAGTCTAGATTTTACCAAAAGATACTCAAGTACTTTAGTCCTCAAATATCATCATGAAGAAGAAAATAAAAAGACACCTAGGGAACAACATGCACTTAAGGCACAAGTTCCCTATAACAACTTCATCACGTCACAAATTTTCACTTAAATCAAGCGATGAATGCAAGAAGAATAAAGACACAACAAATCCATCTCCCTACAGAGCAGGGGCAATGGATTGATGGGTGTTACACTGCACATAACAAGTGTAGTTTTATCGTCTCTATAAGGATTGGTTATGTTTCAAAGACCTTTCATTAGTTTATATTATTTTAAGTTTGTTTATCAAAGGTTGATTATTTGAAAAATACTTTGAAAATTAAAACAATAGAAAATAAACTTTCGGTCTTTCAATAGTAAGAAAACTTTGTTGGGTTAGACTTTGTTGACATGTTCTTATGTAGAATCCTTGACCAACAGTATCCAGTTTTTGGTCATTTATTAATATTACCACTTGATGATCTCATCACAACTCATGTTTGAGTCAACAATGTGAGATTATCCATATTACCTAATAGACGATATATTAGCCTATTAACTAATAAATCATTATTAAGTTTCAAGAATGAATGCAAATATTAGCGTTCCATTTCACCAAAATATTTATTCATGCAAATATCAAACCTAAATCTATGTATAGACTTTAGCATCCAATAGATGATAGACTTAAATCTAGTAATAACCAGCACCTTTCGAATAACAAATCATACCATGAAAATATTTTAGGTAGCTAATCCAAAACAAGAATCAAGAACGAAGAATCCATTAATATTAAAACTTAAGAAGAATCACACAGAACCCCATGGCCATGATCAAAATATAAGTATCAAGACAACTGCATCTAACCCCCTACAAAAAGTAAAATTAGCTATGATTACTCATCGTATCTTTACAATCAAGCCCTAAAAGCAATTGATTGACCATCCCTCTCAATCAATTGACACTGGTAAATTTCAGAAAAATAATTTTACGCATTGCATCTTTTCGTGGCACCTTCTTTTATATCCTTTCATATAAAATCACACCTTATCATAAATTTATCAAGAACTATGTCTTGATTCAAAAGGTGTAAGTGACCATATAAATAGAAAGTATTTTCTCTGATCAAATTCGCCTCTTTCAAAAATTTATTTCCTGAGTATTTCACTGCATCTATTATTTTCAATCATCAAGAACTTGTGCATTATTTTCATATTCAAATAACCTGAAAGTTCTTGAGCACTTAAAGATATATTATGATATACCATATTTTTGAAAGAGAAAAAATTCTTTTGTTAGAACTTATTCTATCCTAATTGTCATACCCCAAAATTTTCCCTACCTATTCTCATTTTATCTGGCTCATGACTCATAGATTCATCTGCATACATTTACCCCAATCATTCATTTGTAGGATCATTCATCTGCACTTGCATGCACATGTAACATCACTGATTTAAAGGGTTCCTATTGTTTATGGTACAAGATATTGAGTTATGCCAATGATGCTATTAATCTTCATGGATTAGGGTTTTCTTGTTGTGTGCACTTGTGAAACAAGCATGTGTAACCATTGTGCTATAATAAACTTTTTAGTCAAAGTCAACTTGGAGTGTTGAATTTTCTTGGCCTAAGTCTTGGAATCTCTATTGGTTATGTTAGTACACATCGTGAATAAGAGGGTTTGGAAACCATTCACACAAAGTTGACTTTTGGTCAACAAAGTCAACCTTTGAAGGTTGACTTTTTGTTGACCAAGTCATGTTAAGTGATTCATTATTATTCATACATTTTTAGTTTAAGGGATTAAAGCTTGGAAGGGTTTTGGACTCAAATTCAACAAAGGAGCCAAAATTCAAATTGTCAAATTATGTAAGATGGAGGGAAAATTTCCATTTACTTAAGGCATAAACAATCAGCATACAAGGTCAAGTTTACATTCAAAATCCTAAAATTACATTGCCAAAAAGTCAGAAGTACAAATTACACAAAAAAAAATCCTAAATTTGACCTAAAGTTGACTTTTGGTTAACTGTTTACTTTTGGTCAAATAGTTAACCAAAGGCAAATTAACCTTAGACCTACTTTTTCTTCATCTTCATGATTTCCACTTTGCCTCTCAATCTTCTTCATCTTCATGTCCAAGTTCCATATGCCAAGATTTATAACCAAATTCCTTTAAAACCTTCAAGCCATGCCATGACCAAGGCCTTACTCTTTCACCATGCCAAGCCTAAAACAACCCTGCAACATTTGGACAACATCATCATCATTCACAATGCCACACATAAAGGCAATGTCATGACAATTCACACATAGCTCAACATACACACACACACACACACACACACACACACACACACACACACATAAAATGTACCAAACACATATATGATCATTTAAAATTATATTAGGCCAACCATACATGCAGTCAAAGATAAGCCATAACCTATAATAGTTCAGTTCACATACACATATATCTCAACTGTCATAGATATACATGTCATTTTTCACAAATCTAAGACAAGCAATGATGATTCCATGACACAACTTATTCTACACCATCACTTTACAACCCAAAATAAATCATGCCTACCACTATGATTCATAAGCCATACCATGTCTTTCAACATGCACACAATATAGATCAAAAGTCACTTTACCTTAACAAGTTCACGTAACCAAAAAAGAAGGAGGGCAAGGCCATTATTTGACTGTCACAGTGATGCATAAATTAACCTATTGACCACTAAGTCATTATGCCTCTAACTGCCAGCCCTAGTTCTAACTAAGCATGCCTACCAAAATGTTACCCTAACTGATCAAACCAGTCCCTAGATACCAATAATAGTTAGTTCACACCTAACTAACTATTAGCAAATGATGTTAGCCAACTTACAAACCATTTCCCTAACTGACCAAACCAGTTGCCAATTCCTAACTGTAATAACATTAACCCATTCTTAACTATCTAACAAAATCCTACCAAATGCTAATATACCACTGTTGACTTACATTACAAGTTAGTTACAAGCTAAACTAACATGTAACTAACTATTTACCCTAACAACTGACATACCACAACTAACTTCTAACTAAACTTTCAAGTTAGTTACAAACTAACTTGCAACAATTACCCTAATTATCAACAATTGCTAACAAATTTCCAGCTGTCACATAACAAACTTCAATTGCCAATGGAACACCCACTGCCATGTGCGCAGGGGAAATTACTAAATTGACCCTAAGCTCAAATATCCCTCAAAATACTTCTTAAACTCACTAACTAACTTCCAATGATAAATAACTACTAAAAGCCCCAAACAAGCATACTTTGAACCCAAATTTTATACTAATTACAATTCAAAACAAACACAAAATCATTTTCGTTTCCCTTGATTCCAACTAACACAATATAGCTACTTTTTCATTGATCCTCTGCCCTTGACAAGAGTGAGTCTAGGATCACAATCCAAGGGTGGGATTTGCTCTGTTTTGCAACCAACTTTCCCTCATAAATTCACTCTAATTCCATCTATATAAACCTCTCTTCCTCTTCAATCATCATCAATAATTCCATTTTCTTACCCTTACTCTGCCAATTTCAACACTAACTCTCACCACACTCAATCACCACCAACTCACTCCCTAACCACCATTAGAGCTCCTTTGAAATACTCCTCAGAGCTTCACAATGAAGCTCTGAAAGAGTAGAGCTAGACCTAACCTCTCTTAATCTCTCAATTCCTATTCTGAAATTTCATATTCCACTCAATTTAACAACAACAACATCCTACAGGATAATATCTAATTCAAGATTTCAGAAAGAAAAATAAGAAGAGGAGGAGAAGGAGCAACTACAAGCAGCGATGGATCAAGATTATTACCTGACTGTGCATTCTTTGAGTTTCTTGGCTTTATCTTCATCTCCAAATGCTGCAAAAACAACCAGAACACTCCTTAGCTTTGTAGGTTGGCTATCCTCGAACCATCTTTCTTCATGCCTTTTTGGTTACCATAGTGTATTTTAGGTGCTTGAGGATCATAACTCTAATGTATTGACCTGAAATTTTGTTCCCTCATCATTTAATTTGGATTTGAGTTTATAGTGTTCATGAGGTTTGGCTATGAAATGAAGGGATATGAGGAGTTTTAGCAAAACATAAGTTTAGGTATAGAGAGAGAGGAGGACAAGTTGAGTTGAGTGGTGGTGAGTATAAGTGGTACTGGGCTCCACCGTTGCCAGAGGCAATTTCCAGTGCGGCAGAGCAATTTTCGTTAGACATTGTAAGAGAGAGGGGGAATGGTATCTCTGAGCTTGAATGAGAGTTTAGAGAGGGGCTTCCTTTCCCTTTTCCCCCACTTTGAGTCAATTCTTTGGGCTTCAAATTTTGCCTAATATCCATTACTGCATATGCATCCAACTTTCCACATACACCCCCAAGCTTGTTGAGTTCAAACAAACAAAATAACATGGGCCTGACCTCTTGGGCCCGACGCACCTTTTACACTCACATACCTTTTCCACCTCCGACACCCCTGGTAGGGTTTAGTTTATTTTTTTAATTATTATTAACAACTTCTTTTTTCTGATATTTTTTTAACACATTCCAAGAATAACAATTTAATAACATTTTTTGACACATTAAAAAAAACACCTTAATAGTAATTAGCTTAATATAATTAGGGTTTATTAATTCTAGACTAAGATTAATTTTAGGTTAGAATTAAGATCCATGATTAGTAAGAAATTAAGATTAATGTAAAATTAGGGTTACATGTTAGCACTAATTTTGATTCTTAGTTCTTTTGACTATCTCTTCATGATGTCTTGTATCTTTTGGTATTGGTAACTTGACTTAATGTTTAGCACGATCCCCTTGTTGATTTGATTAGTTGATTAAACATACTTTGGTCAACTAATTAGATTAATAGCTTTAAGACCTCTTAATATGACTTAACAAGATAAATTGCATGCTCCCTTATGTTTTTATTCAATCAAGTGATCACAAGTCTCTTGATCACTTGATTTGAATGATATCTTAATACTTGCATCCATACTCGATCCATTAAGTCAATCTAAACCCTTTCATATTCAAAACCCTAGAAAATAGGGAAAAAATCAATGCATGACAACGTTATGCTTTAGGCCCATTTTGGTACCATATCCAATTCACATATCCATGTCTTTCCCTTTATCCAATGAAAAAAAATCCTTTTTTTCTCAAAATAAATTCAAAACACTTAAAAATACGATTTAAATCATGCACCATGATCCTTAAGAAATGGAGAAGGAATAAGAGAGAGTATTCCTACCCTTATTCTGAATATCTTTGAATACGGGACACGTGACTCATTTGGTCAAAGTATTCACCTCCATTCATAGACTTTAGTGCAATTAAAATCAAGACAAATTTTCAACATTCATCTTCAGACTAAAATCAATCATAAACAATCGAATCCATTTTTCACGCCTTAGGGCATTCAAAAGCTTTTCATATAGGACATGTTATTTTTGTCCTACCGCAATACAAACAACGCTTAAACCTCTCACACACGAGTATTCAAGCAACATTTAACTGCTATAACATATACGTTAACATCATTCAATAAAAATAATTAACAAATACTTATTTTCTAGCCCATGAACTACGAAGCTCTGATTTTGCCATTGCACCTTGAGAATACGTAGGCACATGGTTTCAAAATCTTGGCGCACACCTTAACTAAAAACTTATTTTTCCCCTTTTCCCTTAATTAAAATTAATCGCAAGTAAACTTTAGATAATAACACACGTATATGCAAAGAACAATCAAAATGGTTCCCGTTGAGTACAACAGATGTGAGGGATGTTAATACATTCCCCTTGCATAACCAACTTCCTTACCCTTTTCTCCCCCATTTGGGTTTTATGAACATTTTCTCTTTCTCTTAGAATAAAAAAATCCAATGGCGACTCTGTTGTATTCCGAGCGTGTGATGCACTCGGGTATATTTTGCGGCATGACACTACTGTACAAAACCTACTTGTATAAAAAACATAATATTTGTGTCTGCATCTTGTTGTCCAGAATTGTTGAAAATAAGAGGGTTGGAAAAATAAAGTGTGTTTCTTTTTCTGTGTTGTAAAATCACAAGGTGGTTTCCTTGGTGATTAAGTTAGAAGCTTGTGTATAAGCTATAGGTATAGGCTTGTACAAAGTTCTAACAATATTGAAATCTTTTACATTGTGTAATGGGACTAGATGTACTCTAGGATTGTGAGGGGAACTAGTATAATCTTCTGGTGTTCTTTATTTTCCGCATTTTACTTCTTTCATCACCTAACAATAAACCAGAAAATAAAGAAGCACTCATCTCTAAAACCCCCAAAAAAAATCTTCATTGAATTCAACAAAAATGGTTTGATGATTAACAACTGCACTACAATGATCTTTTGGATCTGTCTGTGTATTGGTATTGAATATGTCTTTTTGTTGGTCATCCAATTGTTTTTCTAATTGTCTAACTTGTATCTCAGGTTTTTTTAGGCTTTAGTGTTTTTGATGTTGGCGATAGACGCTTGCATAAACTGATTGGGCATTTCCTCCAACTTTTTTTTTGCTGTCTTGTTGTGGAGATGCATATTTATAATGTCGATAAGATTGTCTATTTGATGGACAAACTTCAAATCTCCATCCTTGTTTGAAGTTGTTGTTCCTTGAGAAGTTATTGTTTTGATATCACCAGGCCTTTGTTGATTGCCTACATAATTCACTTATGCATCGTTTTGAGAGGAAAATCTAGTTAGATAGTCACCCCTACATAATTCCCAAAATGCAATTTGCCTTTATTGTGAGTATTTATGCATCTCCTTTAATTGTTGTGGAAGTTTAGACAATTGTGTTCTTAGTTCATCCATTGTTTATATCAACAACTTGTTTTGTGCTAGAATAACATCATTGGTATTCAACCCCATGATATCATTCTTTCTTTTTGAAGGGTTTCTATTATGTTGTCCTTAATGATCACTGAGCGCAATTCTTTCAAAGATTTCTATTGCATCTTCTGTGCTTTTTGATATTAGAGATCCCCTAACAATAGCATCTAGAAACATCTTAAGTTATTGTACTTCATTTCTAAATGTATGAATCTACGTCGTATTGTCAAAATCGTGGTTTGGACATCTTCTTAGCATGAATTTGTACCTCTCCTAGACTTCACAAAGAGTTTCAGTTACGCATTAGGAGAACACCATAATGGTTATCTTTGTTTCCATGAATTTTTTATGATGGGATAATTTATTCAAGAACGTTTCCTCCAAAGCATCCCAATTTGTCATCATAGATGTTGGTTGGTCTAAAAACCACCGCTTTGCTTTGCCAATCAATGAATGTGGAAACAATATCAGGAATAACACTTCCTCTTCAATCCATGGAATTCCTAGCATACCAGAAGCCTGGTAGAACTTCGTGAGGTGTGTCTATGAGTCCTCATGGTGTAATCCTAAAAAAAAGTTAGCATAAATTGTAACAATCATGTTCTCATTTATGTTTGACGGAATTCCTTTGTGGTCTATCTATGTGTACCATGTAACACCCCGATAAAATATGATAATTATTTAATTTAAGTTAATAGTATATTTATTAATTTAATTAAATAATTGGAATATTATTGGATTATTATTATTGGAATAATAAAGTTGGAATATATATAAGGTTCCATTTGGTAAAAAGGGTTTCACGTGAAAACCAGAGAAGCGACAGAAAGTGAGAAAAGGGCAAAGAGGAAGAGCAAGAGAACAAGGGTTGAAGAAGGGAAAAGCTTGAAGTAAAGGATTTGCCGGATTAACTCAGGTAAGGGGGGTTTATCGTCGTTTAATGGGTATTATGGGTTAACATGTAATGGGTAGTAATAAGCCATTGAATTGACCCTAATTGGGATGAGGAATGCTGTAAATGATGATGAATAAGTTATGTTAAAACTGTAATTGAATCTATATGTGGGTGAATCGTAAATTTCTGGACGTGTAGCTTTTTACGGAATTGAAATCGGAGGTCCGGAAGTCCTCCGACGGCGACAAATGCGGGGGATTCTGCATTCTGTTCGTGTTAGCGCAGGAACAGTTTTCTGTCTTGCGTTAACCGGTTAACCCAGGGTGTTAACCGGTTAACACTGTTATGAATTATGAGAAATTGCTGTCTGTCTTGCGTTAACCGATTAACCCAGGGTGTTAACCGGTTAACACTGTTAAAATGTGTCAGGAAGCGTGTTCTGTGTTGCGTTAACCGGTTAACCCAGGGCGTTAACCGGTTAACACTGTTTGGAAAGTGGAAAATTGATATTCAAATATTGTGTACATATTTGACGTTTGGCCTATATTGGTGTATGATATAGTAGGGATCATTTCCCGTTGTTTTGAGCAGTATAGGTATTAGTAGAGTGTGCTAATACTGTGATTTATTATTTGGCATGATATGAATATGATTCTGTGATAAATATGCTGATGATGTATGATGGTATGCATAATGTTGTGAATGTATCTGTTATGTATGCAATTGTGAATGGACTGTTTATGGCTTAGAGTGTGAGCATATGTCCATTGTGGATTGTTGTTGATGGTTGCATGCTAGGTGATTTAGCGTGCATAGTATGGCCTTTATGGTGGTAGCTAATTCCCATGGTGAGGAATTAGTGAGTGAGTTATTGTGGATTGTTGTTGATGTTTGCATGCTAGGTGATTTAGCGTGCATAGCATAGCCCTGGGGGTGGTAGCTAATTCCCATGGTGAGGAATTAGTGAGTGAGTCACTAGGTCTCAAATGAGTGGGACTAGTGAGCTTGGTAGCCGTATCTGGGTTTGATCGGTGAGGTTGAACTATGTGTTCACGAATAGTCGGTACCGCATGCATGGAGTCTCATTGCATAATGTATGTATGGCGTATAATATGAATGGATGTATTCCAATATTATACGTGTGTTTTGTGTTGGGTTGAGTATGATTATGATTTTGAGTTGATGTTGCCGTTGCTGAATGTGTGATCTGATTTGGGTGATGAAATGTGTTAAATTACTTAGCATTACATGATATTTTATAATGCTTATTATATCGATTGAGGAACTCACCCTTACAACTATGTTTCAGGTAACGAGCAGTGATTGAGTAGAAGCTAGTGCTTGGAGTCTAGTGTAGTTCCTTAGTGGGTCATGCTCTGGTAGATGTAACATTGGGATGGGATGTTTTACTTTGTTTTCATTTTGGTTGTTGAACAACTTTACATGTAATGTGTTACATGGTTTGCATGATTGATTAGATCTCTATCCGCTGCGAATTGTGCAATGTTTTATTTTGATTAATAAATGAGCATGACAAGTTATTATGGTGAATGGTATGAAGTGTCAAGTGTGACACCCTTAAATTGCATATCTACTCTGATTTATATTTTGTTGAATTAATTAATTATTGGGGTATTTTAGAAGGGTGTTACATTAGTGGTATCAGAGCATAGTCGGTCGAGTCGAGTCGTAATTATTCTGTTTCCCTGTATGTGATAGGTGTTGTGTAACCCTATCAGTACTTATTGTTTTAGCTTGTTGGATTAACTCAGAATAGAGATGGCTGGAAGAGGTAGAGACGATGCTGCGATTGCTGAGGCTCTGGGTATGCTACCTGGAGTACTTGGAGGGAATCCGAATGTTGTGGAATTGGGAGCTGCTCGTCAACTGAGTGAGTTCTAGAAGAACAATCCTCCAATGTTCAAGGGAGCATACGATCCAGATGGTGCTCAGAAGTGGTTGAAGGAGATCGAGAGGATCTTCCGAGTGACTGAGTGTGCCGATAACCAGAAGGTCAGGTTCGGTACGCATATGCTGTCAGAGGAAGCAGATGATTAGTGGGTTGCTGCCCGCACTGAGTTGGAAGCTGCTGGGAGTGCTGAGATCACTTGGGCGGTGTTCAGAGAGAGATTCCTGAGGAAGTACTTTCCAGAGGATGTCAGAGGAAAGAAAGAGATAGAGTTCTTAGAATTGAAGCAGGGCAATCGGTCTGTTACTGAGTATGCTGCTAAGTTCACAGAGCTGTCGAAGTATTACACTCCCTATGATGAGGCTACTGGGGAATTTTCAAAATGTGTGAAGTTTGAGAACGGGTTACGTCCCGAGATCAAGCAGGCTATTGGGTATCAGCGGATTAGAGTGTTTTCTGACTTGGTTGACTGTTGCAGGATTTTTGAACAGGATACCAAGGCCAGAGCGGAGAGCTATCAGCAGAGGGTTGATAGGAAAGGCAAGAATCAGAATGATCGTGGGAAACCGTATGCAGCTGGCAAAGGTTTCCAGAGACAGAGTGGGATGAAGAGACCTAGTGGGGGATACTCCAGTGCCCCTGCTAAGTGTTACAGATGTGGTCAGGCTGGACATCGTATCCATGAGTGTACCAGTACTGAGAAGAAGTGTTTCAAGTGTGGCAAAGGTGGTCACTTGGCTGCAGAGTGCCGGTTGAAGACTATGACTTGTTTCAACTGTGGAGAGGTGGGTCATATCAGTCCACAGTGTCCTAAGCCTAAGAAAGAGAACCAGTCGGGAGGCAAGGTTTTTGCTTTATCGGGTTCTAAGACTTCTGCAGATGATCGTTTGATCCGAGGTACGTGTTATATTAATGGCTTTCCTCTTGTAGCTATTATTGACACAGGTGCGACTCATTCCTTTATATCTTTGGATTGTGCTGTGAAACTTAAATTAGAGATATTTGAGATGCATGGGAGTATGGTGATTGATACTCCTGCGAAGGGTTCAGTGACTACTACCTCAGTTTGTTTAAATTGTCCTTTGAGTATTTTTGGTAGAGACTTTGGGATGGACCTTGTGTGTCTTCCACTAGTGCAGATTGATGTTATCCTGGGTATGAACTGGTTGGTGTTTAACCGAGTTTATATCAACTGTTTTGATAAGACTGTAATCTTTCCCGAGATTGAGGAAGGAAAGAGTTGGTTTCTATCAGCAAGGCAGGTGAATGAGGCAGTAGCAGATGGGGCAGAGTTGTTTATGCTGTTAGCGACTTTGGAGGCTAAAGATAAACTGGTGATTTGAGATCTAGCCGTGGTGTGTGATTTTCCTGATGTGTTTCCTGAAGAAGTGAATGAATTACCGCCAGAGCGTGAAGTTGAGTTCTCGATTGATTTGGTACCTGGTACTAGGCCGATATCGATGGCTCCGTACCGTATGTCTGCTGTTGAGTTAACTGAATTGAAGAGTCAGCTGGAAGATCTGTTGGATAAGAAATTTATTCGTCCGAGTGTGTCACCGTGGGGCGCACCAGTGTTATTGGTTAAGAAGAAAGAAGGTACTATGAGGTTGTGTGTGGACTACAGGCAACTGAATAAAGTGACGATCAAGAATCGGTATCCTTTGCCGAGGATTGATGATTTGATGGATCAGTTGGTTGGTGCGAGTGTGTTCAGCAAAATAGATTTGAGATCGGGGTATCATCAGATACGTGTGAAAACTGAGGATATTCAGAAGACTGCTTTCAGAACAAGGTATGGACATTATGAGTATTCTGTAATGCCTTTTGGTGTGACTAATGCGCCTGGGGTATTTATGGAGTATATGAATAGGATTTTCCATCCGTACCTAGACAAGTTTGTTGTGGTGTTTATTGACGATATTTTGGTGTATTCGAAATCTGAAGAAGAGCATGCTGAACATTTGAGAGTGGTTTTAGGAGTTCTACGAGAAAAGAAGTTATTTGCTAAACTGTCCAAGTGTGAATTTTGGTTAGAAGAGGTTAGTTTTCTTGGTCATGTGGTTTCAAGAGGTGGTGTTGCTGTTGATCCTTCTAAGATAGAAGCGGTATCTAAGTGGGAAGCTCCGAAGTCAGTTTCTGAGATAAGGAGTTTTCTTGGACTTGCAGGTTATTATAGGAAATTCATTGAGGGATTTTCTAAGTTGGCGTTACCGTTGACGATGTTGACTAGAAAGGGGCAAGCGTTTGTTTGGGACTCAAAGTGTGAAGAAGGTTTCCAAGAGTTAAAGAGAAGGTTAACTACTGCTCCTATTCTGATATTACCAAGTCCGTCGGAACCATTTGAGGTTTACTGTGATGCTTCATTGTTGGGTTTGGGTGGTGTTTTGATGCAGAATAGGCAGGTTGTAGCTTATGCTTCGAGACAACTGAAGGTTCATGAGAGGAACTATCCGACACACGATTTAGAGTTGGCAGTTGTGGTATTTGTTCTGAAGTTATGGAGGCATTACTTGTACGGGTCAAGATTTGAGGTTTTCAGTGACCATAAAAGTTTAAAGTATTTGTTTGATCAGAAAGAGCTGAATATGAGACAGAGGAGATGGTTAGAGTTTCTGAAGGATTATGACTTTGGTTTGAATTACCATCCGGGTAAAGCAAACGTAGTGGCTGATGCATTGAGTCGGAAATCATTGCATATGTCTATGTTAATGGTTAAGGAATTGGATTTAATTGAGCAGTTTAGAGACTTGAGTTTGGTGTGTGAGAGTACTCACAATAGTGTTAAATTGGGAATGTTGAAGTTAACGAGTGGTATTCTGGATGAGATTAGAGAGGGTCAGAAATCCGATGTGCTTTTGGTTGATAAGTTGACTCTAGTGAATCAAGGTCAAGGTGGTGAATTCAGAGTTGATGAGAACGGTGTTTTGAAATTTGGTAGTCGGGTGTGTATTCCAGATGTTACCGAACTTAAGAAGAGTATTCTTGAGGAAGGACATCGTAGTGGCCTGAGTATTCATCCTGGGGCTACGAAGATGTATCATGATTTGAAAAAGTTATTTTGGTGGCCGGGAATGAAAAGAGAAATTGCGAGTTTTTTTATTCTTGTTTGACTTGTCAGAAGTCAAAGATTGAGCATCAGAAGCCGTCTGGGCTAATGCAACCGTTGGCTATTCCAGAGTGGAAGTGGGATAGTATCAGTATGGATTTTGTTTCTGGTTTACCGAGGACAATTAAGAATTTTGAAGCTATTTGGGTGATTGTTGACAGATTGACAAAATCGGCTCATTTCATTCCGATCAGAATGGATTATCCGTTAGAGAGATTAGCTGAGTTGTATATTGAGAAAATTGTAAGTTTGCATGGTATTCCGTCGA
Source organism: Lathyrus oleraceus (assembly GCF_024323335.1). Taxonomy (NCBI): domain Eukaryota; kingdom Viridiplantae; phylum Streptophyta; class Magnoliopsida; order Fabales; family Fabaceae; genus Lathyrus; species Lathyrus oleraceus. Next base: position 113,984,234 of record NC_066580.1, read on the forward strand.
GTATTGTTTCGGACAGAGATCCTAGATTTACATCGAAGTTCTGGGAAGGTTTGCAGAGGGCTTTGGGAACTAAGCTGAGATTGAGTTCTGCATATCATCCGCAGACTGATGGTCAGACTGAGAGGACGATTCAGTCACTGGAGGATCTTTTGAGGGCTTGTGTTTTGGAAAAGGGAGGTGCTTGGGATTGTTATTTACCTTTGATTGAGTTTACCTACAACAATAGTTTTCATTCGAGCATTGTTATGGCACCGTTTGAAGCTTTGTATGGTAGGAGATGTCGGACACCTTTATGTTGGTATGAGTCCGGTGAGAGTGCTGTGGTTGGACCGGAGATTGTTCAACAAACTACGGAAAAGATTAAGATGATTCAGGAGAAGATGAGGATTGCTCAGAGTCGTCAGAAGAGTTATCACGACAAGAGGAGGAAGTCACTTGAGTTTCAAGAGGGAGATCATGTGTTTCTTCGTGTTACTCCGATAACTGGGGTTGGTCGAGCTTTGAAGTCGAAGAAGTTGACACCTCGATTTATTGGTCCTTATCAGATTTTGGAGAGGATAGGGGAGGTAGCCTATCGTATCGCTTTACCGCCGTCACTTGCGAATTTGCATGAGGTTTTTCATGTGTCTCAGCTGAGGAGGTACATTCCTGATCCGTCGCATGTGGTCCAAGTAGATGATGTACAGGTGAGAGATAACCTGACTGTTGAAACATCACCTATGAGGATCGAGGATCGAGAGTTGAAGCAGTTGCGGGGTAAAGAGATTGCTTTGGTAAAGGTAGCTTGGGGAGGACCAGCAGGTGGCAATGTGACTTGGGAACTTGAGAGTCAGATGAAGGAGTCTTATCCAGAGTTATTCGCTTGAGGTATGTTTTCGAGGACGAAAACTCTTTTAGTGGGGGAGAGTTGTAACACCCCGATAAAATATGATAATTATTTAATTTAAGTTAATAGTATATTTATTAATTTAATTAAATAATTGGAATATTATTGGATTATTATTATTGGAATAATAAAGTTGGAATATATATAAGGTTCCATTTGGTAAAAAGGGTTTCACGTGAAAACCAGAGAAGTGACAGAAAGTGAGAAAAGGGCAAAGAGGAAGAGCAAGAGAACAAGGGTTGAAGAAGGGAAAAGCTTGAAGTAAAGGATTTGCCGGATTAACTCAGGTAAGGGGGGTTTATCGTCGTTTAATGGGTATTATGGGTTAACATGTAATGGGTAGTAATAAGCCATTGAATTGACCCTAATTGGGATGAGGAATGCTGTAAATGATGATGAATAAGTTATGTTAAAACTGTAATTGAATCTATATGTGGGTGAATCGTAAATTTCTGGACGTGTAGCTTTTTACGGAATTGAAATCGGAGGTCCGGAAGTCCTCCGACAGCGACAAATGCGGGGGATTCTGCATTCTGTTCGTGTTAGCGCAGGAACAGTTTTCTGTCTTGCGTTAACCGGTTAACCCAGGGTGTTAACCGGTTAACACTGTTATGAATTATGAGAAATTGCTGTCTGTCTTGCGTTAACCGGTTAACCCAGGGTGTTAACCGGTTAACACTGTTAAAATGTGCCAGGAAGCGTGTTCTGTGTTGCGTTAACCGGTTAACCCAGGGCGTTAACCGGTTAACACTGTTTGGAAAGTGGAAAATTGATATTCAAATATTGTGTACATATTTGACGTTTGGCCTATATTGGTGTATGATATAGTAGGGATCATTTCCCGTTGTTTTGAGCAGTATAGGTATTAGTAGAGTGTGCTAATACTGTGATTTATTATTTGGCATGATATGAATATGATTCTGTGATAAATATGCTGATGATGTATGATGGTATGCATAATGCTGTGAATGTATCTGTTATGTATGCAATTGTGAATGGACTGTTTATGGCTTAGAGTGTGAGCATATGTCCATTGTGGATTGTTGTTGATGGTTGCATGCTAGGTGATTTAGCGTGCATAGTGTGGCCTTTATGGTGGTAGCTAATTCCCATGGTGAGGAATTAGTGAGTGAGTTATTGTGGATTGTTGTTGATGTTTGCATGCTAGGTGATTTAGCGTGCATAGCATAACCCTTGGGGGTGGTAGCTAATTCCCATGGTGAGGAATTAGTGAGTGAGTCACTAGGTCTCAAATGAGTGGGACTAGTGAGCTTGGTAGCCGTATCTGGGTTTGATCGGTGAGGTTGAACTATGTGTTCACGAATAGTCGGTACCGCATGCATGGAGTCTCATTGCATAATGTATGTATGGCGTATAATATGAATGGATGTATTCCAATATTATACGTGTGTTTTGTGTTGGGTTGAGTATGATTATGATTTTGAGTTGATGTTGCCGTTGCTGAATGTGTGATCTGATTTGGGTGATGAAATGTGTTAAATTACTTAGCATTACATGATATTTTATAATGCTTATTATATCGATTGAGGAACTCACCCTTACAACTATGTTTCAGGTAACGAGCAGTGATTGAGTAGAAGCTAGTGCTTGGAGTCTAGTGTAGTTCCTTAGTGGGTCATGCTCTGGTAGATGTAACATCGGGACGGGATGTTTTACTTTGTTTTCATTTTGGTTGTTGAACAACTTTACATGTAATGTGTTACATGGTTTGCATGATTGATTAGATCTCTATCCGCTGCGAATTGTGCAATGTTTTATTTTGATTAATAAATGAGCATGACAAGTTATTATGGTGAATGGTGTGAAGTGTCAAGTGTGACACCCTTAAATTGCATATATACTCTGATTTATATTTTGTTGAATTAATTAATTATTGGGGTATTTTAGAAGGGTGTTACATACCAAACGTCTAGGACTGTTGTGGCATGGCATGCCACCAACATTGTTTCCATTGTTTGCATTGTTGTCATTATTGTTGTTCTAATTGTTGTGTTATCCATATCATCCACAGTTTCTTGTTTTGAAATAGAAGACTCTTCAATATCTTACAACTTGGCTTGCAACTTTTTCTTTCTGTTCTTACACTTGTTTTTGCATGTGGTTCTTTTGATTTTAGGATCGAACAAAAGTTGTTAAGCTGGATCCTTACATCACCTAAACAAGTAATCATAGAAATAACTAACACGATTAATAGGTTAGTAACTATAAACAAAATATGCACAAGCATTTATAAATATAAACAAAAAACATAAAATGATAAAAACTAGCACAATGTCTTTAAAAATTAATGCCGATCCCTGATAATGACACCATTTTGTTGCAATATAGATAGCAAATGCAGTTTTATCGTCTCCACATGGACTAGTTATATTTCAAATACTGTTTAATAGTTTATATTAGTTTAAGTTTGGTTTATCAAAGATTGATTTGTTTGGTTAATACTTTGAAAATGAAAACAACAAAAAATAAACTTTCGATGTTTCAACAGTGAGAAAACTTTGTTGAGGTTAGACTCCATTAACCTATTGTTATGTAGAATCCTTGGCCATTAATATGAAATTATAATAAGTTATTTATGTTACCATCTATTGCTTTCATTGCAGGGCATGTCTCAGTCAATAACGTAACATCAGTCGTATTACCTAATAGATAATCTCCCAACTTATTAACTAATACATCAATATTAAATATATATATTAACGCTCCATTTCACCAATATCTTTATTCGTGCAAATATTACACCTAAATCTATGTCTAGAATTTAGCATCCAATAGATGATAAACTTGGATATAGGAATGACCAATACCTTTCAAATATCAAGTCATGCCATGAAAATATGTTTTAGGTAGCTAATGCGAAACAAGCATTAAGAACGAAAAATCCATCAATATTAGAACTTAAGAAAAATTAAATAGAACGCCATGGTCGGGATAAAACCATAAGTACCATGACAACTACGTCTAACCATAACAAAAGAGAAAATTAGTTACACTTACTCATCGTAGCTTTACAATCAAGCCCTAGAAGAAGAAAGTTGAAAATCATATGTGGATGATTCCACAGGCAGTGCTTCCACCCTCGATCTTCCCCTCATATTCTCTCTTATTATGATTTGTAGTGAGAACCTAGATTCTCTAAGGCACCACCTTGAAATCCACTGAATGAGATTCATTCGTCTAGAAAATTGAGTTACATATGATTTAATATATCAAATGAAGGTATGACACCCCTGTTTTTAGGCTTGGGAAATGAAGGATCGCTAAGTGCACCACCCACGCTTGCTTAGCGCACCTAATTTCTTCTTGGTTAAGTCAGATCATCTACATAGACCTAGCCTTGCCGCCTATTCTTGCAAAGCAAACTTTTGATGCTCGCTTAGCCACCAAACTCTTGACTCCCTATGAAGTAACTTAACCCTGAAGTATTTAAAGTGCCAGATCTTGCTAGGCATGACTATGTTTCTCAGCATAATGAGGATGCACCTTTGCTCGCTAAGCATGCATGTATTCTTGACTTAGCAAACCTTGTTTTGTTGGAAAAAATCTTACTTTGGTCTCTTATGATGTTTTAGTTGTTTTCTTGATTTTTTTCTTATATTTCCTAAATTCATAGTTGAAATAAACAAACATACATTTTTATCATTTTTCACTAATAAATCAATGGATTTTTTATTGGACATCTTGTGAAACAAGTTAATAAGTGCCTACATATTTAACATATTTTTGACACTTATCAGGGGGAAACTGTCTGGGCTTCCCAAAACGCCCGATAACCACAACCCAGAAGTGAAATGACTCTCTGGATCATGAGAAGGATAGGTGCACTATCTTAGACGAGGAAGCATACAATCCTTACCCAAGATCAATCAGACGACTTCCCACATCTTATTGAGTTAGCTTAGCAAGCACTTTAACCACCCTACTATATAAAAGGGAAAACACATAATTACTTAGGTTATTAGAATTCAAATCTCATTCGCTTTATCTCACTCACATACCGACTTGGGTGTTAGAGTGTTAACCTTCCAGGTCATCCCCTTCTCTACCATACCGGAACCTCAAGTTCACCATTGTGATCCACATCAATCATCACCGATCAATTCTGATTCCATTACGAAATAATATGGTAAACATTCTCTCCATTTTTGATGATGAATAAACTCTTTTTAATAGTTGATTTATTAAAAAAGATTTTAAGTTAAAGACCCCATTGAGTAAATACGCTAATAATATTAGGCTCCCCTAGTTGCATGTAGATGATTTACAAAAATAAAATTTTGAATCCACCAGAAATAATATTTCATTAATGAATACATGCAAGGTATTGCCTATCACAAGTTCAAAAGGAAAAAAAAGTTAGAATATGCATTATCTTTTTGGGACATAAACAAAAAAAACAAAATAACAAAAAGATTAAAAGATTAATAAAATTAGGGCATTTCTCCCACTTTGCCAGAAATAAAAAAGAAAAGGGGTGCATCATAGGAGCTAGTCCAAGTGAGAAGTTTTAGCCTTACTTAGTGCAATCTTTGTTTCACATCGTCAAATTTTAATGCAATTGAGATCAAAGTCTATATCTTAGCCTTGCATGACGTAATCTTGTTCTTATCATCAAATTTTAATGCAGTTGAATCAAACTCTATGTTGGGATTTACTATAATTTTTGAAAATTTCAATAAAGTTAATCATGTAAAGTATGACATGACCACAAGACACAAAGAAGTTTTTGGTTGTTTGCAAGTTGCACATGCTCATGACTTTCTCCTTATTATTCCTATTGATGAGTTAGGCCAACATATGCCAGCGATGGAGTATCGTACTATCCTAAAATATCGTCTTATGATTTCTTTATTTCCTATTGATGAGGTTTGTCCTTTTGTCGTAAGGCGTGTTTAGATACATTTGGGAAACACACTATTTATTGTAGGGAACTTTCAGGCTTCAAATACCGACATGATATTTTTAGGGATGTCTTGTTTGATATATTTCAGCGGGCCAGAGTATATGTGAAGAAAAAAGCACATGTGAATTTCTTGACTGATATACGTGAGGGGCGATCGATACTTAGGCCAATAGATGTTCTGGTGTGTGAGTGGGTAGAAGGGAAACATGTTTGTGTGGACTTGACTGTATTTTCTCCAGTGATGTAACTGAGGACATAAGATTTTATTGTGGGACATGCAGCTCTCGAAACTGCTTCAAGTAAAGTGGTCAAATATGATAAAACATGTTCCGACAATCAACATGCTTTCATATTATTTGTCTTTGACACTTTTGATTTTCTAACATCAGAAACCGTTGATCTTTTACAAAGAGTCAAAAAATTATGACTAACAATGTTGTATCTCTTAGACCTATGAATATAATTTGTTAAAGATTAATTTTGCAATCAAAAAGAAATAGCGACACCATTTGTTGCTCGTTTGCCTTTATTTGTTTATAAAGTTTATTTTATTCTATCAATATAAATTAATTTTGGGATTTGTATAAACAAATAAAGTTAAATACACCATACACCATGTCTTGGTTTAATTCCAGTTTTAGTTAGAGCAAGCCTAAAAAACAATACTATCTTGTTTAAAATAAGTTACTCACAATCATTATATATATATATATATATATATATATATATATATATATATATATATATATATATATATATATATATAAACCTAAGATAATATCATCATGCTGCTCATTTAAGAAGATAAAGCAATTATCCATATGAAATCGATGTAGTATTTTGGTGAATTGGTTATTTATGATACAAATTTCTATAGTGAACCTAAATTGAATTACCAACTAGTGCAACAATTTGTTAACTTAAGCAAAATGTTCTCATTCAACTAATTTTTGTATTCCTTACATAATTCAAATGCATTTGTTTTATCAAAATATTAATATTAATAGGCATTCCAAGACATTATGTGTTGATAGAAACGTCAACAACATATTAAAATAATTTTTGACATAAATAAATTCATTGAACTAATCTTTATTTTTATAAGTGAAAAATCTTTATTATATGAGTTCAAAATAATTACTAAAAGAAAGACAATTAAATATATTTTATTTCATTTCATCATTTTTCTTCTTTTTTTGTATTGGAATGACAAAATTATTTTATTCATATTAAACTGAAGTTAAATGTGTTTTTTTTAAGCAGTGAAGTCATCCATTTACCTAGAGTTTTAGTAGGTTCCATTATCGATCAACATTAATCAAATTCACCAAAATGGTATTGTCCAACCTCAAGTTATGAACTGTATATTATAGTGGAATGATGCTTCAAAAAAGTGAGAAGGATTTGTTGGAGGATGGAGGTACAAGGGTATTGGTTAAACATATAATATATTACGTGTAGGTGCATATGATGCAATTTGCACAAGTAGGTTGCACATAAAGTGGTTGATGTTTGGGAGAAGTTTGGACATGTAGTGAAGGAGATGTATGAGGAGTGAGAACCATATGTGGTTCCTATTGGTCAGTGGAGAGTTCATGCATCTGTAATTTGGTGATCAACCTTGCTTGAACCAACATTTGGATATTAATCTCTCAAAATGGACATATTACTTGACCTATCACGAGTGTCATAGATCCTATCACTGATATGTGTGAAAATAGTACCAGGTAAGATGGTTTTCTCTTGTGCTCCAAATGATATAGATTTTTTTTTGGATCCAAGTGATAGAGTATATAAAAATTTCCCTTGGAGTTATATAACATATAAGGACCTTAAGCCAGACCTTAAATTTGGTTCTTAGATGAGTGGTTATGTTGACATTTTTTTATTCTTTGAAAAATATAGCTACCACTTCCTTTTATATGAATCACAAAACAAACATGATTTGAATCACAACCTCATGTGATTCGAATCAAGTGTAAAAATTGATTTGAACCAACTGTCCTTCTGAAGCCATATTTAGGCTTTGCTCAAATTGATTTGAATCAGAGTTTCTTCTTGATTCAAATTAAAGCTTCACAATACTCATTTTCCTTCCTTGATTTAAATAGTTGTTTCTTTGATGAAAGTAACAAGTGGGTGAAACATATGAGTAAAACCCATAGAGACAAAGATGTACTTTTTTTCTTCTCTTCTTAGTGTGTCCATACCCATCATCATTGATCTTTCTCATCTTCTCTAGAATAACTTCTTGAGTGTAATCAATGTGAGATTCACCATTTTTATTGCATCTTGTTCTTGTGCATTTTGTTGTTGTTTCTTATAAATTAGAGAGAGTGAGTTTATAAATTTTGTGTGATTCATCATGGTTGATCAAGCTCATGATAGCAACTAAGAACAATAACCCATTTACCAATAAATTTGATAGAACCTTGTATGTGTGTTTTTCTTTCACATTGATCTAATACCTTGACTAACAAATTGTGTTTCTAGATTGGTTTGTGAGATATTCTAGCACTGTTCATCATCTTCATCCTTAGTCTATTCCATTTTTTAGGACCTTAATCTCTAAATATTGAGTGATTGAGGGAGAATAGTGGTACATTAGGGTATCTAAGGTTTTTGGTGTAAAATTTTCTATTTGTAACAGGTGTAAGTATCATTTCTTGAATCCAGTTTGGTTTTCTTTGTTAATGATCAAGAAGGGAGTTTTTCAATTTACTTCAAGAAAGAATTTGGCAAGATCAAGTATCAACGGTCTGTAAGACGAAGTTTGAAGTTGTCCTACTTTGGTGGCTTTGGAGAAAGATTCCCTGCAGACCAAGTTGGGAATTGTCCAATATACGCTCAGTTAATGGAAATTGTCCAGACAAGAAATCGATGGGATGAGGGGTATTTCCACATATGAATACTTGGAGCAGGTTATTGTGGATAGCGAGGTTATTGGATCAAGATCTTGAGGGAGATTTTTTTTGTTAGTAGTTTGAGTTTCTGCATCAATAGAGGGAATTATCGTGTGATAGTTCATTGTAACCAAAAAGCTTGTATCAAACTTATTAAAATAATGGAAGATTGTGATTGTTTCCTAGTGGTTAATTAACACCATTGAAGTGTGGAGTAGGCAAAGCGAGGAGGAACTTCGGACCATTATATCTTTGTGTATCTTTTCTTCTTCCCTTAACTACTTTATTTTACTAGCACCCATTAATATTGTTATTGCATAATTGCATTAGTTGTATGCCACATAAGATAAACTTTTCTTATAGAGATTTCATGTAAAAGATTAGGTATGTGGTGTATCAATCTTATAGAATTATCACGAATCCAATCATGGCTTGATAGTATCTATGTGAAGAGTTTTAAAATTTCTTTGTTTAAAGCAGCTTTAATTATCTTGTGATTGACCTACATTAGAAGCAATCAAGCCTTTGGTAACATCTTGCACTATTTCACTTAGTTTAATTCATTGAGATGCTTCTGAGCTCTCTTATTTTTGTGTTTTGCTTCCGCGCTTCTTAAAATCTCTAATTTCGTTTATGGGACCTAAAATATTTTTAAAATTGTCTTAAGGGAAAAAGAATATATTCAACCTCCGCCCCCTTATAGACCTCTTTGTATCCATATTCTCACACAACATAATCAAGTGATGAATCGAGATGTTTGATCGTGATTAAGATTGATGAAGACAATGGTGATCAAAGAAGAAAAAGATTAAGATATTTATGGACAAGTGTTGACATATGATGAAGCTAATCAAGAGAAGCATCAAGCTAAATGATCATGTTTAAAGGTTCATTATAATTCATGTAATATCACTTTAGATGCTCAAAATAACATTTTCATCTCTAAAGTTTATAAACCATCATGCTTCAAAACCATTCAAGTATTGCCTTTAAAAAAAACCAGTTTTTCAGTTTTTAAAGTGGTGTAATCGGTTACAGCATTGGTGCAACCGGTTACATAAACATTTTTCTTTTGGTAACTTGTGGAATTTTAACCCGTTGTAATAGCACATTGGGTACCTAACAAATATTTACTTGTTTTGTAGGTATACTTAAAGACCACTACAAACATGCGGTATCTAGATAGTGGTTACTACAATCACATGACTGGAGACAAGTCGAATGTTTTATCTCTTATTCTTAAATCTAAATGATTTGTGACATATGGAGACAATAAAAAATGAATAATTCCTGGTATTGGAAAAGTTGGTACTCCTTCATTTACTGCAATTGAAGATGTTCTATATGTTAAAGGATTGAAGCATAATATTCTAAGCATAATCTAACTTTGTGACAAAGGACTCAAAATCAACCTTAACAAAGACAAATGAATTATAAAAGATGAAATTACTCATGAAATAAATTATGTAGGAAAAAGAATCAACAATGTCTTCATGATATCATTTGATGACTTATCTTTGAAACTTAAGTGCCTTGTGGTAAACAACAATAATGATGCATGACTTTGGCACAAAAGAATAGCACACATTCACATGGAGAGTTTGAATAAACTAGTCAAGCATGACCTTGTCATTGGTACCCAAGAAAAAGCTTGTCAGAGATAGGTTGTGTGATATGTGTCAAAAGGGAAAGTAAACAAAAGTCTCTTTCAAGCTAAAGAATCTGGTGTCAATTACAAGTCCTCTTCAATTGATCCATATGAACATGTTTGGTCCTTAAAGGACTAGAACCTTTGGCATAACTTTTATACTTTAGTTATTATTGATGACTTTTATATATATACTTGGACTTTATTTTTAGGGCAGAAAGTGATGCATTTAAAGCATTCAAGATTTATGCAAAGTTGGTGCAAAATGAGAAATCCATGAAGATCGTATCAATTAAAAGTGACTATGGTAGATAATTTCAAAATTCATCATTCAAAGAATTTTGTGATGAACATGGAAATTCCCCATAATTTTTCAGCACCAAGAACTCCTCAACAAAATAGCATGGTTGAAAGAAATAATAGGTCTATAAAAGAACTTTCAAAGATAATGCTTAGTGAATCAAATATTCCAAAATATTTTTGGGCATATGCGGTAATCACGACTTGTTATGGAAGTGATCGTATTATTATTATACCTATTTTAAAGAAGACATCATATGATCTTTACAAGGGAAGAAAGTCCAATATTTCATGTATTCATTGCTTTGGATGCAAATGTTCTATTCTAAACAATTGACATCAGAGTAGGTTAAGGTAACTTACCCCTTGATCCGGGTAGATATGGCTTCCATAAAACCTTTCTTATAAGATATTGGCAACACCAAAAAACCACCATGTTTTGTTGGAGAATACTATTATTTATGGAAAATATGTATGTAAATGTATTTAGAAGCACAAGGAGATGAAATGTGGGATGTTGTCAATAGTGGACCCTTCATTCCTACAACGGTCATAAATAATGTAGAACAACCAAAGGTAAAAGGCTCTTGGAACGATGACGACCAGAATAAAGTGTTGTATGACAATAAGGCAAAGAACATACTTGTATCTGCCTTAGGAATGGACAAAATTTTCTGAGTATCTAATTGCAAAACATCCAAGGAAATTTGGGATACATTAGAAGTAACACACGAAGGAATCAAAGAAGTCAAAAGATCAAAATTAAACATGTTATCTCGAGAATATGAATTTTTCAGAATGCTAGCTCATGAAAGTATTCTTGATATGTAGAAAAGGTTCGTCGTCTTAACAAATCACTTGGCCGCTCTTGGAAAAGTCCCCACCAATGATGAACTAAACTTAAAAGTCCTTAGATCATTGTCTAGAGCATGACAACCAAAACTGGCAACAATTTAAAAAAATAAGAGTCTTTCTAAAATGTCATTGGTTATATTATTTGGAAAACTTGTAGAAAATGAAATGGAACTTGATCGATTGGAAAGACATGAATTGGCTCATGACAAATGAGAAAAGAATTAAGAGCATGAAGTTAAAGTAAAGTCCTTTGCTTTGAAGTCTAAACATGATAGTTATAAAGAAGAAGAATCTCAATAAAAATATGATGAACTAATCAAAAAAATTGAAAAATGCTTAAGAAAGGAAAAAATAAACGAAATTAGTGAAATAGAAGCATCAAAATCAAGAAAGGAAGTTACTTGTTTTGAACGTGGAAGAAGAGTTCATGTCAAAAGTGAGTTTTATACTCTTCAAAAAAAAGATCAAAGTCAACAACAAGAAGGATAGAAAATCAAAAGGAGCATGTGTGACATGGCTAGACAGTGCAGTAAGTTCATCTTCAAATGAAGAACAAGTAAAAATCGCATTAATGGCTTCACACCATTTTGATGATAAAGAAAATGAAGTTAGTGATCATAAAATATTTTATGATGAATTACATAATGTTTTCCTTGAATTTCCTGCAGAATGTTTAACACTTTCTATAACACGTTCAAAACAAAAGAAAATAGTTTTATCTCTAGACAGTAATGCTAATGACATGAAAGTGGAATTAGACCAAGTCAAAAATTCAGTATGTGATAAATGTGAAACTCTTGAATAAAAAATTGTTGAATTGAACTAAGTCTTCAAGAAATATGAAAAATGACAACTTGGTTTAAAAAAATATGCTAAACAAAGATACTCTAATGATAAATGTGGGCTTGGATACTCCGAATTTGATAAACCGAGGAATCAAAGAAAGTGCAAGTTGTAATTCATACTAATAAGGCCTATGTTAAAAATAACTCTTATGTTTACAAAGATAAGAATTTCTTTAAGTCTACTTGTTTTTATTGCAATTGTAAAGGTCATACCACTAATGCATGTTATATTAGAAATATTGGTGTACCTAGTGGTAATTATGTATGGATTGAGAAAAAAATAACCCAAAATTATTTTTCTTTTATAGGTGTACTTTGAGACTATATGCTAAAATTGTAAAATTAAGATTGGTTGTTCAAGACACAAGATGACCATATGATATGGTAAAAATAAAAAGTTTCATTTGGTTGAAGATGAATTGAAAATATTGTCACTTTCAAAGAGCATCTCATTGGTATCAACTTAATCACTTTAGAAGAGGATCAATATTGATATCAATATTGACATGAAATTATTATAAAGAAGAAAAGTGTCTAAATATGTATTATTATATTCTTTCATCTAATCACTTCATTTATCATGATGCATCTTTCCCTATAGTACTTTACTTTAGATTGTATTCTCTTTATTCATTTTTATAATTTCAAAAAGGGAGAATAGATATGTTTGTTTTTGTTCATTTTATTTCAAGATACCAAAGCTTGAATTGCAAAATAAATGGGGAGATATACAAGATAAGGGGAGTATCAAATGTCAAACAAAAACTTTCCATCCATATATTTTGTCATCATAAAAAATGGGGAGATTGTGAATAAGATATTCATCATCTATCAAATATAGTTTTGATTGAGACAAAGATTGATGAAGAATATCAGAGAAGAAAAAGCTTAAAAACACATATGATGAATGTTTGCCAATTATTAAGCTTAATCAAGAGATGAATCAAGATGTCTAATCATGATTAAGATTTATGAAGACAATGACGATCAAAGAAGAAAAAGATTAAGATATTTATGGATAAGTGTTGACCTATGATGAAGCTAATCTAGAGAAGAATCAAGCTAAATGATCATGTGTAAAGGTTTATTATAATTTATGTTATATCACTTTAGATGCTCAAAATATTTCATACATTTCCATTTCTAAAGTTTCTAAACTATCATGCATTAAAACCATTCAAGTATTCCCTTTAAAAAGTTAATTTTTAAATTTTTAAAGTGGTGTAATCGGTTACAGCATTGGTGCAACCGGTTACATAAACATTCTATTTTATTGTAAATTATGGTGTTTTAACCCCTTTGTAATAGCACTTTAAAACCGCTATAATTTACAAATTTTTGTTACCAATTCATTCAATTTAAATTTTTTGAACGTTATAAAGGTGGTAACCGGTTACACCTTTTACGTAACCGATTACTCACCGTGAAAATGTGTCTTTTCATGAGCCATTTGTCAGCGGAAATATTCAATGACCGATTATATGAAATTAGAACATCAATACTTACTTGTTGAAGTCATGATTCGGAATACCAAAAAGATGAATAATTGGATCTTCCTCTGTATCTCACACTCTCATTCACAACTCTCAATGGGGTAAGTTATGGAGTTGTCAATTATGTTTCTAATTATTGTGGTTACAGAGGGGACCTAGCCATATAATATATGTAACCCTAGTCCCTCCCCATTATGACCATAGGGTTAAAGCCCACACTTTTACCCACACCAATCACATTTCAGATACTCAACCTTTAATTAAAAATATCACTTAACCAATAAAATGACTTGTTTATGCACCCCCGTCAGAATCACGATTAATTCGTTTTTTACAAATAAACAACAATTGATTGTAGCCGATAAAAAGTTAGTTAAATCTAACACCATTATCGTTCCAAACTATTGTGAACCTTCATGGAAATACTACAAACTTATGCATATGATCTTAGAGGTTTATTATGGTGTATTTAAGATAAGATACATCAAATTTTCAAACAACTCTTTAATACATACAGTTCCCTACAATTCAAATAATTTTTCATGTGTTCATACAATTTTAACAATGACACTTTGTATATAACTTTTATATCATTCAAAGAGTTTCATACAAATATTTTGAGCACTTAAGGATTATATATTATTGAATTATAATATTGTAAGACAAGATCAAACTTTATCTTGGAATTAATTCAAGATTCAAATACTTTTATTCAAAAAGGTTTGTTGTAACTTAATCACCAAGTTTGTGGTGATAAATTTTTTATCGTAAAAGGTTCTTTGAATTGGTGTAATTCAAAGTGCACCATAGTGTTTGGTGTTTTGTGAAAAAAGATTCTTTGAATTTGGGTAATTCAAAGTCTACCATAGTGTTGGTGTCTATGTTAGAAGATTGTAAGAGGGGTCTTGGTGCGAGGCTTGTACAAATATCTAACATAGTAAGAAATCCTTCAAGGTGTGAAGGGACTTGATGTACCCTTGATTGATAAGGGGAACTAGTATAAATCTCTTGTATTATTTTACTTTTTCAGCACTTTAATTTTCTGCATTTTATATTGCTAAGAACATATCACTTTCATATCCAAAAAAATTATGAACATGGCACAAAAATGAGAAAAATCGGGCAACCTTAATTTACCCCTTCTTAGGTTGCATCTCATACTTACATATTAAGTAATTTTTTTATAACGTCTAATCGATTAGCGTCGTAGCATAATCGATTAGAAAGCGGTTTGAGCACGTCGATTGTTTTCTTTTTTAGTCAAATTTTTTCCTATATAAAATAGGTTTGTACTCACTTTCAAATCAAAAATGTTCTGACTTATTATTCTCATATCTCACTCATTCTCTTTCTAAAAATAATTTCTATTCACTATAGATTGCTTTAGTGATTAGAGAGTGAAAAACTTATATTGAGAGTTGTATATTTTTGTTATTGTACTGAAATTGTGATTCATGAACATAGTTCTCTTGTATATTTGTAATTGACTTTGAGGTGGTAAGCTAAACATATTCATTCATCAAACCAAGTGGATGATATTTTCACAAAGGCGCTCAATCTTGACCCATTTAGCACTTTTTTTCGTAAATTCAACATGCAAGTTGTAGGCTGATTGAAGAGGATGGAGAGAGGAGGGGAGAAGGATGTTTCACTTGAAACACACTAATGTAGGGATGACAATTGAATCCATCCCCATTAGGAACACATAAAAATTATCCATAACGGGTAGAGTAAAAACTCGCAAAATGGATACAGGCATGAACACAGTCAATTATCCATAACGGGTAGAGTAAAAACTCGCAAAATGGATACAGGCATGAACACAGTCAATTATCCACTAAAATAAGCGGGTATGGACGCAAATACGTGTATTTTAATATCCACTCTGTCCTCATATCCAAATAATATATATTTATATATTTATTTTAATTATTATATACACATGCATGTTTATCAATTTTATTTAAAAGATCACTATTAAACTTGTATGCATTTTAATATAAGTATTTGTTTATTTCGTAACTCAACAATATCATTCTTGAACTTTTTATTGTTGTTAAAAATTAAAAATTACATGATAAATTATACAATTTATCAATATTTTTTTATTAGAAATACGGATAAATAGATATGAGTATGAGTACTTAGATACTTATATGATATATGGCCATGTGAATATGAGCCAGGTACGTAGATTTTTTCAAATCGCGGATATGGAGACCAGTACTATAATATCGTGTCCAAACCCTACCGTTGTCATTCGTACACCAATGTGACATATTATACTCTCTCTGTTCTAAAATAAGTGTTACATTTAAAAAAAAAATATTTGTTCCAAAATACTTATCACTTTGACTTATCAATGTAATTTTAATTTTTATCTTTCAATTGTACCCTCTAACTAATATTCTTAATTTATTATTTTTTAACTTTGTATTAGTGTTAATTCAAATATATTAATAGTTGATAAGGATAATTCAATAAAATTATTGTTCTCTATTTCATTTATTACATTTTCTTAAGTGTCAAATATAACATTTATTTTTGTAGTATTTAGTTTTAAGTTATTAATAGTTAATTATTTCTTTTAAAATAATTGCCACTATTTTATTGCAAGTTGAGTTTATCAATTTTATTCATCTTCTCTTTTTCTAATATTTTTCTGCATTTTTATTAAATGATTTATTGCAATGTCAATTAGACATCTCTTCACAATAACTTTGATTGTTAAACAAATGCATTCTTATATCAACTACAAATGCAACCAACTTCATATATTAAGAATGAGACAATAGGTTAAGAAAATCTACACATATAAAATTTAATTCAGGTTTAATAATTAATTTATATAATAGCGTGAAGAGAGGTAAATAACTATAAATAATTGGTATGAATGCATTATATTATATGATATGATGATGGCATACACTTGCTTGGATAAGTTTTCAAAATCAAAATAAATGGCTAAAGGGCTTATTATTTTACAAAATGTTTTTTTTAAGGATTGTTTATATGTTTTTCTATGGAACCACAAAGTCTAACTAAAAACAATGCAATTGTATACCAAGAAACTAATTGATGTGTGGGTATTTTTGTTAATATATGGGATGTGATTTTAATATTTCAACTGTGTTTTTTGTTAAACACTCTATCAAGTGGTTGAGGTTCTTGTGATGACCTTAACTAGTAGTAAAACATATTTGTCTTATCCGAACCTCATTGTTTATCCATTTTAATTAAAACCTATTCAAACATAATATAATATAGCCAAAGATTTTTTTGATAATCTAATTTTTTTAGCATACATCTCAAAATGATGATCTAATTGTCTTACCATCATCTTAGGAAGTTTGAGTGAATGAGTGGAGAGTATCTCATGCTTCAAACTCAAGCAAAGCTTCTTGATGAGCTGCAGCTTTCTGATTGTGACTCGTAAGCATGCCGGCCTAAGGGCTAAACACCTCAAGGAAATATTTTAGATTAAACAAGATTTTAAAATTAATTTAATTATAAATAAATATTATCATAAGGGAGAACGGAAAATACAAAATGAGGATTATGTCAAAACACAATGCAAACAATCAAAATATATACAACATTTGTCTTTATTAAAAAATTTATTGGAGAATATAGCTGAATAATAACTTAAAGTGATAAACTAATTAATTTAAATGTTTTGATAAATCAGTTGTTATACTATCTAATAAATCTAATAAATGTAAAATTACTATAAAAAATACTCTTAATTCAAAAATTATTGCTCTTATTTTTTATGTAATATTAATAATTAATTTTTATTCAATAAAAATAAATACTTAATTATATATATATATATATATATATATATATATATATATATATATATATATATATATATATATATATATATATATATATATATATAATCAGGATCAAATGACACCAAAGTGTTAAACTTAGTAACATGACACATCTGATAATTCTTCACCATATATCTGTATAACAAAATCTACCGTTGAATTGAAATGTATTATCATATAGAGCATCTCTATAAAATTTAACATCAATCAAAAATTATTTGATATGTCAATGAGATGCATAAGAATCAACGTCTTACAAAATTTTAACAAAACCGTTAATTTCGATTCTTCTCTTTAACAAATCAAATAATTTTTTATTGATGCTAAATTTTATAGAGATGATCTATATGATAATATATTTCAATCTAATGATAAATTTTATTATACGGATATACGGTAAAGAGTTATCGAATGTGTCATGTTATTAAGTTTGATACATTGGTGTATTTTGATCATCATAGAGTCCTTAAGTGTATTTGAGTTTGGTGTATTTTTAGTGGAATTGTAGTCATTGGTCTGATGATCTCTGTCCATCGTGAGTCTTGGTTCTTCAGATTCCATTGCTAATAGAGCGAGTTGAATAGTTGGAGGTTTTCGCAGAATTTCATCTTTAAAACTTTTAGTTACTCTCCGAAAAACGTATTCGTTCCTTTTTACCTGAGAACATTACTAAAAGTAATTCAGAGCTTTGTTTAAACTTTCTCCTTTTTCATTTTTTCCTACTTCATCAACCTTCTTTACCAAGGCATCCTTCTCATTCAAGCTTTTCAGCATATTTTGTTTTATCTCTCCAAAATAAGCAAAAATAATGTTGACTCAATGAGAGATTTTGAAGTGGAAACCTTATCCAGGTCATCCTTTAATTCTCTTCACCCTTCTTTTAGTAGCAACCACGCAAGACCAGAGGTTATAACCATATATGAAGACTATGGTTCATAAGGGATGTTTCAGCCTTCCCTTGAGGGAGAAACTTCTTCTTCATGGTCGTTAGATGCCCTTATATCAAATGTTGGAAAGAGAACAAATTGCATTGAGGTCCAAATTCCCCCTATACCTTGTCGAAAGAGGAGATACAAGTCAATCTGCAAGGGAGGGACCTTGATAGAGATTTCATTCAGATTCCTTGCGGGTTGTAGGTTGCGAGCCTAACAATGTGGAAGTGTTAGAGCATTTGAGCCTTCGACGTTGGTTGGGAGCGCCGATGTATGATTGGGTAGATGCAAAGGTTACAGGTGGTTCCTTGGTTTTGAGCACTGAGGTCACCCTTGGCGATGTTAACATTATGGTTGGTGATCCTTCGCAGTGGTCAGTCCTTCCAGTGACAGGGGATAAAAGGATATGCACCTCTTTTGATGATTGCATGGTCTCGTTTTATGAGTGTTTGCTTACAAAGATAAGACTCCGGCTACCTTTTTCTAAATTTGAGGCAATGGTCCTAAGACAATTAGAAGTTTCTCCCTCCCAGCTTCATTCGGGATCCTAGGCATACATAAGGGTCTTCCAACTATGTGATGAGCACAAGTCTTTGAAGCCTTCTCTTAATTTATTCTTTGATCTTTTTCATCTGAGGCGTACCTGCTCGGATAATTTTCATAATCAAGGGCTTCTTTACTTTCATTTGGTCCACCAGTGGTGCAACCCCTTCACTCTGGACTGGGGTGATCTTCTGGGACGTTTCATATTGGTGAAGGTTCTCGCCTCTAACATGCATTCCTCTTTCTGCTATATTCATGTTGATTCTCCTCGCTATTGTCATTTTTCGTATCCGAATTATTGGTCCAAATTTCACTTTAACCGGTCTATTTACTACTATTGTACCAAGTCATATTCTCTCTGGATGAGGTAACAATGAAGGAGGAAACGTATCCTAGTTTTAGGGGCTTGGTTATGAGGAAAGGTTCGGCCCTGGTGATGTTCCCCCTACCAAGGTGAGGAAGAAGAAAATTAACACCCATGTTATCTTGAGTGCAGTTACTCTTCTAGAGAGCAATAAGACTTTTGGTGAGAGTTTAGTCCTTTTTTACACGTGTGATTGCATTCTGCAGATAGCATGGATAAAATAAGAAAGTTGAACATGTTCTACAATCTCATCGATGCTCATAGTATCTAGGATATTGTGAATACTAGGAATTCTTCTTCTGCCCCCACTCGTGCTCCGATCCGTTCTCCTACCCCCGCTATAGAAGCTATGATTTATGTGCTCGAGGTGGATTATCTTGTTGTTGTTGCTGCCACTTAGGAATGGGAGGAACCAATCTCTCATTCGGTTTCGCCAAAGAGTTCCCGAGATGATAGACATCAATCTCCTCGGGCCGAGTGTTCTCCAAAATGGACTCAGGTTACTGAGGATGATGCTTATGGAGAGGTGACCTCTTTTATAAAGATATCATAAATTTTCTCTTCTTGAATCCCATGTACTCTTGAGGAGGTTGTTGTTGTTTCGACGTCAAATTTATTATTCGTCCAGAACCTCCCTGAGGGGGATAAGATGGATCTGGCTTCTCAGCTTGCTCATAACATGTTCAATACTGGTACCATTTCTTTTGTTTCTGTTGGATGGTATGATGTGGTGGCTCTTGTTTGTCCTTTCAATGATAGGGATACTTGGTAAGAGAGGGTTGAAGTTATGGAGCTGAAGTGCACCAACCTTTAGAAATAGCTTATTACTCTATGAAAGGAAGTTAAAGCTGCAAACTTTTTGCAAGCGTCAATGAAGATACATGGCTCCCCTTCTATCCTAGAAGCTCGCGTGACTGAATTGGAGAGCTTTCCCCGGGATGTAGAAGAGCAATACATGGTTGCTTCTGAATCTCTTGAGGAGAAGGCTCTTCAGATGGAGGAGCATTAGAAAGACACAAAGGCCTTAAAAGCTCTTTAGAACGAGGGGGTCGATCTGAAGTCGACACTCTATGATGCTCTTCAGAATACTATGTGATATGTTCTCGGAATCCGAGAATGAGTGGTGGAGCAGGAAAGGAAGTTTTGCCTTGATGTCGTGATTTCTGTTGAGGCACTGGATCCTTTTAGATATGCTCCTGGGGTGACTCGAGGAGATGGTCTCAATGCCTCGACTTGATTTTATTTTTCTTTGTAAAATTATTTCTTGCAATGTTTTCACAAACTTTTGTGCCTTGGGTGAATTAATTTTGATATTCAATGAAATATTTACTTTGGTATCTAAAGTATTGTTACCTTTAGAGCTTTGTGTCGACCTTATCTTAATCATTATCGTTAATCACGACTTGTTAGAGCTCAGGTCTTTCTCTATTTATCTGCAAGGTCTTATTATACTTTTAAAATTTAGGTCGGACCACCGGTGTTTGTCATTGATGGCTGAATATTTGTTAGGGGCACGAGAGCCTTTGTTACCTTGCTTTATGAAAGAGATAATGTGTTTGATTGTAATGAGATGGTGAAAATACCACTGTGTTCTACTACTTTTCACAATTCGGCGCACCGAATGATGTCGGCTACTATTTTTGGTTGTTGCACTCGCCCAATATTTTAGTGTTTTCCCTAACAATATACTGTTTTGTAAATTGTGTTTGGCGAATTTCTCGCTTTCCCCGAGCAATGCCTAAGATCAGAGAATTTGAAGTTTTATAGTCACATTTGTACTGCGCTTCGGGTCACAGAGGATTGTTCCCTAAGCAAGGGTATAATCATCGTCTTTACTCCCGAGGTTTGGCTCGGATCGATTTGGACGTCTATAGGCTCCCTCACAAACGCTTGGGGATTGTCTAGATCTAAAGGGTGCGCCAGCTACGCTGAAGTTCGTTTCATAGGCCTCGAATGCGAGGTGTGTGTTTGAGTTGTATAAGAGTCGCATAAATGTGTTAAGTCTGTATTCGGTATGCAGTTGGACCTATAATGTGTTTAGGTCATATCAGAATCGCATAAATGCGTTAAGTCCGTATCGGATACACAATCGGGTGTAAAGTATGTTTAAGTCGTATCAAAATCGCAGAAGCGTGTTAAGTCTGTATCAGATGCACAATGAGTTAGGAATACGCGCAAGCCATATCTGAATCGTAGAAATGTGTTAAGTCTGTATCAGAAACGTATTCATATATTTATCTTTGCTCTCTTGTTCTGAATTTTCTAGCAGAAAGAGTGACAAAGAAACACACAATAGAGGAAATTGGAGGCTTCCGCCCGATCTTCATAGAATTTGCCTTCAGACCCCGACATAAACCCTAGATTCAGACTTGTAATCCTCCTTCAGTTGTTTCACAGATTTCTTGAGGAAATTGGAGACCTTAACGAAGAGAAATTTAGGTGAAAACTATGATCGACAAAGTTAAGTGTGATGGACCTATGTGTCTGCTTCTGAATTCTCTTGATTTTGAAGGAGCCACGAGCAATGAAATTGAGTAGCGAACACAGATCTGACGAAAATATAAAAATCAGATTTTGATTTGTTTCCTGATTCAATGTTTGAGGATGTTACGAGCTGGTAAATCGAAGATTTTGATATGAACTACAAGGATCCATACCTAGAATTTCTGTGTTTGACAAACGGCGTTTGAAAAGCGAACGTAATTCTTGCAAAAATCGTAGGAATCATAAGTCATTTCCCACAGACGGCGCCATTGTTCCTTCCAGGAACCAAAAATGGATGTTTCAGCTTCACGAAGGAACAAAAAATAAAGAGAGTTTGATAATAGTGGTCTTAAACGGTGGCTCTGATCTCTTTTACAACGGCGCAGGATGGACCTGCACGGCTAGCATTCCAACGCCCAAGTCAATTCAAGATTCAAGATAAGTAAAGAGAAATTGAAGATCAGAGATTGTGTACCTTCTCTATTATATGAATCGTTTTTAAATATTGGGTCGAGTAAAATAGACTTTTGATGGATTGAGCCTTGGTCATTTGGATCTTTTGGTCGGTCCAGAACAAAAATAAACATAAGTTTACTCTCTAACATTCCACAATAAAACTACAATGTTGTTACACATTTATTTTACTTTAAATTATAATAAAATATGAAGGGTAAAAATAAGTTTTTATTAAAATAATATGACTATAAATGAAAGAAAAAATAAAAAATAAAAAATTACAAGATCAAAAGCTACTTTAAATAACTTTTGAGAAAAAACCATAAGCTAATGAAAAAAATTACAAACTATAAGTTAAAAAAAAATTATCAATTTTTTTTTAATTAACGTGAGATGAAAATTAAAAACTAAAAGCTAATTCTTTGGTCTAACCAAATAAACTCTCGATTTATAAAAACTTTGAGAATCACAAATCTGTGCATGGATGAAATTGAGGTTCTTGTAAAATGGTTTTTAGTCGAAGAAACATTGGAGATCATCGTATGAATGACTATTTTATAAGAGATCAATTTGTTATCAAACCTTTTTTTATTTCATCAAAAGCAAATTATATCAATTAAGTTGATAATAATAACAATAATAACATTTTTACCTTGAGGTGACCACATCAAGAACAATATCAATGGAAGAAGCTCAATCCACATTTTTTTTTATAAAAGTATAATTATGCATGACAACGGGGTAAGGCGGAGGAAAGTTTAAACATTACTAACCCCATGCACCTCTCTGTACTAGCCCCGTCTCCACCCATGCTCCTAATTGGGGATAACAAATGACTATCCAACCTCGCCTCAACATGGAACGGTTTTTGCACCCTCTCCCACATGTTAAAAGTAATTCATATTCAGTAGTAGTAGTAGTAGTTTTGTTAATCTTAATCTATCTAGTGTAGGTTAATGTTTTGCCTATGTTACATTATTGTTGTGTATGTAAACAAGTGTAGCTGTCAACAATGATGTGTACAGCAGGTGTGTGTAACTATTTTATGTAACTGTTTCAAAAGTAATGGAAGTTTGTTTTTCAATTCTCTCTCTTCTTCTTCCTCATCTTCTTCCTCTTGTGCACCAACAATTGGTATCTAGACCTCTGATTCAGATCCACAGGGAAACATGAGTGAACGGTGAGGCGTTGTGTGATTAATTTTGTTTCTTGAATTCATGTTGAATTTTTGACCGAAATCATAACAGAATCACATTTGTTGATTCTGCGGGATTGGAAAACACTAGTGTTTGGTGAGATCTTAGTGAATTGCCCAAGTTTGAAGATGAACGGAAACAGTAATGTGAGTATTAAGCTTCAAGTGTTCAATGGAAAAAACTGGAATCAATGGATTATTCAGATGCATGTGTTGTTTGGCACTCAAGATGTTCTTGATCTCGTCAACAATAGTTACATTCTGGTTACACTTTCGGCAAATGCAACAGATACGCAGAGGAATTCTCAGCATGATTTGAGGAAGAAGGATCACAAGGTATTGTTCTATGTTCATCAATGTGTAGATGTGAACGTGTTTGAGAAAATCATTGATTCGACAACAACGAAGGTTGCGTCGGACACACTGGTACGGTGCTACTACGGTGATGCATCAGTGAAGAAGGTGAAACTTCAGTCTCTGCGTAAGCAGTATGAGAATCTCAACATGAGGAACAATGAAAAGGTACTTAACTACATATCTAGAGTGATTTTGATCACAAATGAGATAAAGTTATGTGGAGAAACTCTCTCTGAAGAAAAGATCATTGAGAAGGTACTTAGATCTCTTACTCCTCAGTTTGATTATATTGTTGTAGAAATTTAGTATTCTAAGGATCCAGCACAATGATAATTGAAGATCTGCAAAGTAGTCTAAAGGCACAAGAGTTGCGTCTGACTGAGAGAAACTTTGAAATAGAGGTAGAGCAACAGGCTCTGAAAGCAGCTTCTGGAAAGAAATATCAAAAGCAGTCTTGGTCAGAAGGCAGGAAGAAATTTGATGGTGTTCAAAAGTCATAAACCTCAACTTCTAAAAGGCAGAAGAATGCTCAGAAGGGGAAGGAGAAGTATTACAAGAGGAAAGTTCAATGCTAGTATTGTAAGAAGTTTGGCCACTCCGTTGTTGATTGTTGGTCAAACAAGGAAAGGAAGTTAGAAGAAGCAAACATAGCCAAAGGATATTTTGATAATGAACCTATGTTATTGATGGCTTCTGAATCTCATAGTGCGTATTTGGAAGACTGGTGGTATATGGACATTGGTTGTTTAAATCACCTTACTAGAAATAAGAAATGGTTGGTTGAGTTTGACTCTGGTAAGAGGACCAAGATCAGATCTGCTGATGATAAGTATTTGAATGCTGAAGGAATGGAAAATGTTAAAGTAGTTCTGAATAATGGTAGAACTGCATTGATTCAGAATGTGTGGTATATTCCTAGCATGAAAAGCAATATGATGAGTGTAGGCCAATTAATTGAGAAAGGATTTTCAGTTACCATGAAGGACAATCTTTTGAATATGTATGACTGTAATCATAAGCTAATTAGTCTAAATAAGGAAGGAATAGAACATTCAGAGTGAATGTTAAAACTGCAGACTTTGAATGGCTTAGTGCCACAAGTATTGTGAAGGAAAGTGAGTTATGTCATAAAAGATTTGGCCATCTGAACTTCAGAAGCTTAGGATATCTGAATTCAAAGAAGTTGATATATGGAATTCCTGCAATTAAGAAGTCAGAGAAATCATGCAATGTGTGCATGAGAAGGAATCAACCAATACTAGCATTTGCAACTGAAATGCCTTCAAGAGCAAAACATGCTCTGAGTGTAGTGCATTTTCTTATGTGTGTGGACCATTTCCAGTACCTTCACTTGGAAGGAATAAATAATATGTGTCATTTGTTGATGAGTTCACAAGGATGACGTGGGTATCCCTTATAAAGTTCACACACGAGGTGTTTGCTAAATTTAAGAAATTCAAAATCAAGACTGAGAATCAGAGTGGTAAGAAGCTGAAAGTTCTCATAACTGATGGTAGAGATGAGTATAACTCTACAGAGTTCAAATTTTTTGGGAGGAGAATGAAATTAAGCATGAAGTGACTTCTTCATACATTCCTCAACACAATGGTCTTGCTGAAAAAAGAAACCGAACTTTGCTTGATATGACAAAGAGCATGCTAAAGAAGAAGAAACTCTTTTACACCTTGTGGGGAGAAATTGTTGTCGTTGCGGCATATGTGCTCAACAGGTGTCCAACCAAAAAGATGAAGGAAATTATTCCTTTAGAGAAGTGAAAGATAAGCAAAGTGTGAGTCATCTGAAGGTGTTTGGTTCTGCTTGTTACAAATATGTTCCATATTCTAAGAGAAGGAAGTTGGATGACAGAAGCAGAGTTATGTTTCTTGTAGGGTACCATAATACATGTGCTTATAAGCTCTATTGTCCTATCAATAACAAGGTTGAATTCATCAGAGATGTCATTGTGAAAGAATCAGAAGCATGTGATTGGAAAAATTCTCAATCCAACTCTTGGGAGTTAACTTCTGAAGATACTTTAGAATCTGAAGATTCTGAAGATGAGTCAAAGTCTGATAGTGACTTAGGAGAGTCTGACTTTGAAGGTGAATCTGATTTTGATCATATTTTGATGGTGATTCAGACTCTGGTGGAGATCCACTCTGAGAATATTCTAGAATTTATAGGTGGCACTTTTGGGGTTCCATCATCTGATACTTTTACAGCGTCAGAAGAAGATTCTGAACAAGTTCAGAGGACACAAAGAATCAGAAACATTCCAAGAAGGTTTGTAGAGTTTACATTACTGCAAGATACTAAAATAGACTCTGAAGGAGAAGTCATTCAACTCTGAACCAGTTAGTGTTGAAGAAGCACTCAAGAAGAAAGTGTGACTGAAGGCCATGAAATAAGAACTTGAGGCTATATAAAGAAATAAGACTTGGGAGTTGACTAAGCTTCCAAAGGGCAAGAAAAATATCGATATCATATGGGTTTTCAAGGTGAAATTGAAGCCAGATGGATCAATTGGAAAATACAAAGCAAGGTTAGTAGCAAGAGGGTTTTTTATAGAAACCTGGGTTAGACTACTTTGAGGTGTTTTCTCCTGTAGCGAGACATGAGACAATCAGACCGGTGATTGCGATAGCTGCTAACAAGAATTGACCTCTGAGGCATCTAGATGTGAAATCTGCATTTCTGAACGGTCAATTGCAAGAAAAAGTATACATGTCACAACCTCCTGGATTTATGAAAAATATTCAGAAATGGATGTTGTACAGATTACATAAAGTGTTGTATGGACTGAAACAAGCTCCTAGAGTTTGAAATCTGAAAATTGATTCATTTTTCAAACTTCAAGGTTTCATAAAGTGTGAAATGGAGTATGGCGTTTATGTTTAACATACTTCTGAAGGCAATATGATTCTGGCGTGTCTCCATGTTGATGACATATTGCTGACAGGAAGTTATTCAGATGAGATAATGAAGTTCAAGAAGGTTTTGATGAATGAGTTTGGGATGACTGATCTGGGAATATGGTATATTTTCTAGGGATGGAGATTATGTACTTTGAGAAGAGTATCATTTTGCATCAGCTGAAGTATGAATTTGAACTTCTGAAGAGATTTGAGCTACTGAATTGTAAGGCCGCATTCACACCTTCAGAAACAAATCACAAATTAGATTCTGATCTTGTGGGTGATGATGTAAATGCTACAACTTTCATGCAGTTAGTTGGCTCTCTGAGATACTTGTGTAATACCATACCTGATATTTGCCATGCAGTTGGAATGATTAGTAGGTTCATGAGTAAACCGAAGTGGTCTCATTACCAAGCTGCTGTCAGGATTCTAAGGGGACTCTGAAGTATGGAGTTTTGTTCCCTTCTGGTGAAAATGCTAATTCATAGTTGATGTGTTGCACAAACTCTGATTGGTGTGAAGACAGAGTTGACAAAAAAATACTTCTGGATATTTGTTTAAGTATCTGGGAGATCCTATTTCTTTGTGTTACAAGAAGCAACTAGTTGTTGCTTTGTCAACCTGTGAAGTTGAATACATTGCAGGTGTTGTAGCTGCATGTCAAGTTGTTTGCCTTTGAATTTACTGCAAGATCTAAAGATCAAGGTAAACAAGCCTCTGAAGCTGATGATTGATAACAAGTATGCAATCAATCTTACCAAGAACCCGGTGTTGTATGGGAGAAGTAAGCATATTAAGACTAAGTAACATTTTTTGAGAAGTCAGATTCAGAATGGAGTGCTAGAAGTTATGCATTGTAGCACCCAGAAGCAACTGACAGACGTTCTGACGAAAGCGATAAAGACTTATCAGTTTCTTCACTTGAGAGATGGAATTAGTGTTGTTAGTTTTGAATAGTTGAATATGAATTGAGGGATGATGTTATAAATAATTCATATTCAGTAATAGTAGCAGTAGTATTGATTTTCTTAAGTTTAACTTAACTAGTGTAAGTCAGCATTTTGCCTATGTGATATTATTGTTAATTATGTAAACAAATAATTATAAACAATGATATGTACAGTGGATGTGCGTAATCAATTGGTTTGAAGAAATGTAAAACTTTGTTATTTTAATTCTCTCTTCTTTCATCTTATACACCAAAACCACATGCAATCACCCATCTATTAAGCACAATTTTTTTAACTAGTCTCAATTATCTTAATTACCACACAAGTTACACCGAGAACCATTGAAACCTCTAACACACAAATTCTAAAATGTATACTATTCTCTCATTTGACTAACACGACACGTGTGTGCTAAATCTCATCCTGCTTCACACGTGTCCTATGTAAACTATAAGTCATAATTAAAGCAACCCAAAAAATAAATTACAAAGTACATAGAAATGAAATGTGAACAGCTTGAATTGATGATTGAAATAATAAAATAAATTCGAGATAGTGGGTTTATGGGTCATAGTCGAGTTAAGAGTTTAGAACACACTAGCTGAATTTTGTATATATAAGTAGGTGATGGTGCACTATCCTAACCTATTCTTCTTCTCAAGACTCTCTCAAAATAACAACTCCCTTATCCTCTCAACTTTTTATAGTATTCTCAAAAGAAAAATGGGAAGGCAACCTTGTTGTGAGAAAGTGGGATTGAAAAAAGGACCATGGACTGCTGAGGAAGACAAGAAGCTCATCACTTTCATCCTCACTAATGGTCAATGCTGCTGGAGGGCTGTCCCTAAATTGGCAGGTCTCCTTTCATTCCTCTTGCTCTTTCTTTCACCATTTTTCTTCTACACACTAATCACTTATCACTTACACCACGAAACCATATGGTTTTTTTACATTTGACTACCGTTATCTGTAATGACCGGTCATATCAGTATTACAGATAATTGCAGTCAAATGTGTTAATTGAGTATTAATCAAGTGTACATTAAAAATCTATTCTCAAAACTATATATTTAATCCTTAATATGCAAGTTTCTATAATTGGATTATGGTTAAGGTGGTTTGGTCTTTTTTCTTATTTGGCATTATTATCAGAAATAGAATAATTAGTTCAATGAATTCAAATTTTTTTTTTAAAAATGCAATTATGATATTCAACATGCAGGATTATTAAGGTGTGGAAAAAGTTGTAGACTTAGATGGACAAATTACTTGAGACCAGATTTAAAAAGAGGACTTTTATCAGAATATGAAGAGAAAATGGTGATTGATCTTCATGCTCAACTTGGGAACAGGTACTAGTTTCCACTGTTTTACTAATGACTAATTAAATTGAATAAGGTGAACCCAATAATTTTTTATTAATAGTAACCTTAATGACGACAAATGCACTTACTTAATTGAATTAATTACTTTTATAATCATGCTCATCAAGTGGTAAACAGTTTAGTATTTGGAATAAAAAAACATGGTCCCAGCTCTTACCACCAATGAGAAAGAGACGTGACAAATTTTTCTATACCATGGTTTCTATTTTTAAGATATAATAAAAATAAAAGGATAATACTTATGATTGAACTTAAAGTTGACTGAAAATGAAGTAATTTTTCTTTCTTAACTTAAATGACTTTGGAAAATGGAGCTTTTCAGTGCCTATAAAGTCATTCTTCCTTTTAAGTGATGCAACAATTACGTATGAACTTTTATATATATATATATATATATATATATATATATATATATATATATATTAAAATAATGAAATTATAAATATTCTTTTATTTAATTTGGTTAGTTATATTTTTTTAGATGGTCGAAGATTGCTTCTCATCTACCAGGAAGAACAGATAATGAGATAAAAAATCATTGGAACACTCACATAAAGAAAAAGCTCAAGAAAATGGGGATTGACCCTATCACTCACAAACCACTAATTAGTAGTACAATGAATCAAACTCAAAATCAACAACTACACCAACCGATAGAAGAAAAACAACAAAACCAACAACCTTTGACAATTGACACTGACACAAAGATTGAGAAGCAAGAGACTTCAATTGAATCATCAAGTAACATTGAAATGAAGGAAAAAGGTGAAAGTACAATAACACCCTTATTTGACACAATGGAGTTAATTGATGGATTTTGTATAGATGAGGTTCCAATGATAGAACCTAATGAGATTATAGTGTCTAATTCATCTTCATCAACCTCTTCATCGTCTACATCAAATTCAACCAATTTTCTTGAAGATCTCCAACTCCCTGATTTTGAATGGTCTAATAATGATAACAAGGAAGAGAACATTAGCAACAATTTGCCTTTTTGGGATGATGACTTTATTAGTAGCTTGAATATTTTTATTAATGATGATGGTGGTTGTGTTAATAATGGTGAAAGAAAGCAAGCATTTGATGAGATGATTGTGGATTCAGAATCTTGGGCATATAGATTGTTTTGATTTGATTTTTTCTTCATTTTACTTGTAATTTTCTCTTAAGTTTTTTTTTTTTGAAAAGGCAAAAAAAAAGTTTGTTTCTTGAGTATTTATAGAGAATAAACCATGAATGATCAATTAGGAAAAACACAAATGTTTAGCATTAAAGTTATATGTAAAGATAATGGAAATGTTTATTGGCAACTTTTGAATGTCACTTTCAATTTTAGTTAATATAAGTTGAGTTGGTAGCATAGAAAGGGGTTAGAATGTGAGATGATTAATCATGAATGTATTTTTAGTGGAGAGACCAAAGTGAGCGAGTTTGATGCATTTAGTCAATATCATTAATTTAGTGAGAGGTGTGAGACATCTATGATGTTTTAATAAATATAGACAAATATTAAAGCTACTTATTTCATTGATTTTAGTCTTGGATTGGATCCCAAAATCAAACATAATCACTAACTTACTAGTGATACAAAATTGCCATTTAAAATCTTTTAAAAGAACTCTTAAAGTTAGTTGGTTAATTAGTCCGAGTTTGGTGCATGATAATTAATTTTTATTACAAGTTATTTAAGATTTGTTGACTTTTCTCTAGTTAGAGTGATTTCGACACCGATCAAACTTTTTCAGGATGTTTTAGAATCTGATTAAAAAAAGGTAAAAAATAACACAAATTATTAGAATAAAAATACTTAAACTAGTATCATGATTAAGTGTCATCACATAATTAAAAAACAATTTCCATGTCATTTATTCAAGAACCTATTTGCCATATGTAAAATGACCTCAGCACCACTGGATACCTCAGTCTAAAATTAGAAATAATTAAGATATTATGCCTCACTTTTATTGACTTTTTTCAATTCAAACTTGGATACACCTCCAAGTAGAACATACACCAATATGGTGTAATCCACCATTGCTTTAATGATGGGCAACAAGGATGCGGAAGCAACAAACTCTGTCAAATTCATTGGACATGATCCTCTTAGCCATAAGTTAACAACTTGAGTTATAACAGATAAAATATCGTGTGTAGTAACAAAACATACTCCACACAGTGTGTCTAAAATGTATTGGACTCATAAACCATCACTACCGCATGATGCTACTTTGGGGAATAATTTATTGGATCTGAATATAATGTCAATTTTAGCCATAAGGGGGGGCTTGAAATAATAAGTTGGTCGAGATGAAGGGAGTTGGAATGTACGAGTGTTTATCATCTAAAATCTTTATTGTATCTCCATTATATGGGATCACGCTAGACGACCTACACACATTCACCGTTGATGTGAAGTGACCATCCACAACCTTTGGAAGGTATTACTTGATGTCAATGCTCACTTTTCTATCCTTGTCCTCAATATGAACTCTTACCTGACCCAAATCTTCTTTCTTAGAGTTGCCTAACACACTTTCAATTAACTTGGCAAGACGATATACATCTCTCCAAGTCTCCAAGCACCTCTAAAATATGATGTTATTACAAGGACTTGTGATTCCCATATTTTTGATATAACCTACTTTGAGGCTTAAAACCTTTACACCTTCGTTGAAGGATCCAATCAAGGGTAGCAATATTAAGATATATCGATCATAACTAGAATTCAAGACCAACAACAACAATATTCAAATCAATATCAACATCACTCAAATCAAACACATCCTTCACAATAATACTATCAAACACCTCATCAAAGACATCAACAAATATACCAGAATGATAACCAACGACAATAGCTCAAAGAGAACAGTCACCAACCTAATCAAGGGATGGACTTTCTCATGTGGAAGATACTTTTAATTAATTCATGCAAACATTGACAAATAATTTCACAATTTGCGGTTTGATCAATAGATGAGTAACAAGAACATTGAAGAATATATCATAAACTTATAAACACAAATTTGGCACCTTTCCAAATAGTTGGAAGCTAATTCTACCAACAACTATGAAGGAAATACAATTGACAATCCTAAGAATAATGAAATATGATATAGCATGAGTGCTACCAAATATAGGTTAATACGGTTTTAAAATTTAAACATTATAGAAGCTTGTCATCTAAAAAGAATGGAATAGAGAGAGGTTGTGAAGGCAGGAAAAAAAAGTTGGAGTCATTACCATAAAAGAGAATTGGGAAAATTGAGTTATGTGACAATGAGAACTAACTAGAGATTTGCACATCTGATTAATAAAATTATGGAGTTGTGATGATTGTTGGAGTCTTGGCAGGAATGAGATCGGTCATTACTCTATTTTTACGCATAATAAAATATTTGTTTGTTGTGATTATATTCCCCCAATGTTGGTGTAAGCCCTAGAGGCCAATACTTTTGGTACTTGTATCGAATTATTTATTAATAATAAAAGGCTTTTTCTTTATTACGTTTGTTTAATAAAGTCCCTGGAATAGTTAGTCTGTTTAATGTATCAAGTATGACTTAATCATGAGGTCACATTAAACATAAGGACATTATTCTTAAAGTATCCGTAGTCGAGCTTTAGTGTGAAGTGGGATAACATTAAAGCATTAAGATTATTATATTTGTAGACTGATGATCACATCTCATGGATCATGGATAAAGAGTTATCAAGTCTTAAACATAGGTATGAATATTAAGAGTAATATTTATACCGGATTGACCCGCTATGAGAATACTATATAGAAAGTTATGCAAAGTGTCATAAGTTGTTCTCATGGTGATAATGGTGTATACCACTCTTCGACCTGAAACCACTATGGACCCTAGATGTAGAGTCGAGTGCTTTATTGCTGATCCAACGTTGTCCGTAACTGGATAACCATAAAGACAGTTAATGGGTACTCCACGAAGCATGCTAAGGGACATGAGTGACCTAGATGGAATTTGCCCATCCTGCGTAACAGGATAAATGTCTATGGGCCCAATATTGAACTGGACAAGGATGACACGGTCTATGCCTTGTGTTCAATATAGACATAAGGGCAAAAGGGTAATTATACACATAATTATTATCACAGAAGGAATTGTCAGATCACTTGACATTTTCGTGTCTTGGGTAGCAGTGATGTGTTGCTAGATACCGCTCACTGTTTATTATGTTAAATGCATAATTTAATATAATTGCCAACGTCACGAAAACCTAAAGGGTCACACACAAAGGACGGATTGATGAGAGATAGAGTAACTAAGGAATACCGTAAGGTACGGTGCCCTTAAGTGAATTATAGAACATCGTAAGGTACGTTGTACTTGAGTAGAATACGAAATATGGTAAGGTACCATGGACTTAAGTGATTTTAGGCATATTATAAGAAATGGGCCAAAATACACTTAAGTGGGCCTTTTAGCTTGAAGCCCACACAAGTGGTTCTATAAATAGAACCCTTGTGCAGAAGCAAAAATTGCGGTTGCATTATTTTCGTTTTCTATCACTCTCTCTCTCTCACTCAAAGCCTTCATTCGTACCAGCTAGCACTAAGATTGAAGGAACCCGTTCGTGTGGACTGAGTAGAGACGTTGTCATCGTTCAACGTTCGTGATCGCTTCGTGGATTTGCATCAAAGGTTTTGATCGTCACAAGAGATCTGCACCAAAGGTTTCAACCGTCACAAGAGGTAAATATTCTATCACTGATCATGACCATTCGTAAGGATCTCTAAAGGAGAAAATTCTTAATTTCCGCTGCGCTTTGGGTCGCAATTCTCCTTCAGTGGTATCAGAGCCACTTACGAAACCATGAATCGGATAGGTGTTTAATTTCTGTATTAATATGATTAAAAGACAGAATGAATCAATTAATTAAACGAGTAATTAAATTTGGCATCATGAGTGTACGAGTTGGATGATTGATGTTGACTATGCTTCGGAATCCGACATTAGTATGGTGAAGCTGTCGCATCGCGCGAAAAACCGGCGGGAAAAGAAAGAAACAACAGAGCTGCCACCGTGCGTTATTTATCCCAAAAGAGGGAAAGGAAACGCTCGAAGTAAACCTAGGAAAAGAACATGGTCTCGCGACCAAAGAGAATGGGTTCGGGAGTCGGTTATGCGAAGGGAAGGTGTTAGGCACCCTACGCATCCGTAGTACTCTACGGGATCCACGCACAAAAGGAAGGAATATTGGTTGCTAAACACTGCTCAAACACACACACACTGGCTGAAAGAAACGAAAGAGACTGACTGAAACTGACTCGGCAGGATATCGTATCCTGGGCCTACTTAGTCTATCAGGCATAGACATCAGAGTCGAAGTAGTTCGGACTGGGGAAACGACACATGCTCGCTAGGATATCGCATCCTATGCATACGTATCTTCTCGGACGAGAGAAGAATCAGAGCATTCGTAGCTCGGCTGACACGCACACAAACAAACACAGGCAAAGGTGGAGCCCGACTGCCAATCACTGGACTTATGTCAGCATCCGAACCTAAACGCACACACTGGAACCCAAATGCCACTCGATGGACTTACATCGGCTTCCAAGCACACAACAACACAACAGGTTAATAGGGAGTCGGGGACTCAGCCTATAACTGTCAAACACACACAAACAGACAGACAGCAAATGCTAAGGAGTTGCGGACTCGAGCCTAGCAAAGGTCAGACAACACACACAAAAGAAAGAAAAGGCGCCCGGAGAGATCAGCTCAATCTCCTGCCTACATACTTCATCTGGTGTGAAGATCAGGGCGATGTAGTTCCCCTACGCAGGGACAAAGGATCTAGCTTAACCAGATAACAGAGGGAGACACAACACTAGGGAGACTACGACTCGAGCCTAGATGTTGTCATGCAAAGTCGTCCCTAAGTTAAGGTTTCTAGCTAAATGGCACAAGGGCCAACCTATCCTAAGCAGACACAGGAAAAAGCAAAGTCTCGATTGCAACTAGGGCAAGAGAAAGGGAAGGTCTCAATCGCAACGAGGGCGAGAGAAAAGAATTAGTGTTAGTGGTTAGTCAAACTCGGCAAGACATCGCGTCTCGTGCCTACGTATCTCATCTGAACATGAGAATCAGAGTTGCCGTAGGAAAGGAAAGGTAACCAGTCATCATCGGGATGAGCACAAAGGGTTAACTCTGCCAATGGGATGAAAGTGGGATTTTACAACTACCAGCTTGTGGGTAGAAAACCACAAAGATAGGACTTACAACTACCGGTTTGTAGGTAGAGGCCAAACGATCTGCTGAGAGACAGAGTGAGAAAAAAGGATTTACAACTACCAGCTAGTGGGTAGAAGACCGTAAAGAAAGGACTTACAGCTACCGGTTCGTAGGTAGAAGCCACAAATTCCGCTGAGGATAAGATGAATGAGTGCCGGTTAATGAGCGACTATTCATTTATGCCCCGGGAAGTACAGGAGACAACAGAAAGCCAATTTAGGATTGATCCAAAAAGGCAGACTGAAACAAGACTCATCCTAATGAGGAAAGAACTCAATAGGGAAAACCCATCCCGTGTAGGGAGGGAACGGAAGCAACCGTCATCCACGAGGATGTATCTCAGTGGGGAAATGGCAGGAAAGGATAGACACTTTCTACTTAAGGGGCAGACTCTACATGGAGAGATCAGACACACCCATATTTGCTTGAGGAAAATCTACTGGAAAGATTTGTATTACCAAATAGCAGGAGGTAACAATCAACAGATACCCGGCAACAGCTGCAACATGAGTACCTGAGTGCTATGATTATGCATGTATGTTTTATACCTAAAATGTATGATGAATGTTGACAAACAGACATGTTCAACATGCAGGTCCAGGAATCAATCATCCGGAGAGAAAACCAAAGTCACCATCCTGCAGGGGAGGAAGAGCCACAAGAGGCTTCCGGAGGGATCGTCGGTCACAACCGGAGAACAGAGTTCAACATGCAGGCGTATGCGCCGCAACAACTTGCGCTGGGAATCAGGGAGACCAAGAAGCAACCAGATCTCTGATGAGGATACATAGGCATTGAGAGAGCTCATCATGCCAACAACTCCGCTGAGGGATCCATCTGAGGGAATGCCGGATTATGGGGATGTCGATCCTCCAAATACTGCATCTTCAAAGAAAAACACCCAGGCTGGTGGAGAGGAAGACTGCCCTGGTGGAGAGGCGAAAGTTGAAGTCTTCAGTAAACACTCTGCTAGGGGAGCTGCCCCACAATAATGTCCGAAACAGCAAACTTGCTGGGGATGCCCCACGATAGGGCTCAAACAGCACTCTACTGGGGATGCCCCACAATAGAGCTAACAGGGATTTGGAGGAAGAATCTGTCCAATCGGGAACATGAAGATAAACAACTTCAAACAACACTGCATCGGGCAGATTCACTGAGGAGAGACCATACGAGGTTCTGCAAGATAAAGATACAGTCATGCTCGAGATACGATCAATTGTCTTACCTGTTGGTAATCATACCACCCCCGGGAGAGCACTGTGGGTCTCCTAAGTATCCTTCCATCATCGTGAATGTTCACTTTGTTTAAGAACAATTTTGTGAAAAATTTGTTTATTTTGAAAACAATGATACTTTATCATTTAAAACATGCAAAACATTTGTTGAGTTAAAACAAATAAGAGTGCAAACAATTGGCTAAAAGCTCAAATTGATGTGATGGAATGGTAGTCTGCAAAGGGCGAGACTCCATAGATCTGCACAAGTTTGAAATCGGTGATATATATTGGAGAGGGCTACATTGAACATAATGACCTTTCCTCTACCATTCCGAACTTTCGATGTATTCGGAGCTTCAGTCGACGACGAATCGAGAATCCCTGACGGATGACAGATATAGAGCACAGTCTTGTCAAGATGCAGTTACTTGCCAAATCCCTAATTTTTGCCTAGATTGCCCCAGTGTGAGGTGTTCAATCTAGCGGGATGCGAATTCTTTTCTTTCAATGTCTCTAACTTTTGCCTGGATCGCCCTTTCGGGTTTTCAATCCACCGAGACGCTCCTTTTTGCCTAAGTCGCCCTTTGGGGTGTTCGACTTAGCGAGCTTTTGATTTTTTTTTTTGTTTTAGGCGAAGTATTTCTTGACTGCATCGAATTTCACAGGACGAGTGAACTTCTTCATCCATTGCTGTAAGTGTCAAAGCACTGCCTGAAGAGGCTCTTTTGAAAACATATGGACTTTCATAGCTTGGAGTCCACTTGCCCCTGGAATCGGGCACGAAAGACAGGACTTTCTTGAGCACAAGGTCCCTCGGAACACACGAGGCTTGACCTTCTTGTTGAATGCTTTTTCACTCTCTGCTGATATAACTTGACCATGACACATGGCAGTTGATCTCTTTTTTTCGATCGAATTCAGCATCAGTCAACTTGGGACTTTGAGGGTGCTATCTTTCTTTTGTTTTTTTTTTCTTTTTCTTTCTTTTGATTTCTTTTGATTTTGATTGATTTCTTCTTTTTTGATTTTGCACCCTCCTCTTTTTTTTTCTTTCTCTTTTTTGATAATGCCCCAGTTGGCTGTTCTGCTGATTCTCGAGATGCAGCTGAGTGATCTTCTTTTCTTGCTCAAGAAGTCGGGAAATCTCGTCAGGAATCCCTTCAACATCATCTTCGTCCGCTTCGAATACAGGGAATTCAAAATTGGGAGATGACGTCCGATCACTATGTTCAATGGGTTTAAGAAACAACCTGCATAAAGATTTTGATATGAAAAGCTCTTTGAAAATCAAACAAGACAATCGTTATGCAGATGAAAAGATTGCTTTTATTCTTGTTTTTTAAGGTTTTTTGTGATCACCAATTTCATGCAAAAGTGAAAAGGGAAAACAATTGGAAAAACAAATGTTTTAACACGAATTATTTGAATGAAAATATCATTGCACAAAATGTTGCCAACAATGTCATCACTTCTCCTTTT
This sequence comes from Lathyrus oleraceus, assembly GCF_024323335.1. Taxonomy (NCBI): domain Eukaryota; kingdom Viridiplantae; phylum Streptophyta; class Magnoliopsida; order Fabales; family Fabaceae; genus Lathyrus; species Lathyrus oleraceus. The sequence continues at coordinate 114,022,479 of NC_066580.1, forward strand.
GGCATGGGAGAAGGGTTTTTAAACAAAGTGATTGTTACTCTGACTTATGAACAACTGTAGGAAAGCCCACAGTGACCCAATTGTGATAGATCCCATCGGGGACGACAACTGTCAGTATTTCTTGCATCAGCAGCTTCTGCTTTCCGAACAACCCTTCTGAAGAAAAGTCGGCGCCAGCCCAGGACTTGTTATCTTCAAACTTGATTAGCATTGGGACCTAAGTCTTCCAAAATCAGGATACCTGACCTCACAAGGTCTTGAACCTTCACCTTCAGCTGGAAACAACTGTCCACATCATGACCAGGAGCACCCGAGTGATACACACAATGCTGTTCAGGCCTATACCACCACCGAGGGTTGACGGGTATGGGCGGCGGGTCTCTAGGAGTGATCAAGTTCCGCTCTATCAGAGTGGGATACAGTTCGGCGTAGGACATGGGGATTGGATCGAAAATGATCTTCTTCCTCTCATTACTCGCACTGGCTTGATTATCATTCTGAGGTTGGGAAGCCTGCTGCTGAGGACGATGTTGCTGACGCTGATGCTGCTGAGCTGGTCTTCTCTGTTGCTGTTGGGTTGAGTGGCTGGAATAGTTACAGCAGCAACTTGCCGATATTGTCCTCTGTTTGCACTCCTCCGACGGTGCACAGCATTTGTTTCACTTTCTCCCCTTTTGGGTGCCCCATAGTATGTCTTCTTAGAACCGGAAGAACTTGAAGCACCAGGATGGCGAACCGGAGCGCGGGTTGCTCTGACATTAACAGTCTCCGCAGCAAGAGGCTGTTCACTGATTCTGATCCCCCTTAATTCATCACCCACATCAAAATTACTAGCGGGAGCGGCAGCAACAACATTATCATCCACAGGAACACCCACTGGTGAAGCACGGTTGGCAGTTGGAATCACAGCTTCCAGTCTCTGGGCTAAGGCACGCAACTCCTCTTGCCCCTGAACAACTCCTTGCATTGTTGTCATGAACTGGGCCACGTTTGCCCTCATCTCAGCCAACTCTGCTTGAACCTGATCCATAATCCTCTGATGATTGAGTCTGGTTGAGTACCGATGCGGTCGGCGGTCAGCAATCCTGTCTCAGTCAAGAACCGAAGTGAGAAGTCTTGTCCCCAAACATGTCTGCAATGCAAGGATGATATGTGCATGATATGCATGATGCGGATGCTATTTTATCATGAATGATCCTGAAAAGGATATGTGTATGCGAGTTAACTTTTTTTCTTTTTTTTTTGCACTATTATTTTTTGAAAATAAACATGTTATGATGCAAATGATGCAACATGACTGGTCAGGCTGGGCGTCTCAAGGCACAGGGTCAGAACTTCGGCTTGAACTCTGATCACAACCATCTGAAACCCAAAGTCAATCTGATCAACTGGCATCTGAACCCATGTCTGGAGAACTGAGTCACCATCTGAGCGAGTACCCCCAAATTCAGCCCAGGGATCCGAAATAAACGGAACCCTCTGATCAATACCAGGGTCAAACCTCCGGCGTCCAGAAATATAACTCGTAGTCACTATCAGTACCAGGAGTCACCAACAGAACTGAGTCACCAACGGTACCTGTAATGAATAACCCTTCCCCACTCACGGGTGTAGTCTAGGCCAGGGTAAAGCTGAGAGAAACGCAGCATAAATAACCTTTCGCAGAATATCATCCTGTGCACACCCGATGTATGCACCGATAATATCCCACCAGGGTCTGAACTGCTCGTGATATCAATGTTCCGCTAAGTGGCGCCATACCACCCGCTTCCCATGAATCACTCTATTCCTAATCATCCTAGATTTTCACTCATGGTCTGGGTATTGGACCTTTTACCTCAACTGACTTCCCCCCCACACAGAGAAAAACAGACAGCCAGCCAGTAATGAATAATGAATATGAAATGCAAACATCAATGCACACCATCAATGCAAACAATAAATGTACATATATACAATGAATGCAATAAAATACAACAAGCAGAAAGCAACCAAAACCCTAATCCTAGAGAGCGCTAGGAGAGACTCGCTCAGGGAAGATGGACCAGCATAGGTCAACTTCTCTACGTCCCCAGCAGAGTCGCCAGCTGTCGCATCGCGCGAAAAACCGGCGGGAAAAGAAAGAAACAACAGAGCCGCCACCGTGCGTTATTTATCCCAAAAGAGGGAAAGGAAACGCTCGAAGTAAACCTAGGAAAAGAACATGGTCTCGCGACCAAAGAGAATGGGTTCGGGAGTCGGTTATGCGAAGGGAAGGTGTTAGGCACCCTACGCATCCGTAGTACTCTACGGGATCCACGCACAAAAGGAAGGAATATTGGTTGCTAAACACTGCTCAAACACACACACACTGGCTGAAAGAAACGAATGAGACTGACTGAAACTGACTCGGCAGGATATCGTATCCTGGGCCTACTTAGTCTATCAGGCATAGACATCAGAGTCGAAGTAGTTCGGACTGGGGAAACGACACATGCTCGCTAGGATATCGCATCCTATGCATACGTATCTTCTCGGACGAGAGAAGAATCAGAGCATTCGTAGCTCGGCTGACACGCACACAAACAAACACAGGCAAAGGTGGAGCCCGACTGCCAATCACTGGACTTATGTCAGCATCCGAACCTAAACGCACACACTGGAACCCAAATGCCACTCGATGGACTTACATCGGCTTCCAAGCACACAACAACACAACAGGTTAATAGGGAGTCGGGGACTCAGCCTATAACTGTCAAACACACACAAACAGACAGACAGCAAATGCTAAGGAGTTGCGGACTCGAGCCTAGCAAAGGTCAGACAACACACACAAAAGAAAGAAAAGGCGCCCGGAGAGATCAGCTCAATCTCCTGCCTACATACTTCATCTGGTGTGAAGATCAGGGCGATGTAGTTCCCCTACGCAGGGACAAAGGATCTAGCTTAACCAGATAACAGAGGGAGACACAACACTAGGGAGACTACGACTCGAGCCTAGATGTTGTCATGCAAAGTCGTCCCTAAGTTAAGGTTTCTAGCTAAATGGCACAAGGGCCAACCTATCCTAAGCAGACACAGGAAAAAGCAAAGTCTCGATTGCAACTAGGGCAAGAGAAAGGGAAGGTCTCAATCGCAACGAGGGCGAGAGAAAAGAATTAGTGTTAGTGGTTAGTCAAACTCGGCAAGACATCGCGTCTCGTGCCTACGTATCTCATCTGAACATGAGAATCAGAGTTGCCGTAGTTCGGCCGGCAGGGAAAAAAGGCTCGATCGCAACGAGGGCGAGAGAAAGGATCGCAACGAGGGCGAGAGAAAGGATCGCAACGAGGGCGAAAGCAAGCAAGGATTAGCTGTTAGTCGTTAGTCAAACTCGGCAAGACATCGCGTCTCGTGCCTACGTATCTCACCTGAACGTGAGAATCAGAGTTGCCGTAGTTCGGCCGGCAGGGAAAAAAGGCTCGATCGCAACGAGGGCGAGAGAAAGGATCGCAACGAGGGCGAGAGAAAGGATCGCAACGAGGGCGAAAGCAAGCAAGGATTAGCTGTTAGTCGTTAGTCAAACTCGGCAAGACGTCGCGTCTCGTGCCTACGTATCTCATCTGAACATGAGAATCAGAGTTGCCGTAGTTCGGCCGAACAGCTCTAAGCATGGCTCACACAAGGGTTAAGCCACACAGACTTGACTTGCACAGGAAGCAAGTCAAGCACAACCTACCTTGCACAAGGGCAAGTCTAAGCTAAACCTAAAGAGGCAAAGCAAACAGGCAATCACAAAAAGCACACTCTATATGCATACAAGAGGCTCAAGCAAAAGGTTAGGCACTAGGGCCAACTGGAATAGGGTAAGTGTTGCTCTTAACCTTACCATTGAGAGGCTAAGGTGAAGCAGATGAATAGGAGATGAGGGGTGTGCCTCATTGCTTCTATCCCTAATCAGGGAGAGCATCAAATAATAGAAAGTGGGGGAGTTCAGAAAGATGGAACTCTTTCCCCATTATTGACTCGATAGATCTTGGGTTTTTATCTCGATGCTTCAACCATGTAATGGGAGCAAAGAGAGGACACACTGAATAGTGGGGGATAGGCTACTTATCCCTACCTTCCACCAATTGCCTTACTTGAAGGACTTTTCCTGCTTGGGACAATTTTAAACAGACACAGGCATTGCCTCTTAAGGAGGACTTCAGACAGTTTGCCCGGTCAAATAACAGACCGGGTCTCCAGACTACATGAAGAGAGAGTAATTATACCTCAAAAGCAATTGCTAAATAGCAAAGCAAGCAACTAAAGCAACTAAAGTGTACCTGAAAAAGTCAAACTTATTAGTAAACAAGTCAACAGTTCAAAGCAAAAGGAAATGAATAAACAGTCAACCACAGAAGGTCAACTGTGCAAAGCAAGACTCAAACACATGAGTCAAACCTACAAAACAAAGGTTAGTACATGATATGTAATCAAAACCAATCACATTTGTACGATCTCAATGGCAATGGTGCTCAACCTGAAACAGGAACTCAATAGTAAGTCCAAAGGACCACTAGGGCTAGCCTAGGGTCAAAGATGAAAGAAAAAAGTCAAGGCAGCAAGGAAAAGTCAACTCAAAGTCAAAGTCAACCAATTAGAAAGCAATCACAATTGGGCCCACATTCAAATCATGCATTTATATCATTTTATGCACAAAGGGATACAAATCATGGCAAAGAAAGCATACAAAAAGTCAACAGCATGACTTCATTCAAAAGTCAACTCAAGCAATCTCAAAAATCATGAAATAAATCACATTCAATCCTAACATCTAACATGGCATGCATGTAAAATTTCATGGCATTTGAATGAGAGGAAGGCAGTCAATTAAAATCATGAAGTCAACACCATTTCAAGTAAGCATAATGAAAGTCAACAAGCATGGGTCAACTTCAAAAAATCATATCAAATTGAAAACAGAAGAGAAATGAATGAGATTAACACCAATGCAAAGCTTGAGATGTCTAGTTATCACATATGAAATTTCATGGTCATACAATAAGATTTGAGAATTTCACCAAAGATATGGCAATGTGCATCACAAAAAGTCAACAAATGACTAAGCATGGAAGAAAATTCTCACATAAAATGGAAAACAGCAAGATAAATTCCAAGAAAATTCATACATGAATTAGACATACAAAGGATCATTCATGCAAAAAATGGGGTCAATTGGATGTAGGGAAGTATGTGAACAAAATTAGGGAAAATGCATGATCATGGTATAGCAACAAATGTAACACATGACTTCAAAAAATCATATCCAGCAAACCACAAATTGGAAATCCACAAACTTTATACCAAAACAAAGGTCAATGTGTCTAGTTTCTCCACAAAAAATTTCAAGCTCATTGGATGCAACATGAGTATTTCACAAAAGAAATGGTAAGATGTATCATTATTGCATACATGTTGGGAAAACAATTATCATTTAAAATCCAGCCACTGAAAAATTAATTAAAATTCACAATAAAATAGAGGACACATTCATGAACATGAGGAAAAAATTTCAAGATTTTTGGATGAAATGTGAAAGAGAAATAAATTGTGGAAGTTGGATGAAATTATGGATGCAATATGAACAAAATAGCATGAACTAGTGGTCAAACCAAGGTCAACCGTGGCAAATGTGTAATTCTGAGCTCACTAATCAAAGCTGTGCGTTTTGGCAAGGCAAAACGAAATGTTTTCATTGGTCCTCAGCCAATGAAACAGTGATCTTGCCAATCATCTCAAATTTTCTGGTTTTCACATAAACCCTTGGGGTTTCCAACATGGCAAAGGCATTGGCAACAACAGCAGCACACAAACTCAACCAGCAACAACATTCATCAACCAATGTCCATCATCATATCGAAATTTAAACATGGTAAACAGCAGGGGAGTGATACAAACATGTTCATGCATACCTAGCTAGCAACAAACCAACACACATTCATGCAAAATTTGGGCAATTTCATCATAACAGCAGCAGGGCATTCATGATATCTCCAACATTCAACATTAATCATGAAATTCAAAAAACATCAGGCAGAAACAGGGCATTGGTGTAGTAACCTTCATGCAACCTCAAGCAAACATCATGACAGTAGTAATGCTCTTCAATGCAAATATATTATACACAACAAAACCAAGACAAACATGAGAGACTTCTAGGCATGAGTTTAAAGTTTAAACACAACAGCAGGGTATATGCAGCAATGGTATGTCAAATTCAATAGCAGACCAAACACAATGTAATAGCATAGCCATGAAATCAATCACATAATCACAAGCAATAACATCAGCCAAACTTGTGCATACATAAAGTCATGATTTATGGAAAGGACCAGGGTTTCAACTACAGCAGCATGCACCATCATTATTCAAACAGCAATCACCAAATCATGAACAACATCATCCAACAATAAAATATGGCCATGAGCATTTATCATCATGCAATCCTAGCTAACAGCAAGACAACATAAGCATGAGGAATTTTTCTGGACAAATCCATGATTCAAGCATAACAGCAGGGCATTAGCAGCATCAATTTCATGGTTCATCAATCATCATGTCATCATCATTATAACACAAAATTTGAGCAAGCAATCACAACAGCAGGGTATATGAAATACTTCATGCAACATGAGTAACAACAATAGCCAATCCTCATAAGAACAAGATTTCTGTAAAAAGCCAGCATCAATTTCAGTAGCATTCATCAATTCAACTCCATGGTTCAACAATCATCCAATAAGTTTTCGAGCAAAAACACACAAGGGCATGGCATAATGACCATCAAGCAATATCAATCATCAACCAAACAAGCATTAGCCATGAGAAAAATCTGGACAGAATTAGGGTTTCAAGATAACAGCATGATCATCATCTTCATGTAAGCATGAAAAATCAAAATGCTCAGAAATGCAAACTAAACACACTAATAGCTTCAACACACACCAGGCAACAAGAAAATAGCAATGGTCTTCATTGAATCCACCACAAATGAGCAAATCGAAGGAACATAACTTCAAGCATGAAAAAAGAAAACCATGTTTCTCTCAGCATAACCAAATCATTTCAAGCAAATGAACATTCATTAGAATCAGCATCATGTAATCTATCTAAAGCATATCATGGCATGGTAAAAGAAGGAGGTCGAATTGCTTACTTGTTTTTGAAGACAATGTGAAACAGGGTTGTGTTGAGTGATTCAGAGCAAAACAGATGACGACACAGCTACTAAATGATGGATGATGGAGCTTTTTCACCTTAAGAATACCTGGAACTCTTCACAGCTCGAAATGCCATTAGTGGTTCTTGAAGGAAACAGAGCAACAGGCCATGCTACAGTTGAGGTTTGGTGGTTCAAAGGGGCTCCAAAGATGGTCCAGATGAAGGAATGATGGAGAAGGGCTCGAGGGTTTTTATTGTTTTGCTCTGAAAATCTCAATCTGCAAAATTGCAAGAAGGAGAGGATATGTATTTTCTGTGTGGTGGCTGTCAAGAACTAGGGTAGAAATGTGACAGAAGAAAGCTTATAAGGGTCTGTTTATCCTCCTTAATCCATGTTGTAAGCTAGTTTAATGTTAATGCTCTCATTTGCAAAGTTGCTAAACTTGAGCATGTGGAAATGGGGGTGTAGTGGCTGCACGATTTTGGGCTTTGGCAAGGCTGGAAACAGACCAAGTTTTGCTGTTTTGGTTGTACACCTGAAAAGCTGTACTGGTTTTGCTTTTTGAAACTTAATGCATTTGCCAAGTTTGTGCAGAAAATGGAAATGGAGGTGTATTTGTCTGCACGAATTTGGGCTTGAAAGGCTGCTAGTGGCTTTTGCTTGTGCTGTTTTATGTTGCTGAAGGTTTGCTGTCCTTGTTGTACTCTCTTAAAGCCAATTGCCATTTTTTCAAGTTTTTGCATTTTGGTCACAATGATGGTGTAATGGTGGTATGGCTATGATTTTAGGCTTGGAGCAAATCACAAATGATATATGGAACATTTCCCAATTGGCCAAATCAAGAAAAAGTTAAAGAATCAAAAAGTCAAAGTTTGGTCAAACTTTGAATTTAAATGAAAAAGGTCCAAAAATGCCATTTTGATTGGCAAGGTTTTAGGTCATGAAATTTATATTTTTGGAAAGAGGATGAAAAATGTGGTTTGTAGGAAAAAACCCCACCAAATTTGGCCTTATGGTTTGGGAGATATGGCCCTTTGAAGTTCAAAAATTGATGAAAATGATTTGATCATATCTTGACAACCACACATGGGATTTGAGAGTTCTTGGACTTTTTGAAAATGGGAGAATACGATCTTCAACTTTCATGTTGGGCAAAAATTCATTTGAAGCTTGTATCATGATGTAAGTTGAGGATCAAGAAGTTTCTATTTTTGGCAGTTGAAATTACAGGTCCAGTTTCTATTTTGGGAAATTTTCTGATTGGCTTCAAATTCTTCCATGATGTTAATTGCCATGACATATGAGGCCTATTAGGACATGAATAAGCTCTCTCAAACCGTTTCCATCCACCAGAACCAAAGAATCAACCACAGTTGACCAACCTTGACTTTTCTAGGGTTTTGGACTTGACTGTGCACTTCTGATGAATTCCAAACCCTAGTTCCTTGATATCTTGACTTCAAATGATGTTCCAAAACATATGGACTCTCGATTATTGACCATGGTGCCCAAATTCCACAAGAATGGCCACCATCCACTGCTTTGACTGATTGTTGACTTTCTAGGGTTTTTGCCTGGCTATGCATTGACTGCTGACCTCTGAGCCTTCCACCCTTGACTTGAACACTTCAAATAGTCCCCCAAGTCATGTGAACTTGTTGGACAAACCCTAGGGCTTTGATTCCTTGAGAAACACCTTTGCTTGATTGGTGGACTGGTCTCCTGATCAGTTTGACCTAATTCTTGCTTGCTTGCTCTTGAGGCAACTGGGGACAATGCAAATGCTATGCAATGGACTATGATATGCTATGACCTAATATGAAATGGTATGTATAATGATAGGTGCAAATTTGAGGTGCTACAGCTGCCCCTATTCAATCAGCTGGGAACCCGAACGGATGATAGCAATGGCTGTCAGACTTTCAGGGTAGACAGGGATTGAATACCAAAGAACCGTAGAAATTTGCACCGACTGGATATAATACAAGAATGCCTGTCAGGATCGGCAAAAAAACAGTTTTGAAAGAACAGTCCGTCTGGAACGGAAAAGAAATCGGCCTGAATACCGAAACAGAAACGTCGATCTGGATACCAAAATAAATGGTAACACAGGGATAACCAATGCCTGAGCGTCGTAAGTACATCGACCTGATCGTCGGAAACTTCTTCGGTCTGAATACCCGGAAAAACAAGTGCATCAACCTGATCGTCGGAAACTTCTTCGGTCTGAATACCGGAAAAAACAAGTGCATCAACCTGATCGTCGGAAACTTCTTCGGTCTGAATACCGGAAAAAACATAAGTACATCGACCTGATCGTCGGAAACTTCTTCGGTCTGAATACCGGAAAAAACATAAGTACATCGACCTGATCGTCGGAAACTTCTTCGGTCTGAATACCCGGAAAAACAAGTGCATCAACCTGATCGTCGGAAACTTCTTCGGTCTGAATACCCGGAAAACATAAGTACATCAACCTGATCGTCGGAAACTTCTTCGGTCTGAATACCGGAAAAAACAAGTGCATCAACCTGATCGTCGGAAACTTCTTCGGTCTGAATACCCGGAAAAACAAGTGCATCAACCTGATCGTCGGAAACTTCTTCGGTCTGAATACCGGAAAAAACAAGTGCATCAACCTGATCGTCGGAAACTTCTTCGGTCTGAATACCGGAAAAAACATAAGTACATCGACCTGATCGTCGGAAACTTCTTCGGTCTGAATACCCGGAAAACATAAGTACATCAACCTGATCGTCGGAAACTTCTTCGGTCTGAATACCGGAAAAAACAAGTGCATCAACCTGATCGTCGGAAACTTCTTCGGTCTGAATACCGGGAAAACAAGTGCATCAACCTGATCGTCGGAAACTTCTTCGGTCTGAACACCCGGAAAACGTAAGTACATCAACCTGATCGTCGGAAACTTCTTCGGTCTGAACACCGGGAAAACATATAAGTCATATTATCTATAGTCGTCAAAACGTAGATAATACACTCGCATGGAAGATTATCCATAACCAATTTGTAGGTGGAAAACCATAGAAAAGTAATCAGTCATTGATAGGATGAGCGCAAAGGGCTAACTCCACCAAGGGGATGAAAGTGGGATTTTACAACTACCAACTAGTAGGTAGAAAACCACGACAATAGGACTTACAACTACCGGTTTGTAGGTAGAGGCCAAAGGAAAGGTAACCAGTCATCATCGGGATGAGCACAAAGGGTTAACTCTGCCAATGGGATGAAAGTGGGATTTTACAACTACCAGCTTGTGGGTAGAAAACCACAAAGATAGGACTTACAACTACCGGTTTGTAGGTAGAGGCCAAACGATCTGCTGAGAGACAGAGTGAGAAAAAAGGATTTACAACTACCAGCTAGTGGGTAGAAGACCGTAAAGAAAGGACTTACAGCTACCGGTTCGTAGGTAGAAGCCACAAATTCCACTGAGGATAAGATGAATGAGTGCCGGTTAATGAGCGACTATTCATTTATGCCCCGGGAAGTACAGGAGACAACAGAAAGCCAATTTAGGATTGATCCAAAAAGGCAGACTGAAACAAGACTCATCCTAATGAGGAAAGAACTCAATAGGGAAAACCCATCCCGTGTAGGGAGGGAACGGAAGCAACCGTCATCCACGAGGATGTATCTCAGTGGGGAAATGGCAGGAAAGGATAGACACTTTCTGCTTAAGGGGCAGACTCTACATGGAGAGATCAGACACACCCATATTTGCTTGAGGAAAATCTACTGGAAAGATTTGTATTACCAAATAGCAGGAGGTAACAATCAACAGATACCCGGCAACAGCTGCAACATGAGTACCTGAGTGCTATGATTATGCATGTATGTTTTATACCTAAAATGTATGATGAATGTTGACAAACAGACATGTTCAACATGCAGGTCCAGGAATCAATCATCCGGAGAGAAAACCAAAGTCACCATCCTGCAGGGGAGGAAGAGCCACAAGAGGCTTCCGGAGGGATCGTCGGTCACAACCGGAGAACAGAGTTCAACATGCAGGCGTATGCGCCGCAACAACTTGCGCTGGGAATCAGGGAGACCAAGAAGCAACCAGATCTCTGATGAGGATACATAGGCATTGAGAGAGCTCATCATGCCAACAACTCCGCTGAGGGATCCATCTGAGGGAATGCCGGATTATGGGGATGTCGATCCTCCAAATACTGCATCTTCAAAGAAAAACACCCAGGCTGGTGGAGAGGAAGACTGCCCTGGTGGAGAGGCGAAAGTTGAAGTCTTCAGTAAACACTCTGCTAGGGGAGCTGCCCCACAATAATGTCCGAAACAGCAAACTTGCTGGGGATGCCCCACGATAGGGCTCAAACAGCACTCTACTGGGGATGCCCCACAATAGAGCTAACATGGATTTGGAGGAAGAATCTGTCCAATCGGGAACATGAAGATAAACAACTTCAAACAACACTGCATCGGGCAGATTCACTGAGGAGAGACCATACGAGGTTCTGCAAGATAAAGATACAGTCATGCTCGAGATACGATCAATTGTCTTACCTGTTGGTAATCATACCACCCCCGGGAGAGCACTGTGGGTCTCCTAAGTATCCTTCCATCATCGTGAATGTTCACTTTGTTTAAGAACAATTTTGTGAAAAATTTGTTTATTTTGAAAACAATGATACTTTATCATTTAAAACATGCAAAACATTTGTTGAGTTAAAACAAATAAGAGTGCAAACAATTGGCTAAAAGCTCAAATTGATGTGATGGAATGGTAGTCTGCAAAGGGCGAGACTCCATAGATCTGCACAAGTTTGAAATCGGTGATATATATTGGAGAGGGCTACATTGAACATAATGACCTTTCCTCTACCATTCCGAACTTTCGATGTATTCGGAGCTTCAGTCGACGACGAATCGAGAATCCCTGACGGATGACAGATATAGAGCACAGTCTTGTCAAGATGCAGTTACTTGCCAAATCCCTAATTTTTGCCTAGATTGCCCCAGTGTGAGGTGTTCAATCTAGCGGGATGCGAATTCTTTTCTTTCAATGTCTCTAACTTTTGCCTGGATCGCCCTTTCGGGTTTTCAATCCACCGAGACGCTCCTTTTTGCCTAAGTCGCCCTTTGGGGTGTTCGACTTAGCGAGCTTTTGATTTTTTTTTTTGTTTTAGGCGAAGTATTTCTTGACTGCATCGAATTTCACAGGACGAGTGAACTTCTTCATCCATTGCTGTAAGTGTCAAAGCACTGCCTGAAGAGGCTCTTTTGAAAACATATGGACTTTCATAGCTTGGAGTCCACTTGCCCCTGGAATCGGGCACGAAAGACAGGACTTTCTTGAGCACAAGGTCCCTCGGAACACACGAGGCTTGACCTTCTTGTTGAATGCTTTTTCACTCTCTGCTGATATAACTTGACCATGACACATGGCAGTTGATCTCTTCTTTTCGATCGAATTCAGCATCAGTCAACTTGGGACTTTGAGGGTGCTATCTTTCTTTTGTTTTTTTTTTCTTTTTCTTTCTTTTGATTTCTTTTGATTTTGATTGATTTCTTCTTTTTTGATTTTGCACCCTCCTCTTTTTTTTTCTTTCTCTTTTTTGATAATGCCCCAGTTGGCTGTTCTGCTGATTCTCGAGATGCAGCTGAGTGATCTTCTTTTCTTGCTCAAGAAGTCGGGAAATCTCGTCAGGAATCCCTTCAACATCATCTTCGTCCGCTTCGAATACAGGGAATTCAAAATTGGGAGATGACGTCCGATCACTATGTTCAATGGGTTTAAGAAACAACCTGCATAAAGATTTTGATATGAAAAGCTCTTTGAAAATCAAACAAGACAATCGTTATGCAGATGAAAAGATTGCTTTTATTCTTGTTTTTTAAGGTTTTTTGTGATCACCAATTTCATGCAAAAGTGAAAAGGGAAAACAATTGGAAAAACAAATGTTTTAACACGAATTATTTGAATGAAAATATCATTGCACAAAATGTTGCCAACAATGTCATCACTTCTCCTTTTGGCATGGGAGAAGGGTTTTTAAACAAAGTGATTGTTACTCTGACTTATGAACAACTGTAGGAAAGCCCACAGTGACCCAATTGTGATAGATCCCATCGGGGACGACAACTGTTAGTATTTCTTGCATCAGCAGCTTCTGCTTTCCGAACAACCCTTCTGAAGAAAAGTCGGCGCCAGCCCAGGACTTGTTATCTTCAAACTTGATTAGCATTGGGACCTAAGTCTTCCAAAATCAGGATACCTGACCTCACAAGGTCTTGAACCTTCACCTTCAGCTGGAAACAACTGTCCACATCATGACCAGGAGCACCCGAGTGATACACACAATGCTGTTCAGGCCTATACCACCACCGAGGGTTGACGGGTATGGGCGGCGGGTCTCTAGGAGTGATCAAGTTCCGCTCTATCAGAGTGGGATACAGTTCGGCGTAGGACATGGGGATTGGATCGAAAATGATCTTCTTCCTCTCATTACTCGCACTGGCTTGATTATCATTCTGAGGTTGGGAAGCCTGCTGCTGAGGACGATGTTGCTGACGCTGATGCTGCTGAGCTGGTCTTCTCTGTTGCTGTTGGGTTGAGTGGCTGGAATAGTTACAGCAGCAACTTGCCGATATTGTCCTCTGTTTGCACTCCTCCGACGGTGCACAGCATTTGTTTCACTTTCTCCCCTTTTGGGTGCCCCATAGTATGTCTTCTTAGAACCGGAAGAACTTGAAGCACCAGGATGGCGAACCGGAGCGCGGGTTGCTCTGACATTAACAGTCTCCGCAGCAAGAGGCTGTTCACTGATTCTGATCCCCCTTAATTCATCACCCACATCAAAATTACTAGCGGGAGCGGCAGCAACAACATTATCATCCACAGGAACACCCACTGGTGAAGCACGGTTGGCAGTTGGAATCACAGCTTCCAGTCTCTGGGCTAAGGCACGCAACTCCTCTTGCCCCTGAACAACTCCTTGCATTGTTGTCATGAACTGGGCCACGTTTGCCCTCATCTCAGCCAACTCTGCTTGAACCTGATCCATAATCCTCTGATGATTGAGTCTGGTTGAGTACCGATGCGGTCGGCGGTCAGCAATCCTGTCTCAGTCAAGAACCGAAGTGAGAAGTCTTGTCCCCAAACATGTCTGCAATGCAAGGATGATATGTGCATGATATGCATGATGCGGATGCTATTTTATCATGAATGATCCTGAAAAGGATATGTGTATGCGAGTTAACTTTTTTTCTTTTTTTTTTGCACTATTATTTTTTGAAAATAAACATGTTATGATGCAAATGATGCAACATGACTGGTCAGGCTGGGCGTCTCAAGGCACAGGGTCAGAACTTCGGCTTGAACTCTGATCACAACCATCTGAAACCCAAAGTCAATCTGATCAACTGGCATTTGAACCCATGTCTGGAGAACTGAGTCACCATCTGAGCGAGTACCCCCAAATTCAGCCCAGGGATCCGAAATAAACGGAACCCTCTGATCAATACCAGGGTCAAACCTCCGGCGTCCAGAAATATAACTCGTAGTCACTATCAGTACCAGGAGTCACCAACAGAACTGAGTCACCAACGGTACCTGTAATGAATAACCCTTCCCCACTCACGGGTGTAGTCTAGGCCAGGGTAAAGCTGAGAGAAACGCAGCATAAATAACCTTTCGCAGAATATCATCCTGTGCACACCCGATGTATGCACCGATAATATCCCACCAGGGTCTGAACTGCTCGTGATATCAATGTTCCGCTAAGTGGCGCCATACCACCCGCTTCCCATGAATCACTCTATTCCTAATCATCCTAGATTTTCACTCATGGTCTGGGTATTGGACCTTTTACCTCAACTGACTTCCCCCCCACACAGAGAAAAACAGACAGCCAGCCAGTAATGAATAATGAATATGAAATGCAAACATCAATGCACACCATCAATGCAAACAATAAATGTACATATATACAATGAATGCAATAAAATACAACAAGCAGAAAGCAACCAAAACCCTAATCCTAGAGAGCGCTAGGAGAGACTCGCTCAGGGAAGATGGACCAGCATAGGTCAACTTCTCTACGTCCCCAGCAGAGTCGCCAGCTGTCGCATCGCGCGAAAAACCGGCGGGAAAAGAAAGAAACAACAGAGCCGCCACCGTGCGTTATTTATCCCAAAAGAGGGAAAGGAAACGCTCGAAGTAAACCTAGGAAAAGAACATGGTCTCGCGACCAAAGAGAATGGGTTCGGGAGTCGGTTATGCGAAGGGAAGGTGTTAGGCACCCTACGCATCCGTAGTACTCTACGGGATCCACGCACAAAAGGAAGGAATATTGGTTGCTAAACACTGCTCAAACACACACACACTGGCTGAAAGAAACGAAAGAGACTGACTGAAACTGACTCGGCAGGATATCGTATCCTGGGCCTACTTAGTCTATCAGGCATAGACATCAGAGTCGAAGTAGTTCGGACTGGGGAAACGACACATGCTCGCTAGGATATCGCATCCTATGCATACGTATCTTCTCGGACGAGAGAAGAATCAGAGCATTCGTAGCTCGGCTGACACGCACACAAACAAACACAGGCAAAGGTGGAGCCCGACTGCCAATCACTGGACTTATGTCAGCATCCGAACCTAAACGCACACACTGGAACCCAAATGCCACTCGATGGACTTACATCGGCTTCCAAGCACACAACAACACAACAGGTTAATAGGGAGTCGGGGACTCAGCCTATAACTGTCAAACACACACAAACAGACAGACAGCAAATGCTAAGGAGTTGCGGACTCGAGCCTAGCAAAGGTCAGACAACACACACAAAAGAAAGAAAAGGCGCCCGGAGAGATCAGCTCAATCTCCTGCCTACATACTTCATCTGGTGTGAAGATCAGGGCGATGTAGTTCCCCTACGCAGGGACAAAGGATCTAGCTTAACCAGATAACAGAGGGAGACACAACACTAGGGAGACTACGACTCGAGCCTAGATGTTGTCATGCAAAGTCGTCCCTAAGTTAAGGTTTCTAGCTAAATGGCACAAGGGCCAACCTATCCTAAGCAGACACAGGAAAAAGCAAAGTCTCGATTGCAACTAGGGCAAGAGAAAGGGAAGGTCTCAATCGCAACGAGGGCGAGAGAAAAGAATTAGTGTTAGTGGTTAGTCAAACTCGGCAAGACATCGCGTCTCGTGCCTACGTATCTCATCTGAACATGAGAATCAGAGTTGCCGTAGTTCGGCCGGCAGGAAAAAAGGCTCGATCGCAACGAGGGCGAGAGAAAGGATCGCAACGAGGGCGAGAGAAAGGATCGCAACGAGGGCGAAAGCAAGCAAGGATTAGCTGTTAGTCGTTAGTCAAACTCGGCAAGACATCGCGTCTCGTGCCTACGTATCTCACCTGAACGTGAGAATCAGAGTTGCCGTAGTTCGGCCGGCAGGGAAAAAAGGCTCGATCGCAACGAGGGCGAGAGAAAGGATCGCAACGAGGGCGAGAGAAAGGATCGCAACGAGGGCGAAAGCAAGCAAGGATTAGCTGTTAGTCGTTAGTCAAACTCGGCAAGACGTCGCGTCTCGTGCCTACGTATCTCATCTGAACATGAGAATCAGAGTTGCCGTAGTTCGGCCGAACAGCTCTAAGCATGGCTCACACAAGGGTTAAGCCACACAGACTTGACTTGCACAGGAAGCAAGTCAAGCACAACCTACCTTGCACAAGGGCAAGTCTAAGCTAAACCTAAAGAGGCAAAGCAAACAGGCAATCACAAAAAGCACACTCTATATGCATACAAGAGGCTCAAGCAAAAGGTTAGGCACTAGGGCCAACTGGAATAGGGTAAGTGTTGCTCTTAACCTTACCATTGAGAGGCTAAGGTGAAGCAGATGAATAGGAGATGAGGGGTGTGCCTCATTGCTTCTATCCCTAATCAGGGAGAGCATCAAATAATAGAAAGTGGGGGAGTTCAGAAAGATGGAACTCTTTCCCCATTATTGACTCGATAGATCTTGGGTTTTTATCTCGATGCTTCAACCATGTAATGGGAGCAAAGAGAGGACACACTGAATAGTGGGGGATAGGCTACTTATCCCTACCTTCCACCAATTGCCTTACTTGAAGGACTTTTCCTGCTTGGGACAATTTTAAACAGACACAGGCATTGCCTCTTAAGGAGGACTTCAGACAGTTTGCCCGGTCAAATAACAGACCGGGTCTCCAGACTACATGAAGAGAGAGTAATTATACCTCAAAAGCAATTGCTAAATAGCAAAGCAAGCAACTAAAGCAACTAAAGTGTACCTGAAAAAGTCAAACTTATTAGTAAACAAGTCAACAGTTCAAAGCAAAAGGAAATGAATAAACAGTCAACCACAGAAGGTCAACTGTGCAAAGCAAGACTCAAACACATGAGTCAAACCTACAAAACAAAGGTTAGTACATGATATGTAATCAAAACCAATCACATTTGTACGATCTCAATGGCAATGGTGCTCAACCTGAAACAGGAACTCAATAGTAAGTCCAAAGGACCACTAGGGCTAGCCTAGGGTCAAAGATGAAAGAAAAAAGTCAAGGCAGCAAGGAAAAGTCAACTCAAAGTCAAAGTCAACCAATTAGAAAGCAATCACAATTGGGCCCACATTCAAATCATGCATTTATATCATTTTATGCACAAAGGGATACAAATCATGGCAAAGAAAGCATACAAAAAGTCAACAGCATGACTTCATTCAAAAGTCAACTCAAGCAATCTCAAAAATCATGAAATAAATCACATTCAATCCTAACATCTAACATGGCATGCATGTAAAATTTCATGGCATTTGAATGAGAGGAAGGCAGTCAATTAAAATCATGAAGTCAACACCATTTCAAGTAAGCATAATGAAAGTCAACAAGCATGGGTCAACTTCAAAAAATCATATCAAATTGAAAACAGAAGAGAAATGAATGAGATTAACACCAATGCAAAGCTTGAGATGTCTAGTTATCACATATGAAATTTCATGGTCATACAATAAGATTTGAGAATTTCACCAAAGATATGGCAATGTGCATCACAAAAAGTCAACAAATGACTAAGCATGGAAGAAAATTCTCACATAAAATGGAAAACAGCAAGATAAATTCCAAGAAAATTCATACATGAATTAGACATACAAAGGATCATTCATGCAAAAAATGGGGTCAATTGGATGTAGGGAAGTATGTGAACAAAATTAGGGAAAATGCATGATCATGGTATAGCAACAAATGTAACACATGACTTCAAAAAATCATATCCAGCAAACCACAAATTGGAAATCCACAAACTTTATACCAAAACAAAGGTCAATGTGTCTAGTTTCTCCACAAAAAATTTCAAGCTCATTGGATGCAACATGAGTATTTCACAAAAGAAATGGTAAGATGTATCATTATTGCATACATGTTGGGAAAACAATTATCATTTAAAATCCAGCCACTGAAAAATTAATTAAAATTCACAATAAAATAGAGGACACATTCATGAACATGAGGAAAAAATTTCAAGATTTTTGGATGAAATGTGAAAGAGAAATAAATTGTGGAAGTTGGATGAAATTATGGATGCAATATGAACAAAATAGCATGAACTAGTGGTCAAACCAAGGTCAACCGTGGCAAATGTGTAATTCTGAGCTCACTAATCAAAGCTGTGCGTTTTGGCAAGGCAAAACGAAATGTTTTCATTGGTCCTCAGCCAATGAAACAGTGATCTTGCCAATCATCTCAAATTTTCTGGTTTTCACATAAACCCTTGGGGTTTCCAACATGGCAAAGGCATTGGCAACAACAGCAGCACACAAACTCAACCAGCAACAACATTCATCAACCAATGTCCATCATCATATCGAAATTTAAACATGGTAAACAGCAGGGGAGTGATACAAACATGTTCATGCATACCTAGCTAGCAACAAACCAACACACATTCATGCAAAATTTGGGCAAATTCATCATAACAGCAGCAGGGCATTCATGATATCTCCAACATTCAACATTAATCATGAAATTCAAAAAACATCAGGCAGAAACAGGGCATTGGTGTAGTAACCTTCATGCAACCTCAAGCAAACATCATGACAGTAGTAATGCTCTTCAATGCAAATATATTATACACAACAAAACCAAGACAAACATGAGAGACTTCTAGGCATGAGTTTAAAGTTTAAACACAACAGCAGGGTATATGCAGCAATGGTATGTCAAATTCAATAGCAGACCAAACACAATGTAATAGCATAGCCATGAAATCAATCACATAATCACAAGCAATAACATCAGCCAAACTTGTGCATACATAAAGTCATGATTTATGGAAAGGACCAGGGTTTCAACTACAGCAGCATGCACCATCATTATTCAAACAGCAATCACCAAATCATGAACAACATCATCCAACAATAAAATATGGCCATGAGCATTTATCATCATGCAATCCTAGCTAACAGCAAGACAACATAAGCATGAGGAATTTTTCTGGACAAATCCATGATTCAAGCATAACAGCAGGGCATTAGCAGCATCAATTTCATGGTTCATCAATCATCATGTCATCATCATTATAACACAAAATTTGAGCAAGCAATCACAACAGCAGGGTATATGAAATACTTCATGCAACATGAGTAACAACAATAGCCAATCCTCATAAGAACAAGATTTCTGTAAAAAGCCAGCATCAATTTCAGTAGCATTCATCAATTCAACTCCATGGTTCAACAATCATCCAATAAGTTTTCGAGCAAAAACACACAAGGGCATGGCATAATGACCATCAAGCAATATCAATCATCAACCAAACAAGCATTAGCCATGAGAAAAATCTGGACAGAATTAGGGTTTCAAGATAACAGCATGATCATCATCTTCATGTAAGCATGAAAAATCAAAATGCTCAGAAATGCAAACTAAACACACTAATAGCTTCAACACACACCAGGCAACAAGAAAATAGCAATGGTCTTCATTGAATCCACCACAAATGAGCAAATCGAAGGAACATAACTTCAAGCATGAAAAAAGAAAACCATGTTTCTCTCAGCATAACCAAATCATTTCAAGCAAATGAACATTCATTAGAATCAGCATCATGTAATCTATCTAAAGCATATCATGGCATGGTAAAAGAAGGAGGTCGAATTGCTTACTTGTTTTTGAAGACAATGTGAAACAGGGTTGTGTTGAGTGATTCAAAGCAAAACAGATGACCACACAGCTACTAAATGATGGATGATGGAGCTTTTTCACCTTAAGAATACCTGGAACTCTTCACAGCTCGAAATGCCATTAGTGGTTCTTGAAGGAAACAGAGCAACAGGCCATGCTACAGTTGAGGTTTGGTGGTTCAAAGGGGCTCCAAAGATGGTCCAGATGAAGGAATGATGGAGAAGGGCTCGAGGGTTTTTATTGTTTTGCTCTGAAAATCTCAATCTGCAAAATTGCAAGAAGGAGAGGATATGTATTTTCTGTGTGGTGGCTGTCAAGAACTAGGGTAGAAATGTGACAGAAGAAAGCTTATAAGGGTCTGTTTATCCTCCTTAATCCATGTTGTAAGCTAGTTTAATGTTAATGCTCTCATTTGCAAAGTTGCTAAACTTGAGCATGTGGAAATGGGGGTGTAGTGGCTGCACGATTTTGGGCTTTGGCAAGGCTGGAAACAGACCAAGTTTTGCTGTTTTGGTTGTACACCTGAAAAGCTGTACTGGTTTTGCTTTTTGAAACTTAATGCATTTGCCAAGTTTGTGCAGAAAATGGAAATGGAGGTGTATTTGTCTGCACGAATTTGGGCTTGAAAGGCTGCTAGTGGCTTTTGCTTGTGCTGTTTTATGTTGCTGAAGGTTTGCTGTCTTTGTTGTACTCTCTTAAAGCCAATTGCCATTTTTTCAAGTTTTTGCATTTTGGTCACAATGATGGTGTAATGGTGGTATGGCTATGATTTTAGGCTTGGAGCAAATCACAAATGATATATGGAACATTTCCCAATTGGCCAAATCAAGAAAAAGTCAAAGAATCAAAAAGTCAAAGTTTGGTCAAACTTTGAATTTAAATGAAAAAGGTCCAAAAATGCCATTTTGATTGGCAAGGTTTTAGGTCATGAAATTTATATTTTTGGAAAGAGGATGAAAAATGTGGTTTGTAGGAAAAAACCCCACCAAATTTGGCCTTATGGTTTGGGAGATATGGCCCTTTGAAGTTCAAAAATTGATGAAAATGATTTGATCATATCTTGACAACCACACATGGGATTTGAGAGTTCTTGGACTTTTTGAAAATGGGAGAACAAGATCTTCAACTTTCATGTTGGGTAAAAATTCATTTGAAGCTTGTATCATGATGTAAGTTGAGGATCAAGAAGTTTCTATTTTTGGCAGTTGAAATTACAGGTCCAGTTTCTATTTTGGGAAATTTTCTGATTGGCTTCAAATTCTTCCATGATGTTAATTGCCATGACATATGAGGCCTATTAGGACATGAATAAGCTCTCTCAAACCGTTTCCATCCACCAGAACCAAAGAATCAACCACAGTTGACCAACCTTGACTTTTCTAGGGTTTTGGACTTGACTGTGCACTTCTGATGAATTCCAAACCCTAGTTCCTTGATATCTTGACTTCAAATGATGTTCCAAAACATATGGACTCTCGATTATTGACCATGGTGCCCAAATTCCACAAGAATGGCCACCATCCACTGCTTTGACTGATTGTTGACTTTCTAGGGTTTTTGCCTGGCTATGCATTGACTGCTGACCTCTGAGCCTTCCACCCTTGACTTGAACACTTCAAATAGTCCCCCAAGTCATGTGAACTTGTTGGACAAACCCTAGGGCTTTGATTCCTTGAGAAACACCTTTGCTTGATTGGTGGACTGGTCTCCTGATCAGTTTGACCTAATTCTTGCTTGCTTGCTCTTGAGGCAACTGGGGACAATGCAAATGCTATGCAATGGACTATGATATGCTATGACCTAATATGAAATGGTATGTATAATGATAGGTGCAAATTTGAGGTGCTACAGAAGCAGCGATACATCGATCGTCCATAGGTTACGCAATTGAGACCGATCAACTTATATATGATATAAGTAATCCTAATGCAAAATACGGTATATGTGATATACTGTTTCTGTTTCGTTCATTCGAACACTAAATGATTGTTTTCCTTTGAGCGATCAATGGTCATTTGCTTCGGAATCCGACATTAGTATGGTGAAGCAATGACCTGTTGATCAATCATACTGAATCAACAGTCGAGGTGTGTTTGATGGTCTGAAATTGGCGCATTAGGGTTGGTGACGGCGCAAGGGTTGTGCCGTCACGGAGTTGTGAATTTAGGGCTTTTTTGGAAGAGGTCCGTAGACTGTTTCAAAGTCCTATTAGTTTGGCCGCGTGAAGCTCGTGTGACGAGCGTAACAGGCGTAACAAACTGGATGCGTGACGGTCGTAACACACCCATGACGGTCGTCACACTCACATTGCCTGTGACGGTCGTCACACGCCTGTGACGGTCGTCACACTCCCAGAGTCAAAATTTTGGGGTTCCTGTTTTGTGACTACGCAAGGGTTGTGTTCATGCAAAACAATGTCCATTTCAAATGAATTGTTCATTAAAATTTTGGACAGGGGCGCTGCCCCTCCAACCCCGCAAGGGCGCTGCCCCTTGACCCCGCCCGCAGCGGAACCCCCGGCTAACTCTGCGTAGTGTAATCGGTCGCCGAAATTTAATTTGGTTTTAATTAGTTAAAGGAATTAAAATTTAATAATAACAATGTGTTTATTATTATTGCCTTGTGGTGATCAGTTATGGCCTTAGTTGTCCTTTATTTTGTTTTGGGTTTTTTTTAAATACGACCTGCGTGTCGTGCCTCTCCTTTTGATCTCTTAATGTAACTTCTTTTCTCATCTCAAACCCTCGTATGTAAAACGAGTTTCCTCTGTAATGTAATGATATGAAGAAAGAGAAGAATTCAATATCAAAGGAGAAAGAGAAGAATTCAATATCAAACGAGAATAATGATATGAAAAAGGAGAAGAATTCAATATCAATGGAGGACAACCTTGAAGATCTTGCTTGAAGAAGCTTAGATCGTTATTAGGTTAGCTTAGGTTCTCTCATTGACTTGGGAGAACAATTGCGCTAGGGGCCATAACTGTTTCATTTTGTTTGTATGTATGTTGATGCATGTGAATGTATGTTGATGCATGTGAGAGACGATTTATATGATAAACAAGCCGGTGAGATCATAACAATTGCAATTCCCTCAAACTAAAATATTAAGTTTATGCTTTCCAAGTTTTAGCACTCATCAAGACTAGTATCGGATAATGTAGGTTTCGCCAAAGCGAGGTGCATGTTCTATATTAGTAAGGTGCGATGGGATAATTGTAATATCCAACTGCTAAAACAATGGGTCAAACTTAACTAAACAAATTATGATGATATTATATGTGTTTGCTTTCCAAGTTTTAGCACTCATCAAGACTAGTATCGGATAATGTAGGTTTCGCCAAAGCGAGGTGCATGTTCTATATTAGTAAGGTGCGATGGGATAATTGTAATATCCAACTGCTAAGACAATGGGTCAAACTTAATTATAATAATATCATATATGTTTTAGAAGCAAGAGTTGGGAATAATCCATATGATGGATTGGAATAAGGAGTTATTCACCCAACTGAAATTTTCGAGAGTTGTATGAGATACAACTGGAAGGAGTTCCTACCTAAATAACCTAGTTTTGTGTAATCCGCCTACGCGGACTTAGAACGAAGTGAAATATGGATCTCGACCCACTAGAAAATCTTCCAACGGGATTTTCCGAATCAAATGATGAGGGTCATTTGTTTTGAGTAAAATAGTGGGAGCATATTTGATTAAAGGCCAAATTAAATATGTCAATGATACTTATATTTTCTTAATTCTTATGTAGATTACCATGACAACAAACACCTCTAACAACATCTTGCGATCAATCCTTGACAAGGAAAAATTGTCTGGGACAAATTTCCTGGATTGGCACCGAAACCTGAGGATTGTCCTCAAACATGATAAAAAGCTGTATGTCTTGGAGACTCCTGTTCCTGAAGAGGAACCTCCTAGTTCTGCACCTAAGGCAGAAAGAGATGCTTATAAGAAGCATGTCGATGATGCCAATGAAACTGCTTGTCTCATGCTAGCTACCATGAACTCAGAATTGCAAAAGCAACATGAGAACATGTCAGCGTTCGATATGATCGAACACCTGAAGTTGCTCTATCAAGAGCAAGCAAGGCATGAGAGATTTGAAGTTTCAAAAGCCCTTTTCAAAGCAAGTTAGCTGAGGGAGCCCCTGTAAGTCCCCATGTGCTCAAGATGATTGGGTATGTGGAAAACCTTGAAAGGTTGGGTTTTCCCCTCGGAAAGGAACTTGCGACTGATTTGATCTTGCAATCGTTGCCAGATAGATTCAGTCAATTTGTCCTAAATTTCAATATGAATGATATGGATAAATCTCTTCCTGGACTGCTAGGCATGTTAAGAACAGCTGAACAGAATCTGAAGACAAAAGGGAAGTCCATTCTGATGATCAGAAATGGAAAGAGACAGAACAAAAGGCCCACCAAGCAGGGTGATAAAGGGAAAGGTAAGGAAGTTGCCAAACCCAGACCCACTGTTGCTGCTTTGAAGCCTACTGGAGGCATAGCAAAGGCAGGCACCTGCTTCCATTGCGGTAAGACCGGACACTGGAAGAGAAACTGCCCAAAGTACCTGGAAGATACGAAGAATGGAGTAGAGACTTCAACTTCAGGTAATTTTGTTATTGAAATAAATTTATCTACTTCTGCATCATGGATATTAGATACTGGATGCGGTTCTCACATTTGTACAAATGTGCAGGGGCTAAAAAGAAGTAGAGATTTGGCAAAAGGTGAAGTTGACCTACGAGTTTGCAATGGAGCAAAGGTTGCTGCTTTAGCCGTAGGAACTTATGTATTAACTTTACCTAGTGGTTTAATAATTCAGTTAGAGAACTGTTATTATGTACCTGCAATTAGCAGGAATATTATTTCCATTTCTTGTTTGGACAAGTTTGGTTTTTCATTTATAATAAAGAACAATTGTTGCTCAATTTATTTGAATGATATATTCTATGCTACTGCACAAATGAGCAATGGACTATATGTCCTTGATCTCGAAATGCCTATATATAACATTAATACTAAAAGGATGAAACCTAATGAGTTAAATCCAACTTACCTTTGGCATTGTCGATTAGGCCACATAAATGAGAAACGCATTTCCAAACTCCATAAAGATGGACTCTTGGACTCTTTTGATTATGAATCATATGAGACATGCAGATCTTGTTTAATTGGAAAGATGACAAAGTCTCCATTCACTGGAAAAGGTGAAAGAGCTAATGATCTTTTGGCCCTCATACATACTGATGTATGTGGACCACTGAACATACCAGCCAGAGGAGGTTTTCAATACTTCATCACATTCACTGATGATTTCAGTAGATATGGTTATGTGTATTTAATGAAACACAAATCAGAGTCCTTTGAAAAGTTCAAGGAATTCAAGCATGAAGTACAAAACCAACTAGGTAAGAATATTAAAACTCTTCGATCAGATCGAGGTGGTGAGTATTTAAGCCTAGAGTTTGATGACCATCTGAAAGAGTGTGGGATCATATCCCAACTTACTCCTCCTGGAACACCCCAATGGAATGGTGTATCTGAGAGAAGAAATCGAACCCTGTTAGACATGGTCCGATCCATGATGAGTCACGCCGATCTTCCAAACTCCTTTTGGGGACATGCACTATTGACAACAACTTACACACTTAATCGTGTTCCATCCAAAAGGTTGATAAGACACCATATGAGATATGGAGTGGTAAGAGACCACATATGTCTTACATGAAGATTTGGGGTTGCGAGGTTTATGTGAAACGACAAATTTCAACTAAGCTTGAGCCCAAATCTGACAAATGCTTATTTGTGGGGTATCCTAAAGAAACAAAAGGGTATTACTTCTACAATCCTTCTGAGGGCAAAGTGTTTGTCGCTCGAACTGGAGTTTTCCTAGAAAAGGATTTTATTTCCAAAGGAACCAGTGGGAGGAAAGTAGAGCTTGAAGAAATTCAAGAATCACAAAGCATAGATACACCTATGGAGGAATTAGAGCAGGAAACACAAGAAATTGTGGAAGAGCAACCTGCTCAAGTAGAACGAGACCAGCGTAGGTCAAGCAGGATACGTCAACTACCTGAGAGATATGGATATCTCATAACTGATCAAGGTGATGTATTACTCATGGATCAAGATGAGCATGTGACCTACCAAGAGGCCATAACTGGTCCCGAGTCTGAGAAGTGGCTAGAAGCCATGAAATCTGAAATGGATTCCATGTACACAAACCAAGTTTGGACCTTGGTAGAGCCTCCTGTAGGAGTTAACCCTATAGGATGCAAGTGGGTCTTCAAAAGAAGACTGACATGGATGGTAAGGTACATACCTATAAGGCAAGACTGGTTGCAAAAGGATATAAACAAATTCATGGGATTGACTATGATGAAACCTTTTCACCAGTTGCAATGCTTAAATCTGTTCGGATTTTACTTGCTATCGCTGCATATCATGATTATGAAATATGGCAGATGGATGTCAAAACTGCTTTCCTTAATGGAAATCTTCTTGAGGATGTGTACATGACACAGCCTGAAGGATTTGACATACCAGAGGAAGCCCAAAAGATATGTAAGTTACAAAGATCAATCTATGGATTGAAGCAAGCTTCCAGAAGCTGGAATCTTCGTTTTGATGAAACAGTAAAACAATATGGATTCATCAAGAACGAAGATGAGCCTTGTGTCTACAAGAAGGTTAGTGGGAGCATGATCGTTTTCCTGGTATTATATGTAGATGACATATTACTCATTGGAAACGATATCCCTACCCTACAACAAGTAAAGTCTTGGTTGGGGAAATGCTTTTCTATGAAGGACCTAGGTGAAGCAGCCTATATATTAGGAATCAGAATCTATAGAGATAGATCACAAAAACTGCTTGGCCTAAGTCAGAGTACATACATAGACAAAGTGTTGAGACGCTTTAATATGCATGATTCCAAGAAAGGATTCATACCTATGCAACATGGCCTGTGTCTATCAAAAACACAATCCCCTTTAACTAAGGAAGAAAGGGATCGCATGAATAAGATTCCATATGCATCTGCAATAGGATCTATCATGTATGCCATGTTATGTACTCGACCAGATGTCTCGTATGCTTTAAGTGCAACGAGTAGGTACCAATCTGATCCTGGTGATGCTCACTGGGTAGCTGTCAAGAATATCCTTAAGTATTTAAGAAGGACTAAGGACTCATTCTTGATATATGGAGGTCAGGAAGAGTTGGCTGTAATTGGATACACCGATGCTAGCTTCCAGACAGATAAGGATGACTTTAGATCGCAATCTGGTTTTGTGTTTTGCTTAAACGGTGGCGCTGTGAGCTGGAAAAGTTCAAAGCAAGATACAGTTGCTGATTCTACAACCGAGGCCGAGTATATTGCTGCTTCAAGTGCAGCAAAGGAAGCTGTTTGGATCAAAAAGTTCATTAGTGAACTTGGCATAGTTCCTAGCATTGTGGATCCCATTGGTCTCTACTGTGATAACAATGGTGCTATCGCACAAGCCAAGGAGCCTAGATCTCACCAACGATCCAAACACATACTTAGGCGTTATCATCTCATTCGAGAGATAATAGATAGAGGAGATGTGAAAATATGCAGAGTACCTACACTTGACAATATTGCTGACCCACTGACAAAGCCTCTTGCGCAGCAGAAGCATGATGGCCATACTAGATCTATGGGTATTAAGGGTATGCCTGATTGGCTCTAGTGCTAGTGGGAGATTGTTGGTGTAAGCCCTAGAGGCCAATACTTTTGGTACTTGTATCGAATTATTTATTAATAATAAAAGGCTTTTTCTTTATTACGTTTGTTTAATAAAGTCCCTAGAATAGTTAGTCTGTTTAATGTATCAAGTATGACTTAATCATGAGGTCACATTAAACATAAGGACACTATTCTTAAAGTATCCGTAGTCGAGCTTTAGTGTGAAGTGGGATAACATTAAAGCATTAAGATTATTATGTTTGTAGACTGATGATCACATCTCATGGATCATGGATAAAGAGTTATCAAGTCTTAAACATAGGTA
Source organism: Lathyrus oleraceus (assembly GCF_024323335.1). Taxonomy (NCBI): domain Eukaryota; kingdom Viridiplantae; phylum Streptophyta; class Magnoliopsida; order Fabales; family Fabaceae; genus Lathyrus; species Lathyrus oleraceus. The sequence continues at coordinate 114,050,883 of NC_066580.1, forward strand.
TGAATATTAAGAGTAATATTTATACCGGATTGACCCGCTATGAGAATACTATATAGAAAGTTATGCAAAGTGTCATAAGTTGTTCTCATGGTGATAATGGTGTATACCACTCTTCGACCTGAAACCACTATGGACCCTAGATGTAGAGTCGAGTGCTTTATTGCTGATTCAACGTTGTCCGTAACTGGATAACCATAAAGACAGTTAATGGGTACTCCACGAAGCATGCTAAGGGACATGAATGACCTAGATGGAATTTGCCCATCCTGCGTAACAGGATAAATGTCTATGGGCCCAATATTGAACTGGACAAGGATGACACGGTCTATGCCTTGTGTTCAATATAGACATAAGGGCAAAAGGGTAATTATACACATAATTATTATCACAGAAGGAATTGTCAGATCACTTGACATTTTCGTGTCTTGGGTAGCAGTGATGTGTTGCTAGATACCGCTCACTGTTTATTATGTTAAATGCGTAATTTAATATAATTGCCAACGTCACGAAAACCTACAGGGTCACACACAAAGGACGGATTGATGAGAGATAGAGTAACTAAGGAATACCGTAAGGTACGGTGCCCTTAAGTGAATTATAGAACATCGTAAGGTACGTTGTACTTGAGTAGAATACGAAATATGGTAAGGTACCATGGGCTTAAGTGATTTTGGGCATATTATAAGAAATGGGCCAAAATACACTTAAGTGGGCCTTTTAGCTTGAAGCCCACACAAGTGGTTCTATAAATAGAACCCTTGTGCAGAAGCAAAAATTGCGGTTGCATTATTTTCGTTTTCTATCACTCTCTCTCTCACTCAAAGCCTTCATTCGTACCAGCTAGCACTGAGATTGAAGGAACCCGTTCGTGTGGACTGAGTAGAGACGTTGTCATCGTTCAACGTTCGTGATCGCTTCGTGGATTTGCATCAAAGGTTTTGATCGTCACAAGAGATCTGCACCAAAGGTTTCAACCGTCACAAGAGGTAAATATTCTATCACTGATCATGACCATTCGTAAGGATCTCTAAAGGAGAAAATTCTTAATTTCCGCTGCGCTTTGGGTCGCAATTCTCCTTCACCCAATACTTGGGGTCGCCTCAAACGAAATGGTTTACTTATCAATTTGTTGGGTGACCATATTTTATAAAAAATCTTTTTATTTACACGTTATAAAAATCTTTGTCTACTATAATTATTTTCATCCAATGTCCATGAGTCACTTTTGATGAAGCAGGTTACTTGACGATCATAATTAAAACAAGCTATTATAGGTTCAGTCAAGGGTTTCTCAAAAGTAAGGGCAGGTGATTTGCAGGAGGAATTTAATCATTTTTACCTTTATCTTATTACTGTTAGTTCGGCTCATTAGTCTTACAATTAGGCACAACCAAATCAATTGCACTTTCCGTACCCTACGTTACGATTACACTTCCTGTGTTACAATCATAAGTACATTCACCTTGTTCTTGTACAAAGTTAATATTATCTTAGTATATCCGACAATTTACTTACCTTGTAGTTTTGTAGGCACGATTAGTGCAACAATTTTTACATCCAACATTAAGAACCGACTCAAGCATCTACAGATCATGGCATTCGACCACCATATAAAGAGCATATATCAATTTTTTAGAGAAAACAAGATGTCAATTAAGAGATATACTCTTCATAATAAAGATAGATGTTTTAAGGACTCTCTCTAATATTTTTACATTTATAATCAACTTTGTCTTTGCGTCGAGGATATCTAAGTTCATTTTAGATGATTTTAAAATACTTAAATGTAACTCCGGTCTTTTTTTATTCTATGAATAATACGAATCTGGCTATCAAAATAATACATCGTTAAAGACTTTTTCTAAAAAAATATTTGTAAAAGAATATTTAAATAAAAGATAAGATTAAGATAGATAAAGTGTAATATAAATGGGGAAAAGGTACCAACAAATGCATAGGTGGTTACAAACACAGGGGCATAAAGTGTATTGCATGTATAAAATAATACACATGTGAAAAGGACACTCCACTTATGATGAGGATCATATCATCCATAGAAACAAAAGTAGATTTGGGTAAAAAAAAAAGTGGCATGGGACTCAAAACCATTGATGAGCTTGGTAAAGAGTGAGTAACATTGAGTGTGACATGGATTGAATATGTTTGTAAATAGGATAATATTGTTCATTTGATTTGTTTCAATTAGACTCAACCCAAAGTTTTAAATGATATTAAAGTTGATCATAGATCATAGATGTGTTTGGTGGATGTGAGATGAATGCATTGTGGGACAAAAAGTGCAGAAAACAACCGAAATGAGCAATAAGATGGGGCGGTGTAGTTTTGGTCTCCCAAAATGAATAGACCACGCATGCATTCCATTGGTGGATTTAGTGGAACTTTAGGGCCCATATCCTAATGCTTCCAAAATGTTTATAAAAAGGATCTTTTAAGGTCTACACTATTCTCTCTGTCACTCCAACCTTTTCTCATCATGCTTCAAATGAATCAATATTCCAATGATGCATATTTTCACATGTCATATTTGTTGGTTTACCATTATTTAAGATAAGATTAGTTCTATTTTTAATAAATGTTTCCTTTTAATGTGATAAGTGTCATTAAATAATTATTACATAGATAAAAACAAATTATAAAGGTATAATAGTTTTTAATTGTTCTTTAAATTATTTTGTTTGATTATGTTGATCTAATCTCTCATTGGTTTCCATTGAATTTTAAAATAAAATAATTTTAGTTTTTATCATAAAGCTTGTGTCATCTATAAAAACTTATATCATACTACCTAGTCTTATTTATAAATAAAAAAATTACATTATAGATTAGATATATTAAATATTAAATAAATTTAAAAACAAATTTTTTCTTAGAACCAGGCGTATTAATATAATAATAAAAGGATATAAATTATTGAATTAATGCTGAATTTATTTTTTTCACTTGGATTGAAATCTTTTTTTAAAAATAATCTTTAGAAGAAAATACAGATTATTTATGACATCATTGAGACATTAATTTTTAATAAATGTTTTTCTTACTCGCATTTGGCATCCATCCATAAGGTATATATTAGTTCAATTTATTTAATAAAATAATTTTTATATTAATTAATTAAATATTTAAAATTAATTTTTACTCTTCTATTTTGTGTAAAATAATTTTTCTATTTTTCTATTTTAAATGGCAAGGCTTACCAGCTTCAAATAATAATAATAATAATAATAATAATAATAAATATTAAAACAATTTTAAAACAAATTTATTAAATTTATTAAAAAAAACATTAATTGAATATGAATAAGGATTTTTTCCATTTTAAGATTATTCAATTCTTATTTTTTTTAAGGTTTTGATTTTGTGATTTTATACCCTAAATTTTGTGGTATTGTTTAATTTTACAAATATAAATAGAATAATGAGGATGATGGAGGTCTGTTGTGAAGTATTGAGAAGGAATAAATGCAAAATTAACCTTTTTATAATATTATTTTAAGTTAATAGTACAATTATCTTTAACTTTTTTTCTTTCTTCCATCCGTTAAAAGGTACATAAATAATATAAATTTAATGAATACACATGTATTCCTAACAAATTTAATGACTCGTCAAGTAGAATCATATGACTCAATAGTAAAATAATACTTTAGATCACAATTTTCTCTCCTCATTCATGATGACACGCAATCTTTTAAATATTCGGACATAATAATGGTTCTTTTGGGCCTAACTCCTGGCCCAGTATCACTTGTCTCTTTTGTTCAGTCCAATTCCTTTCCAAGCTTTACTTCATCATTAGAAACCATGACATCCCCTATCTCATCAAGAACCACCTTGGCCTCAAGGTGAAAATTTGGGTATGTCTTTAGAATATCATGATAGCTTCATGGTATCTTCAAAGAATAATCCATCCAATTGAATGAGAACCATCTTGTCAACATCATTAGTTCTTTGCTTCCAGTCAAGCACAACTAGAGGTTGCACCTGAAGGAGAATGGCGATCCAAAACGCAGCGGAATTTAAAATTTCTCCTTTAATGATCCTTACGAATGGGCATGATCAGTGATAGAATCGTTACCTCTTGTGGCGATCACGAACGTTGAACGATGACAACGCCTCTACTCAGTCCACACGAACGGATTCCTTCAATCTCAGTGCTAGCTGCTACGAATGAAGGCTTTGAGTGTGAGAGAGAGAGAGAAACGAAATTGCAAGTGTAACAATGCTTCTACACAAGGGTTCTATTTATAGAACCACTTGTGTGGGCTGCAAGCTAAAAAGCCCACTCAAGTGTATATGGCCCATATCTTATAATATGCCAAAATCACTTAAGCGCGTGGTACCTTACCATATTTCGTATTCTACTTAAGTACACCGTACCTTACGATGTTCTATAATTCACTTAAGGGCACCGTACATTACAGTATTCCTTAATTACTCTATCTCTCATCAATTCGTCCTTTGTGTGTGACCCTATAGGTTTTCGCGGCATTGGCAATTATATTAAATCACGTATTTAACATAATAAACAGTGAGCGGTATCTAGCAACACATCACTGCTACCCAAGACACGAAAATGTCATGTGATCTGACAAATCCTTTTGTGATAATAATTATGTGTATAATTACCCTTTTGCCCCTATGTCTATATTGAACACAAGGCATAGACCGTGTCATCCTTGTCTAGTTCAATATTGGGCCCATAGACATTTATCCTGTTACGCAGGATGGGCAAATTCCATCTAGGTCACTCATGTCCCTTAGCACGCGTCGTGGAGTACCCATCAACTGTCTTTATGGTCATCCAGTTACGGACAATGTTTGATCAACAATAAATCACTCGACTCTACATCTAGGGTCCATAGTGGTTTCAGGTCGAAGGGTGGTATACACCATTATCACCATGAGAATAACTTATGACACTTTGCATAACATTCTATATAGTATTCTCATAGCGGGTCAATCCAGTATAAATATTACTCTTAATATTCATACCTATGTTTAAGACTTGATAACTCTTTATCCATGATCCATGAGATGTGATCATCGGTCTATAAACATAATAGTCTTCATGCTTTAATGTTATCCCACTTCACAATAAAGCTTGACTACGGATACTTTAAGAATAATGTCCTTATGTTTAATGTGATCTCATGATTAAGTCATACTTGATGCATTAAACGGACTAGCTATTCTAGGGACTTTATTAAACAAACATAATAAAGAAAAAGCCTTTTATTATTAATAAACAATTCGATACAAGTACCAAAAGTATTGGCCTCTAGGGCTTACACCAACAGCACCGAGGGTTGATGCTCTATAACTTTTGGTGATAGGTTCATCGTTTTAGCAGTTGTTGAAAAACATAGTTTAAGTTGGAAAACATGGAATACCGAATGAATTTTATTGATGGAAGGAAGCTCGAGTTCAAATGCTACTTCTCTAATGGCATTTACCAACTTAAATGGTTCATAGTAACGTTTAGACCGTTTGTGAATGCGTTTACCTTCCACATAACTCTGCTTATAAGGTCTTAACTTGACAAACACCAAGTCGTCGACATTGAACTGTTGAAACATTGATGTGAATTTGAAATAGTCATCCTATTAATTAATGGAAGTGAATTAGGTGGAAATTAATTAATTAATTAATTAATTAATATTAATTATTAATTAATATTTATAAGGTGTCACTCATCAAAACCTAGTCTTAACCTAGTTTTGACTAAGTAACTCTCTCCCATTATTTTCTCTCCACTTAGTTGAATCCTTTATCCACAAATAGGGTTCCTCAGTTCAGTTGCAGTTGTCTCCAGACTTCTGAATTTTTAGAATCTCTCTTCTCCCTCTTTATTCTCTTCATCTCAAATTATTTATATTCTTCTTTATTTTTCAAGTGGTCTATTGTACCATCAACGACTGAATTTTTTTTCCAGATACGGCGAGTGGTTTAAATACCATTTGAAGGTGTATTTCTTTGAATGATTTATTATAGTGCAAGTGATAATCGTAAAATTGAATGGGTTATTTTATCCTGGAGACGTCGTCGAAACTCGACTGCATTGCATAATTTTTGGCAGTACGGCGAAACGTCTTAAAGAAATCGACCTAGTATGTGAGTCGTCCCGATAATTTTCTTTGTGGCAAATTTTTCAAAACCGAAAACAATAATTTAAAGATATTTCTTTAACTGCCATGGCTATTGAGGAAACTATCAGTACTACTGTGGTCGCTGTTGTCTCTGACAAACCATTCAAGTTTGAGGGTTTTCACTTCAAACGTTAGCAAGCTAAGATGAAATTTTTCTTAACTTTAAAGAAGGTGGCCCACGTTCTGACTGAGGATATCCTTGTTGCTCCTTCTGGATCACCCAAACAAACTAATGATAAAGAACTATGCAGATCTAGATGGAATTGCTAAACCTGATGAATCTACGAGTAATTTACAACTCATGAAAGAAATCGGCTTATGGCATGAGAGTGACTATCTCTGCAAAAATCACATTTTGAACAATCTTGCTGATGATCTGTATGATTACTACAGTAATTGTAAGACTGCTAAACAAGTATGGGAAGCTCTGCAGAAGAAATATGATACTGAAGAAGTAGGTGCAAAGAAATATGTTGTCAGTCACTACTTGAACTATAAGATGGTGGATGAAAGGTCTGTGGAAACTCAAAGCCACGAAATTCAAAAAATTGCTCATGAAATCATAACTGAAGGTATGCCCCTCGATGAACAACTTCAAATTGTTGTTATAATTGACAAAATGCCCCCTGGTTGGAAAGATTTCAAAAATTTGCTTCGGCACAAAAGAAAAGAGTTTTCAATCGAGAGTCTGATCACTCGCCTCCGAATTGAAGAGGAAGCTAGGAGACAAGATCAGAAAGATGAAGTCTTAGATGTTTCTAACAACAACAAGAGATTCAATGCGGTTCTGAAGCCTACGGGCAAACCATTAAAGAATCAGAACCGCAATGTTGTGAATCGAATTAAGAATGGGAATCCCTCAAGGGCCCCATATGTTGTGATTGCTAGATAGCAACCACCACCTCAGAGAAATAACGTTCCGATCTTCACTTGCTTTAATCGTGGAAAATCGGGTCATATGGCTAAGAAATGTAAGAGCATGCCTAAATTTGTTGGCTCTAATGCACAAGTTAACCTGACTGATGAGAAATTCATTGTTATGATCACTGAAATCAACATGGTTGGTGGAAGTGATGGTTGGTGGGTAGACGCTGGCGTCTCATGTCATGTCTGTTATGATCGTGCTATATTCAAGACATACACGAATGCTGAAGATAAGAAAGTGTTGTTGGGAGATGCTCACACCACTAATGTTACTGGAATTGGAGATGTTGAGTTGAACTTCACCTCAGGAAAGACTTTGATCTTGAAGGATCTTGTTTCTGGTTTTCTTTTAAATAAGGCAGGGTTTAGTCAGTCTATTGGGGAAGATTTGTACACCATCACTAAGAGTGGTATTTTTGTTGGGAAAGGGTATGCCATTGATGGCATGTTTAAGTTGAATGTTGAATTGAATAAAATTTCTCCTTCTGTTTACTCTCTGTGTGATTTTAATATTTGGCATGCTAGACTTTGTCATGTTAATAAGAGAGTTATTTCTAATGCATGCAACTTTGGCCTAATCCCTAAATTAAATGTCAATGATTCAAATAAATGTGAATATTATAGTCAAGCTAAAATAACTAAGACTTCGCATAAATCAATCATTAAAAAATCTGATCCCCTAGATCTTATACACTATGATATATGCGAATTAGATGGAACTTTAACTAGAAATAGTAAATGTTATTTTATCACCTTTATTGACGATTGTTCTGATTATACTTATGTGTACTTAATGAAGAATAAAAGTGAAGCGCTTGACATGTTTAAGATGTATATAACTGAAATTGAAAATCGACTTAGTAAGAAGATTAAGAGGCTTCATAGTGATAGGGGAACTGAATACGATTCTGGGTTATGTAATAATTTTTATAGTAAACATGGAATTGCACATGAAACGACTGCTTCATTCTCTCCTGAAATGAATAGTAAAGCAGAAAGAAAGAATATAACTCTTACTGAACTTGTTGTTGCAATATGATGAATTTTGGTGTTGCACCTCACTGGTGGGGGGAAATTTTATTGGCTGTTTGCTATGTCCTGAATAAAGTTTCCAAGTTAAAAAGTAAGATCTCTCCTTATGAGATATTAAAGAAAAGACAACCAAACTTGTCTTATTTGAGAACTTGGGGTTGTCTGGCTTATGTCAGAATTTCGGATCTCAAACGAGTTAAACTTGCTAGTAGAGCCTATGAATGTGTATTCATTGGGTATGCAACAAACAGTAAGGCATATAGGTTTTCTAACCTAAAGAAAAAGTGATAATAGAATCAAATGATGCTGAATTCTATGAAGACAATTTTCCTTTCAAATCGAGAAATAGTGGGGGCACTCAATCGAGTCACATTCCCGTGATTAGAAGCACAGAAAGCAACGACAATGTAGAAACAAAACTTTGGCGAAGTAAAATAGTAAGAATTTCTAAAGACTATAGGCCCGATTATGCGGCTTATAATGTAGAAGAAGATCCAATAAATCTTCAAGAAGCCTTGTCATCTCTAGATGCAGATTTATGGCAATACGCTATTAATGATGAGATAGAATCTCTAGAAACTAACAAGACCTGCCACTTAGTAGACTTGCTTCCTAGTTGCCAACCAATTGGTTGTAAATGGATTTTGAAAAAGAAACTAAAACCTGATGGAACTATTGATAAATACAAGGCTCGCCTTATAGCCAAGGGTTTTAGACAAATAGAAAACATAGATTTCTTCGAAACCTTTTCTCCAGTCACTAGAATTACATCCATTAGGGTACTTATTTCAATAGTTGTTATTTATAACTTAATAGTACACCAAATGGATGTTAAAACAACTTTTTTAAATGGTGACTTAGAAGAAGAATTCTATATGGAACAACCGGAAGGGTTTGTGATCTATGGACAAGAAAACAAGGTCAGTAAGTTAAACAAGTCTTTGTATGGACTAAAACAAGCTCCTAAACAATGGCATGAAAAGTTTGATAACTTAATGATATCGAATGGGTACAAAGTGAATGAAAGTGACAAATGCATTTATTACAAAACTGAGAATCACATATGCACTATCATATGTCTCTATATTGACGATCTACTCATATTTGGATCAAACATTCAGACCATTAATAATGTGAAATCATTGTTGTGCAACAACTTTGACATGAAAGACCTCGGATAAGCAAGCGTGATCCTTGGTGTCAAGATCACGAGATCCAAACAAGGAATTTCTTTGGATCAATCACACTATATGGAGAATATCTTAAACAAATATAAATACTTTTACTGTAAACCTGCATGCACACCATATGATCCAAGTGTGAAATTGTTTAAGAACACTGGTGAAAGTGTCAGACAAACAGAATATACGAGCATCATTGGCAGTGTTAGCTATGCCACTGATTGTACTAAACTCAACATTGCATATGTCGTAGGACTGTTGTGCAGGTTTACGAGTAGACCGAGTAAGGAGCACTGGAAAGCTATTGAGCGAGTCATGAGGTACCTTAAAAAGACCATAGATCTCGGCCTACATTATCACAAATTTCCTGTTGTATTAGAAGGGTACAGTGATGCAGATTGGAACACCTTATCGGATGATTCCAAAGCTACAAGTGGATATATATTTAGTATAGCTAGAGGAGTAGTATCTTGGAAATCAAAGAAATAGACTATCCTGGCTCAGTCCACAATGGAGTTTGAGATGATAGCACTATCCACAGCTAGTGAAGAAGCGAGTTGGTTAAGATGCTTACTAGATGAGATCCCCTTATGGGAAAAACTTATGCCAACTGTGTTGATCCACTGCGATAGTATTGCGACTATTGAAAAAATTAAGAACCGTTATTATAATGGAAAAAGACGTCAAATAAGAAGAAATCACAGCACCATTAGAGATTGTATCTCTAAAGGAGCTGTAAGAGTGGATCATGTACGCATTGATGAAAATTTAGCAGATCCTTTGGCGAAAGGATTAGCTAGAGAGAAAGTCCATAATACATCTAAGAATATGGGACTAATGCATATAAAGAAATGAGTTTCCCCGACCTAGATGACTGGAGATCCCAAGAAATAGGTTCAATGGGTAATAACAAGTTATGAGTAATATGAGATGATCATGCAAGTGAAGCATGAATCCTGAAGTAGTAAGAGAATGGGATAATATTAGCTCTTAATGAGATCTATATTTTGTATGAGGGAGTACCTAGGCTACATGAGTACTCTTGATAGACTTACCTTTGTGATTGTGGAACTTGGGTTGGTTCCTATGGAATTTCGGGGCAGAATTCCTAGAGCCTTCACTAAATCGGGCTACATGTGCAGGGCCATTAAAGCACGAGCTATTAGAATACACCTTAAGAAAAGGTTGTGTGCGGGTTAGATATCTGAGATAGAGTTCAAGACAATTGTTTCACTCTTGTTGAATCAGAATCCTACTTGCTATACAAAGGTTCAAGTCGTAGACACCTTTACTTATGCACAATCTTAGAAACGTTTGACGTTACTTCTAAAATCACCTTTTAAATTCAAGTGGGGGATTGTTGGAAAATTGATGTGAATTTGAAAGAGTCATCCTATTAATTAATGGAAGTTAATTAGATGGAAATTAATTAATTAATATTAATTAATAATTAATTAATATTTATAAGGTGTCACTCATCAAAACCTAGTTTTAACCTAGTTTTGACTAAGTAACTTTCTCCCACTATTTTCTCTCCACTCAATTGAATGCTTTACCAATAAATAGGGTTCCTCAGTTCAACTGCAGTTGTCTCCAGATTTCTGAATTTTTAGAATCTCTATTCTCCCTCTTTATTCTCTTCATCTCAAATTATTTCTATTCTTCTTTATTTTTTGAGTGGCCTATTGTGCCATCAACGACTAATTTTTTTCCAAATACGACGAGTGGTTTAAGTACCATATGAAGGTGTATTTCTTTGAACGATTTATTACAGTGCAAGTGATAATCGTAAAATTGAACGGGCTGTTCTATCCTGGACACGTCGTTGAAACTCGACTGCATTGCATAATTATTGGCAGTACGGAGAAACATCTTAAAGAAAGCGACCTAGCACGCGACTCGTCCCGATAATTTTCTTTGTGGAAAATTATCTAATGGCATTTACCAGCTTAAATGGTTCATATTAACGTTTAAACAATTTATGAATGTGTTTACCTTCCACATAACTCTGCTTATAGGGTCTTAACTTGACAAGCACCAAGTCGCTGACATTGAACTTATGTGGAGTTATCTTGTTATCAGCATACTCCTTCATTACATTTTGAGCCTTAAGTAGCTTATTCTTTAAAACCTGCAAGATACTAGCTCTATCTAGTAGTATTGTATCGACAATCTGCAACTATGAGGTACCAATAATGTAATTTGGTAGTGTCGGGGGAGCGCGGCCATACATAATCCGATAGGGATAAAAACCAGTAGAAGTATGAATAGAAGTATTATAATGTCATTCATCCCAATGAAGGTGTCAGCCCCATTGATGTGCACAAAGCACCTGAGGTACTACTAAAGCATTTTGTTATAACTATCTTGATTTGCCTATCACTTTGAGGGTGGTATGTCGTAGACATTAGGGGTGTTCATGGTTCATGAATTGAATTGAACCGAACCATATTAGTGGTTCAATGCAGTTTTTAAAAACCACTTTAGCAAAAAATGGTTAATCTATTTAATCAATTCAATTCGGTTTAAAACCAATTCAGAACCGATTCATAATTTTAAACCAGTTTAATTTATTTTAACCAGTTTAAAACCAATTTTTAAAAAATTTGGATTAATTTTTTCACCGAATTCCAAACTGGTTGTCTTGTATATTTTAAAAAAACTGTTTTTTTGTTTTTATAATAAAATTGAATTCAAATCTGGATTTTTTAAAAAAAATTGGTTTATATAGCAGTTTTTAAAAAACTTTTTGGTTTAAATATTTTGATTTAAATAGAAATTTTTGCATCACCAATTGTGAATGTTCCTTATCATTTTTTCTTCATTGGAATTGTCATTGGACTCATACATGTTGCTTAAGTCACTTTTAATGTATATAGTTATCAAAATCATCAATAAGATATGTAGTTATCAAAATCAAAAACTGTGGAATGTAATGAAAAGAATACTATAAAATATTTTTCCTTAACACTTAAAGATAAAAGTTCTGTACATTTCCTTTAGGATTACAATGAATAAATGGAACTTAGAGGCCATCACTTTCTTTAACATTTCATTACTTTAGGATTACAATCAACAACTATGATTTCTTCACAAGAAGTTTATAATCATTGCAACATTATTGGCCTATAAAATTACATACAAAATTTGAAACTGAACAAGGCAATTGTCATAGTTGTGTTCAGTTAACATCAGAATCGTCATCCCAATTCCATAATCAACTTTGCTTGTCAATAGCAGTTAATAAATTCTATGGTTTTTCTTCTATTGAAAATGGGCTATGTCTTGCTGGTGTCTCCTCACTGCATGACCATTCAAATCAATATTGAATGCAATTTTTTTCTATGCAAAAAATAGTGCAAGCAATATTATCTCAGTTAACACCGGTGAAGAGGAATATTATCGCATTGCGAGTTTGTCAATTAAGAAATGAAAAAGTTTAATGGAATGTGTCTTTGTGAATAAATCAACAATATGCAAGAAAGATGCGACAAATGGTAGAGTAATGGTTCCATTTTGAACATGATAACCAGTGAAGTGACAATCGTCTACGAAAGATTTGTGCTCGTTGCCGCCTCCATTCGAGCCCACGTCGCTCATGATTTTCTACGCAATGAAACAAAATTTAATCAACAGAGTTGAGAGGTGGGAAAATGAGTATCGGAAAAATTCAGAATGAGCAAATACACACTTCAAACATTTGAATTGATTGATCATAGTCAAGAATTATCAATGGGAATAGTAAGTTACAGTAACAAATTATCTCCTTCATGTATTGATCTTAGATTTAAGAGCTGCCAATTGCAAATGCTACTGAAAATGTGTAATAGAAATAAAATTGGTTGGGGAGACTAGGAAACTAATGGTCAGCATATCTTACCCTCAATCATCAACAACTGACACAAAGGCTGAGCAACTTCCGGCATCTGACGTAGAATATAGTTCTGCAAAAGAAAGAATGAAAATTTAACATGTAACAATAAAGTAATAAAACACTAGTTTTTATATCTTTTGACATCTTACCATCCTCAATTCGATCAATATTATCGAGATCCTCAATACTAAGAAAAGATGGAACTACTCCTTTGAGCCAATCTTCAGTACAAATAAGTGCTTCCACACTAGCCGATGTTAAAGAAATACGATATGCATCAAGGATCCTTCCTCCGGTACTGAAAGCTGACTCAGAGGCTACACTGGATATCGGTATGGCTAAAATATCTCTTGCAATGCTTGCAAGTATTGGATATCGACTTGAATTCACCTTCTACCACTCTAGCACATCAAAATTTGGAGGACGGTTTTCTACTTCTTCTTGAATATACTTCTATAATTTTGTCTCTGATGTGCTGGACTCATGTGATTGGTAAAATTCAGCACAATGGTACAGATCGTTAACTGTCTTACCAGAGTATTCATCAAAAATAGACTTCAAATATGAATCTAATTTGGTTTTCAAATATTCTGCATCACTAGTATCATAAATCCTAGTTGCCATCCATACCACAAGCTTCATTCTACATCTAGGGTCTAATACCATTGCAATCAATAACAACATGTTAAGGTGGTTAGGTTTTCCCCAATATTTATTGTACTTTGCCTTCATCTTTATAGCCATTGACCTTACCTTTTGATCTTCTGATTTACACATGTTCAGAATGCTTCTTCCAACACTAAAACCTCAAGCATATACATGTTGCTTGTCACATAAGAAGATCCTAAAATACGCTTTCTAGCTTCATGAAATATCAGTAGAAATGGAAGGATTAACTCAACATGCTCCCAATCTTCCGGTCTAGGCACTCCTTTGTCCTTACTCATTTCATTAAAATATTTCCGATCTCTAAATTCTAACTCTGTAAAGGTCTTATTATATTTTAATGCACCCTTTAACATTAGATATGTTGAGTTCCACCGAGTCTCACAATCTCTCCCAACATAACCTTTATATCCAATTGTTTCATGATCAATACATTTCTTAAATCTCTGAAACCTCGAAGGAGTACGCCTCACATACCTCACCGCTGCACGAATTCTTACAACAGAATCATCAACTTCTTTCATCCCATCCTTTACAATAAGGTTTAATATGTGGGCAGAACAACGTGTATAAAGGTATTCTCCATTCAAAACTATGTCATTCTGAGAGTGAAGCCATCTTTTGAGATGTTGAATTCCAACATCATTTGAAGATGCATTGTCCACGGTAACACTAAGCACACGATTTAGTTCCCAACCATTTAAGCACCTCTTAATTGTTTTGGCCATAATCTCTCCTGTGTAGTCTATGACTTGAGTAAAATTCAAAATATTTTTTTGTAGCTTCCAATTGTTATCAATGTAATGCCCTGTGAGACACGTGTAATTAGAGTCTTGGGTAGATGTCCATGTGTCTGTAGTGATACAAACTCGACGACAATTTTGTGACAAAATAGTCTTCATCTTCGCTTTCTCCACGTCCTAGTTCTTCAAAATATCACGTTCTAGTGTATTGCGTGATGGGAACTTAAATTTTGGTTGCAATCCATAAATGAACCTATGTAAATATGGATGCTCTACCTTTTGAAACGGAAGTTCCATGGCTACAAACATTTTTGTCAAGTCCATGCGGCTAACTTCTTGGTCAAATTTGGGAACCGAAGGGAATGAATTAACAATCGCTTCCCTATTTTCCATTGAGCTTGAAGATGGTTCATGCATCGTCACATTCACCGCATTATCTGGATTATCACTACATCTTCTCAAATGAGCTAGCATAGTGCTTGTTACACCACTATACTTGATTAAGGAGCCACAATGCTTGCATTTTGCTGACTTTGACATTTCTGTGTTCGGCAGCATCGGTGTAAAATGATTCCATGCTTCTGACCGATTTTTACACTTTTGAGGCAACAAACCAGCATTATTAGAAACTGGAGGTGTATAACCGATATGTTCTTCTGTCTCAAAGTCCATAACACTGTCATGACTATCCATATCGAAGTTGCTATAATTTTGCTGAAAAGTTTTAAGCATTCGTCCGATCTATAAGGAGAAGCTAGCTGCAAAAGCCATAAGATAAATTGTTATTCAATTTTTTTCATTAAAACCATAATTTAATTTGTTTATTATTAACAGTTAATCATATTTTGTAATATAAAACAAAATATCAAAAAGTTAGTGAAAATCATTTTTGACAAGTAAATTGGTGTATTTATAGCTGAGCTTGAAACAGGGAAACTTCTAAAGTGAGTGTAGAAAAAAATCAAGTTTTTCTTAATATGTCTTCATCATTTTGACCAAAGTATAAAATAACACTAATTACTAATATACTAATACAGATATTAGAAAGTTTTCCAATGAACACTCCCCAAGTTTCTTTGACAAACAACTATCATTACAATACCAAAGAATATAAAAGAAAGAGATAATAATTGATTTTGAATGGAGTGAAAAACATGCATGATAAGAGTTACAATGGAAAGTGAAAAATGGGGTTGTAAGAAATGTTTGAGTGAAAAATGGGGTTGTAAGAAATGTTTGAGTGAAAACTGACAACAAATATAGATAGCCATACATGAGAAAAGTTGGCTGCAATTTGGAGAATGAATCCAACCCAATAACTTAGATGAATAGAAATATCATAAGTAAATAAGCTCCTGTGATTCAAAACGGGTACTACTAGCATCTTTGATTATATAATTTTGATCTTATTTTCATAGATAACTTACATAAAGAGAAAACAACATAGCGTACAAAATGTTGACAGGAAGCAAAATAGTCTTTCGGTTTTACCTATCTAGAATTATGTTCAATAATTCTCCACCCTCGCATAACCTGACAAGAACAATAATATCTCATTAGTTTATGATAAATGACTAGTTTAGCTTAAAAGTTGTATGTACTACCCAGCTTTAAATTATGCTCATATTTTGAAGATTCTTGAAAACATGAACTTGTGATGAAATCCTTTACAGGAAAAATTTGAGGAGAACACAAATCAACCAGTAGATTAAAATTCAAATAAAATCCTATCAAGACTGAAAGCAATTTTCAGATATTATTTCAATTCAAAGTGAAATTGAGAGCAGAAAATAACAAGTTTACCTCAAAAAGAGTCGAGACAAGAGTTTCTACGAACAAGATCCGAGTAGAGAAGGTGAAATCTGGTGAAATCGTTGAAATCGAAACCGAGTGAAAATGGAACATATCCAAAATGAAATCGAGTGAAATTTGAAATCAATTGAAATCGAAATCGAATCAAAACAAATAGAAGGTGAAATTGAAATTGATGTTGAGTTTGAATTGGAGAGAAGATGATTTAGGGTTCATATTTTACATATTTGGGGAAGAACACGTAATGTGAAAATGAAAAGGTTATGATAATAGTAACTGATTAAGAAATATCAAAAAATTATAATTAAAATATTTATTATTTTAATATAATAATTTATTAAGTTTATTGAAGTTGTTAAATAATAGTATTTATATTTTAGATAAAATTGTGGAAAGAGTTTATAAGAGTTTAAACTGGTTTTTAAATTCAATTAAATTAATTGAATTGGTTAAAATAAATAATTCAATTTATTAACCATTTAAATAGTTTAAGTTTTTTATGGTTCTATTCAGTTCAGATTAGGTATTTGGATCCGTTAACCAACGTTTTGAACACCCCTAGTAAACCTATGAAGTTTAGTAGCACTTAAACAAAAGAATTTATCGCAATTGTAGTAAAGACCCGCGTCTATCTTGTAACTCGTCTGGTGACAAACATTGGGTTGGGGTTTGTAGTTTGGTGGGTGTAACAGAAAAGGTGGGTTTGAATGAAGTACCGGAGTTTGTGGCGGTGGTAGGTGCAATGGTGGTTTGATGGGATTTTAGGGGGAAAGGAGAATGGACCAAGACTTTTTCCTCTTGCAGTTTGGTGAGGTGAATGGCTTGTGTAAGAGAGATAAGTTGAAATGCTTGTATTTCTCACTGTATCGCCAATTTAAGGCTAGAGATAAAACAAGTGAGATAGAAAGGAAGAGGTAACCCTATGACGCGGTTGGCCAGCGATTCGAATTGGGTTCGGTATTCCGTGACAGAGAATGTTTAATACAACTTGAATAAGGCACCCTTGGGATCTTCATATGAAGATGGTGCAAACCTGAATTCCAACGCGTGGAGGGAGGTGGACTACGTTGCTAACATGTCGTTGGAATACATACACTGAAACCACATAAGTATTTCACCCTTCGTGTAGAGGCCTGCGATGCGGAGACACTGATCATCGGGAGTAAGATGAAAACCAGAAAATTGAATAATTTTGAAGATCCATCCAGAAGGGTCAACTTCGTTAAATCCTGGTATATCGAGCTTGGTGGTGGTTAGAAATGGAACAATATAGGGACCTTGAGGTTGAAACCTAGATGGTGGAACGAACCCATGGGTGGTAATTTGGCTCGTAATTCATGGGATTCAAAGGTGACGGCGATGACGTTAGCGGTGATGATGGATTGAAAAGTTTGTTGGTGAAGGGTGGCTGAAAGTTCCTCGATGGTGGGGGGGTGAGGCCATGTCAATGAGAGCACCAAAATATTGTGAATCAAGTACTGAGAAGGAATAAATGCAAAGCTAGCCTTTCTATGAATGCTATTCTAAGCTAACAATACAATCATCTTTAATTTTTCTGCTTTATTCCATCAGCTAAAAGGTACATAAATAGCACAAATTTAGCTACAATCCAAAATATAAGGAATGGATTCACATGCATTCCTAACAAACTTAACGACTCATCAATTAGAATCCTATGACTCAATAGCAGAATAATACTTTAGATCACAACTTCCTCTCCTCATTCATGATGTCACATAATCTTTCAAATATTCGGGCCTAGTAATGGTTCTTTTGGGCCTAACTCCTGGCCCAATGTCACTTGTCTCTTCAATGCAGTCTAATTCCTTTCCAAGCTTCACTTCATCATTAGAATTCATGATAAGGTGAAATGATTTGATTTTTTCATTTTGAATTTGAAATGAATTATTATTGTTATTATATAGATTTGAAAAAAATCTTTGATTTGTTATTATTTAACGTTTAGTGATGTAGATTTGTAGGGGAAAATCATGAGATCTGGATTTGTTATATTTGTAACTTTGATTATTTTGATGATAAAGATGAAAAGGAATTTGAAGGGTTTGTGAGTGGTGAGAGTGTTTTTAACCATTAATAAAAAAATTTAGTTTTTACTTTTTGAATTTTCTGACTTCTTTATTTTGCTTTCTTTTTTATCTTTTATTCTTTTGACTTTCTATAAAATGAAGATCAAGCCATTAATTTCTTAATTTTTATGGTTAATAATGTAAGTTGCTATTTTTTTAATAGATTCTTATTTTTTACTTAGTTTTTATGACTTATTAATCTTTTAACTAATTTTAATTTTAGACATGAATATATAAGATGAAGATGACTAATATGAAACTGCAAATGATAAAAATGATTATTAACAACAATCTTTATCATACTTATTTACCATGCAATAATTATTACATTCATTTAATTTATGTAACTATTAATGGTCACAAACACACTTTTCAATAAATTTCAATTTTTCATTATGCTCAATGCAACTTTTGAGCTGAAAAGTCACACGAGAATATAAAAGGACTTCCAATGCATACACGGGGAAAGGGAAAGTCGGATATAGCAAAATACTTTGAATCAACAACATTAAAAGGTTTTGAAGTTAATCTAAGATTCACCATTGTTTTTGTTAGCAAGCATACATAAAAGGCAAAGAAGGAAGACGAAAGACGAATTAGTTTAATCAAGTGCATATATAGTTCAGACTTTCCGAACAACAAAGGTAACTATTTAAAGTTTTAACATTAGGGTAATGCTAACTTGTGCCCCAAGGGCACAAGTTAAGAGATAAATAAAGTAAAAAAGTCTTGGAATTTGCACGGTGAACTTAATACAAAGTCATAATTAATGATTCTATTGTTTTTTTCAATAAAAAATTTCCATTTGTGGGTTTCTTAACTTGTGCCCTTGGGGCACAAGTTAGCATTACCCTTAACATTAATATGATTTATGTGCTTCTTGTCACGAGTTTTTGGATTTTTCTGTGAATTCTTCATTTTTCAGTTCAAGTTATTCCCTCAGTTTTTTATTATAAGTCGTTTTTTACTTTCACACGTATTAAGAAATGTAATAATTATGGTATGAAAAAGATAAATTATGAAAGATTTTACAAAATTATCCTTCATTAATAGTATTGGAAAGACAAATTAACATAATTGAAAGGAGAGAGAATAATAAATATTTAAGGGTATAATAGAAAAAATAACATTAATGATTGTGGTACAAAATATTTTTTTCAAAGTGACATATAATAAAAAACGGAGGTAGTATAACCTTAATTTTCGAATGAACATTTTGTTCTTTGTTTCCTGCTTTTTTCTTTGTTTTTTCGTTTTATTGGATGCACTTGGTTTTAGTAGCTATTTTGTTTCAAGTATGTTATCAACACTTCATTCATGCCTTTACAGTTTTTATTTTTTCTTCATTTATTTTATTTTACTGGATGTACTTGATTTTAGATTTGTAATGCTTTGTTCTTGGTTTTTCCACATGTTCAATGTCTTAAATGTTATTACTTGAAAAATTTTTGAAGTTAAAGATTCTACATTTTTACACTATGAATAAGATGTTCAATTTGTTGGTAATGTTGTTGATTCTTTAATAGCAGAGCTAATGTGAATTTATGTTCAGTTTATCACACGTCCAATTGAAAATGTTAAAGATATCAATGACTTCAAATATTTGTGAAAAATTATTGTTAAGATTAGAAATATGTGGTTTATTACAAGCATGTCAAACAAAGATCACTTAGAAATGGTTATAAAGATGCAAAGATATATGTTTTATATCTCTCCTGATAACTATTAGGTTATTTTTTTCAAACAAAAATCTTCTTTCATATCTCATGTTGTTTAGTTTTAATTTGATCTAGTGTGACATGATCCAAGTCATCGTACCAACCCATTTAGTTCAGAAGCATAAGTCTAATATTATTATAGAAAATACATACATCATGCAGAACTTCAAGGTTGCTAAAAATGATTTCTCCTTCAAAACAATCACTTGTAACTTCAAGTTGATATTTTATGGTACATCATCCGCTCAAAATGCAGATTTTCCTTCCATTCCTTCGACGCATTTGAACTTGATTAGTTTGATTGACATATTTTCGGGAAAATTTCTTCCTGATTTCTTTGTTGGTAATCACATTCTTGATATTAGTTTTTCTTGATTTGTTATTATCATTTTTTGCTTTTTCTAACTATATAGTTTATTTATAGATGTTATTGAAGGAGTACATGAAATCATTCAGATCCAGATGACTGCATCAAACAACAAAATAAGATTGTCTTTACCATAACAGATATAAGGTATTTCTATATTATTCACAATTAATTAAGTTTAAGTTATATTTCATTACACTATTTAAGTCGATTCATTTTGACTTGATTTTTTTATTGTAGCGGGTCTTTGGTTCATTATACTCTTTGGGGTGACCTTGCATCACAATTGTGCAATTATTACAACAATAACAATGACCATGATCATGTCATTATAGTATTACAAAATACAAGAATCAAGGGAGTTTGGGGTATTTATGTGATACAGATACAACTCATAGTGGTGGAATTAGTAATGAGCAGCCCACTGTTTTGCAGCCCAACACTGCTGAAGTTAGGCCCACTCGTACTAAGAGGATTCCTTCTAAGTACAATGACCACTTGCTTTATTAATGAATACTATATTTTCCTAGTTGCATTTTATTCCCTTATTCCTAGTTTGTTTCTAGAAGGCTGTGACTCATCCAAGTTTGTTAGGATTTGCTTAGTTGTGAGATCTCTCACTAGATTCTCTATTGAATTTCCTTATATGCTGTAATTGCTCTTGGAGCAGGGGATGAATGAAATTCTGTTAAGAAAACTCTCTTCTCTCTCTTTATACTTGCTTGAGGAGGTTTGCTCAGTCCTTAAAAACTGAGCACTATCATTTGGTGCTCTCATTGTGTTGAATTGATCCTTCTTCCATGACTCCACCACCAGATCCCGTCGCTGATCTCACTCGTCAAGTCGCCACACTCACCATTCAGCTTGATGCTATGTGTAAATGCTTCGACGACACCGCCCCTTCTAGTGGTTCTCGTTCTAGCGCCGATTCGCAGCACCGTCCTCGTCTCAAACTCGATGTCCCTCGCTTTGATGGTACCGATACACATGGCTAGATTTTTAAGATTTCTCAGTTTTTCACCTACCATCAAACTCCAGATGAGGAACGCATCACCATTGCATCCTTTTACCTTGATGGTCCGGCGTTGGCGTGGTACTAGTGGATGTACCGGAATCGCCAGATCGCGTCGTGGGACCAATTTCTGGAGAAATTGGAGATTCGTTTCGCTCCAACGGCATTTGATGATCCTCGTGGCAATCTGTTCAAGCTCACCCAATCGTCGTCAGTGACGGCGTATCTCACCGAGTTTGAAGCTCTTGCTGACCGTCTTGAGGGTTTATCTGAGGCTGATTTACTCAGTTGTTTCATTTCTGGGTTGAAGATTGAGGTTCGCCGTGAAGTGTTGGCTCAACAACCAACGACTATTTCTCAGGCCGCCGGTCTCGCACGATTACAGGAGGATAAATTGCAGGACATTGCTCGTTCTTCTCGTCCACGGCCATCACCACCACCGTGGCATTCTACGTTTGGTTCTCGTCCTTCACCAAAGCCTAATTCCGACCCTCCCTCCATGACGACGTCTTCGCAAGGCTTACTCCCTACCCCACCTACTAAGCCTCGATTTAGGCATCTTTCTGGGGCGGAATTGGATGATAGACGTAGCAGAGGGTTATGTTTCAACTGTGACCAACCTTGGTCTAAGCAGCACAAATGTGGTGCCCGTATTTTTTTGATGGTGGCTAATGATGATGATTTTTCTTCCGTGACAGGTGATTTAGAAGCTGCGGTGGCTGAATTGGTTGACGGCGGCGTCACGCCGGAGGACACCTCGATTCACGCCGCTCAATTGAGCTTGCACGCTCTTTCTGGCGACCAAGCTGCTGACACCTTTCGACTTTCGGGTCGGATCTCTTTGGAACCAGTGGATGTTCTTGTTGATGAGGGTAGTACCCATAATTTCATTAAAGAGACTATTGCTGCAACTTTGGGCCTGAAGTTGAGCCCAATTGATCCATTCCGGGTTTTGGTGGGTAGTGGCCAAGAGTTGTTGTGTTCTCATATTTGCCAGGGGGTGTCAATAGTAATGCAAGGCCACTCATTCTCCATGGACCTATTTGTTTTGGGTTTGCGGGGTGCTGATGTAGTGCTGGGAGCCCAATGGTTGAAAAGGTTAGGCCCAGTTTTAATGAATTATAATTCCCTTACTATGACCTTTTTTCACAATAATACTTGTGTCGAGTTAAAAAGAGATTCACCCACTCCTACTGTAGGCTTACATCACTTCCAAAGGCTTACGAGACTTGACCCAGAAGCCCAATTATTCTCCCTTCATATCACCAGTCCATATGATACACCTACTCAACCCACACCCACTCACTCACCTTCCTTACCCGGTGTCGCAACCTGAAAAAAACAAGGGGTGCGAAAAAAACAACCGGCGAAAGAAAAAGATGACAGAAGAGTCGCCACCGTGCGTTATTTATCCCAAAGGAGGGAAAGGAAACGCTCGAAGTAAACCTGGAGAAAGGAAAGGAAAATACAAGGTCTCGCAACCAAATCTTGGGTTCGGGAGTCGATTATACGAAGGGAAGTTATTAGCACCCCTACGCATCCGTAGTACTCTACGGGATCCACTCTTGTTTGTTCTTGTCTAAAGGGTGTGTGTTTATCTAATGTACTATTTACTAAAAGAAAGGGTCAAAGAAAATGACTTGCACGGATGTCGCATCCATTGCATACGTATCTCATCTGAATATGAGAATCAGAGTCTTCGTAGCTCGGGTACCTATGGGTTAAAGAGATGTGTGCTCGCTAAGACATCGCGTCTTATGCCTACATATCTCATATGGAATGAGAAACAGAGCATAATGTAGTTCAACTAACTACGGGAACAAGGGTCTCGATTGCAACTAGGGCAAGAGAAAAGGAAAGTCTCGATCGCAACGAGGGCGGGAGAAAGGATCGCAACGAGGGCAAAAGCAAACAAGGATTAGTTGTTAGTCGTTAGTCAAACTCGACAAGACATCGCATCTTGTGCCTACGTATCTCATCTGAACATGAGAATCAGAGTTGCCGTAGTTCGGCTACATAGGGATTGCCATCTGAATATGGACTTACAAAAGGAGGACACCAGTTGTGTCAAAGGAGAGTGGGCGATGTGTTCACGTCCTAGCAGTAGGTGTCGCAGCTCGCTGAATCGAGTCTTAGGCAGTTACCTCTTTGCAATAGAACGGACTACATGCCACAAGATCGGAGACGCTCGGAAAGGTCTAGAAGATGGGGAAGCTCTGCCCTAGAGTTGTCATGCAATATGTACTTAAGTGTTAGGATTTACAAATGGGAATATCTACCTAATGTTAGCATGCAAAAGAAAAAAGGGAATCCTACCTATGTTATCATACAAAAGGATATGGGAATCCTACCTATGTTATCATACAAAAGGATATGGGAATCCTACCTATGTTATCATACAAAAGGATATGGGAATCCTACCTATGTTATCATACAAAGGGTTCTATCTAATGGGTGCTACCTAATCGGAACAAGAATCGACGAGTGGAGCAAGGAGAAATGTTAGGGATAAGGGTAGATGGCGATGCATGAAGCAATCGACTTACAAGGTTGATGGCGATGCATAAAGCAATCGACTTACAAAAGGGTGGATGAATACGTGCTGGTTCTGTTAGGTTTTGAAAAATGATTACTCGACGTTGGATCGAGGTTTTGATCTTGCTTTGAAATGGTTATCGAATGTTCATTTTAATTCTTGTATTTACAGATGAATAAAGAATGAAAGAACAAATATTATACATTTCATGGGAGAGGGGTACATTTGTTATGAATGGGGGTTGTCAAAAATCATGAAATAATTAAATCGGGCCCAAACAACAAAATGATGCGAAATATGAGTGTAAGTGCAAGAGAACCGGCTCATTGTAAGAAAGCCCAAGAGTAAGCTATGTGAGGTTGATGGCGATGCTTAAAAGCAATCGACTTACAAGGGTATGGAAAATGGGCTCGATATTAAATCGAGAAAAATATGATTTTTGTAGTTTAAAAATGGTTTTGAATGAATGATGAAATTAAAAGACAACAAATCTATGTTATGATAATGAAACTATGAAAATAATAAAGCACAAACATAACAAAAAAAAATGTTGAAAGAAATAAAATACTAAAAGAAAATAAAATGCTAAAAGAAAATAAAATGCTAAAAGAAAAATAAAATACTAAAAAAATGCTACACATGAGTATTGAACCCACTCCACTCAAGACTATGGAAACCTCCTCTCTCCACCAGACCACTCATGACTAGTTGTTATTTACAATGCTAATTTAAATATATAAACCAAAATAGATTAAACATTAGAATAAAAACTAAAATAAAAAAAAAAAGTCTGTTGGACTACCAGTAGTTAAACCCAGCCGCTTGGCTGTTGGGTTCAAAAGGTTAGGAATTGGGAACACTAAATAGCATTTAACTAAAACTAATACCAATAAACTATAGTTAATGACCATTTGAAACTCTAAACGTTCAACCATTGGGATTTAAAGGCTCTGCTAAAAAAAGGAAACAATAATGAATAAATAATAAAAAAAGAAAAAAAAGAAAAGGTGAGGACACGAAGGAAAGTCCAGAATCCCAATCGTCCTCCTCTCTCAATCTGCTTCACAAAGAAACACTCTCAATCGCTCTCAATGAAAACTCCCTCTGCTCTCGCACCCCTAACCTTCACCGTCAACCTTTGCTCATCCTTCACAATCTCTCACAATCTCTCACAACCTCTCATTCGCTCACCTCTCAACAATCTCTCTTAAAATCGCCCATCGTCGCTCACATCTCACTTAAAGGCAAACTACAACAGAGATTAAAAGTGAAAATCCCAAACAAAAGCTCACCTTCGGTGGTTTGGCAGCTCAGGTAACAATCGAATCTCCTTCCTCCGCTCCTTTCAATTGGTTCCTTTTTCTGATTTGGGAATTAGGGTTTTCGCTCTTTGAAGTTTTTTCGCCTCCTTCTCCTTTTTCGTTTTATCGTTAAGATCCTTTTGTTTCCGCCTCCTTCCTTTTCAATACTGGTTTTTTGATTTGGGATTTAGGTTTCTTTTGGTGGGTTTGGTCCGCCTCCAAGTTTTTCGTTGTTAATTCCTTACTGATTCTCTTCCCTATTTATGTTCTGTGAATTAGGGTTTTCGGATTGCTATGGTGGATCCAAGAAGTAATCCAGCCAAGTCCTTTCGGTGCTCAGAAATTGAAGTGGTCCTTTTTGATGCTAGATTTCGGAACGGTAATCTGAACTCAAGCTTTCTCCCTCTGTTTTGTCTTCATGCCAATTTGGGATATTTCTTGAATTTTTACTGCTTGGACTAATCGTACATTTTTTACTGCAGTGAATTTGGTGAGCTTGGTGACAGAACTAGTCTCAAATTCTTCATTATGGAATTCCACTACAGTATGTGTTCTAGGGACTGCAACTTCAACATGTCAATCATCTGTTTTGGGATGCTGAAGATGTTCAACATCATTTTGGCATGCTTTTCTTGCAGACAAAGGAATCCTTCCCACAGTTAATTTCATATTACCTTTTTGGAGTCTAACATCTTTACATATCAAAGCTCACCAGAAACTGAGCATAGTAGGGCTTGTTGGCATGTACAATGGCAGGTGGTAGTGACAGTCTTGAGGGTTTTGTTTTATGTCATTCAATTGCTGGAGGAACAGGATCAGGTATGGGCTCATACCTGTTGGAGACTCTGAATGACCGCTACAGCAAAAAATTGGTCTAGACATACAGTGTATTTCCTAACCAAATGGAGACAAGTGATGTGGTGGTCCAACCATACAATTCTCTTTTGACACTCAAGCGGCTGACTCTAAATGCTGATTGTGTCGTGGTTCTCGACAATACTGCACTAAATAGAATTGCTGTGGAACGACTTCATTTATCAAATCCTACATTTGCTCAAACAAATTCCCTAGTTTCTACTGTGATGTCTGCCAGCACAACCACTCTTCGTTATCCAGGATACATGAATAATGACTTGGTTGGTCTTCTTGCCTCTCTGATTCCAACACCAAGATGCCATTTTCTAATGACAGGATATACGCCTTTGACAGTGGAACGTCAGGCTAATGTAATTCGTAAGACCACTGTGCTTGATGTCATGAGAAGACTTCTGCAGGCAAAGAATATTATAGTCTCTTCTTACGCAAGGACCAAAGATGCCAGCCAAGCAAAATATATATCAATTCTGAATATCATCCAAGGGGAGGTTGACCCAACTCAGGTTCATGAAAGTTTGCAGAGGATACGCGAAAGAAAGCTAGTTAACTTTATCGAATGAGGTCCTGCAAGTATTCAGGTTGCTCTATCCAGGAAATCACCATATGTTCAAACTGCACACAGGGTCAGTGGCCTTATGCTGGCTAGCCATACTAGCATCCGCCACCTTTTCAGTAAATGTCTGAGCCAGTACGATAAGTTGAGAAGGAAACAAGCCTTTTTAGACAACTACCGGAAGTTCCAAATGTTTGCAGATAATGACCTCTCCGAGTTTGATGAATCAAGGGACATAATTGAGAGTTTGGTTGATGAATATAAATCCTGTGAATCCCCAGATTATATCAAATGGGGAATGGAGGATCCGAATAATATGATGACAGGTGAAGGGAGTACTGCAGGATCTCTGGATCCAAAAACAGGTATTATGCTCATGGCTTTCCACTGACTCTCTTTTGTTTAGTGCTGAGTTTGCTCATGTACCAGGACTGATGCATCCTTGGATAGCCTGCACTAAGAACTTTTGGTCGCATGAATTGGTTTCAATTCCCATATGCAGGATCAAGTTTCTATCAGCTAGTTCCATAATAGCTTATGCATGATGGCTTGATGCTTTGTACTTCCATGATGTAGGGTTTGTTGCTATCCTGACTGCTGCAGCAAACATGACTGGTTCAATGTCAATTGCAGCCTTGCAACATGCTAATGCACATGGACAATTATGGTATGATACTTGACATTTGCTTGGTGCAGTATTTTGTAGGCTACTTTGCTTAGCAATGCAGAACCAATGGTTGGCCAAGCCAAAATGACAATTCGAGACAAGTTGCACATGAGGTTAACATGAGATAAGTTACTTGGCCAAGAAGATACAAAGTCAAACTCATCACACAAGACTCTTGGATGGTGAATCAAGGCTAAAACGGATTAGATTAGGTTTAAGAGGGTCAAAAATAGGAAGGTTAACTTTGGTCAAAGTTGACAAAAAAGTCAACAGTTGACCAAAGTCAACAAAATGGTCAAAATTCAATTTTCTTTGTAGTTTCTTTGTAAATGGACATTGAATAAATGGTTATGGTGAAATTTTAGAGTTTTTGGATTTTGGGTGACTTTGGTCAATGTTGACCAAAAAGTCAACTATTGACCAAAGTCAACAATTGGTCAAAAATTGTCAAGACTTGTATTTTCTTGTGTAGAATCAAATGTAATGGTTTACAATGACATGAAATAGATTGAAATGGATTAACAAATGGTTTGAAGTTGGTTTCCAAATTGTTTTGTCTTATGACTTGAATGTTTGACTTTTGAAAAATAACTTGACTGATAATGTACATGAACAAGGCCATGAAATGAGACCATAAGGTTAGGGTTTTGACATAGTATCCATGAACCAATAACATGACTAGCAAGTGGCTTGAAACACAAGAAGCTTGGTTGTTCAGATGACCCAGACCATAGATGTATCCACAATCACATGAACAACACCATGATTTTGGACCAAGACCAATCCTCATATAAGACCAAAGTAAGGTTAGGCCAAGCATGCTAAATAAAATAAAAAATAAAAAAAATTCAGGACCAAAATCGGGGTATGACAGTTGCCCCTATTTAAGCGTCTTCAACTAGAGAATATGAAGCAGGACATTCTTCATATGATCATAATGGGAGATGGTTAAATATTAAGAAGACCCGGATTTTGATCCTGAATTCCTATGAAATAATTAACAATGCCTGTCAGAATCGGCAAAGAAGCAATCTCAAAAGAAGAATCCGTCTGGTCCGGTGAAAATCGGCCTGAGTACCGAAACAGAAAGTTGACCTGGATACCAAAATAAATGGTAACACAGGAATACCCATGGCCTGAACGCCGCACATTAGTCTGAACACTAAGCATCGGAATATGAGAGTATCAATGTTGGTCTGATCACCGGAAATCTGGTCTGAACACCACTTCGATCTGGAAATCGGAAAACTGGCCTGAATGCCACAAGTACTTCGACTTGATCGTCGGAAACTTCTTCGATCTGAAAATCGGAAAAAACTGGCCTGAATGCCACTTCGGTCTGGATACCGGGAACTGGCCTGAATGCCACAAGTACTTCGACCTGATTGTCGGAAACTTCTTCGATCTGAATATCGGAAAAACTGGCCTGAATGCCACTTCGGTCTGGATACCGGAAACTGGCCTGAATGCCACTTCGGTCTGGATACCGGAAACTGGCCTGAATGCCACAAGTTGCATCGACCTGAATGTCAGAAACTTCTTCGATCTGAAAATCAGAAACTGGCCTGAATGCCACAAGTACTTCGACCTGATTGTCGAAAACTTCTTCGATCTGAATATCGGAAAAACTGGCCTGAATGCCACTTCGGTCTGGATACCGGAAACTGGCCTGAATGCCACTTCGGCCTGGATACGGGAAACTGGCCTGAATGCCACAAGTTGCATCGACCTGAATGTCGGAAACTTCTTCGATCTGAAAATCGGAAAAACTGGCCTGAATGCCACAAGTACTTCGACTTGATTGTCGGAAACTTCTTCGATCTGAAAATCGGAAAAAACTGGCCTGAATGCCACTTCGGTCTGAATACCGGAAACTGGCCTGAATGCCATAAGTTGCATCGACCTGAATGTCGGAAACTTCTTCGATCTGAATATCGGAAACTGGCCTGAATGCCACTTCGGTCTGGATACCGGAAACTGGCCTGAATGCCACAAGTTGCATCGACCTGAATGTCGGAAACTTCTTCGATCTGAAAATCGGAAACTGACCTGAATGCCACTTCGGTCTGGATACCGGAAACTGGCCTGAATGCCACAAGTTGCATCGACCTGAATGTCGGAAACTTCTTCGATCTGAATATCGGAAACTGGCCTGAATGCCACTTCGGTTTGGATACCAGAAACTGGCCTGAATGCCACAAGTTGCATAGACCTGAATGTCGGAAACTTCTTCGATCTGAATATCGGAAACTGGCCTGAATGCCACTTCGGTCTGGATACCGGAAACTGGCCTGAATGCCACAAGTTGCATCGACCTGAATGTCGGAAACTTCTTCGATCTGAATATCGGAAAAACTGGCCTGAATGCCACTTCGGTCTGGATACCGGGAAATTGTCATGCCTGTCAGCATCGGCAGAAATAGGGAAAATGATAATTGAGGCGGCACGTGGGCCAACGATCCCTGTTGGGGATAAGTCAATGAACAACCTTCAGTCTGAGCACTGGAAACCATCTTCTGGCTTATCACTTGGGATACCGAGAATGTTTTATGCTTACATGCGTATGTTTGAATTTTGCGATGGCGTAATGCTCCATGAAAATGGAAATGCTACGCGATTTGGGAGGATGCAATGCAATATGATTCTACATGCAGGGATGCGAAATGCTGGGGAAAATGCCAAGCCGAAGCAAGGAATCCTGTTGGGGAAATGATCACAATCTTCTGGACCCTGGCACTATTGTTGGAGATGCACAGCATAATGAACTATGTGGGGAAATAACCGGTCGCGCGGTGTTCTGGCAATGACGAGATACCGAGATTCTGACTGGGGAGAGAACGGCGCTGGAAACCTGTTGTTGGGGGAAGCGATAGTGGTTCTGGCAACCATAATCTACGAGAGATGACTCAGCAGGGGGGAGCAAACACCGATACGGTACCGAGGTTATGCTTCCAGGAAGGAGATCATCGATCTAGGATTGAAATCCTCGATCTGGCATCGAACTCTGAGGAGCAGCTGCTTCTGCTGGGAAGATACAGTCTGGTACTGTCAACTCCGCTGGGGAGTGTATAGTCTGACACACATGCTCAGGAAATGCCCCGAGGGTATCTATTCTGAATAGATGATCCAAAGCACTTAAAATTCACAGCAACTTTAAATGTTTATTAAGCATATACCTGTAAAGCCCTTATGTATCATGATGCAATGTTTATCAAAAATTCGGACGTCATTTTTGCAAACAAAACAGTAAAATGAAAATGAACACAGAGATGTACTGAATAACATGATTTTATTGATTGAATGGCCTCTGAATAAGCATTTACATCAGGAAGCAATTCCTGGAAAGAGGTAATTGCACAAAAGATAAAATATAAATTAATCTAATGGCAATGTGAAATGGATTTCTATTGGGTTCCAATTCTGCTATGACTTGCTCGTCTTCAAGATCCTCCAGATGATCAGCCTTCTGAAAAGGTGATTAGATTGTTTTCTTCCTTTTGAAAGTTTCCAGTCATCAACATGAGATGAGATTCAGAACTAACTCAGAACGCAGTCATTCGCTTAATCCCTAACTTTTGCCTGGATTGCCCTTTTCGGGTTTTCAATCCACCGGGATACCCATTTTTGCCTAAGTTGCCTTTTCAGGTTTTCAACTTACCGGGTGTACAATCTTTTCATTTTCAATCCCTAATTTTTGCCCGAACCTTTTCATTTTCTTGGTTCGTCAGGATGCCCATTTTTTCCTGGACTGTTCTTTTTACTGTCCAGCGGGTCTATTTTATGCGAAGTATTTTTTAATTGCGTCTGAGTTTACCGGGGAAGTGAAGTCTTCACCATCCATCGTTGCAAGCATTAAGGCCCCACCATCGAAAACCTTGGTGACGATATACGGTCCCTCATAGTTAGGAGTCCACTTGCCCCTGTGATCTGTCTGAGGAGGAAGGATCCTTTTCAACACCAAATCTCCGACTTGGAAACATCGAGGGCGCACTTTCTGGTCAAAGGCTTTCTTCATCCGACTCTGATACAACTGCCCATGACAAATGGCTGCCATTCGCTTCTCTTCGATAAGACTCAACTCATTGAACCTTGTCCGAATCCATTCAGCTTCATCTAGCTTGACATCCAACAGGACTCTTAGAGAAGGAATCTCCACTTCAACAGGTAGGACTGCTTCCATACCATACACCAAGGAGTAAGGGGTCGCCCCGGTCGACGTACGTACTAAAGTGCGGTACCCATGCAAGGCGAAGGGTAGCATCTCGTGCCAATCTCTGTACGTAACGACCATCTTCTGCACAATCTTCTTTATGTTCTTATTTGCTGCCTCAACAACACCGTTCATCTTAGGACGATAGGGGGAAGAATTGTGATGCTGAATGTTGAAGTTCTGGCACAACTCCCTCATCATTTTGTTATTGAGATTGGAACCATTATCAGTAATGATTCTTTCGGGAATCCCATAGCGACAGATGATTTCTTTCTTGATGAAACGGGCAACCACATGTCTGGTGACATTCGCGAATGATGCTGCTTCGACCCATTTGGTGAAATAGTCGATGGCAACGAGGATGAAGCGATGCCCATTGGAAGCAGTCGGCTCAATCTTTCCAATCATGTCAATGCCCCACATAGCAAACGGCCACGGCAAAGACATCACATTCAGAGGATTCTGCGGTACATGCACCTTATCAGCATAAATCTGGCATTTATGACACTTCCGAGCATACTTGAAACAATCTGATTCCATGGTCATCCAATAATAACCCGCCCTTAACAATTTCTTAGCCATTGCATGTCCGCCGGCATGAGTACTGAAGGAACCTTCATGAACTTCCTGCATTAACATGTCCGCCTCGTGTTTGTCCACGCATCTGAGCAAAACCATGTCGAAGTTCCTCTTATACAGCACATCGTCTTTGTTCAAGAAGAAACTGCCTGCCAATCTTCTCAAAGTTTTTCTGTCATTGTTGGATGCCCCTGCAGGGTACTCTTGATTCTTCAGAAAGCACTTGATATCGTGATACCAGGGCTTGTCATCAACCATTAGTTCAGCGGCAAACACATACGCGACCCTATCAAGGCGCATAACATCGATCCTAGGAGCATGGTTCCACCGAACCACCTTGATCATGGAGGATAGAGTAGCAAGAGCATCTGCCATCTGGTTCTCATCACGAGGTATATGATACAGCTTTACTGTTGTGAAGAAAGTCAACAGTCTTCTCGTGTAATCTCTGTAGGGGACCAGAGTGGGCTGGAGAGTATTCCAATCACCATTCACTTGATTGATCACTAGAGCTGAATCTCCGAAGATGTCCAGAGTCTTGATTCTCAAATCAATGGCTTGCTCAATACCCAAGATACAGGCCTCGTACTCAGCTTCATTATTGGTGCATTCGAAAGTCAGACGAGCGGTGAAAGGCATGTGGGCACCTTTCGGAGTTGTAATGACAGCACCAATTCCACTTCCTCTGGCATTGACGGCCCCATCAAATAACAAAGTCCACTTTTCGTCTGGATCAGGTCCCTCCCCAACAACTGGCTCTTCACAGTCTTTCATCTTGAGGAACATGATGTCTTCATCTGGAAAATCAAACTTCAACGGCTCGTAATCATCAATCGGCTGCTGAGCAAGATAGTCTGATAGAATACTCCCTTTGATGGCTTTCTGGGATGTATACTGGATGTCGTACTCTATCAGTACCATTTGCCAACGAGCAACCCTTCCGGTGAGAGCTGACTTCTCAAATATATACTTGACTGGATCCATCTTGGAGATCAGTAAGGTTGTGTGAGTCAGCATGTATTGTCTCAATCGCTTAGCAGCCCATGCAAGTGCACAACATGTCTTCTCAAGCATTGAGTATCTCGACTCGCAATCTATGAACTTCTTACTCAAGTAGTAGATGGCATGTTCTTTCCTACCTGTCTCGTCGTGTTGACCGAGAACACAACCCATAGAATTGTCAAGTACATAATCAGCGGTCTCCCTGAGACTGGAGGCATAAGGATAGGAGGAAAAGGAGCGAAAAAGGGCTAAAAACCCTAAAATTCAGCATTTTGTTCTTATGGACTACCCGATCGAGAAAAGGAGCGAAAAAGGGCTAAAAACCCTAAAATTCAGCATTTTGTTCTTATGGACTACCCAATGGCGGGCGCCACAGACCAAGCCATGACGTGTCAAACTCAACTTCCATCAACTCCCGCGTTTTCCCACTACTTCCACTAAGGCGCCCCATATTGTGCTTGTGGCGGGCGCCATGGCCTTGTGGCGGGCGCCACAAGAGGAAAAACGGTTTCCTCCTATTTTCAAGTTGAGGGGCATCCAAGTCATTTCCATCTTTTTATTTGCTTATAAATAGAAACGCGAATTCACTTTTACAATCATCCAAACTTAGAACAGAGGCAAACTCAGAAGCAAATTTGTTTCACTTAGGCATATATTCAGTATTTTATAGTGGTAATCGCTTCGCATTGGAGTGTTACCACAATTGTGTAATCAAGTATGTGATAGAGTCTGTAATCGAGTTTGGAGCACTTTGGAAGGAAGTTAATCCTGCCGCCATTTTCATTTCCGCATTGCAATTTACGCAACCCTCCGATTGGAGCAGGTTTTTATTACTTGTCTTTATCTTATTTAATTTCCCGCACTCGCTTTAAATTATTTATTTCTCGCACTCGCTTTATTTTGTTTATTTCCTCGCACTCGCTTTACTTTATTTATTTCCTCGCACTCGCACTACTTTTATTTATTTTCCACACTCGCTTTACTTTTATTTATTTCCCGCACTCGCACTACTTTTATTTATTTCCCGCACTCGCACTACTTTCATTTATTTTCCGCACTCGCACTACTTTTATTTATATTAATGCACTTTTACTTTACCATGTCTAACTAAATTTATAAGGTTAGAATGTAAGGATCATAATTGAACCGATAATCCGTACAATTGTTTGTAGAAACACTTAAGGGCTATTTTAACTTTCAACTTAAGTTTTCCCGCACTTCAATTCCGTTGGGTAAGATCGAAAGCCGTCCAACGTCTATTTAAACTTAATTGTTTTTAACTATTTCAAAAACAGCGAAAACGCTTTGTTTAGTTCATTAGGAGTTTTTAACATTAAAAAGAAAAGAGATTTTAAAACTATTTTCGGACGCGTTTATAAGTTTAGAGTCTAGTTCGTGAGAACCTCTTTTGGTTAAGAAATCCAGGTTATAATACTTTTCAACTTAGTCAAGATACTATATTTCTTAAAAATAGGTTTACTACTCTAACGCAATGCGCGTCTTTTTATAAGTGACAATAAGAGGGTTTGATTAGGGAGTACAACTCGGTTCTGAATACGCGAAAGCGACAGTTCCTGTTAAATTAGTTCTTTTCAAAGTAGGAAACACTGCCTATAAGTAGCTCTACTAGCAAGTACTTGGATTATTAATTGATTACGTGAATTACATTCGACCCTATCTTTATTAATTAATCTTTATTCAACACTTTACTTTTCATTGCACACTCCAAAAACACCGATTGCCTTTGATAAACACCATAACAACAGATAACGATAGATTTACACTTGGTCTCTGTGGATTCGATAATCTTTTATATTACTCTGACGCGTTCGTATACTTGGGAAAAGCACGCATTAAGTTTTTGGCGCCGTTGCCGGGGACCAATTTCGTCAAATTTCATTTTCCTGTTGTTGTACCGTTTAGACTTAGGCTATTTCCCGCCGGTCAATGCGAAGAACTCGCAGCACTGGAAGTTTAAGCTTAGTATACCCTCTGGCGGAACCTGAACGTTACGCTCGCACACGTTTATTCTTTCATAGAATTAAGAGAGCTATGGCCGAAGATCAAAACCAAAGACCTCTTAAGGACTTCGCTCAACCATCTAATGAAGAACCTAGTTCTAGTATAGTAAACCCAACTATCCCAGCCAATAATTTTGAACTTAAACCATCCCTGTTGCAACTAGTGCAACAGAGACAATTTGCAGGTCTCGCTACCGAGAACCCAAACCAACATTTAAAAATATTTCTTCAATTAGCAGATACTTTTAAAACCAATGGAGCTTCTCCTAAGGCAATACGTTTAAGATTATTTCCTTTTTCCCTCAGAGATAAAGCCCTATCATGGTTAGATTCCCTTCCACCCAATTCCATTACGACTTGGGATAACCTTAGAAGAGTTTTTCTTGCTAGATATTTTCCCCCGAGTAAGACCACCGTTCTTCGAAACCATATAACTAGATTTACCCAAAACCAAGGAGAATCGTTGTTTGAAGCTTGGGAGAGATATAAAGAGTTGTTACGAGCATGCTCATATCATGGTTTAGAAAATTAGTTAATCATTCAAACCTTCTATAATGGACTTCATTATAACACAAAGATGACCATCGACGCTGCCGCAGGCGGTGCTCTGATGAACAAACCTTATCCTGAAGCTAGTGCCCTCATTGAAGATATGGCCCAAAACCATCAATCATGGGGAGTCAAACGAGTGACAGTTGAGAAGAAGGAAGCCCAAGGAGGAGTGCATGAACTAAGCTCTATAGACATGATGCAAGCTAAAATGGACGCATTAGCCCTTAAAGTCGAGCATATGTGCATAAACCCGAATACTGTAGCCGCAGTTTCGTCGGATTGTGAGATATACGGAACCAAAGGACACCAATCTGCAGAATGCAGTCTATTAAACGAAACCCACTCTGAGCAAGTGAACTACACCCAAGGGAACCCATACTCGAATACCTATAACCCTGGATGGAGGAATCACCCGAACTTCTCCTATAAAAACAATAACCCTATTCAAAATAATACACCTCCGAGACCTAGTTATCAAGCCCCAAGATCAAATCAACCTATGCAACCTGTACCACCAAAACCGAGCCTTGAGAAAATTATGGAAAATTTTATGACCGCTCAAACCCAACAAAACAAGGAGTTCATGAACCAAAACATTCATGTTAACGAATTGATTACTCAGTTAGGAACCAAGGTTGACCAAATAGTTACTCATACCAAGATGCTTGAAACCCAGATCTCTCAGGTAGCTTTAAACCAAGCCCCTCAGACTACACCTGGAGGACAATTCCCTGGACAACCTCAACAAAATCCGAGAGGACAAGCCAATGCCATTACCCTACGAAGTGGGAACGCTTATGATGAGCCACCAAACCCTAGATTGAGTGAACCTGAAACTTCTAAGGAATGTACAAAACCCACGGACGAAGTAAAGGAACCAGAGGAATCTGAAAACCAGGATGGTCGAGAAAAAGGAGAAGAACCTAAAGATAAAACTTATGTACCACCCCCTCCATATAAACCACCTATACCATATCCGCAAAGACTCAAACAAACCCAGATCAATAAACAGTATCAAAAATTTATTAAAGTTATAGAAAAACTTCATGTAGAAATCCCTTTCACATAAGCCATCACCCAAATACCTTCTTATGCAAAATTTCTCAAAGACATCCTTACCAACAAACGTAGACTTGACGATCCGAAGCCTTTGGAATGTAATGCTATTTCCGAGGACAAATTAGCAAAGAAAGATAAAGATCCTGGAAATTTCTGCATTCCTTGCCTTTTGGGTAATCATGTCATCGAAAAAGCTTTTCTAGACTTAGGAGCTAGTGTGAGCTTAATGCCTTTAGCAGTTTGTGAGAGGTTAAACTTAGGAGAATTACAACCCACTAAGATGTCACTTCAGTTAGCCGATAGATCTGTTAAATATCCGATAGGCATTTTAGAAGATGTTCCTGTTAGGATAGGTCAGTTATTTATCCCTACTGATTTTGTTGTCATGGACATCAAAGAGGACAATGATATACCAATCCTTCTAGGTAGACCATTCTTATCGACTGCAGGAGCCATAATAGATGTCAAGAAAGGAAAGTTGACATTTGAGGTAGGTGACGAGAAAATAGAATTTATACTTTCGAAATTTCTTATGGCACCTGTGATGGGAGACTCGTGTTATGCCTTAGATATCATTGATGAATGTGTTAGAGAATTAGAACAAAAAGAAATTATAAAAACAATTAAGTTACCATCAACTCTCATAAGGGAAGATGATGACTTTAAGAAACCCTACGTCGATGATAACCTTTACGAATGTTTATCCCTTACCCCAGATCCTATGCCATGCCCTAAGAAACCAACCTTAGAACTTAAGGAATTTCCTAAGAACCTGAGATATGAGTTCCTCGATGAAAAGATGAATCGTCCAGTGATAGTTAGTGCTACCTTGAGCCAAAAGGAAACGAACCAACTTTTAGACGTTTTACGAAGATATCCCTCAGTCTTAGGGTATAATATCTCTGACCTGAAAGGTATAAGCCCATCCGTATGCATGCATCGGATTTCGCTCGAAGAAGATTCAAAACCCTCTAGGGAACATCAGAGAAGAATAAAACCTATAATGAGTGATGTTGTTAAAAAGGAAGTTCTTAAGTTACTTGAGGCAGGTATAATCTACCAGATCTCGGACAGTAAGTGGGTGAGCCCTGTGCATGTAGTACCTAAAAAGGGAGGCATCACAGTCGTGCAAAACGATAAAGGCGAACATGTAGCAAAACGTTTAGAAGGAGGATGACGGATGTGTATAGATTATAGAAAATTAAATAAAGCAACTAGGAAGGATCATTTCCCTTTACCATTTATTTACCAGATGTTGGAGCATCTAGCCAGACACTCTTACTTCTGCTATCTGGATGGATACTCTGGATTCTTCCAAATACCTATTCACCCCGAAGATCGAGAAAAAACTACCTTTACATGCCCCTATGGAACTTTTGCCTACAGACGAATGTCGTTCGGCCTCTGTAATGCTCCAGCTACTTTCCAACGCTGCATGATGTCAATCTTTGCAGATTACCTAGATGGTATCATGGAAGTGTTTATGGATGATTTCTCGGTTTGTGGATTTGATTTCCATAATTGCCTTGCTAACCTTGAGAAAATCCTGGAGAGATGCGTGGAGGTGAACCTCGTGCTAAACTGGGAAAAATGTCATTTCATGGTAACCGAAGGAATAGTTTTAGGATATATAGTTTCCGAAAAAGGTATAGAGGTAGATAAAGCTAAAATAAAAGTTATAGAAAACCTAAAACCCCCAAAAACAATCAGAGAAGTCCGAAGCTTTCTTGGACACGCTGGATTCTATCGGCGTTTTATTAAGGACTTCTCCAAAATAACTAAACCTTTAACTGGACTTTTAATGAAAGATGCTGAATTCATTTTCGATGAAAAATGTAATGACGCATTTAATCTTTTAAAGCAAGCATTAATCTCAGCACCCATTATGAAACCGCCCGATTGGTCGGAACCTTTTGAGATTATGTGCGATGCTAGTGATTATGCAGTTGGAGCCGTTCTAGGACAAAGGAAAGATAAAAAATTACATGCCATTTATTATGCCAGTAGAACCCTAGATGTTGTCCAACTTAATTATGCAACAACTGAGAAAGAATTACTCGCTGTAGTTTTCACTATAGACAAATTTGATCTTATCTAGTAGGAGCAAAAATTATAGTTTACACCGATCATGCTGCCATTCGTTACCTATTAAGTAAAAAAGATGCCAAGCCCGGGTTACTCCGATGGATTCTATTACTACAAGAGTTTGATTTAGATATAAGAGATAAAAAAGGCACTGAAAATGTAGTAGCCGATCACTTTTCTAGGCTAGAACATCTAAAGCCTGAACTAGTACCCATAAACGATGATTTCGCTTATGATAGACTGATCGCTAAAGTAGAAACCATTGAAGATAATAACCTAGATCCTTATGAGCACCCCCAAAATTCCTTAGCAATAAGTAACGTACCCTGGTATGCAGATTTCGTTAATTACCTAGCTACTGATATAGTACCCCCTGATCTTGACTACCACCGCAAGAAGAAATTCTTCCACGATGTGAGAAACTTCTATTGGGACGAACCGCTCCTTTTCAAAAGGGGTAAAGATGGCATTTTTCGCTGTTGCGTTCTAGAAGAAGAGGTAAATAATATTATCGAGCATTGTCATTCTGCACCTTATGGTGGACATGCGAGCACCTCTAAGACATACGCCAAGATTCTTTAAGCTGGCCTATTCTGGCCTACATTGTGGCGCGATGTCTATGCTTGCATTGTCAAATGTGATAGATGCCAACGCACTGGAAACATTTCAAGACGTGATGAAATGCTTCTAAGAAACATTCAGGAAGTAGAACTCTTTGACGTATGGGGTATAGATTTCATGGGACCTTTCCCACCATCCTTAGGAAATAGGTATATCTTAGTAGCTGTAGACTATGTGTCTAAGTGGATTGAAGCTATAGCTGCACTCACAAACGACACTAGGGTAGTAATCAAACTATTTAAAAACTATATATTCCCTAGATTTGGAACACCACGTTTAGTCATAAGCGATGGAGGATCACACTTTATATCGAGAATATTTGACAAACTTTTAAGAAAATATGGAGTTAGGCATAGAGTAGCAACACCGTACCACCCACAAACTAGTGGCCAAGTAGAAGTATCTAATAGGGAGATAAAACAAATCCTAGAGAAAACTGTTTCTATTTCTAGGAGAGACTGGTCTCAGAAGCTTCAAGAAGCATTATGGGCTTATAGAACCGCTTTCAAAACCCCTATAGGAACTACTCCTTACCAACTGGTTTATGGAAAATCTTGTCACTTACTGTTCGAATTAGAGCATAAGGCCTATTGAGCTATTAAAACTTTGAATTTAGACTACCTAGCCGCTGGAGAAAAGCGTACCCTAGACATTCATAAATTAGAAGAACTTAGGCAATCTGCCTACGAGAATGCAAAAATATATAAAGAGAGGACAAAAGCCTATCACGACAAAAGAATAGTAAAGAAAAACTTCAATATAGGCGATTTTGTTCTCCTTTTCAACACTAGGTTACGACTCTTCCCTGGAAAGCTACGTTCAAGATGGATTGTTCCTTTCGAAGTATCCAAGATTCTGAGATCCGGAGCCGTAGAAATCAAGAACCAAACATGTAGTCCATTCATTGTAAATGGACAAAGACTGAAGCTCTACGAAGGAGG
The DNA here is from genome assembly GCF_024323335.1 of Lathyrus oleraceus. Taxonomy (NCBI): domain Eukaryota; kingdom Viridiplantae; phylum Streptophyta; class Magnoliopsida; order Fabales; family Fabaceae; genus Lathyrus; species Lathyrus oleraceus. The sequence continues at coordinate 114,091,469 of NC_066580.1, forward strand.
AGACATTCCAGCATACTACTCGAGCCACACCCTGATTGATCCACCAATTCCCACTACAGGTGTATAGATTCTAATCGTCAAGCTATTGACGTTAACCAAGCGCTGCGTGGGAGGCAACCCATGGTTTTTCTTTCATTTTACTTTTTCGCTTTTTTTTTTTTTTGCATCGAGACTAAAAATTTGAATGGTTTGCATTTTCAGGATCACTTTCTTAACGTTTACAGGATGCAGGGTTTCGATGACATGCATGTTGCCTATAGAGATAATGCTCAGAGGGAGCGATACATTGCTTTGTATCAGCGCCCTATGGCACCCACATGTTATCCTGATCAGCATTGTATGGAGGCACTGGGTATCGAGCCTAGTAACCCGATCCCGTCGTCCACCTCAGGATGGCGAGGGCACTAGTGGTCAGCAATAGGTTGCCAGGTAACTCTTCCTTATCTTATTTCAAAACATTGGGGACAATGTTCGATTTAAGTGTGGGAGGAGACTCTATCGTCCTTTCTTTGTTGTCTTTTCTCGTTTTCCTTTATCGTTTTTTCTTTACTGTTTTTAGATAGTTTATTTCCTTTTAGTTGTTTATTTTGCTTTTTAGTATAATGCATGAGTCTGACAAGTCACCAAATATAGTAGATCTTTAGTACAATCCTACCTCCCCATACCTTTAGCCCCACCAAAATTTTTTGCAAAAGAAAACAGTGTTATTCTGAAAGTTTTCAGGTTTTAAAGACATGTTTTAAGTAAGGATGCGGTGACTTGGGAGAACTTTCCGAAACATCAGTATTATCTTAGCACTATAGACTTCGTAAATATAGGAACTGTAATACGGTGAACTGACTTTTTGTGTTTTTGCTTTGGAAAGCAAATGTCACGGATAGCAAGAGTCGCCACCGACTTTTCTTTTATCCAATAAGGAAAGGCAGAAAAGAACAGGAAAGACCATGATTAGATTTTGGGTTCGGGAGGTACATTATACAAAGGGAAGGTGTTAGCACCCTTTGTATCCATGGTTATCCATGGGCTCTTAATTGCTTAATCACTTATGTTTTTCTTGTCCGGAAAAGTGTTTGAGAACTGTTTAGAAAATGTTTTGAAAAGAGAGTTTAACTTTGTAATGATTCTTGTATGAATGTATACAAAGTATTTATCTCGTTTAATTTTGAAAACTGTTTAGAAAAATATAACTTGGCAATGATTCTAGTATGAATGTATACCAAGTGGTGATTTTCTAATAGATGTTTTGCAAAGTGTGAGGTGTGAAAAGTATTTTAAGTTGTGAGTCAGCATTTAAGAGTTATACCTACCCAAGGTCTTTATGGGCATTTCCTATCCTTAGGAGGGTAAAACTGTCCTTTCTATTGAGAAGTAAGTAGTCTTATCCTTTGGATGTAAAGGGACATCGTAGGGTCGTCGATTGGTCATTGAAGGCAACAGTTGTAAGGATACCTTAGCATTCGAAGGGACAATCATCATTTAACCGTAGGCTACCACGAAGGGTCATCGAGGGACAAAGCCATGTATTCGAAGGCAACATTCGAGGGACTATGATGATTTAACCGGAGGGTCTTTGCTAAGGGTATCCTTACATTCGCGGGACATGGCCGTAATATCGTAAGGCAACAAAGAGAGGGATCAGATCACGTATTTAAAGGCAACATTTGTAAGCAATTAGGTAATTAGGATGAATCTCCACAAGGGTATCCCACAAATAAAGTGGAATACCTAGCAAGCTACCTTCTTCGGGAATATGCGAGTCCTCACAAAATTCAGCAAACAGGTCAGAATACCAAATGGGGTGCAATCAATAGTTGCACCGAACAAAGGAAGCGCAGCAGTAATAATGTCAGGCAAATAATACACAGCTATGATAGGACATGTCAGATAAACACAGAACGGAACAGAAAAGAAAATCAGCGACTGTCATGTTCGCTACTGCCTCGCCTAGCGAAGGCTTGGCGAACACTCGCTACATGTTCGCTTAGCGATGTGCTAGCGAACGGCCGCGGGTTTTGGTTTTAATGACAGTACGATTTCAGCAAGCTCCAAACCTTATGGCATCCATTACAGAAATTACATGGTTAAACATTCAAGACATGCATGCATATTTAAATCCACATGCAAAAACTAAGATATATTTATAAATTCAATCATTATGTCACATGTAAATTGGGAGCATAAAGCGGTAGTGGTAGTGCAAACCTGTTTGCAATTGAATTGCAACGTTGAATTGGTAGATCACTCTTAGGGTTGGTGTTGGATTGAGTTGGGCGGAGGTAACCTTTGTGCAGATGAGTTTCCTTCAGGGTTTCCTTTAGGGTTGCTCTGAATTCTCTTGGTTAGCCTCCAGGGTTTGCTGTCGGTGTGGGTTTTCGCCCTCGTCGGTCTCTCTCTGTCTCTCTCTGTCTATCTGCCTCTGTCCCTTTTTCTGTGTGAAGTTCTGGTATTTATAATAGTTTTTTGTGACCTAATGGGCTCAGAATGAAGCCCAAAATTTCTAGTGTTCACAAGCTTCGCTAGGCGAGTGGTGCAGCGAAGGGTTCGCTAGGCGAAGGATTTTGCTCGCCTAGCGAGCAAGCCAGTTTAAGTCGTTTTCTGGATTTGGCCACCTGTGTGCTGGGTCTTTGTTCCTTTAAGATCAATGTCTTGAAAAATGAGTTGGAGTGCCTTGAAAAATGTCTTGCAAGATTAACGGGCAAATTTTGGGGTATGACAGCTGCTCCTGTTCTATATTCTTAAACCGAGAGAGTTAGAATGGTATGTATGCCATTCGTGATCTGGAGATGTAAGATTATTGAACACTTAGAATGCCCCAGAAATTTGCGCTTGCTAACTAAAAGTTAGTCTCGATGGAGATGGGCTTAGAGATGCCATCCAGAAAGTTTGATGATGAGAGCTTCAGAGTGCGTCGTACATTAGGCCAACTTGAAGACATGGGTGCCACACCGGGTCATAAGCTAGACCGTATAGTGAGTCATCCATTAGGTTGTCGACTTCGCTGGGGATAAAGGATCAGCACGGATCACACGCTAGATCATATCTGAGCTGCAGAATGAGCCGTCCGTTAGGCTGTATGCTGGAGAGGTAAAGATCAGAATGGACCGTATGCTAGATCGTATCTGAGTTGTAGAATGAGCCGTACGTTAGGCTGTATCTGACAAAAAGTAGTCGTACGCTAGACTACACCTCGGAATGTACCATACGCTAGGTAGTATCTGAGGAATGAAGATCAGAATGGATCGTACGTTAGATCTGTTGGTGTAAGCCCTAGAGGCCAATACTTTTGGTACTTGTATCGAATTATTTATTAATAATAAAAGGCTTTTTCTTTATTACGTTTGTTTAGTAAAGTCCCTGGAATAGATAGTCCGTTTAATGTATTAAGTGTGACTTAATCATGAGAACACATTAAACATAAGGACATTATTCTTAAAGTATCCGTAGTCGAGCTTTAGTGTGAAGTGGGATAACATTAAAGCATTAAGACTATTATGTTTGTAGACTGATGATCACATCTCATGGATCATGGATAAAGAGTTATCAAGTCTTAAACATAGGTATGAATATTAGGAGTAATATTTATACCGGATTGACCCGCTATGAGAATACTATATAGAAAGTTATGCAAGGTGTCATAAGTTATTCTCATGGTGATAATAGTGTATTCCACTCTTCGACCTGAAACCACTATGGATCCTAGATGTAGAGTCGAGTGCTTTATTGCTGATCAAACGTTGTCCGTAACTGGATAACCATAAAGACAGTTGATGGGTACTCCACAAAGCATGCTGAGGGACATGAGTGTCCTAGATGGAATTTGCCCATCCTGCGTAACAGGATAAATGTCTATGGGCCCAATATTGAACTGGACAAGGATGACACGGTCTATACCTTGTGTTCAATATAGACATAAGGGCAAAAGGGTAATTATACACATAATTATTATCACAGAAGGAATTGTCAGATCACATGACATTTTCGTGTCTTGGGTAGCAGTGATGTGTTGCTAGATACCGCTTACTGTTTTTTATGTTAAATACATGATTTAATATAATTGCCAACGCCGCGAAAACCTACAGGGTCACACACAAAGGACGGATTGATGAGAGATAGAGTAACTAAGGAATACCGTAAGGTACGGTGCCCTTAAGTGAATTATAGAACATCGTAAGGTACGGTGTACTTGAGTAGAATACGAAATATGGTAAGGTACCATGGGCTTAAGTGATTTTGGGCATATTATAAGATATGGGCCAAAATACACTTAAGTGGGCTTTTTAGCTTGAAGCCCACACAAGTGGTTCTATAAATAGAACCCTTGTGCAGAAGTAAAAATTTGCGGTTGCATTATTCTCGTTTTCTATCACTCTCTCTCTCTCTCTCACTCAAAGCCTTCATTCGTACCAGCTAGCACTGAGATTGAAGGAACCCGTTCGTGTGGACTGAGTAGAGACGTTGTCATCGTTCAACGTTCGTGATCGCTTCGTGGATCTGCATCAAAGGTTTTGATCGTCACAAGAGATCTGCACCAAAGGTTTCAGTCGTCACAAGAGGTAAATATTCTATCACTGATCATGACCATTCGTAAGGATCTCTAAAGGAGAAAATTTTTAATTTCCGCTGCGCTTTGGGTCGCAATTCTCCTTCAGTGGTATCAGAGCCACTTACGAAACCATGACTCGGATAGGTGTTTAATTTCTGTATTAATATGATTAAAAGACAGAATGAATCAATTAATTAAACGGGTAATTAAATTTGGCATCATGAGTGTACGAGTTGGATGATTGATGTTGACTATGCTTCGGAATCCGACATTAGTATGGTGAAGCAGCGATACATCGATCGTCCATAGGTTACGCAATTGAGACCGATCAACTTATATATGATATAAGTAATCCCAATGCAAAGTACAGTATATGTGATATACTGTTTCTATTTCATTCATTCGAACACTAAATGATTGTTTTCCTTTGAGCGATCAATGGTCATTTGCTTCGGAATCCGACATTAGTATGGTGAAGCAATGACCTGTTGATCAATCATACTGAATCAACAATCGAGGTGTGTTTGACGGTCTGAAATTGGCGCATTAGGGTTGGTGACGGCGCAAGGGTTGTGCCGTCAAGGAGTTGTCAATTTAGGGTTTTTGGAACACGTGTGTTGACTGTTTCAAAGTTTGTTAATTGGCCTCGTGAAGATCGTGTGACGAGTATAACAAGCGTAACAAACTGGATGCGTAACGGTCGTAACAAGACGCGTGACGTTCGTAACAGACCCATAGATTGACCTGTGACGGTCGTAACAGACTCACAGAATTTTAGGCATTTCTGTTTTGACCTGTGACGGTCATAACAACCCTGTGACGCTCGTCACACTCACATTGCCTGTGACGGTCGTCACACGCCTGTGACGGTCGTCACACTCCCAGAGTCAAAATTTTGGGGTTTCTGTTTTGTGCCTGCGCAAGAGTTGTGTGGATGCAAAAACAATGTCCATTTCAAATGAATTGTTCATTAAAATTTTGGACAGGGGCGCTGCGTAGTGTGATCGGTCGCCGAAATTTAATTTGGTTTTAATTAATTAAAGGAATTAAAATTTAATAATAACAATGTGTTTATTATTATTGCCTTGTGGTGATCAGTTATGGCCTTAGTCTTTCTTTACTTTGTTTTGGGTTTTTTTTTTTTTTTTAAATACGACCTGCGTGTCGTGCCTCTCCTTTTGATCTCTTAATGTAACTTCTTTTCTCATCTCAAACCCTCGTATGTAAAACGAGTTTCTTCTGGAATGTAATACTGTGAAGAAAGAGAAGAAGACAATGTTATGAAGAAAGAGAAGAATTCAAGATCAAAGGAGGACAACCTTGAAGATCTTGCTTGGAGAAGCTTAGAGAAGAATTCAATACTAAAGGAGGACAACCTTGAAGATCTTGCTTGGAGAAGCTTAGATCGTTATTAGGTTAGCTTAGGTTCTCTCATTGGCTTGGGAGAACAATTGCGCTAGGGGCCATAACTGTTTCATTGTGTATGTATGTTGATGCATGTGAATGTATGTTGATGCATGTGAATGTATGTTGATGCATGTGAGAGACGATTTATATGATAAATAAGCCGGTGAGATCATAACAATTGCAATTCCCTCAAACTAAAATATTAAGTTTATGCTTTCCAAGTTTTAACACTCATCAAGACTAGTAATGGATAATGTAGGTTTCGCCTACGCGAGGTGCATGATCTATATATTAGTAAGGTGCGATGGGATAATTGTAATATCCAACTGTTAAAACAATGGGTCAAACTTAACTAAACAAATTATAATAAGATTATATATATGTTTAGAAGCAAGAGTTGGGAATAATCCATATGATGGATTGGAATAAGGAGTTATTCACCCAACTGAAATTTTCGAGAGTTGTATGAGATACAACTGGAAGGAGTTCCTACCTAAATAACCTAGTTTTGTGTAATCCGCCTACGCGGACTTAGAACGAAGTGAAATATGGATCTCGACCCACTAGAAAATCTTCCAACGGGATTTTCCGAATCAAATGATGAGGGTCATTTGTTTTGAGTAAAATAGTGGGAGCATATTTGATTAAAGGCCTAATTAAATATGTCAATGATACTTATATTTTCTTAATCCTTATGTAGATAACCATGACAACAAACACCTCTAACAACATATTGCGATCAATCCTTGAGAAAGAAAAATTGTCTGGGACAAATTTTCTAGATTGGTACCGAAACATGAGGATTGTCCTCAAACATGATAAAGGGAAAGGCAAGGAAGTTGCCAAACCCAAACCCACTATTGCTGCTTTGAAGCCTAGTGGAAGCATAGAAAAAGAAGGCACCTGCTTCCATTGCGGTAAGACCGCACACTGGAAGAGGAACTGCCCAAAGTACCTGGAAGATAGGAAGAATGGAGTAGAGACTCCAACTTCAGGTATTTTTGTTATTGAAATTAATTTATCTACTTCTGCATCATGGGTATTAGATACTGGATGCGGTTCTCACATTTGTACAAATGTGCAAGAACTAAAAGGGAGTAGAAAATTGGCAAAAGGTGAAGTCGACCTACGAGTTGGTAATGGAGCAAAGGTTGCTGCCTTAGCCGTAGGAACTTATGAATTAACTTTACCTAGTGGTTTAATAATTCAGTTAGAGAACTGTTATTATGTACCAGCAATTAGCAGGAATATTATTTCCGTTTCTTGTTTGGACAAGTTCGGTTTTTCATTCGTAATAAAGAACAATTGTTGTTCAATTTATTTGAATGATATATTCTATGCTACTGCACAAATGAACAATGGACTATATGTCATTGATCTCGAAATGCCTATATATAACATTAATACTAAAAGGATGAAACCTAACGAGTTAAATCCAACTTACCTTTGGCATTGTCGATTAGGCCACATAAATGAGAAACACATTTCCAAACTCCATAAAGATGGACTCTTGGACTCTTTTGATTATGAATCATATGAGACATGCAGATCTTGTTTAATTGGAAAGATGACAAAGTCTCCATTCACAGGAAAAGGTGAAAGAGCTAATGATCTTTTGGCCCTCATACATACTGATGTATGTGGACCACTGAACATACCAGCCAGAGGAGGTTTTCAGTACTTCATCACATTCACTGATGATTTCAGTAGATATGGTTATGTGTATTTAATGAAACACAAATCAGAGTCCTTTGAAAAGTTCAAGGAATTCAAGAATGAAGTACAAAACCAACTAGGTAAGAATATTAAAACTCTTCGATCAGATCGAGGTGGTGAGTATTTAAGCCTAGAGTTTGATGACCATCTGAAAGAGTGTGGGATCCTATCCCAACTCACTCCTCCTGGAACACCCCAATGGAATGGTGTATCTGAGAGAAGAAATCGAACCCTGTTAGACATGGTCCGATCCATGATGAGTCACGCCGATCTTCCAAACTCCTTTTGGGGACATGCACTATTGACAGCAGCTTACACACTTAACCGTGTTCCATCCAAAAAGGTTGAGAAGACACCATATGAGATATGGAGTGGTAAGAAACCACATATGTCTTACATGAAGATTTGGGGTTGCGAGGTTTATGTGAAACGACAAATTTCAACTAAGCTTGAGCCCAAATCTGACAAATGCTTATTTGTGGGGTATCCTAAAGAAACAAGAGGGTATTACTTCTACAATCCTTCTGAGGGCAAAGTGTTTGTCGCTCGAACTGGAGTTTTCCTAGAAAAGGATTTTATTTCCAAAGGAACCAGTGGGAGGAAAGTAGACCTTGAAGAAATTCAAGAATCACAAAGCATAGATACACCTATGGAGGAATTAGAGCAGGAAACACAAGAAGTTGTGGAAGAGCAACCTGCTCAAGTAGAACAAAACCAGCGTAGGTCAAGCAGGATACGTCAACTACCTGAGAGATATGGATATCTCATAACTGATCAAGGTGATGTATTACTCATGGATCAAGATGAGCCTGTGACCTACCAAGAGGCCATAACTGGTCCCGAATCTGAGAAGTGGCTAGAAGCCATGAAATCTGAAATGGATTCCATGTACACAAACCAAGTTTGGACCTTGGTAGAGCCTCCTGTAGGAGTTAACCCTATAGGATGCAAGTGGGTCTTCAAAAAGAAGACTGACATGGATGGTAAGGTACATACCTATAAGTCAAGACTGGTTGCAAAAGGATGTAAACAAATTCATGGGATTGACTATGATGAAACCTTTTCACCAGTTGCAATGCTTAAATCTGTTCGGATTTTACTTGCTATCGCTGCATATCATGATTATGAAATATGGCAGATGGATGTCAAAACTGCTTTCCTTAATGGGAATCTTCTTGAGGATGTGTACATGACACAGCCTGAAGGATTTGACATACCAGAGGAAGCCCAAAAGATATGTAAGTTACAAAGATCAATCTATGGATTGAAGCAAGCTTCCAGAAGCTGGAATCTTCGTTTTGATGAAACAGTAAAACAATATGGATTCATCAAGAACGAAGATGAGCCTTGTGTCTACAAGAAGGTTAGTGGGAGCATGATCGTTTTCCTGGTATTATATGTAGATGACATATTACTCATTGGAAACGATATCCCTACCCTACAACAAGTAAAGTCTTGGTTGGGGAAATGTTTTTCTATGAAGGACCTAGGTGAAGCAGCCTATATATTAGGAATCAGAATCTATAGAGACAGATCACAAAAACTGCTTGGCCTAAGTCAGAGTACATACATAGACAAAGTGTTGAGACGCTTTAATATGCATGATTCCAAGAAAGGATTCATACCTATGCAACATGGCCTGTGTCTATCAAAAACACAATCCCCTTTAACTAAGGAAGAAAGGGATCGCATGAATAAGATTCCATATGCATCTGCAATAGGATCTATCATGTATGCCATGTTATGTACTCGACCAGATGTCTCGTATGCTTTAAGTGCAACGAGTAGGTACCAATCTGATCCTGGTGATGCTCACTGGGTAGCTGTCAAGAATATCCTTAAGTATTTAAGAAGGACTAAGGACTCATTCTTGATATATGGAGGTCAGGAAGAGTTGGCTGTAATTGGATACACCGATGCTAGCTTCCAGACAGATAAGGATGACTTTAGATCGCAATCTGGTTATGTGTTTTGCTTAAACGGTGGCGCTGTGAGCTGGAAAAGTTCAAAGCAAGATACAGTTGCTGATTCTACAACCGAGGCCGAGTATATTGTTGCCTCAAGTGCAGCAAAGGAAGCTGTTTGGATCAAAAAGTTCATTAGTGAACTTGACATAGTTCCTAGCATTGTGGATCCCATTGGTCTCTACTGTGATAACAATGGTGCTATCGCACAAGCCAAGGAGCCTAGATCTCACCAACGATCCAAACACATACTTAGGCGTTATCATCTCATTCGAGAGATAATAGATAGAGGAGATGTGAAAATATGCAGAGTACCTACACTTGACAATATTGCTGACCCACTGACAAAGCCTCTTGCGCAGCAGAAGCATGATGGCCATACTAGATCTATGGGTATTAAGGGTATGCCTGATTGGCTCTAGTGCTAGTGGGAGATTGTTGGTGTAAGCCCTAGAGGCCAATACTTTTGGTACTTGTATCGAATTATTTATTAATAATAAAAGGCTTTTTCTTTATTACGTTTGTTTAGTAAAGTCCCTGGAATAGATAGTCCGTTTAATGTATTAAGTGTGACTTAATCATGAGAACACATTAAACATAAGGACATTATTCTTAAAGTATCCGTAGTCGAGCTTTAGTGTGAAGTGGGATAACATTAAAGCATTAAGACTATTATGTTTGTAGACTGATGATCACATCTCATGGATCATGGATAAAGAGTTATCAAGTCTTAAACATAGGTATGAATATTAGGAGTAATATTTATACCGGATTGACCCGCTATGAGAATACTATATAGAAAGTTATGCAAGGTGTCATAAGTTATTCTCATGGTGATAATAGTGTATTCCACTCTTCGACCTGAAACCACTATGGATCCTAGATGTAGAGTCGAGTGCTTTATTGCTGATCAAACGTTGTCCGTAACTGGATAACCATAAAGACAGTTGATGGGTACTCCACAAAGCATGCTGAGGGACATGAGTGTCCTAGATGGAATTTGCCCATCCTGCGTAACAGGATAAATGTCTATGGGCCCAATATTGAACTGGACAAGGATGACACGGTCTATACCTTGTGTTCAATATAGACATAAGGGCAAAAGGGTAATTATACACATAATTATTATCATAGAAGGAATTGTCAGATCACATGACATTTTCGTGTCTTGGGTAGCAGTGATGTGTTGCTAGATACCGCTCACTGTTTATTATGTTAAATACATGATTTAATATAATTGCCAACGCCGCGAAAACCTACAGGGTCACACACAAAGGACGGATTGATGAGAGATAGAGTAACTAAGGAATACCGTAAGGTACGGTGCCCTTAAGTGAATTATAGAACATCGTAAGGTACGGTGTACTTGAGTAGAATACGAAATATGGTAAGGTACCATGGGCTTAAGTGATTTTGGGCATATTATAAGATATGGGCCAAAATACACTTAAGTGGGCTTTTTAGCTTGAAGCCCACACAAGTGGTTCTATAAATAGAACCCTTGTGCAGAAGCAAAAATTTGCGGTTGCATTATTCTCGTTTTCTATCACTCTCTCTCTCTCTCACTCAAAGCCTTCATTCGTACCAGCTAGCATTGAGATTGAAGGAACCCGTTCGTGTGGACTGAGTAGAGACGTTGTCATCGTTCAACGTTCGTGATCGCTTCGTGGATCTGCATCAAAGGTTTTGATCGTCACAAGAGATCTGCACCAAAGGTTTCAGTCGTCACAAGAGGTAAATATTCTATCACTGATCATGACCGTTCGTAAGGATCTCTAAAGGAGAAAATTTTTAATTTCCGCTGCGCTTTGGGTCGCAATTCTCCTTCAAGATCGTATCTGAGTTGCAGAATGAGCCGTACGTTAGGCTGTATTTGACAAAAAGTAGTCGTACGCTAGACTACACCTCGGAATGTACCGTACGCTAGGTAGTATCTGAGGAATGACGATCAGAATGGACCGTATGCTAGATCGTATCTGAGTTGTAGAATGAGTCGTACGTTAGGCTGTATCTGACAGAAAGTAGTCGTACGCTAGACTACACCTCGGAATGTACCGTACGCTAGGTAGTATCTGAGGAATGAAGATCAGAATGGATCGTACGTTAGATCGTATCTTAGTTGCAGAATGAGCCGTACGTTAGGCTGTATCTGACAAAAAGTAGTCGTACGCTAGACTACACCTCAGAATGTACCGTACGCTAGGTAGTATCTGAGGAATGAAGATCAGAATGGATCGTACGTTAGATCGTATCTGAGTTGCAGAATGAGCCGTACGTTAGGCTGTATCTGATAATAAGTAGTCGTACGCTAGACTACACCTCGGAATGTACCGTACGCTAGGTAGTATCTGAGGAATGAGGATCAGAATGGATCGTACGTTAGATTGTATCTGAGTTGCAGAATGAGCCGTACGTTAGGCTATATCTGATAATAAGTAGTCGTACGCTAGACTACACCTCGGAATGTACCGTACGCTAGGTAGTATCTGAGGAATGAAGATCAGAATGGATCGTACGTTAGATCGTATCTGAGTTGCAGAATGAGCCGTACGTTAGGCTGTATCTGATAATATTGGTATATGTTGTATTCGCGATAAATGTCTGGGATGGGCTTAAAGATGCCATCATTAGGAGGATGTCAGAGTGCTTGTCAGAACGAACGTTCATATGGATTATATATGAAAGATATAGTTGAATCTTGAATGTAATTGATAAAGATCCGTCTGAATGAATCTTTATTTTGACTGTATCAGGAGGATAATTAACCTGAAAAGAAAGTTAGCCTCATGCAATGTTATGATGCATGAGATGTTTTATGCTTTTGAAAATGAATGCGAACATTGTATGCATGCATTTGCTGTGAAATGATGCATGAATGAATTATGCGTCTGGAAAATTTGCCATGGGAAAATAAATCCCGATATTCTGGTTGGAGATATTTATATTGATGACCCTTTCTTAGCTGGGGATATTTGATTTCTTGTCTGATGGTAGAAATATTCAACAGGACCTGGCTGGGGGATAACAGAGATGACCAGTCTGTCTAGTAATGCCAATTTCTTCTGGGAAAGAACTGGTTTTGCTGGGGAATAGGATTAGCAACCGGATTCATCGGAAAGCATGGTTAGACTTTATCCTTGACCCTAAAGTCTTTTAGTAACTGCCATTGCTATTTTAAGCATATATTTTTGGTAAACATCAATCGTATTCACATGCATACATTAATTCGAATTAAATCAATGGACGTTCATGCAAACAAAACACAGAAAGTAAAACAAAAGCATCTTTTTGGGAATAAAATTGTATTGATTTTGAAAGAGGGCCTATAGATAGGCAATTTGAGTACAAGGAGACAGAAATCCTAGTAAGAGGAAATTGTCAAGAGAACAAAGAAAAAGCTATGAAGAAAAAGTCCTATTGATTTTAATTCTACTACTGCCATTATGTCTTCAAGCATCTCATCCCCTGCTGTCGGATAGAAGTGATTGGCTTGTTCAGTCCTTTTGGCTTTGGTGAAGCTAACCGAGAACGGGACATAGTCATACGCTTTAATCCCTAATTTTTGGCTGGACCGCCTTTTCAGGTTTTCAGTCCACCAGGATACCCTTTTTTGCCCAAGCCGTCTTTTCAGGTTTTCGACTTGCCGGGTGTACATGCGTAGTATTTTTTATCTATGTCCGTGTTCACGGGATGCGGGGACTCTTCGTCATCCATTGTAGCAAGCATCATGGTGTTGGAGAATTGCCATCCAAGGCGCAGCGGAATTTAAAATTTTCTCCATTTAGTGATCCTTACGAATGGGCATGATCAGTGATAGAATCGTTACCTCTTGTGGCGATTCAAACCTTTGGTGCAGATCTCTGATAATGATCAAAACCTTTGATACAGATCCACGGGGCGATCACGAACGTTGAACGATGACAACGTCTCTACTCAGTCCACACGAACGGATTCCTTCAATCGCAGTGCTAGCTGTTATGAATGAAGGCTTTGAGTGAGAGAGAGATACGAAATTCCAATTCTTCAGTTGTGTTGTATTCCCATACAAAGCTTCTGCACAAGAGCTCTGTTTATAGAACCACTTGTGTGGGCTTCAAGCCAAAAAGCCCACTTAAGTGCATTTTGGCCTATATCTCATAATATGCCAAAATCACTTAAGTATTTGGTACCTTACCATATTTCGTATTCTACTTAAGTACACCGTACCTTACGATGATCCTTAATTATTCTATCTCTCATCAATCCGTCCTTTGTGTGTGACCCTATAGGTTTTCGCGATGTTGGCAATTATATTAAATCACGCATTTAACATAATAAACAGTGAGCGGTATCTAGCAACACATCACTGCTACCCAAGTCACGAAAATGTCATGTGATCTGACAAAACCTCCTGTGATAATAATTATGTGTATAATTACCCCTTTGCCCTTATGTCTATATTGAACATAAGGTATAGACCGTGTCACCCTTGTCCAGTTCAATATTGGGCCCATAGACATTTATCCTGTTACGCAGGATTGGCAAATTCCATCTAGGACACTCATGTCCCTCAGCATGCTTCGTGGAGTACTCATCAACTGTCTTTATGGTCATCCAGTTACGGATAACGTTGGATCAGTAATAAGGCACTCAACTCTACATCTAGGATCCATAGTGGTTTTAGGTCGAAGAGTGGTATACACTATTACCACCATGAGAATAACTTATGACACTTTGCATAACTTTCTATATAGCATTCTCATAGCGGGTCAATCCGGTATAAATATTACTCCTAATATTCATACCTATGTTTAAGACTTGATAACTCTTTATCCATGATCCATGAGATGTGATCATCAGTCTACAAACATAATAGTCTTAATGCTTTAATGTTATCCCACTTCACATTAAAGCTCGACTACGGATACTTTAAGAATAGTGCTCTTATGTTTAATGTGTTCTCATGATTAAGTCACACTTAATACATTAAACGGACTATCTATTCTAGGGACTTTATTAATCAACCATAATAAAGAAAATGCCTTTTATTATTAATAAATAATTCGATACAAGTACCAAAAGTATTGGCCTCTAGGGCTTACACCAACAATCTCCCACTAGCACTAGAGCCAATCAGACATACCCCGTATGCCCATTGATCTAGTATGGCCATCATGCTTCTGCTGCGCAAGAGGCTTTGTCAGTGGGTCAACTATATTGTCAAGTGTAGGTACTTTACATATTTTCGCACAACGCCTAAGTATGTGTTTGGATCGTTGGTGAGATCTAGGCTCCTTAGCTTGTGCGATAGCACCATTGTTATCACAATAGAGACCAATGGGATCCACAATGCTAGGGACTATGCCAAGTTTATTGATCCAAACAGCTTCCTTTGCTGCACTTAAGGCAACAATATACTCGGCCTCAGTGGTAGAATCAGCAACTGCATCTTGCGTTGAACTTTTCAAGCTCACAGTGCCACCATTTAAGCAAAACACATAACCAGATTGGAATCATTCATATTAAAGCGTCTCAGCACTTTGTCTATGTACTCTAACTTAGGCCAAGCATTTCATGATCTATCTCTATAGATTCTGATAGGCTGCTTCATCCAGGTCCTTCATAGAAAAGCATTTTCCCCAACCAAGTCTTTACTTGTTGCAGGGTAGGGACATCATTTCCAATGAGTAATATGTCATCTACATATAACATCAGGAATACGATCATGCTCCCACTAACCTTATTGTAGACACAAGGCTCATCTTCGTTCTTGATGAATCCATACAGTTTAACTGTTTCATCAAAACGAAGATTCCATGAGTAGGTCACAGGCTCATCTTGATCCATGAGTAATACATCACCTAGATCAGATATCCATATATCTCAGGTAGGTGACGTATCCTGCCTGACCTACGCTGGTCTTGTTCTACTTGAGCAGGTTGCTCTTACACAACTACTTGTGTTTCCTGCTTTAATTCCTCCATAGGTGTATCGATACTTTGTGATTCTTGAATTTCTTCAAGTTCTACTTTCCTCCCACTGATTCCTTTGGAAATAAAATCCCTTTCTAGGAAAACTCAAGTTCGAGCGACAAACACTTTGCCCTCAGAAGGATTGTAGAAATAATATCCTCTTGTTTCTTTAGGATACTCCACAAATAAGCATTTGTCAGATTTGGGCTCAAGCTTAGTTGAAATTTGTCGTTTCACATAAACTTCGCAACCCCAAATCTTCATGTAAGACATATGTGGTCTCTTACCACTCCATATCTCATATGGTGTCTTTTCAACCTTTTGGATGGAACACGGTTAAGTGTGTAAGCTGATGTCAATGGTGTATGTCCTCAAAAGGAGTTTGGAAGATTGGTGTGACTCATCATGGATCGGACCGTGTCCAACAGGGTTCGATTTCTTCTCTCAGATACACCCTTCCATTGGGGTGTGCCAGGAGGAGTAAGTTGGGATAGGATCCCACACTCTTTCAGATGGTTATCAAACTCTAGGATTAAATACTCACCACTTCGATCTGATCGAAGAGTTTTGATATTCTTACCTAGTTGGTTATGTACTTCATTCTTGAATTCTTTGAACTTTTCAAAGGACTCTGATTTGTGTTTCATTAAATACACATAACCATATCTACTGAAATCATCAGTGAATGTGATGAAGTACTGAAAACCTCCTCTGGCTGATATGTTCAGTGGACCACATACATCAGTATGTATGAGGGCCAAAAGATCATTAGCTCTTTCACCTTTTCCTGTGAATGGAGACTTTGTCATCTTTCCAATTAAACAAGATCTGCATGTCTCATATGATTCATAATCAAAAGAGTCCAACAGTCCATCTTTATGGAGTTTGGAAATGCGTTTCTCATTTATGTGGCCTAATCGACAATGCCAAAGGTAAGTTGAATTTAACTCATTAGGTTTCATCCTTTTAGTATTAATGTTATAAATAGGAATTTCAAGATCAATGACATATAGTCCATTGTTCATTTGTGCAGTTGCATAGAATATATCATTCAAATAAATTGAACAACAATTGTTCTTTATTATGAATGAAAAACCGAACTTGTCCAAACAAGAAACGGAAATAATATTCCTGCTAATTGCTGGTACATAATAACAGTTCTCTAACTGAATTATTAAACCACTAGGTAAAGTCAATTCATAAGTTCCTACGGCTAAGGCAGCAACCTTTGCTCCATTACCAACTCGTAGGTCGACTTCACCTTTTGCCAATTTTCTACTCCTTTTTAGTTCTTGCACATTTGTACAAATGTGAGAACCACATCCAGTATCTAATACCCATGATGCAGAAGTAGATAAATTAATTTCAATAACAAAAATACCTGAAGTTGGAGTCTCTACTCCATTCTTCCTATCTTCCAGGTACTTTGGGCAGTTCCTCTTCTAGTGTGCGGTCTTACCGCAATGGAAGCAGGTGCCTTCTTTTGCTATGCCTCCACTAGGCTTCAAAGCTGTAGTGGGTCTGGGATTGGCAACTTCCTTGCCCTTCCCCTTATCACTCTGCTTAGTGGGCCTTTTGTTCTGTCTCTTTCCATTTCCGATCATCAGAATGGACTTCCCTTTTGACTTCAGATTCTGCTCGGCAGTTCTTAACATGGCGAGCAGTTCAGGAAGAGATTTGTCCATATCAATCATATTGAAATTTAGGACAAATTGACTGAAACTATCTGGCAACGATTGCAAGATCAAATCAGTTGCAAGTTCCTTTTCGAGGGGAAAACCCAATCTCTCAAGGTTTTCCACATACCCAATCATCTTGAGTACATGGGGACCTACAGGGGCTCCCTCAGCTAACTTGCTTTGAAAAAGGGCTTTTGAAACTTCAAACCTCTCATGCCTTGCTTGCTCTTGATAGAGCAACTTCAGGTGTTCGATCATATCGAACGCTGACATGTTCTCATGTTGCTTTTGCAATTCTGAGTTCATGGTAGCCAGCATGAGACAAGCAGTTTCATTGGCATCATCGACATGCTTCTTATAAGCATCTCTTTCTGCCTTAGGTGCAGAACTAGGAGGTTCCTCTTCAGGAACAGGTGTCTCCAAGACATACAGCTTTTTATCATGTTTGAGGACAATCCTCAGGTTTCGGTGCCAATCCAGAAAATTTGTCCCAGACAATTTTTCCTTATCAAGGATTGATCGCAGGATGTTGTTAGAGGTGTTTGCTGTCATGGTAATCTACATAAGGATTAATGAAAATATAAGTATCATTGACATATTTAATTACGCCTTTAATTAAACATGCTCCCACTATTTTTCTCAAAACAAATGACCCTCATCATTTGATTCGGAAAATCCCGTTGGAAGATTTCCTAGTGGGTCGAGATCCATATTTCACTTCGTTCTAAGTCCGCGTAGGCGGATTACACAAAACTAGGTTATTTAGGTAGGAACTCCTTCCAGTTGTATCTCATACAACTCTCGAAAATTTCAGTTGGGTGAATAACTCCTTATTCCAATCCATCATATGGATTATTCCCAACTCTTGCTTCTAAACATATATAAGAAAATTATAATCAAGTTTGACTCATCGTTTTAGCAGTTGGACATTACAATTATCCCATCGCACCTTAACTAATACAAAACATGCACCTCGCGTAGGCGAAACGTACATATCCGATACCAGTCTTGATGAGTGCTAAAACTTGGAAAGCAAACATATATAATATTCTCATAATTTGTTTAGTTAAGTTTGACCCATTGTTTTAACAGTTGGATATTACAATTATCCCATCGCACCTTACTAATATATAGATCATGCACCTCGCGTAGGCGAAACCTACATTATCCATTACTAGTCTTGATGAGTGTTAAAACTTGGAAAGCATAAACTTAATATTTAATTTTGAGGGAATTGCAATTTTCTGATCTCACCGGCTTGTTTATCATATAAACCGTCTCTCACATGCATCAACATACATTCACATGCATCAACATACAAAAATGAAACAGTTATGGCCCCTAGCGCAATTGTTCTCCCAAGCCAATGAGAGAACCTAAGCTAACCTACGACGATCTAAGCTTCTACAAGCAAGATCTTCAAGGTTGTCCTCCTTTGGCACTGACTTCTTTGCTTTCTTCATATCAATACATTACATGAAAGAAACTCGTTTTACATACGAGGGAGTGAGATGAGAAAAGAAGTTACATTTTAGAGATTAAGAGAGAGGCACGACACGCAGGTCGTATTTTAAAAACCCAAAAGCAAAACAAAGGAAAACTAAGGCCATAACCGATCACCACAAGGCAATAATAAACACTTTATTATTATCATTAATTCCTTTAATTAATTAAAATCAAATTAAATTTCGACGACCGATCATCACATTTTAATGAACAATTCATTTAAAATCGATGTCGCTTTTCGTATCAACACTTGACACTTTTAAAGCACTGAGTTAGCCGAACGGGTGAAAATTTCCTTGCGTTAACCGGTTAACCATATGCGTTAACCGGTTAACACTGTTTGAAAACTTTTAGAAAATTCTTTTCTGCCTTACGTTAACCGGTTAACCAAATGCGTTAACCGGTTAACACTGTTTGAAAATGTCTTGGAAAACTGTTTTCCGCTTGCGTTAACCGGTTAACCATATGCGTTAACCAGTTAACACTATTAAAAAACTCAAAAAATTTATTTCGCATTTCGTTAACCGGTTAACCATATGCGTTAACCGGTTAACACTGTTCCAAAAAGTGTTTAGGAAGCACAACTCTTGTGCGTTCAAACCCCAATCGCATAACTCTCTGACAACACAACCCTTGTGTCGTCACTAACCCTGATGCACCAATTTCAGACCGTCAAACACATCTCGATTGTTAATTCAGTATGATTGATCAACATGTCATTGCTTCACCATACTAATGTCGGATCAAGAAGCAAACGACCATTGATCGCTCAAAGGAAAACAATCATCGAGGGTTTGAATGAACGAAACAAGAACACTATATCATATATAATGTATTTTGCATAAGGGTTACATATATCACATATATGTAACTTGATCGATCTCAATTTAACCTTTGATTCATTCTGTTTTAATCATATTATTACAGAACAAAAACAGATATCAGATTCATGGTTTCGTAACCAGGCTCTGATACCACTGTTGGAGAATTGCCATCCAAGGCGCAGCGGAATTTAAAATTTTCTCCATTTAGTGATCCTTACGAATGGGCATGATCAGTGATAGAATCGTTACCTCTTGTGGCGATTCAAACCTTTGGTGCAGATCTCTGATAATGATCAAAACCTTTGATACAGATCCACGGGGCGATCACGAACGTTGAACGATGACAACGTCTCTACTCAGTCCACACGAACGGATTCCTTCAATCGCAGTGCTAGCTGTTATGAATGAAGGCTTTGAGTGAGAGAGAGATACGAAATTCCAATTCTTCAGTTGTGTTGTATTCCCATACAAAGCTTCTGCACAAGAGCTCTGTTTATAGAACCACTTGTGTGGGCTTCAAGCCAAAAAGCCCACTTAAGTGCATTTTGGCCTATATCTCATAATATGCCAAAATCACTTAAGTATTTGGTACCTTACCATATTTCGTATTCTACTTAAGTACACCGTACCTTACGATGATCCTTAATTATTCTATCTCTCATCAATCCGTCCTTTGTGTGTGACCCTATAGGTTTTCGCGACGTTGGCAATTATATTAAATCACGCATTTAACATAATAAACAGTGAGCGGTATCTAGCAACACATCACTGCTACCCAAGTCACGAAAATGTCATGTGATCTGACAAAACCTCCTGTGATAATAATTATGTGTATAATTACCCCTTTGCCCTTATGTCTATATTGAACATAAGGTATAGACCGTGTCACCTTGTCCAGTTCAATATTGGGCCCATAGACATTTATCCTGTTACGCAGGATTGGCAAATTCCATCTAGGACACTCATGTCCCTCAGCATGCTTCGTGGAGTACTCATCAACTGTCTTTATGGTCATCCAGTTACGGATAACGTTGGATCAGTAATAAGGCACTCAACTCTACATCTAGGATCCATAGTGGTTTTAGGTCGAAGAGTGGTATACACTATTATCACCATGAGAATAACTTATGACACTTTGCATAACTTTCTATATAGCATTCTCATAGCGGGTCAATCCGGTATAAATATTACTCCTAATAATCATACCTATGTTTAAGACTTGATAACTCTTTATCCATGATCCATGAGATGTGATCATCAGTCTACAAACATAATAGTCTTAATGCTTTAATGTTATCCCACTTCACATTAAAGCTCGACTACGGATACTTTAAGAATAGTGCCCTTATGTTTAATGTGTTCTCATGATTAAGTCACACTTAATACATTAAACGGACTATCTATTCTAGGGACTTTATTAATCAACCATAATAAAGAAAATGCCTTTTATTATTAATAAATAATTCGATACAAGTACCAAAAGTATTGACCTCTAGGGCTTACACCAACACATGGCTCCACCAGAGAATACCTTCTTAACTACAAATGGCCCTTCGTATGTGGGAGTCCATTTGCCTCTAGAATCACCTTGTGGTAGAATGATACGCTTTATTACCAAGTCGCCAATTCAGAATTATGGTGTTTTATTTTGAACTGCGTGCAGAGTTCAAATTAGTACCATTATCAGTGATAACTTTTTCAGGAGACAGCAGATTTCTCAAATAGATATTTGATAGGATCCATCTTAGAAATCAATAAAGTGGTATGATTCAACATATATTGTCTTAGTCGGCGAGCAGCCCAAGCCAAAGCACAACAAGTTTTCTCGAGCAATGAGTATCTTGTTTCACAGTCGGTAAACTTTTTGCTAAGGTAGTATATGGCATGCTCTTTTCGACCAGACTCGTCATGTTGCCCCAACACACACCCCATTGAATTTTCTAACACGGTCAAATACATGTTTAGAGGTCTTCCTTCAACTGGTGGCATCAGAATTGGAGGTTCTTGGAGATACTTCTTGATCTTGTCAAAAGCTTCTTGACATTCATCATTCCATACCATTTCTTGATTTTTCCTCAGTAATTTGAAGATGGGTTTGCAGGTAGCAGTCAAATGGGAGATAAATCGGGCAATGTAATTCAAGCGTCCCAAGAAACCTCTGACTTCTTTATCTGTACGTCAGTACCCAGATTTATAATTTCAATTGATTCCTCATGCGGCTGTATAGTCTTTTCTTCCTGTAGTAACAGTCTGGCAAGCTCTCCAGGTACTTCACAATCTTCCTCACTTCCACCCTCGGCTTGGTAGATCGGATTTTCAAAGTCATAATGAACAGTAGTAGAATTATCATCAACAGGATCCAGAGTGGATATGGATCTGCAATTTGTTACGTGAGTGTGTGTAAGAAAGCATAACTTATTTGAAAGATGACAGGAAAGATAAAGAGCGCAATATTTGAATGCAAAAGGTCCATTGATTTATTGAATATGAATATGCTTATGAAAATGACAAAACCCTTGAAAAATTAGCTATTGTGCCCCGGGTATAGACACAATGCTTTGAAACACTAAAATAGCAATAACAATTACTCCTGACTAAAGGAAATCGGGATAGTGTCTTCAGCCTTCCAATTATTGAGTCCGTCACCAATTGTTGGGAAAATCCAGCTATCCAAGTCACAATCGCTATCAGCATCTTCTACAGCATTGACAGTCTTGTCATGATTAGGCAGAGAAGCAGTGATGACATTAGGAGTCTCCGGAGGATCAAAATCAATCTCTCCAGCATCGATCATATCCTGAATCTTATTCTTCAACAACCAACAATCGTTGGTATCATGCCCGGGGCTATCGGAGTGATATGCACACCTGGCATTGGGATTATAACGAGGAGAAGTAGTGTTGAGATTTGCAGGAGGGCCTCTGAGGGTAATTAAATTTGCCTTTAGCATACCCTGCAGTGCTTGTGCTAAAGTCATATTGATCTTCGTAAACTGTCTTCTCGGCCTGTCTTGTCTGTGCTGGAAGTTTTGAGATGGCGGTGCTGCAATCGTAACTGCTCCAACAGCATGGTCACGATTTTTCTTGTTATGACTCCTTTGACCGTACACAGCATTTGATTCATTCTTCCCCTGATAGGACTTTTTGGTACTTGCAGAGGTAGCCACCTGTATCTTTCCACTTCGAATGCCACTTTCAACATGTTCACCTGTTAATATAAGTTCAGTGAAACCCGATGAGGAACTTCCCAATAGGTGGCTGTAGAATGGGCCAGTCAGCATGCCCATGAACATGTCCACTAATTCTCGATCAGTCATAGGGGGTTTGACTCTGCCAGCCAAATCTCTCCATTTTTGAGCGTATTCTTTGAAGCTTTCTTTAGATCCCATAGTCATACTCTGCAACTGTAGCCGAGTAGGCGCCAATTCAGAATTATACTGGTAGTGCTTGTAGAAAGTTGTCGCTAAATCAGTCCAAGTGCGGATGTTAGAGCTCTCGAGCT
Organism: Lathyrus oleraceus; assembly: GCF_024323335.1. Taxonomy (NCBI): domain Eukaryota; kingdom Viridiplantae; phylum Streptophyta; class Magnoliopsida; order Fabales; family Fabaceae; genus Lathyrus; species Lathyrus oleraceus. The sequence goes on from NC_066580.1 coordinate 114,114,560, forward strand.
AATCATACCACTCTAACTGTGTGTCAGACAGACTCTCTTGGAAGAAATGGATCCATAGCTTCCTATCAGTGGTATATGGCTGAATCTTTCTCACATAAGCCCTCAGATGCATCTGGGGACAAGACGCACCATCATACTTAGTGAAAGCGGGGACCTTGAATTTGCGGGGAATGACCACATCAGAGACCAGGCCTAAGCTTTCGAAATCCAGACCGGCGCCTTCTGACTCTTCATAGCTAGCATGCGTTCTTCCAGCAACTTATACTTGTCATCTTTTGGAGAGTACTGTTTGTTTTCATAATCTTCATCGTCGTCCTCAGGGTTGAAGGGATCAGCATCCTCATCTTCCGAATCGTTCTCTGTCTCATCTTCTTTATCCTTCGGAATTCCAAACTTGACTCCTGGAGCCTGTCCTTTAAGCCTTCTTCCCGGGTTGATGTAACTCATAACTTTCTTGTCTTTCTTCTTCTCGAGCAAGAGAGCTTTCAGCTCCTCCTGCCCCTTGGATAAGTTCAAGATCATCTCCTGGAATTGAGTATTCTGAGCCTGGAGGTCTTTGACAGTTTGTTCGAGAGCCATTTTTCTGTTTGAGAGGAAGACCGTGAGAACATTGATCATTTAGAGTACCTGTTATGCAATGTTATGTTATGCTATGCAATGTATGAAATGTTTTCAAGGACTTTTGGAATTTAACCCTGCGTAAACCACCAAAAAGAGGGAAACTTTTATTAATAACTTCTTTAATCAATGTTCATTACAAAAAATAATGAAAATACAATGAAAGCTCAAGTCTCTCAGGGACGGCTTCTTTTTGGACGGAGATATGCATTGAGTCTTCGTTCCTCATTAAGCTGGCTGGTGAGCTCTAATACTTTCTTCCTTTCTGCACTGAACTGAGTTTCAAAGGTATCCCTTTCCTCTCTCAACTGGATCCAGGATTTCTTCAATTCTTCAACATTGGTAGGCATATCTGGATAAGGAATGATCTGAGGGGCACCTCCTTCAACTTTTGGTTCGACAATCAGAGGTCCGATTGCAAGATATGGCATGGTAAGCTCACGAGCTCTGGCGCGTACCCATCTGAGGTAAGGTTCCATAGGAATAGAGTTTTTCTGTCCTAAAGTACTTCTTTTCACCATGCCCCAAGCTCGTACAAACCTTTGACGGAGACCTTGAGAGTCGTTGTCATAGTCAAACACAGTGCCTTGAATAATTATTTCATGTGGACCATCTCTTCGAGCATAACCAAACTGACGTAGGGCTAAAGCTGGGTTATAAGTAATACCTCCTCTTATCCCCAGGAGTGGTACGTTAGAGAATTCTCCACAACGGTCAATGATGATAACATTTCCTTTGGGTTGGGGACACCAATGGATGTCTGAATGGGAGAGCGACATTATCCTTTGAGACCATTTCAAATTTTGCTCATTCTTCAAGACTGATTGAGGAAGGTGCGAAATAAACCACCTGGATAATAAAGGTACGCAGGACATGAGAGTCCCTTGCCTTTTCATAGTACGAGTGTGAAGGGAATGCAAAATGTCTCCAAGCAAGGTAGGCACAGGGTTATGAGTGAGAAATATCCTAACCGCATGCATGTCTATGAATTGATCCGGATTAGGAAATAGCACCAAACCATATATTAGTAGTGCTAGAACATCTTCGAAAGCCTGGACATTTATAATCTTTAGGATTTCTCGGGCCTTATTTATCAGAAATTTGGCAAGTAAACCCTTAACTCCACTTCTTGTTACCCAATTAGCTTCAATGTCGGACTTTGTCATATGTAAAGCTGCGGCAACTTCTTCAGATTTCGGAATCTTTTCCAAACCACTGAAAGGTGTTTGATCAAGGATAGGTATCCCAAGCAGCCTGGACAATTCTTCTAATGTGGGTACCAACTGATAATCCGGGAAAGTGAAGCAATGATGTTTAGGATCGAAGAACTGGAATAGAACTCTCATCATATCTTCCTTGAAACCGGTGGTAACTAAATTGAGGAGATAACCATGTTTCTTGATGAACTGAGCATGATCGGGAAGTTCCGACACTAAATCCTTGAGTTGAGGAGAGATCGCTACAAGATTGATCCGGATAGTCTTCCTGGAAGCCATAGCCTGTTTAACAGAGCAAAATTAAATCCCTAAGTCCTTGAAATGGTTAGTACAATGTCATGATGTCATGATGTTATGATGTTATGTAAGTAACAAACACAAACAAGTCACGCCGCAATCATTCCTAGGTTTTAAGGCTTGCATGAGTTCCATAGGTAAGTACCCTCCCCACTGAAGTTTGGTTGGTTCCACCTGTCCTAGAATAGTAACCGGGTTACAGAAGGATCTCCAATCATCGACCTTTCCTTAAGTCCACTTCAGTGCAACACCAAGTGGTTGACCAAAATTTCCCTAAAGTCCAATCTCAAAGAGTGTAGTATCGAGTATCAACCAACCCCAGTCGGAACCGAAGTCAGTTATCTCACTACTTTCTAATGGCTAGGATGAGTCAATTAGGGTTCTAACGGTCTAGTTAATGCTTTGATGACACCACGCAGACGCCAAATTTTTCCTCAAGTAAACATGAGAAACATCAGGACATCCAAAGCGTCACATTAACCGTAGCCATCATCTTAACCATTCCAGTATACGCCGGATAGTCGCAATGATCTCTTGCTACTTACCTAAGGTACACTAGATCCGGGTGTAGGATCTTTCACTCAAGCATAGAATACCCAAGCAATCCCTTAAAAGTAAATCAGACAATTCAAATAAGTGATCCTTTTTTTTTTAAGGTAACCTCTCTTTAAATGTCCCCAGCAGAGTCGCCAGTTCTGTCATACGGTGAACTGACTTTTTGTGTTTTTGCTTTGGAAAGCAAATGTCGCGGATAGCAAGAGTCGCCACCGACTTTTCTTTTATCCAATAAGGAAAGGCGGAAAAGAACAGGAAAGACCTTGATTAGATTTTGGGTTCGGGAGGTATATTATACAAAGGGAAGGTGTTAGCACCCTTTGTATCCATGGTTATCCATGGGCTCTTAATTGCTTAATCACTTATGTTTTTCTTGTCCGGAAAAGTGTTTGAGAACTGTTTAGAAAATGTTTTGAAAAGAGAGTTTAACTTTGTAACGATTCTTGTATGAATGTATACAAAGTATTTATCTCGTTTAATTTTGAAAACTGTTTAGAAAAATATAACTTGGCAATGATTCTAGTATGAATGTATACCAAGTGGTGATTTTCTAATAGATGTTTTGCAAAGTGTGAGGTGTGAAAAGTATTTTAAGTTGTGAGTCAGCATTTAAGAGTTATACCTACCCAAGGTCTTTATGGGCATTTCCTATCCTTAGGAGGGTAAAACTGTCCTTTCTATTGAGAAGTAAGTAGTCTTATCCTTTGGATGTAAAGGGACATCGTAGGGTCGTCGATTGGTCATTGAAGGCAACAGTTGTAAGGATACCTTAGCATTCGAAGGGACAATCATCATTTAACCGTAGGCTACCACGAAGGGTCATCGAGGGACAAAGCCATGTATTCGAAGGCAACATTCGAGGGACTATGATGATTTAACCGGAGGGTCTTTGCTAAGGGTATCCTTACATTCGCGGGACATGGCCGTAATATCGTAAGGCAACAAAGAGAGGGATCAGATCACGTATTTAAAGGCAACATTTGTAAGCAATTAGGTAATTAGGATGAATCTCCACAAGGGTATCCCACAAATAAAGTGGAATACCTAGCAAGCTACCTTCTTCGGGAATATGCGAGTCCTCACAAAATTCAGCAAACAGGTCAGAATACCAAATGGGGTGCAATCAATAGTTGCACCGAACAAAGGAAGCGCAACAGTAATAATGTCAGGCAAATAATACACAGCTATGATAGGACATGTCAGATAAACACAGAACGGAACAGAAAAGAAAATCAGCGACTGTCATGTTCGCTACTGCCTCGCCTAGCGAAGGCTTGGCGAACACTCGCTACATGTTCGCTTAGCGATGTGCTAGCGAACGGCCGCGGGTTTTGGTTTTAATGACAGTACGATTTCAGCAAGCTCCAAACCTTATGGCATCCATTACAGAAATTACATGGTTAAACATTCAAGACATGCATGCATATTTAAATCCACATGCAAAAACTAAGATATATTTATAAATTTAATCATTATGTCACGTGTAAATTGGGAGCATAAAGCGGTAGTGGTAGTGCAAACCTGTTTGCAATTGAATTGCAACGTTGAATTGGCAGATCACTCTTAGGGTTGGTGCCGGATTGAGTTGGGCGGAGGTAACCTTTGTGCAGATGAGTTTCCTTCAGGGTTTCCTTTAGGGTTGCTCTGAATTCTCTTGGTTAGCCTCCAGGTTTTGCTGTCGGTGTGGGTTTTCGCCCCCGTAGGTCTCTCTCCGTCTCTCTCTGTCTATCTGCCTCTGTCCCTTTTTCTGTGTGAAGTTCTGGTATTTATAATAGTTTTTTGTGACCTAATGGGCTCAGAATGAAGCCCAAAATTTCTGGTGTTCGCAAGCTTCGCTAGGCGAGTGGTGCAGCGAAGGGTTCGCTAGGCGAAGGATTTTGCTCGCCTAGCGAGCAAGCCAGTTTAAGTCGTTTTCTGGATTTGGCCACCTGTGTGCTGGGTCTTTGTTCCTTTAAGATCAATGTCTTGAAAAATGAGTTGGAGTGCCTTGAAAAATGTCTTGCAAGATTAACGGACAAATTTTGGGGTATGACAGGAACCAATCCCGAAACCCCATATACCATGGCCTTAATCATCATTTTCGTATAAGTCCTCAGTAGTTTATCCTAGCAGTCAGCTCCGGCCTACGCATCCTCTACGTAGGGGACCGATGCAAATACGTGAATGATCCAGAAAAACAAAAAAACAAAAGAAAGCAAAAAGGCAACTCCGGTATAGGTGACCCTCACAAAGTCATTTAAACCAAAGAATTGTAAAAAATTGCTACAAAAAGAAAAAGAAAAAGAAAAAGAAAAACTTACCAACTGCTAGTTGGTTCAGAGGTATCTGGCACTGAACTCGGTAGGGCGGATTACGATCCGATCCCCCACAACTACAGTTGGGTCCAATAAAAGGGTTTACACATATTTATGTGCCAGAAATCCCATGTTCAGATCATAATCACTAACAGGCCACTCTACTACGAAGCATGTACGAATAACGGGCTTAATGTGATTGCGCCTGAATGAAAAGGACACAAAAAGAGATGAAGAGGCAGGCCTAGGTATTGTGGGATAATATGGGTTGGTTAATATAGGAATGAAGTTTATGTCCGTATTTGCGGATTAGTGTCATCATGATACTCTTAGTTCACTCAGTTAGTACCTATCACTGCATCCCGACTTGAACTTAGAATTTTTACCTGAAGCACTCGTTTACACCAGTTTTTCTTTCACGAGCTTTATAATGTTTTGCTTGAGGACAAGCAAAGGTTTAAGTGTGGGAGAGTTTGATAACACTGAAATTTACGTATTTTCGACTCTGATTTCACATGCATTCTAGTTGTTTTATTGTCATTTTGTTGTGTTATTACTGTGTTTTCCTTTGTTTTCAGGATTTTACTTTAATCGGAGCCCCGATCGAGAAAAGGAGCGAAAAAGGGCTAAAAACCCTAAAATTCAGCATTTTGTTCTTATGGACTACCCAATGGCGGGCGCCACAGACCAAGCCATGACGTGTCAAACTCAACTTCCATCAACTCCCACGTTTTCCCACTACTTCCACTAAGGCGCCCCATATTGTGCTTGTGGCGGGCGCCATGGCCTTGTGGCGGGCGCCACAAGAGGAAAAACGATTTCCTCCTATTTTCAAGTTGAGGGGCATCCAAGTCATTTCCATCTTTTTACTTGCTTATAAATAGAAACGCGAACTCACTTTTACAATCATCCAAACTTAGAACAGAGACAAACTCAGAAGCAAATTTGTTTCACTTAGGCATATATTCAGTATTTTATAGTGGTAATCGCTTCGCATTGGAGTGTTACCACAATTGTGTAATCAAGTCTGTGATAGAGTCTGTAATCGAGTTTGGAGCACTTTGGAAGGAAGTTAATCCTGCCGCCATTTTCATTTCCGCATTGCAATTTACGCAACCCTCCGATTGGAGCAGGTTTTTATTACTTGTCTTTATCTTATTTAATTTCCCGCACTCGCTTTAAATTATTTATTTCTCGCACTCGCTTTATTTTGTTTATTTCCTCGCACTCATTTTACTTTTATTTATTTCCTCGCACTCGCTTTACTTTATTTATTTCCCGCACTCGCTTTACTTTATTTATTTCCTCGCACTCGCACTACTTTTATTTATTTTCCGCACTCGCTTTACTTTTATTTATTTCCCGCACTCGCACTACTTTTATTTATTTCCCGCACTCGCACTACTTTCATTTATTTTCCGCACTCGCACTACTTTTATTTATATTAATGCACTTTTACTTTACCATGTCTAACTAAATTTATAAGGTTAGAATGTAAGGATCATAATTGAACCGATAATCCGTACAATTGTTTGTAGAAACACTTAAGGGCTATTTTAACTTTCAACTTAAGTTTTCCCGCACTTCAATTCCGTTGGGTAAGATCGAAAGCCGTCCAACGTCTATTTAAACTTAATTGTTTTTAACTATTTCAAAAACAGCGAAAGCGCTTTGTTTAGTTCATTAGGAGTTTTTAACATTAAAAAGAAAAGAGATTTTAAAACTATTTTCGGACACGTTTATAAGTTTAGAGTCTGGTTCGTGAGAACCTCTTTTGGTTAAGAAATCCAGGTTATAATACTTTTCAACTTAGTCAAGATACTATATTTCTTAAAAATAGGTTTACTACTCTAACGCAATGCGCGCCTTTTTATAAGTGACAATAAGAGGGTTTGATTAGGGAGTACAACTCGGTTCTGAATACGCGAAAGCGACAGTTCCTGTTAAATTAGTTCTTTTCAAAGTAGGAAACACTGCCCATAAGTAGCTCTACTAGCAAGTACTTGGATTATTAATTGATTACGTGAATTACATTCGACCCTGTCTTTATTAATTAATCTTTATTCAACACTTAACTTTTCATTGCACACTCCAAAAACACCTATTTTGATTGCCTTTGATAAACACCATAACAACAGATAACGATAGATTGGCACTTGGTCTCTGTGGATTCGATAATCTTTTATATTACTCTGACGTGTTCGTATACTTGCGAAAAGCACACATCAGTGGATACAACCTAGCACAAACCCCTTCTCATCTCCAGTGCTTCTGCTTAAAAAGAAAGATGGTTCTTGGCGTATGTGCGTCGATTATCGTGCCCTGAATGCAATTACAGTCCCAACCATCGACGAGTTATTGGATGAATTGGGTAGCGCCAGGGTATTTTCCAAGTTAGACCTTACTTCTGGTTTCCATCAGATACGCTTGGCTCCGGGTGATGTTCCTAAGACCGCCTTCCGCACTCACGACGGCCATTATGAGTATCGTGTTATGTCGTTTGGCTTGTGTAACGCTCCGGCAACCTTCCAGGCTACGATGAACGACATATTTCGTGAGTTGCTGCGTAAATTTGTCATCGTCTTCTTTGATGACATCCTGGTCTTCAGCTCTTCACTTGATACACATTTGGATCATCTGACGCAGGTCTTTACTATCTTGGCTAATTAATCACAAATTTCACTTGAAACCCACAAAATGTTCATTTTGTCAAAGTCAGATTGCTTACTTGGGCCATATTGTTTCTGAGGGCACGGTGGCACCTGACCCACTTAAGATACAGGGAGTGGTAGATTGGCCAACTCATAAATCAGTGAAGAGTTTGCGTGGATTTCTTGGCTTGTCTGGTTTCTATCGGAAGTTTGTGCAGGGGTATGCTACTTTGGATCACCCTCTAACTTCATTACTTAAGAAGAATTCCTTTGAGTGGTCTGATCTTGCTCAATAGGCTTTTGATAAGTTGAAGGTTGCTTTGGCCACAGCACCGGTTCTTGTGTTGCCGGATTTCTCATTGCCTTTTACAGTGCAAACTGATGCTTCTGGGTATGCTATGGGGGCTGTTTTGTTACAAAATGAACACCCTATCGCCTATTTTAGTAAGTTGTTTTGTCCTCGTCTCTCTAAAGCTTTAACTTATATCCGAGAGCTTCATGCCATTACTTGTGCCGTGAAAAGATGGCGTCAATACTTGCTTGGTCATTACTTTATAATCCAAACTAATCACCGTAGCTTGAAGAAGTTGCTTACTCAAGTGATACAAACCCCAGAACAACAATTTTATTTATATAAATTGTTGGGGTACCATTATGACATTCAGTACAAGCCCGGGAAGACGAATACTGTTGCGGATGCCCTGTCTCGCTGTCAAGAACCCCATGTTGCTGAGTTGAATGTGCTCTCCACCCCTCAGTTCTTGTTCATTGATGATTTACGAAAAGAATTGAGTTCGGATGTTGACTATCAGACTAAGTGTCAGCAAGTTGCTGTTGATCCCTCTCTTGCTCCGAATTACACTATTTCTAATGGGTTATTGTTGCACAAAGGGCGCATTTGGATCCCTTCTACATCTCGTTTCAAGGCCATGCTGCTTAAGGAATTTCATGAAACTCCTATTGGAGGCCATGCAGGGGTTGTCAAGACTCTCAAGCGCCTTTCCGCTAATTTTTGCTAGCCTGCAATGCACCAAGACATCAAACAGTTTGTGCGTGAATGTGCCACTTGTCAACAGACTAAATATGTGACAAGTAAACCAGGGGGGCTACTCCAGCCACTGCCCATTCCGGTACGTATTTGGGAAGACATTTCCCTTGACTTTGTCACCGGGTTACCTGCTTCTAATGGGTTTACAGTTCTGCTTGTTGTGGTGGATCGTTTCTCCAAGTATGTGCACTTAGGAGCATTGCCTTCTAATTTCACTGCATATAAGGTGGCTGATTTATTTGTCAATATTGTTTGCAAATTACATGGGTTGCCTAGGAGCATTGTTTCGGATAGAGATCCGGTGTTTATTAGCAAATTTTGGACTGAGCTGTTTAAGTTCAGTGGCACTCTCCTTCGCATGAGTTCGTCTTACCATCCTCAAACGGATGGCCAAACGGAGGTTACTAATCGCACAATTGAGCAATATTTGAGGGCATTTGTTCACCACAAACCCTCTCTTTGGCATAGATTCCTTCCTTGGGCAGAACTGCACTATAACACCTCCTTCCATTCCACTGCTGGTCTGACACCATATGAGGTGGTTTATGGTAAGCCACCCTCCTCTATTCCCTCTTACGTGGCTGGCACGTCTGATTTGGCTGCTTCTGATGAGTTGTTGAGCTCACGTGACGCTATCCTAGACCTTCTTAAGAAGAATTTGACTAAAGCTCAGTCTACCATGAAGTCCATTGCTAATGGTAAACGTAGAGATGTTGCTTATAAGGTTGATTCCCGGGTATATGTCAAACTGCAGCCATATCGACAGGTCTCTCTTTCAGGTATCAAATACAATAAGTTGCATAAGAGGTATTATGGTCCCTTTCGTGTGCTCTCTCGCATTAGACCCATAGCTTATAAATTAGAGCTCCCTTCATATTCAAAGATTCACGATGTTTTCCATTGTTCGCTTTTGAAACCTCATGTTGGTCCACCACCTGCTGAGAGTGGACAGCTTCCTGCTGATTCTTTGGGGAATAATCCTATACTCACTCCTCTGGTTATATTGGATAAGCGGATCGTTATAGTTGATGGCAGCCCTCAACAACAAGTTCTGGTGCAATGGACTGGTTTAGCACCAGAGGAGGCATCATGGGAAGCTTGGCAGACGATGCAAGAAGTTTACAACCTTGAGGACAAGGTTGAATTTGAAGGGATGGGTATTGATACAGATACAACTCCTAATGGTGGAATTAGTAATGAGCAGCCCACTGTTTTGCAGCCCAACACTGTTGAAGTTAGGCCCACTCGTACTAAGAGGATTCCTTCTAAGTACAATGACCACTTGCTTTATTAATGAATACTATATTTTCCTAGTTGCATTTTATTCCCTTATTCCTAGTATGTTTCTAGAAGGTTGTGACTCAGCCAAGTTTGTTAGGATTTGCTTAGCTGTGAGATCTCTCACTAGATTCTCTATTGCATTTCCTTATATGCTGTAATTGCTCTTGGAGCAGGGGATGAATGAAATTCTGTTAAGAAAACTCTCTTCTCTCTCTTTATACTTGCTTGAGGAGGTTTGCTCAGTCCTTAAAAACTAAGCACTATTATTATGAGTTCTATTTGTCTAACCCTCCATTAACCAATTAGTTTTGTTCGTTTGTTTCAAGCATATGTCTTTATATAACAATATGTGATATGTCATCAATATTAACTTATCAGAGATATGAGGTTTATTCAGAACATATCATTAAAAAAATTAAGATTGGAATCAACACTAATATTATTTGTTGTTAATATATCTCATGTCCACTTTAGTGATTTACATAACTTTAGGAACTTTTCCTTTGATTGTGTCCAATGCATGGAATAACACAAAGTTACTAATCATTAATGTTACGATAGATGGAATCAAGAAGTTCAAAAATAGGTGTTGTAATTTAATATTTTTTTTACTTAGATGATATATCTAATTTGGATTAATGTTTGACGATAATTTTATGTTATTTTATATCCAATCTTCAAAGGGAGATTCCCTTATTATCAACATCTAACTTGCAAGTTGATATGACTCAAAACACTCAATATTATTATCTTGAGAAGTTTACATGAAAATCTCAGGTTTCAAGTCTTGCTAAAATCAACAATATTCAATATGTAAGTGTATGTTGATATGATAATAATGGTTGTATTTGTTGATTTCGTTTCAGACTACTATACTACTACATTATCAATTAAGTTTTTGTTTCTCTTGAAGCTAGGAGACAACTTGCGTCACTGTAATCATAATAGATAAATTTGAAGTTGGGCAATCTGGGTGGTACTATGATTGTTGTGGTCAGTGTACAAGAAGTGTTTCTCTTAAAGATGAAAAGTTGAAGTGTTTCTCTAATCATGAAACTTGATGACACTCTATCGTTGCATATTTTATGTAGAAGAAACAAATAAAAACAAGTCGAAGATGATCTAATTTGATGAATAATGGCCAAAGAACGGAGCAAAAATGTCCAAGTATGAAGAATTGGGGACTTAGAGAAATTTAGCTGAAAAAAGAGAAAAAGCGAGCAAGCCACTGGAACAATTATGTGTTGCATCACGCGGTATCGCAAATGCGATAAAAAAGAAGAAAAGTGGTATCGTGCACCATCACGCGCGTGGAAGAGCAGCCAATGCAGCATCGCGCATGCGACGCAATCTATTGCATGCACGATGAGCCATTTTTTGGGAAATTTCTGCGTGTTCTAGTACAATTTGATGGCTATAAAAAGGCATACTTTGGACTTTTGGGGGGTTCTATGATTGGAGACTGAAAAGTATGATTTACAACATCGAAAGTGAGTTTTTGAGCGTATTCAAAGCCATTGGAGGCCAGATCTTCAAGGATTTCTTATGCAATCATATTCTTATCAATTGATATTGTAATTTTATCAGTATGAGTAGTTAAACACTTTTAGGTTATGTTTTGTCTGATGAACCTATTTCGAACCTGTTGGGACATATGTTTAACTTGATGTTGCATGAATTATCTTAGTTATATTTCTATTTAATTGCTTCTTTTACTTAAAGCGTGTTATTTGAGATACTTTGTTAATGTGATTATGGACGTATAAGGAATACTGGACCTTAGCCTATGTGTATGATATAGGGAAATTATCATACTTATGTCGATTGAATATGGATAGAAGACCTCGAGTACTGGCCTTAGAGTTGACGTATTGTATCATCGCCTGATTTCACTTACGTCGGTTGAATCGGGATATGAGACCTCTAGTAGGAATCAGTGAGTTATACACCAAGGGATTAGGTATAATGGTCTTGTTAACTCGTTGTGGGAATATAACGATGCTTGATTTATGTAATGCATTAGACATCAACAGGGGAGAAATATGGGATTCTAGGTAAAACCTGACCACTTTCTCTAAATTGTCATAACACTTCTTTTATTTTCAACTGCAAACTTGAAAGTCCCCCCAATTGTTAATTGTATACTTGCACAACTATTGCTTTGTTAAATCGTATTTCTTGTGGATTCAATACTCTTTTTATTATTATGACACTATCGGTACACTTGCTGAGAAGTCATCAAGTTTTTGGCGCCAATGTCGGGGACTGTTGATAATTTCAACAAGTCAACGCTTGTGTAAAATTTTACTTATTTAGTTTTTATTTTTATTTTTGTTTTCTCATAATTGTTTAACTACAGTGCTACTGAGGTATTTCTTGTTTGTCTATGCACAACTCAAGATCTGAATTGACACCTCTTGAACCCAAAATTGAAAGTACTGCATGTGCCATCAAGAGAGCGGTTAGAGAAGCGACTCTAACTCAAAGGATGTTAGTAGAAGAAAATTCACTGATTTCTTCAGACTTCGAAGAGGAAATCATCATAGCAAACGTGGCACCACCACCCATTATGGGGGAGTATTGCAAAAGGACTGATAAAGGACATATTTCTAGAGGGTTTATACTGGAAAATCCCGCTAACTTTGACATAAAAAATTATGTGCTTTCAGGTTTGAGAGACAATTCGTTCGACGGGAACACAATTCGAGACCCGTGGGAGCACCTTGCTCGCTTATACGAAATAACTGCAATGTGCGGGCCAGCTAATGTCACTGAAGACCAAGTCAAGATAAGGTTGTTTAGTTTCTCACTAATTGGAAGAGCTAAAGATCGATTGCTTTGCCTTCCAATTGGACCCATACGAACATGGAGAGAGATAGAGGACAAATTCTTTGAGAGATTTTTCACCATCACTGAATTTTCTAAACGAATAGATGAAAACACAAACTTTGAGCAGTAGGAAACTGAATCTTTGTATAACTCATGGGAAAGGTTTAAACTTTTATTACACAAGTGCCCAAATCATAACATGAATAACATGGAGCAAATGCATAATTCTATTAAAGGTCTCAAGGGTCAAACATGCATGCTTCTAGATGCTTACGCGGGAGGCACGGTCAGAATCATGACAAAACCAAGGGTTAAAGACTTGATTGAAAATATGTGCTTAAATGAATATCATTCAAAGAGTGAAAGATCAATAAAAATTGAAACTGCAGGCACACCAAAAGGTATGTTAGCTATTGATACTCATACTGCACTTTTAGCTCAAATTGAATTATTGAATAAAAAGCTAGCTAAAAGCAGCTTGAGTCAAGCTAACGTGAGTCAGGTACAAGCATTGAAATATGATTTCTATGGAGAGGGACATGTAAATGGAGTGTTCTCTTTGGAAGGATCTAGTGAAGAAGCTCAATTTGAAATTTTCTAAAAAAATAATCTATAGTTTAACACCTACAATCCCGGATGGAAGGATCACCAAAACTTTAGATGGAGTAATAGTCATAACACAAATGCTAATCAGGGTGTTCAGCAAAATCAATAGGCTCCAACCTAAAGGAAACCTTCACCCCTTTAGGAGACCCTTAACAAATTCATCTAGGTCAGTCATAGTAGTTTTGAACAGGTAAATAAACATCATGAAACAATGAGTAAGAACCATGATGCATCTATAAAAAAAATTGGAGATGCAAATTCGTTAGCTATCTTGAAAAATAGCCGCTTTACCTAGTTCTAATGGAGGATTTATATGTAACATTGTGGATAATCTTAAAAATGAGACCTACAAGGCTTTAGAAGCAAGTTTTAAGGTAATCACCAATATAGGTGAGGATGAAGTAGTAGAAGATGTCTTGATTGAAGAGGATGAAGTAGGATCTAAGAAAGAGGATAATGAAAATCAGAGTGACCAAGTTGAGAAGGGGGTCACCATTGAGCATTTGATAGAAAAAAACTCCCCTTTGAGATGAACTAAGAAACAAATTTTTAATGACCCTAACCCAGAGCTACCAGATTCCATAAAACCACCATATCCATTAATTAAGAAGAAACCACTATAGGGAGATGAGGCAGGGTTGTTTACTAGGTTTAAAGAGATGTTAACTAAGCTTCAGGTAAGTATCTCTTTTCATGAAGTTTTAGAGCTAATGCCAGAATTTTCTAAGTTTATGAAGGCATTATTAACTGGTACAAAGTAGAAGTTGGATAAAGAGCATGTAAATATGAATGAAAAATGTGATACGGCATTGCTTCAAAAAATGCCAACAAAACTTAAGGATCCAAGTAAGTTTACCATCTCTTGCACTATTGGTAGGGTAGAGATACCACATGCTCTATGTGATTTAGGCTCAAGTATCAATATAATTCCTCTTAATAAGGCGAAAGAATTAAACTTGGGAGAGATCTTACCTAGTAATATAACTATCACCTTAGCTGATTTATATGTTACTCATCCTCATGGTGTTTTACAATATGTGTTAGTACATGTCGGTGGCCTAGTTTTTCCTGTGGATTTTATGGTAGTAGATATGAAGGGAGGCACGAGTGGTTCAGTTATTCTTGGACGCCCATTCTTGACGACCGAAAAAGCGTTAATAGATTTGGAAACAGACGAACTTAACTTGAAGTTCCATAATGAAAAAGTGGTGTTTAATGCTTATGAATGGACACCGCACGCAAATAATCTAGAAACATGCTACCATATTGAAGACAAAGGTATCAAGGATGAAAAAGGAAAGAATAAAGGACAATTATCCGGCGTGAGGGTATCCCTTGCACCCGACATGCCTTAGGCATGGCCGTCAAGCTAATAACGGTAAAGAAGCATTGGGTGGTAGGCAACCCATTAGTAAGTGTGTTTTTAAATTTTTTATTTTATTTTATTAAAACATGTTGATTTATGTATGTTATCTGGAAAGAAAAGAACACAAATGAAAAATAAAGTAGATAAGAGATAGGTGAAAAGAAAAGAAGAAAGGAAAAAAAAGAAAGCCCCTGGAAAAATCACGCAGCCTATTGCATGCATGGCAGGGCTATATCACGCGTGTGACGACTTAATAACATGCACGATAGAGAATTTAGAGAATCTGGGATCTGTTAGTATCGTGTGTGTGATGAACGCATGACTCCCGCGAAAGAGACGTTGAAAGAACCGTTAGCATCGGGCACGCGATGGATGCATGACACGCGCGATAAGAACAAAAATTTGCATATAAATGGAGATTTTCAAATCTCTTTTCCTGACAACCCTTTTCTCTAATCTCTCTTAACCCCAAATCTATTTTAATCACCATCTTCTACTCAATATTTTCTCTGTGCAGTTGTTATTTTTGTATGTTGTTGCAGGTAGAATGGGTCAAAAAGATGCAGAGTTGAAAGAGGTTCATCATCACTCGGTACTCCCACACCAAATGCCTCAACTTTTCCAAATTTGAAGTTTCTTTCTGAAATGCTGAAAAGTATTTAAAGTTGGTGGACTACCTTATCGTGAGAGAAAGATATTTTGCATGCGATGATATGAGGGGTTTCGAAGAAGTGGTGGAAATGTTGCAACAACGAAAATGGGTAAGTGTTAATGATTTAATTCAGAAAACCAACAAAACCATTGGCCTCGAGTTTTATGCAAATGCTGCTTTTAGTGATGTGGACTCTTATACTTCATAAGTTCCAGGTAAGTACATCGACTACTCTTCTAGTGTTATTAATTATATTTTGAATCTTCAAACTCCTCTCATTTGTGCTCTTAGGACTTATAGAAATAAGCATTGTGTTATAAACGAAACCATGGCCCAAGAAATGCTTGATGCTTTCTGTAGACATGGGGTTGAATGAGTGATTGAGCATGGCTTAGTGCTGCAACTTAGAAACATTGAATTTCGCCAAATCCCTAGGGAATTTCTCCAAATCCCATCTTGTATGTTGAACCCCTAAGATTTGCACATGTATTTAGATACTTCTACAACCAACAAGAAGACTATATGTTTGGTCAAAGTTTAAGAGCATGCTTTGCAAGTGCCAAAGAAATGGATAATCATTTCAGAAATCAAGATCAAGAGAAAGAAAGAAGAAAATAGCATGTGAGATCAGAATGGACTCGACAAAATAATAATTTCAACATCATGAATGACATGCATGATCTTTCCCGCGATAATAACATGTGAAGAAGATATGTAGCAAGTTTTAAATTTCTAGAGATTTTTTATTTATTTTCTAATGTATGTCCAACAAAGAGTAATAACACTTATAAGTACTCTTCCTTATTGTATGGTTTTAATCATGTTTGTCTTTAATGAATCAATTTGTTACTCCTGTTTCTTTTAGATTTACAAAAATTACAATTTTAGCATTGAACAGAAGAACCAAAAGCACCATCATACGAAACTTGATCATTAGGAAAGTGACTTATGAATTGAAAGCAAATGATGAAAAAGGAATCAACAGACTTGTACTCAACATTCATATACCTCAACTAGTAAGATTTGAGCCAAATTATTTCCACTATTCACTATTCCTTTCATTGAGTGTATCCATGCATTATTGCTTTATCAGGTTTGAGCTATTTTTGATTCAATTTTTCTGGTTTGATTTACACACATAGAGGCCGTTGTTTGTTATGAACTCTGAGCCTTTTTAAAACCATCATGTAGTAATAGGTAAAGTCCTTTGCTAACCACTTTGAGCTTAGCCCTTCTTTCGGTGACTTCACCTTATTTATTAGTCATATGACTTGAAATATTACATCTTTACACCCTCTCTTTAGAGTTAGGTAGAAATTTTTAGTTCTAAAGTTGTATGAAAAAAATAAGTTTGGGGTTGCTCTTGGAAGTGAGCAAGGTTTAAGTTTCAAGTTGAGGTACTAGAGAAGAAACGATCAAAAATTCAATTTTTTTTAGAAAATAAGAAGTTAAAAATAACTTCTTCAAAAAAAGAGAAAAAGAATGCAAAATGAATATTGAGGACCACAATAGCGATATATTTTGTATCGTTAATCAAGAAAAGAGTTGGTATGATAACAATAGGAGAACTAGGTACCTAACTCCAAAATTTAAACCTACTTTCCCAAAAAAAATGTCCTACCTGAACATAAGCCACATTACAATCAAAAAATCCCTCAAGTGTTTGTGTTTTTATTTCTTGGACGAATTCTATTAGAACATGATCAAACTCAGTATAAACTGTTTTGCATGTTGATTGAGAGACTACCATATCAATTGAGTGAGTCATGATGAGATGAGAGACAAGTTGGGTACTCATAAAAGATTGAGGATTTTTCTGAATTTGCCGGATTGCATTTGGAATCTAGAATAGTGGTCAAGTAAAACAAATTTCATATGGTGATGTTCACTTGTTATTGTTGCAACTTGTTTTTCTATTTGGAATTTGCAGTGCAGACAAGTTACTTAAGGACAAGCAATAATTCAAGTTTAGGTTTGTGATGACACTCTGTCATTTCATGTTTTATGTCGAAGAAACAAAGAAAAAAAAGTCAAAGATGATCAAATTTGATGAACAATGGCCAAAGAACGGAGCAAAAATGACCAAGTATGAAGAATTGTGGACTTAGAGAAATTTGGATTAAAGCAAAAGAGAGCAAGTCACTAGAATAATTACACGTTGTTACGCGCATGGTAGAAAAAAATAAAAGTGGTATCGGGCACCATCGCGCGCGTGAAAGAGCAGCCAATGCAGCATCGAGCGTGCGATGTAGTCTATTACGCGCGATGGGATCTTTTTCAGGGAAATTTCTGACATGTTCAGGTATGATTTGATGGCTATAAAAAGAAGCAGACTTTGAATTTTTTAGGGGTTCTGGGATTGGAGACTAGAGAGTACGATTTACAACACCAAAAGTGAGTTTTTAAGCGCATTCAAAGCCATTTGAAGCCAGATCTTCAAGGAATTCTTATGCAATCTTATTCTTATCAATTAGTATTGTAATTCTATCAGTATGAGTAGCCAAAAACTTTTAGTTTAGGTTTTGTCTGATGAACCTGTTGGGACAAATGTTTAATTTGATGTTGCATGAATTATCTTAGTTATATTTCTATTTAATTGCTTCTTTCTTAAAGCACATTATTTGAGATACTCTTTCAATGTTATTATGGAGGTATATAGAATGCTGGCCCTTAGCCTATGCGTCTGATCTAGGGCAATTATTGTACTTACGCCGGTTGAATAGGGATATGATACCTCGAGTAGTGGCCTTAGATTTAACATATTGTATCATCGTCTGATTTCACTTATGCCGGTTGAATAAGGATATGAGACCTCTAATAGGAATCAGTGAGCTATACACCAAAGTATTGAGCATAATGGTCTTATTAACTCGTCGTGGAAATATAATGAAGCTTGATTTATGGAATGCATTAGACATCAACAGGGGAAAAATAGGGGATTCTATGCAAAACCTGACCACTTTCTCTAAATTGTCAGAACACTTCTTTTATTTTCAACTGCAAACTTGACAACCCCCCCCCCCCCCCAATTGTTACTTTTTATACTTGCACAACTATTGCTTTGTTAAATAGCAGTCCATGGGGATACGATATTCTTTTTATTACTGTGAAACTATCAGTACACTTATCGAGAAGTCATCAAAATTGTTGAATAAGTTCCAAGGTGTGTTATTTAGATTATTGATTGTAAATTTTTCATAAGATTCATAACTATGTTGTGTCTGAATCTATTTCATACTTGATTCTAAAATAGATACAAACTTTAAGTTCATGTTTTTGGATAACAAATACATGACAAATTTTGTATTTTGGAACAATGATTGTGTCAAAATAACATTGATTCTAAAATACATACAAACTTTAAGTTCATTTTTATTTTTCAAAATAACATCATTTGTTATTAACAATAACATACTGCAATTTGAGCCACATATTCTTACATACTCTTAATTTGTCTCTATGCAGGAATCTCTCTTTGCCTCAGTTGATTATGGCCTTATTGGTGAAAGTTCAGGTCTTACTCCTTCAAAAAGATCAACAATTGTATCAGTTGATGATATGGAAAATCCTCAACAAAGATAATCAAAGATGTTAAAAAGGAAAAATGATGTTGTATTTTTCTACCGGATACCTTTAAGATATATTGTTAGTTTTGTAGTTTTATTTTACCATGTGTTGATAGACATTGGTTGATTCAACCATAACTTTAATGGTTCTAGAAGTTTCTTTTGTAACTTAAGACCTATCCTAAATTCTATAAAGCTTCCTATTTTGATTTCAGTTTGACTGTCATATTTTGATTATGTGGTCTTCTGATGCTTTGAAATTATGGTGTTCTAATTATGTATTGTTTATTATTTAGTTAATGTTTTAATCCTCTTATTAGTTTGGTCATTTTGAATGTTTCATTTGGACTTCTTCTTATACATCATTTTCATATTCCAAAATGCATATTTTACTTGTTTAAAGTTTCTAGCATTTTGTATAAATCCCCAACTTTAGCATTCATTTTAGAATCAACTTCAATTTTTCCAATTTGGTTTATCAACTTCAATTTTTCCAATTTGGTTTTTCTTTGAAATGATAAATTTATGGAACTTGTCATGTTTGTTAGAAGGTTACCTATGAGTTTTGTGTTTATTAGTACTTTCATTAAATTTATGGAACTGATACAATGCTTTTGACATTTACTTAGGTTTTAAACATGTTTGAAATTTTCAAATCTACAACAAAATATTCCTCAGGAAAGATATGGGTAGAAACTGATTCAACTATAACCATAATCATCAACAACAACAAGCTTCATATTAAGGTAAACATGTTGATATTACAACTATGTTTATAAATAAATATTATTATTGTACCCATTGGTATGTCCTAATCAATATTTATATTTCATAATATTAATTGTATCAACATTGTTATTGTTGGCAAGTTTACATTATTCAATGTTTTTGCATCTCAAACTTTACAATAGTAGATAACTTATATGTATATCTATATCAGTACATAGATTTTGCTTATCAGTACAAATTGGAATATGACTAATAGATAAAAAAATATTTTATTTAAAAAACACATATAGTTAGAACATAGATAGTGCATCCTAGTGAAATAAAATTACAAGGAAAACATATATGGTGACTCATAAATAAAACACATATTGCTCAACAACCCCATATGACTTATCAGTACTCTTCTTAAAACTAAATATAATAATTTGAATCTTAAACCATCTTACCTGGCTTACAATTAAACAACACCTTCACATTCAAATACATACACAAATTTCTAAATATACCACAAAATCATAAACATTCTCCAGCTTTCAACCTTCTTTAACGTCTCTTCAAAGTAACCTACAATATTTATAGAATTGAGCGGTAAGTAAAACACAAACTCTCTAAAGACATGGTAAATAAGATTGTTATGTATTATGTATTATTCTAAATAATTATTATACTAAAACATTATGATTATGATATTTCATAAACTCATATACTTCAATTGTTGAGTTGCACATCAGAAACTCTCTAAGTACATGGATGGTAACAGTTATGATATTCCGTAAACTCATATACTTCAATTGTTGAGATGCACTTCATAAACTCTCCGTCATGAAGTCATTATACCACAACACTTAATGATATAACTTCCTCATATCTTAATATTAGAAACCAAAATATTCATACATAGCCAAGTGGATCAGGTATTCTATCTACTAAAAGATTAAATGTTTGTGTTATTCAATCACTCGGTGTTAATCTTTGAATAAGTTTGTAAATGAGATTCAAGATATAGCTTCATTATCAATAAGTGTAAAAAAAAACAAATGAAACTACAACCTTGTCTGTTACTTCAAATGAACACATTCAAAGTGAAGACTCTGATGATGAAATATTAACAACAAATTACTAAAGTGGCAGTGTTGGTGAATACCAAAATGAAGATGTTAGACAAGCTCAATTTCTACTTTTGTTGGTTATTAGAATTTTGGTACATATCATTATATTATATTATGCTTTTGTGTTTTTTAGTATAAACGTTATCGGGTACTATTGATAAATTACTCAAATCATTTTTTTATTCAGGATATTCGGAAATTGGTGATCCTTTTATCAAATGCAAACATTACGGATTATTAATGTGGTATCGTCAAAAATAGACATAGTTCAATGCCTAACTATCAACTCCGTTTTGGAAATGGTAAGGTTCAGTTACCACTTTTGAAATCACCTCCATTATTAGTTAAACATTTGTTGTTTGATCGGGATGAACCATATAGCAGAAATTACCAAAAGCACGCCATAATATACAACACTATGTTTGCTTTCACATAAGAATAGAGGGACAAACTTTCCATAGAATTGGAAGCATGCTACCTTTACTTGGACATTCACCAAAGTTTCATAACTTTACATTTATGACAAATAGGAATCAAGGACTAAGGTCATTACTCTTTATACTTCATCAATAAATCAAGTAGAGGATGTGTTATTTTCTATATGCTGCGATCAACATGTATTATATCATATTATATTATACTGATTATTTTGTAATGCATCAACAACACTAATATTCTTCTAGAAATTATGAAAAAATTGAAAATTATGTTGGATTAGTATAATACACATGATAAGTCTTTTAGAATGGCAGCATTAAGATTAAAATATAGTTTTGTACCTGATCTAAAGTTGAATTTAATATATGAAAGATCAACCGATGGAAGAATTTACAAACAACCAATTGTTTCTGAGGTTGTTGCCCATGATGTTGGTGATGTTGATACTACTTCTAAAAGAGATATTATAATTGAAAGACAAAGTGGGAAAATGAAAGGAATTAATGAGTTTCATCCAAGTTATCTAGCGTATTAGTATCCAATTTTGTTTCATACAATGAGGATGGTTATAGACTTTGAGTGCTTCAAGGAAGAAAAAAAAGGTACGCAAGAGGAATATGCTTACCATTAGAGAATGGGTTACATTTTGAATTCAAACTATAATCAATAAAGCTCACACTTTGTTGCAGTCAAGACAATTGTTTCAACAATTTTTAGTTGATGGATTTCCTAGAGAGATTGTCATATATTCAGAATAATCAGAAAAAGCTAAGAGTTGGTAAATATTGTAGACTAAATGAAATAAAACAAGTTATAAACACTGAATGATCAAACAAAGGTAAAAGAGTGGTGTTACCTTCAAGTTATGTCAGAAGCATAGGTACATGGGTCAACTCTATTTTGATGGAATGGGAATTTGTAGCCATATTAGGTTTCAGGCCTTTTTATCACATTTACTTACAATCCAAATTGTCCTGAAATTCAAAGATTGCTTTTCTGAGATGCATGTTTTGAAATGGGATTTCTTGAAGATGATAATGAATATGTAGCGGATATAAAAGAGGTAAAGGATTTGGGTTTTGATCCCTTCTTGAGAAACTTACTTATGACTATGATTTTGTCAAGTATCGTCAATATACCCTATCAAGTATGGGAAAGAACTTGGATTTGGTTATGTGACAACACCCTATATGAACAAAGAATTAAGTTAAGTAATAAAGGTAATTGAGTATTATATTTTTGAAATCATAATATTTTATATGATCATATGTGTGTTAGTATTATAAAATGCTCGATTCTTCAATCTTTTACTCCTTTCAATATAGTCTCGATGATGCTAATATCAACCAATGTCTTGTATTCTTATTGATTAATACATTGTTGTTTTGTTTTTTGATCTTACTGCATAAAACAACAAACAAATCTGAGTGAATAACTACTTTGTTTCCTACATTGTTGTACCTTCTGTTTTATGTATATGAGTAAGATTATATTTAGAAAATGTTGAAGTTGTATATTCTAAACCATTCTACATAACACATTCATTATCAAATTCAATGTTTTCAACATTATTCATGCATTTGCTTAGAATATATCATGATAAAAGATTCATTATAGAGAATCTAATATTATACTGAATGGACAATAAATGAAGTTATATTTGTTATCCGACTTTCACATGCTTGCAATTGACTGAGGAAGAGATACGAAATATGACACTTATCAAAATTGAGAATATGTTATAAGCAAATTGAAGAATTTGTAAGGAATTTAAAGGTATGACTTATCCAAATTCATATTTCACGAGGCACATAGGCAACTAACTGATTTATGAAGAACGTGATTACAATGTTGATATTGAACGACAAAAATTCCATGATTTATTTCGTTCACTTACAGGTAATTATCTTACTAACAACAATTATATGTCAAAACTATATTATTAATTGATAATGTGTTATTTTTAATGATAATCCTTACATTTCAATTAATAGATAAACAACATGCATTTTTTTATAAAAGCACACAAGTTGTGAAAAATCAAAGAGGAGGGGTGTTTTTACATGGTTATGGAGGTACTGGAATAACTGTCATATGGAGAACTCTATCAAGTGCATTGCGCTTGTAGAAAAAATTGTACTTATTTTTGCTTCGAGTTGGATGGCTTTATTATTATTGCCAGGTGGAAGGACATCACACTCAAATTTAAAAATTCATGTGTCAACACTTGAAAGATCTACTTGCAACATTAAAAAACATAGTGAACATTCAGAGTTATTGGTACAAACAGAGTTGGTAATATGAGATGAAGCACATATGTCTCATAAAAACTGCTTTGAGGTTTTTGAGATAACGCTTAAAGATATCATGAGCTCTCAATGTCTTAAGAATACAATATTTGGTGGCAAAATAGTAGTTTTTAGAGGAGATTTTAGACAAATTCTTCATGTTTTTCCAAGAGGAAGTTATTCTAATATAGTCAATGTTTTAATTAGCTCATCTTATGTATGATATCATTGTTAGTTAATTAGCTAAATTCTCAAAATGGATTTTAAATGTGAGGGATGGTAAGATTTGTGAACCAAATGATGGTCTGGTAGATATAGAAGTTCCTCAAGAGCTCTTAATTTCAAGTTTTGAGTATCCTATTAAATTTAATTGTTGATAGCATATATCTAAAAAAAATTAAAAAATTATAAAAATGAAGAGTTCTTACAATGCAATGTTATTCTTGCTTCAACTAGGGCTGGAAATGAACGGAACTCGAACATACTTTGAAACTCGATTCGACAACTAAATTGTTGAACTTGGTTCACGAATATAATTAGTTGAATATGAGCAAAAAACTAAGTTCGTTAACTAAACGAGTTGAACTTGAACCATGTATAGTTCGACCCGTTGTGTTCATGAGTCAACTCGAGAATATATATATATATATATATATATATATATATATATATATATATATATATATATATATATATATATATATATATATATATATATATAATATTTTATTTCCCTATTTTATTGTTTTTGTTATTTTCCTTTATTCTCCATTAAGGAGAGAACTAATTTTAATTTATTGTATTCCCACTATACAAGTGAGCTTGGGGGTGAGGAATAAAGTAAACATCACTTTACCTATTATCTTAAATATGGTATCAAGAGCATTAGGTGAAGATTTTATAGTAAAGCTTTCCATAACTAGTGGGGTTCGGGAAAAAATTATGTTCAACCCGTTCCCTTATCCGACCCACTTCACATACCAATTGAGCCCTCTATGGCAAATCACAATAACATGTGGCCTTCCCCAGCATATGCCTACACCGGATCCAACCATGGCAAACAACCACCACTTGAGTCGGGTGTAGACTATGGCAGTAACCGCGGAAATAGCGATGAGAGTGGTCACGGTGGCAAAGGAAACAAAGGTGGTCGTATAGACGACATAATAGAGGAAACACTTATGGTCATAAACAATGGCGGTAACAATGGAAACAAGACAAGATTATTTATGGTGACAATTATTCCAACATAGGCGGCAATGACCAAGAGGATTACTCATACTCGCTTAGTAATGGGCCCAAATCATTCACTTAGTATTTTGATGACTTATCGACATGTGTACTGATATTGTCGAAGTAAAAAAAATATCAAATCCATAGGGACTGCCTCAAAAAAAGACAAAATGTGTGCAATTTTGTATAAAACTAGTAAAAAGGGGAGTTTTTTAGTTTTAGTGCGAAAAGTAAATAAAAGATTAAACAATATCACGAAAGTGGACATGTTGTGTTCTAGAATCCCTTATTTATCTATTGGTGATGTTTGATGCCTTGTATGAATGGTCTTATCGCTATAACACCACGACGAATTAACAAAATCGTTATAGTCGATCCCTCACAAAATAACTCATTAACCACTACTCAGAGCTTTCTATCCCTAGTCCGCCAGTGTAAGCAAGGTTAAGCGATGTTTATATCGTTAATTCTCTATGCCACTACTCGGGGTCTCCTATTCCTATTCAACCAGCATAAGTACAAAAATTGCCCTAGGTCCAATACATATATTAATGGTTAGTATTCCCTATGTGCCCAAAATCATATTAAAAGAGTATCTCACATAAAACCATTACAAACAATAAGCAATTGAATTTCCTTATAGATCAAAAGGTTCATACAATGGTCAAATCAACATAGAATCCAACAATATAGAAATAGGTTCACCATAACACAAACTAACATGAAGGAGCTTAGCTACTCACAATGCAATTAACAACATCATAATTGATAGATGAAAATAACATGTGAAATCCCTTGAAGTAATGGTCTCCAATGGCTTCAAATGCTCTAAAAATCACCACATGTGCTCTCAAAATCATGTCTTGATCTCCCAATTTCGTAATCCTTGTGAGAGTGCAGAAAATCCCCTTTTAAAGAGGTCAGGATGGACCATAACGCATCAGAAAAGCCTAGAAAAAGTATATATTACGTGCAATGTAGCTTTAAAGTGCGCGTGATTATTTCAGTGGATGCACGCTTTTGCTCCATTTTTCACTCAAATTTTCACTAAGTCCACAATTTTCACACTTAACTATTTTTTCCTCATTCTTTGGATATTCTTCTTCATTTTAGCTCAACTTTCACTTGTTTTGCTCCAATTCTTCAACTAAATATATGCAATGACAGACTGTCATCACAACCCTAAACTTGAATCGTTGTTTGTCCTCAAGTAAATCACATGCAAGTGCACATTTCAATAAACAACAAGTTGCAAAATAACACTCGAACCACCAAATTAAATATTTCCTTTACCTGGACATTGTTCTAGCTCTCAACTCCTATCCGAGGAATTCGGAAAATGTCCTCAACATTGACGAGTACTCATGATGTCTCTAAACTCACTATAACTCACTCGGTGGATAAGGTGATCTCTTAATCAACATGCAAAATCAGTTATACTTAGCTTGATAATGTTCTAATAGAGTTCATCATAAAAATCACAGCATACACATTATAGGTCTTTTCAGGTTGTAACATGGTTTATGTTTGGGTAGGATATTTTGAGGAAAGTAGGTTTAAACCTTTGGAGTTATGTACCTAATTATCCTTCTATCATAATACCTCTTTGTTCCTTTTACATGGTACTAAAGAGTTTTGGTCCTTCTTTTAATATCATTATTTTCTTTTTCTCTTTTTTTTTTGAAGAAATCTCTTTTTCCACTTCTTTTTTCTCAAAAGATTTGAACTTTTGGACCATACTCTCTAGTACCCCCACCTAGGGGTGCTCAAATTAACCGATTATTTAAATTATCCAAATTTGGTTATTAAAAATCGGTTAATTATTAGTATGGTTTTAACCAAATCCATATTTTATATATGTTAATAATATGGTTTTAACCAAATCCGTATTTTGGACATCCATATCCAAAATAAAAACCCAATCAGTCTATTTTTTCAAAAAATATATATATTTTTGAAAATAGAAAAAAATATATTTATTTTTTTAATTTTGAAAAAACAATTTCAAAAGAAAAGTTTTAATTTTTTCTCATTAAATACAAAAAAAAATAAAAAATAGAAAAACATTTAATATTTTTTTTCAAAAAATAAAAAATAAATCGAAAAAAAAAACTAATTTTTATTATTGAAAATAAATATTTTTTCTTAAAATTTAAAAAAAAAAGATTTTTTTAAATAAAAAAATCTTGCAAAAAATGATTTTAAAAAAAACTAAATCAAAACTAATTTTAAAATTGGTTATGGATATAATCGATTAATAACTGGTTTATAACCATTTTACAAAATAAAATCCGGTTATAACAATTGGTTTTAATACCTAGTTAAAACATATGGATTATTTATGGTTATGGACTTGCTATGGAAATTAATCGTCCATGAGCATCCCTACCCCCACCCCAAACTTAAAAGTTTGCTCACTTCCAAGAGTAACATCAAACTTATTCTTTTAGATATCACCAAAGAACTAAATTTTCTATCTAACTCTAAAGAGAGGGTGGAAAGATTTAATCTTTCAAGTCAATTGGCTAATATATATGGCTATGTCACCGAAAGAAATGGCTTAGGCCCAAAGTGGTTAGCAATGGATTACCTATTACTACAAGTGATTTCAAAGGGCTCAAAGTTATAAACAAAAAATTGTCTCAGTGTGTGTCAGTCAAACCAGATAACTTAATTAGAAATAGATTAAACTAGATAAAATAATGGACACACTCATAAAGAAAGAAAAGTGAACAATGAAAATATTTGGCTCAAACCTTACTAGATAAGATATTTGTAGATTGAGTACAAGTTTGTTGATCATTTTCTCATCCTTCATCTTCAAGTTGCTAGTTGCTATTGCAATGATCAAGTTTCTTTTGGATCATTTGTTCAATGCTAAAGTGCTAAACTTGCAAATCTGAAGAAAAAAAATCAAAATCGCTACAAACTTGTTTATTAAGCAACGATTTGGATAATATACTGGGAAAGGAAGAGCACTCATGATAACTATTGCTCTTCTCTAGGTCATAGTTGAAAGTAAAAAAATAAAGTCTTCTAAAAATAAAAAGAAACTATATGTTTTTTCACCTGTTATTATTGCATAAAAGATCAGGCACATGCATTGTGTCGTTTAAGCCACTGTTTTGCCTTGTCCATTCTGCGCGCATGTGGCCTCTCTTTCTTGCTTGCTCTTGATCTTGGTTTGTGAAGTAATTCTCCATTTTTTCAGTTGAGGCAAGTCGGGCTCTTAAGCTCTGAGCAGGCATATGGTCTTCTTGTTGTTCATAGAAGTCTCTGAACACTGGTGCAAATCTGGGAGGTTCAGCATACAAGGTGGGTGAAACTTCTGTTATCCATCTTATAACCCCTATTGTGTGAGCTTCCGTCCTTCTTTGAAATTCTGATTCTTGTTGACCTTGCATTGATTATGTTTGTTGTTGCTCTTACAGATGGTTGAATACTTCATCATTCCCTTGCTGATTTTCTTGTTGATTATTTTGAGCAGCTTCTCCTTGATCTCCTTATTGTTAAAGGGTTGAGCGGTTTGTTTACAGCAATCCCCCATAGTTAGGGATTATGCAGATTCCATTACAACTTCTTCTTCCGAGTCAAAAGAATTTAATAGTTGCTCTTCTTCTGGTATTCCTCCTCCCAGAGATGCTTTTCTAACTTCTTTTCTGAGAGCACGTGCAAAAATTTCAATTTCTGGATCCAATGGTATTAATGTTGATCCTAAACTATGCATATACAAACATAAAATACCTCAGTAGCACTATGATAAACAAGAAAATAAAACAAAATTAAAAAGACTAAAAAATATATTAAAAAATAAAAATTTCACAAACGTCGCCTTGTTGAAAAATCAATAGTCATCAGCAACGGTGCCAAAAATTTGATGACTTCTCGGCAAGTGTACTGATACTGTCGAAGTAATAAAAAGATCGAATTCACATGGATTGCCTTCAATCAAGACAAAATGTGTGTAATTTTATAGAAAACTAGTAAAAATGGAGGTTTTAGAGTTTATGTGCGAAAAGTAAATAAACAATTAAACAATATCACCAAAGCAACCAGGTTGTGTTCTAGAATCCCCTATTCCTCTTTTGTTGATGTTTAATGCCTTGTATAATGGCCTTATCACTGTAACACCATGTCTAATTAAAAAAACCGTTATAGTCGATCCCTCATGAAATAACTCACTAACCATTGCTCAGAGCTTTCTATCCCTACTCCGCCAATGTAAGCAGGGTTAGGCGATGTATAGAACGTTAATTCTCTATCCCACTACTTGGGGTCTCCTATTCCTATTCAACCAACGTAAGTACAACAATTGCCATATGTCTAAAATATAGACTAATGATCAGTATTCCCTATGTGCCCAAAATCAGATTAAAAGAGTATCTCACATAAAAAGCATTACAAACAAGAAGCAATTGAACATAATTATAGATCAAAAGGTTCATACAATGGTCAAATCAATATAAAATCCAACAATGTAGAAATAGGTTCGTCATAACACAACCTAACATAGAGGAGTTTAGCTACTCATAATTCAGTTAATAATACCATAATTGATAGATGAAAATAACATGTGAAATCCCTTGAAGTAATGGCCTCCAATGGCTTCAAATGCTCTAAAAATCACCATGTGTGCTCTCAAAATCATGCCTTGATCTCCCAATTTCGTAACCGTTGTGAAAGTGAAGAAAATCCCTTTTTTAAAGGTGTCATAATGGACCAAAACGCATCAAAAAAGCCCATAAAAAGTACTTATCGCACGCGTGATGCCTTGCATCATGCACGCGATCCAACTTTAAAGACCATATCGTGTGCACGTTGGTGCGTGTGATTGTACTAGTGGTATGCTTTTGCTCCCTTTTTCATTCAAATTTTCACTAAGTCCACAATTTTCACACTTAGCTATTTTTTCCTCATTCTTTGGTAATTCTTCTTCGTTTTAGCTCAACTTTCACTTGTTTTGCTCTGATTTTTTGACTAAATATATGCAATGACGGACTGTTATCATATTCAATAGCAAATGAAAGCTTGTTTTTTAACTAGAGCAATAGCTGAATTGGAAATAGGAGACCAATTTACGAACAATTGAAGTTTTAAAACTCCTTGATTATTTTGTAGCTGGTAAGATCTATGGAAATTGGAATAGGTGAGCCTTACATGTTTTTGCCTTATGCAAAGGATGTGTGGGAAGCTGTTAAGGAAACATACTTTGATATTCAAAAGTCCTCCCAAATTTTTGGTTTAAAATCAAAGTTATGGCATGCGAAACAAGGTGACATGAGTGTAACTGCTTATTACGATGAGTTGTTGACCCTATGGCAAGAGTTGAATTTATGTTATGATGACAATTTGAAGTGTACAGAAGATAGTGTTTTGTTTCTCAAGAGGCAAGAAAATTATTATGCCTTCATGTTTCTTGTTGGGCTCAATAAAGGCCTTGATAAGGTCATGGATGGATTTTTAGGAAAAATATCATTACTAACTCTTCGTGAAACTTTTTACAAAAATGAGAAGGGAGAAGGCACATAAAGGAATTATGATAGGGAAGGCACCACAAAGCTCTGAATTTGAAGGCTTAACTTTGGCTACTAGGAACCTTGACGAGGGAAAAAGGTCATACAAAGTTCCTTGGTGTGATCACTGCAAGTGGGAATGGCATACGTGTGAAACTTGTTAGAAACTCAACAGAAAACCTCCTCATTTGAAGAAAAAATGTAGTCGTGCATTTCAGGCTAGTAATTCTGATCAAGGGTAACAATCCTCCTCGGCCTAGCTTTCACTCACTATGAAACAACTAGAGAATTTGTTCAAACTTTTTGATTCTCCAACTCCTTCTTGCTTTATAGCAACAAAAGGTAATTATGCATGTCTTTGTGTCAGTCCCAGTCATACTTGGTAGTAGATTCAGGTGCCTCTTATCATATGACATGTAAATCTACTTTGTTCTCTTTATATAATCTATATGAAGGTAATTAAAAAAATTTAATCACAAATTACTCCTTTTCAACCATTGCAGGTAAAGGGTCATTTGTGTTGTCTCTAGTGTTAACTCTTAAAAATGTCCTTCATGTTCCAAACTTATCATGCAATTTAATGTACGTCAATAAATTAGCCCAAGATAAAAAATCTCAAATTATTTTTTTCCAATCTCATTATGTCTTTCATGATTTGAACTCGGGGAAGATATTGGCAGTTCTAAGGAGAGTGGAGGACTCTACTACCTTGACATTGGATCTACATCACAACTACCTTAAAAAACACAAGTTCATCCTTTGAGTTTTTTTTTATGTTTTGAATAATAAAGATGACAACATTATTGTATGACATTTAAGATTAGGTCATCCTAGTTTTCGTTACTTAAACCACCTCACTCCTAAGTTATTATATAATAAGAACTTTTCTTTGTTTAAATATGAAGCATACGAGTTTGCAAAGCATCATCCTTACCAATTTTCAATACAACCTTATAAACCATCATAACCTTTTTCTATTATTCACAATGACGTTTAGGGTCGTAACTGTACAAGAGCACACTCTCTCAAAAAAATAGTTGATCACATTTATATATGACCATACAAGAGTATGTTAGGCATACTTGTTAAAGGGGAAATCAGATGTTTGTCAGCTGTAAAGAATTTTTGTACAATGGTGCAGAACCAATTTCAAACAAATATCCAAGTTTTTAGAAGTGATAATGGCAAAGAATATTTTAATACTATTTTGGATGATTTTTTTTTCTAAAAAATGGGATAGTACATCAAACTTCATGTCGTAATACTCCTCAATAAAATGGAGTTGTTGGGAAAAAAGTAGACATTTATTGGAGGCTGCCAGAGTTATACTTTTCTCGAATAAAGTACCAAACTATTTCTAGGGTGAAGTTGTTTTTGTTGAATTGTAATTCCTTGTGTCGAAGCAGGTTGCTCGAAAGAAGTAAGGAAGTCTCGAATTACCTATGTGTCGAAATATATAGTATGTCGAAGTGTATCTCGACATAGTTGTAAGACTTAACTTTATTTGTGTTTTAGCTGAGTTGGTTAGTTTGTTAAGAGATTGTTCGGGGTGCAAGAAATATCAATCTATAAATAGGGAGGTACCTTATTATTTATTGTAACAATTTGAAAGTTGAATAAACCTCAATTTGAGAGCATAAAGTTACTCTGCATAATTTCTTCTTCTTCTTCCTTGTTCGAAAACCCTAATCTCTTTTTTCCCCAATTTAATTTTGTTTCGTTTCATTACCATTGTGCAGTGAAATCTTGCAATCAAGGTTGGTTGATTCACTCAAGTGAAGAGTGATGTCATACGGTGAACTGGACTTTTTGTGGTTTTAATCGCGATGTCGCGGTTAGCAAGAGTCGCCACCGACTTTTCTTTTATCCAATAAGGAGAGGTGGAAAAGAACAGGAAAGACCTTAATTTAGATTTTGGGTTCGGGAGGTACATTATACAAAGGGAAGGTGTTAGCACCCTTTGTATCCATGGTTATCCATGGGCTCTTAATTGCTCGATCACTTATATTATTTTTGTCTGAAAAAAAAGTGTTTGTGAATTGTTTAGAAAAATTGTTTTGAAAAGAGAATTTAACTTTGTAATGATTCTTGTATGAATGTATACAAAGTGATTATCTCGTTTAGTTTTGAAAATTGTTTAGAAAAATATAACTCGGTAATGATTCTAGTATGAATGTATACCAAGTGGTGATTTTCTGAAGATATTTTGAAATGTGTGAGGTGTGAAAAAAAAATGTTTTAGATTGTGAGCCAGCAATTAAGAGTTATACCGACCCAAGGTCTTTATGAGTATTTCCTATCCTTATGAGGGTAAAACTGTCCTTATTATTGAGAAATAAGTAGTTTTATCCTTTGGATGTAAAAGGGTCATCGTAGGGTCATTGATTGGTCATTGAAGGCAACAGTTATGAGGATACCTTAGCATTCGAAGGGACTATCATCATTTAACCGTAGGCAACATCGGAGGGTCATCGAGGGACAAAGTTGTATATTCGAAGGCAACATCCGAGGGACTATAATTTATTTTATGATGATTTAACCGGAGGGTCTTTGCTAAGGGTATCCCCACGTTCGCGGGACATGACCGTAATATCGTAATCGTAAGGCAACAAAGAGAGGTCCAAGATCACTTATTCAAAGGCAAAGTTTTACAATTAATTATATAATTAGGATGAAACTCCACATTAAAATTATTAAAAATAATATATTAAAAATTAATACATTAGAAATTAATACATTAAAAATTAATTTAGGGTGAAACTCCACAAGGGTATCCCACAAATAAAGTGGAATACCTAGCCAATAACCTTTTCCTGGGATATGTGAACCTTCACGAAACTCAAAAAAGAAACATGTCAGAACACCAAATCAGGGTGCAATCGAAGATTACACCGGAGAAATATCACAACAATAAATAGGATAGGATGAATAATGCATGGCTATGATAAAAACATAAAAAAAACAGACTAGAAAAATCAGGTACTGTCTCGTTCGCCTCTGCCTCGCCGAGCGAAGGCCAGGCGAACGGCCACGGATTTTGGATTTTGAGAAAAAAAACAGCCCCATGTTAGGAACCTTGAACTTTATGGCATTTTATCACAGGAACAGCATGGTCAAACATTCAGGGTATTCAGGCATATTTAACTTCACATACGAAAGCAAATTATATATCAACATTTAATCATGATGCATTATATGTGTAGATATGGCCAATTGAAAGTATAAACAATAGAGATACGCAAACCTGTTTGCCAATTCAAGGTTGAAGGGATTGACCACTTGTGGTATCGGAATGAGTTAGGCGGCGGGAATTGGGCGGCGATGGCTTCGGGGCGGATGAGCTGCCTTCAGGGTTTCTTTATTCTGAATTCTCCGGGTTGGCAGGGTTCCTATGCCAAAGTTTCTATCCGTCCTTCTCTGTTCTCTCTCTTTCTTTTTCCTCAAGGTTTTGTTCCAAGGAAACCTCAGAGTGTTTTGCTTCTCTTCCTTCTTTCTCCAGTGAATCTCCCAGTGTAAACTCCAAGTCCAACTCCCAGTCTTTCCTCTACTGAAACTTCAGTATTTATAGACTAATTTCGTGGGTAATGGGCTTGGAATGAGGGAGACCCAAGTCCAAAATAATTTGTTATATTTTATTTATTTATTTATTTTAATTATTTAATTAATTAATTAATTAATTAATTAATTAATTAAATTTTTTTCTTTTTTTTTTTCTTTTTTTTTTTTCGTTTATTTTTTCGTTTATTTTTTTTTTATTTATTTTTTTTTTTTTTTCAGGAAAAAAGATGGGTAAATTTTGGGGTATGACAGCTGCCCCTGTTCAATATTCTTGAACCGAGAGAGTTAGGATGGCGTGTATGTCATTCGTGGTCTGGAGGTGGAAGATTATTGAACACTAGAATGCCCCAAAATTTTGCACTTGAGAATCGACAGTTGGTCTTGATGGAGATGGGCTTAAAGATGCCATCCGGGAGGTTTGATGACGAAAGCTTCAGATCGAGCCGTACATTAGGCCAATTTGAAGACATGGGTGCCACACTGGGTCGTACATTAGACCGAATAATGAGTCATCCATTAGGCTGCCGACTTCGCTGGGGAGTCGGAGTGTGTCATATGCTGTTGGGGATAAAGGATCAGAATGGACCATACGCTAGATCGTATCTGAGTTGAAGAGAGAGTCGTCCGTTAGGCTGAATCTGATGATGAAAGGGGTAGTCGTACACTAGACTACACTTCAGAAATGTACCGTACACTAGGTAGCATCTGAGTAGTTGAGGACCCGAATGGGTCGTACGTTAGACCGCATTGGAGTTGCTGGAGCTCAGAATGGATCGTACATTAAATCGAATCTGAGTTGCAGAATGAGCCGTCCAGTAGGCTGAATCTGATGGTAAAAGGGAGTAGTCGTACACTAGACTACACTTCAGAAATGTACCGTACACTAGGTAGCATCTGAGTAAGGGAGTAGCCGTATACTAGACTACCATTCAGAAATGTACCTGTCCGAAGGTAGCATCTGGGAAAGGGAGTAGCCGTATACTGGACTACCATCCAGAAATGTACCTGTCCGAAGGTAGCATCTGGGAAAGGGAGTAGTCGTATACTGGACTACCATCCAGAAATGTACCTGTCCGAAGGTAGCATCTGGGAAAGGGAGCAGCCGTATACTAGACTACCATTCAGAAATGTACCTGTCCGAAGGTAGCATCTGAGAAAGGGAGTAGCCGTATACTGGACTACCATCCAGAAATGTACCTGTCCGAAGGTAGCATCTGGGAAAGGGAGTAGCCGTATACTGGACTACCATCCAGAAATGTACCTGTCCGAAGGTAGCATCTGGGAAAGGGAGTAGCCGTATACTGGACTACCATCCAGAAATGTACCTGTCCGAAGGTAGCATCTGGGAAAGGGAGTAGCCGTATACTAGACTACCATCCAGAAATGTACCTGTCCGAAGGTAGCATCTGGGAAAGGGAGTAGCCGTATACTGGACTACCATCCAGAAATGTACCTGTCCGAAGGTAGCATCTGGGAAAGGGAGTAGCCGTATACTGGACTACCATCCAGAAATGTACCTGTCCGAAGGTAGCATCTGGGAAAGGGAGTAGCCGTATACTGGACTACCATCCAGAAATGTACCTGTCCGAAGGTAGCATCTGGGAAAGGGAGTAGCCGTATACTAGACTACCATCCAGAAATGTACCTGTCCGAAGGTAGCATCTGGGAAAGGGAGTAGCCGTATACTAGACTACCATCCAGAAATGTACCTGTCCGAAGGTAGCATCTGGGTAAGGGAGTAGCTGTATACTGGACTACCATCCAGAAATGTACCTGTCCGAAGGTAGCATCTGGGAAAGGGAGTAGCCGTATACTGGACTACCATCCAGAAATGTACCTGTCCGAAGGTAGCATCTGGGAAAGGGAGTAGCCGTATACTGGACTACCATCCAGAAATGTACCTGTCCGAAGGTAGCATCTGGGAAAGGGAGTAGCCGTATACTGGACTACCATCCAGAAATGTACCTGTCCGAAGGTAGCATCTGGGAAAGGGAGTAGCCGTATACTAGACTACCATTCAGAAATGTACCTGTCCGAAGGTAGCATCTGAGTAAGGGAGTAGCCGTATACTGGACTACCATCCAGAAATGTACCTGTCCGAAGGTAGCATCTGGGAAAGGGAGTAGCCGTATACTGGACTACCATCCAGAAATGTACCTGTCCGAAGGTAGCATCTGGGAAAGGGAGTAGCCGTATACTGGACTACCATCCAGAAATGTACCTGTCCGAAGGTAGCATCTGGTCAGATGAAGGTCTAACTTGGTCGTGCATTAGACTGTACTTGAGTTGAAGAAGGTCAGAATGGATCGTACGCTAGATCGTATCTGAGTTGTTGAGGGTCAGAATGGATCGTCCGTTAGATCGTATCTGAGTTGAAGAAGGTCAGAATGGATCGTACGCTAGATCGTATCTGAGTTGTTGAAGGTCAGAATGGATCATACATTAGATCGTCTCTGAGTTGTCGAAGGTCAGAATGGATCGTATGCTAGATCGTATCTGAGTTGAAGGAGTCATATGTTGAGCTGAATCAGAATGAACCGTATGTTAGGCTGTATCTGTATACGTTGTACTTGCAATAAATGTCTGGGATGGGCTTAGAGATGCCATCGTTAGGAGGATATCGAAGTGTTGTCAGAATGAATGTTCCCATGAATTGCATCTGGAATATGTATCTGAATCTTGTCTGTGATTGATAAAGGCGTCTGCCTGAATGAGCCTTTTACTTTGACTATATCAGGAGGATAATTAACCTGCAAAGAAAAGTTAGCTTTATGCCATGTCATGATGCATGAGATGTTTTATGCTTTCGAAAATAAATGCGAATGTTGTATGCATGCGTATGCTGTGAAACGATGTAATGAATGAGTTATGCGTATGAGAAGTTCTGCTTGGGGACTCTACTGGGGAAAATAAATCCCCATCTACTGATTGGAGATATTCGTGTCGAGGACCCTCTCTCGGCTGGGGGTTCTGATTTCTGTCTGATGGTAGAGATATTCAACAGAGCCTGGCTGGGGATGGATGAGATGATCAATCTGTCTGATGATGCCGACCTCTATTGGGGAATAGCTGGCTGTGCCGGGGAATACTGCCAACTTCTTCTGGGGAAAAACAGGCTTGCTGGGGGAAGAGAATTGGTAGTGGATTCATTGGAAGCATGATTAGACCTTATCCTCGATCCCGAAGTCTTGTAGTAATTGCTATTGCTATTCTATGTACGTATTTTTGATAAACATTGATCATATTCAAATGCACATATTAATTCAAATTAAATCAATGGACGTTTACGCAAACAAAACAGAAAAAGTAAAAACAAAAGTATCTTTTTTGAAAGAAGGTTGTATTGATTTTTGAAAGAAGGCCTATAAACAGGCAAATTGTGTACAAGGAGACAGAAATCCTAGTAAGAGGAAATTGTCAAAAACAAAGAGAAAGCTATACAGAAAAAGTCCTATTGATTTTAAGTCTACTACTGCCATTATGTCTTCAAGCATCTCATCCCCTGCTGTCGGATAGAAGTGATTGACTTGGTCAGTCCCTTGAACTTGGATGAAAGTTGACTGAGAACGGGACATAGTCATACGCTTTAATCCCTAATTTTTGCCTGGACCGCCTTTTCAGGTTTTCAGTCCACCAGGATACCCTTTTTTGCCCAAGCCACCTTTTCAGGTTTTCGACTTGCCGGGTGTACATTTTTTTTATATATATCCCTAATTTTTGCCCGAACCCTTTTGGTTCGCCGGGATACCCTTACTTTTGCCTAGATACGTCGATCTAGCGGGTCTTTTTCATGCGTAGTATTTTTTTAACTATGTCCGCGTTCACGGGATGCGGGAAATCTTCGCCATCCACTGTAGCAAGTATCATGGCTCCAACAGAGAATACCTTCTTAACTACAAATGGCCCTTTGTACGTGGGAGTCCATTTGCCTCTGGGATCAGTTTGCGGTAGCACGATACGCTTGATTACCAAGTCGCCAATTTGATACACTTGTCGCTTGACCCTTTCGTTGAATGCCTGGGTCATGCGTTTCTGATATGTCTGCCTATGACAAACAGCCGCGAGTCTCTTCAATCAAATTTATCTGATCGAGTCGAGTCTGAATCCGTTCCTCTTCATCTAAGCCCGCCTCTTTCATGATTCTTAGCGAGGGAATCTGAACTTCCACTGGTAAGATGGCTTCCATTCCATAGACTAAAGAGAACGGAGCTGCCCCTGTCGAAGTGCGTACTGAAGTGCGATAGTCATGAAAAGCAAATGGTAACATCTCATGCCAGTCTTTGTACATTACTGTCATCTTTTGTATAAGCTTCTGGACATTGTTAGCAGCCTCCAC
The DNA here is from genome assembly GCF_024323335.1 of Lathyrus oleraceus. NCBI lineage: Eukaryota > Viridiplantae > Streptophyta > Magnoliopsida > Fabales > Fabaceae > Lathyrus > Lathyrus oleraceus. The sequence goes on from NC_066580.1 coordinate 114,152,744, forward strand.
GGCGCCGTTCATCCTTGGCCGGTACGGAGAAGAATTAGAGTGTTTTATTTTGAACCGCGTGCAGAGTTCAGTAACCGTCTTGTTGTTCAAATTAGCATTATTATCAGTGATAACTCTTTCAGGAGACAACAAGTTTCTCGAATAGATATTTGATAGAACCCATCTTAGAAATCAATAAAGTGGTATGATTCAACATGTACTGTCTTAGTCGGCGAGCAGCCCAAGCCAAAGCGCAGCAAGCTTTCTCGAGCTATGAGTATCTTGTTTCACAGTCGGTACCTTTTGCTAAGGCGGTATATGGCATGCTCTTTTCGACCAGACTCGTCATGTTGCCCCAACACACCTCATTGGATTTTCTAACACGGTCAAATACATGATTAGAGGTCTTTCTTCAACTGGTGGTGTCAGAATTGGAGGTTCTTGGAGACACTTCTTGATTTTATCAAAAGTTTCCTGACATTCATCATCTCTTGACTGTCCTCAGTAATTTGAAGATAGGTTTGCAAGTAGCAGTCAAGTAGGATATAAACCGGGCAATGTAATTCAAGTGCCCCAAGAGGTTTCTGACTTCTTTCTTGTCTACTTTTAGTACTCAGATCGACAGTTTCAATTGACTCCTCATGCGGCTGTATAGTCCTTTCTTCTTTCAGTAACAGTCTGGCAAGTTCTTCAGGTACTTCACAATCTTCCTCACTTCCATCTTCGGCTTGGTAGATCGGATTTTCGAAGTCATAATGAACAGTAGCAGAACTATTATCAACAGGATCCAGAGTGGATGTGGATACGCAATTTGTTACGTGAGTGTGTGCAAGAAAGCATAGCTTATTTGAAAAATGACAGGAAAGATAAAGAGCGCAATATTTGAATGCAAAAAGTCCATTGATTTATTGAATATGAATATGCTTATGAGAATGACAAAACATTTAACCAAATTTGATACATTGAATGAACAACAAACAATTACTCCTGACTAAAGGAAGTTGGAATAGTGTCTTCAGCCTTCCAATTATCCAAGTTGCAATCGCTATTCACATCTTCTACAGCATTAACAGTCTTGTCATGATCGGGCATAGGAGCAGTGATGACATTAGGAATATTCAGAGGATCAAATTCAAATTCCCCAGCGTCGATCATATCCTGAATCTTGTTCTTCAGCGACCAGCAATCATTCGTATCATGCCCGGGGCTATCGGAGTGATAGGCACACCTGGCGTTGGGATTATAACGAGGAGAAGTAGTGTTGGGTTTTGCAGGAGGATCTCTGAGGGTAATTAAATTTACTTTTAGCATACCCTGCAGTGCTTGTGCTAAAGTCATATTGATCTTCGTAAACTGCCTTCTTCCCGGGTTAATGTGCCTCACAGATTTCTTGTCCTTTTTCTTCTTGAGCAAGAGAGTCTTCAGTTCCTCCTGCCCCTTGGATAAGTTCAAGATCATCTCCTGGAGTTGAGCATTCTGAGCCTGGAGATCTTTGACAGTTTGTTCGAGGTCCATTTTTCTGTTTGAAGGAAAACCGTGAGAATACTGATCCTTTTAGAGTACCTGTTATGCAATGTCATGTTATGCTATGCAATGTATGAAATGTTTTCAAGGACTTTTGGAATTTAATTTTGCATAAACTACCAAAAAAGAAAGCCGCTTTTATTAATAATATTTGATTAATATTCATTATAATAAGAAGTAAAATATAATAAAAGCTCAGGTCTCCCAGGGACGGCTTCTTTTTGGGCGAAGATATGTATTGAGTCTTCGTTCCTCATTAAGCTGGCCGGTGAGCTCTAACACCTTCTTCCTTGTAGCACAGAACTGGGCTTCAAAAGTATCCCTTTCCTCTCTCAACTGGATCCAGGACTTCTTTAACTCTTCAACATCGGTAGCCATATCTGGATAAGGAACGATCTGAGGAGTACCTCCTTCAGCTTCTGGTTCAACAATCAGTGGTCCGACTGCCAGATATGGCATGACAAGTTCACGAGCTCTTGTGCGGACCCATCTGAGATAAGGTTCCATAGGAATAGAGTTTTTCTGTCCTAAAGTACTTCTTTTCACCATGCCCCAAGCTCGCACAAATCTTTGACGGAGACCTTGGGAATCGTTATCATAGTCAAACACCGTGCCTTGTATAATTATTTCATGTGGACCATCTCTTCGAGCACAACCAAACTGACGTAGGGCTAAAGTAGGATTATAAATAATACCTCCTCTTATCCCCATGAGTGGTACATTAGGGAATTCTCCACAACGGTCAATGATGATATTGTTTTCTTTGAAATGAGGACACCAACGGATGTCTGAGTGGGAGAGCGACATTATCCTTTGAGACCATCTCAAACTTTGCTCATTCTTCAAGACTGACTGAGGAAGGTGCGAAATAAACCACCTGGATAATAAAGGTATGCAGCCCATGAGAGTCCCTTGCCTCTTCATAGTACGAGTGTGAAGGGAATGCAGAATGTCGCCGAGCAAGGTAGGCACAGGGTTACGAGCGAGAAATATCTGAATAGCATTCATATCTATGAATTGATCTGGATTAGGGAATAACACCAAACCATAGATTAGTAATGCTAGAATCTCCTCGAAAGCATGGACATTCATGACTTTTAAGAATTCTCGGGCCTTATTCATCAGAAATTTGGCAAGTAAACCCTTAACTCCACTTCTTGTTACCCAATTAGCTTCAATATCTGACTTTGTCATGTGTAAAGCTGCGGCAACTTTTTCGGACCTCGGAATCTTTTCTAAACCACTGAAAGGCATTTGATCAAGAATAGGTATCCCAAGCAGCTGGGAAAATTCTTCTAATGTGGGCACCAACTGATAATCGGGGAATGTGAAGCAATGATGTTCAGGATCAAAGAACTGGAATAGGACTCTCATCATATCTTCTTTGAAACCAGTGGTAACCAAATCGAGGAGAGGACCATGCTTTTTGACGAACTGAGCCTGATCAGGAAGTTCTGACACTAAATCCTTGAGTTGAGGAGAGATGACTACAAAATTTATCCGGATAGTCTTCCTGGGAGCCATAGCCTTACAAAATAGAGCCAAGTTAAATCCCTAAGTCCTCGAAGTGATTAGTGCAATGTCATAATGTTATGATGTTATGATGTTATGATGTTATGATGTTATGATGTTATGATATTATGATATTAAACAAATAACAAGCATAAGCAAGTCATACAACAATCATTCCTAGGTTTTAAGGCTTGCATGAGTTCCATAGGTAAGTACCCTCCCCACTGAAGTTTGGTGGGTTCAACCTGTCTTAGAATAGTAACCGGGTTCTAGAAGGATCTCAAATCATTGACCTTTCCTTAAGTCCACTTCAGTGCAACACCAAGTGGTTGACCGAAGCTTCCCTAAAGTCCAATCTCAAAGAGTGTAGTATCGAGTCTCAACCAACTCCAGTCGGAACCGAAGCCAGTTATCTCACTACTTTCTAATGGCCAGGATGAGTCAATTAGGGTTCTAAAGGTCTGGTTAATGCTTTTATGACACCACGCGAATGCCAAATATTTCCTCAACTAACATGAGGAACATCAGGACATCCAAAGTGCCACATTAACCGTAGCCATCATTTTGACCATTCCAGTATACGCCGGACAGCCGCGATGATCTCTTGCTACTTACCTAAGGTACACTAGATCCGGGTGTAGGATCTTTCACTCAAGCATAACATACCCAAGCAATCCCTTAAAAATAAATCAGACAAATTGAATAAGTGATCTTGTTTTTAAGGTAACCTCTCTTTTTAAATAGTCCCCAGTGGAGTCGCCAGTTCTGTCATACGGTGAACTGGACTTTTTTGTGGTTTTAATCGCGATGTCGCGGTTAGCAAGAGTCGCCACCGACTTTTCTTTTATCCAATAAGGAGAGGTGGAAAAGAACAGGAAAGACCTTAATTTAGATTTTGGGTTCGGGAGGTACATTATACAAAGGGAAGGTGTTAGCACCCTTTGTATCCATGGTTATCCATGGGCTCTTAATTGCTCGATCACTTATATTATTTTTGTCTGAAAAAAAGTGTTTGTGAATTGTTTAGAAAAATTGTTTTGAAAAGAGAATTTAACTTTGTAATGATTCTTGTATGAATGTATACAAAGTGATTATCTCGTTTAGTTTTGAAAATTGTTTAGAAAAATATAACTCGGTAATGATTCTAGTATGAATGTATACCAAGTGGTGATTTTCTGAAGATATTTTGAAAGGTGTGAGGTGTGAAAAAAAATGTTTTAGATTGTGAGCCAGCAATTAAGAGTTATACCGACCCAAGGTCTTTATGAGTATTTCCTATCCTTATGAGGGTAAAACTGTCCTTATTATTGAGAAATAAGTAGTTTTATCCTTTGGATGTAAAAGGGTCATCGTAGGGTCATTGATTGGTCATTGAAGGCAACAGTTATGAGGATACCTTAGCATTCGAAGGGACTATCATCATTTAACCGTAGGCAACATCGGAGGGTCATCGAGGGACAAAGTTGTATATTCGAAGGCAACATCCGAGGGACTATAATTTATTTTATGATGATTTAACCGGAGGGTCTTTGCTAAGGGTATCCCCACGTTCGCGGGACATGACCGTAATATCGTAATCGTAAGGCAACAAAGAGAGGTCCAAGATCACTTATTCAAAGGCAAAGTTTTACAATTAATTATATAATTAGGATGAAACTCCACATTAAAATTATTAAAAATAATATATTAAAAATTAATACATTAGAAATTAATACATTAGAAATTAATACATTAAAAATTAATTTAGGGTGAAACTCCACAAGGGTATCCCACAAATAAAGTGGAATACCTAGCCAATAACCTTTTCCTGGGATATGTGAACCTTCACGAAACTCAAAAAAGAAACATGTCAGAACACCAAATCAGGGTGCAATCGAAGATTACACCGGAGAAATATCACAACAATAAATAGGATAGGATGAATAATGCATGGCTATGATAAAAACATAAAAAAAACAGACTAGAAAAATCAGGTACTGTCTCGTTCGCCTCTGCCTCGCCGAGCGAAGGCCAGGCGAACGGCCACGGATTTTGGATTTTGAGAAAAAAAACAGCCCCATGTTAGGAACCTTGAACTTTATGGCATTTTATCACAGGAACAGCATGGTCAAACATTCAGGGTATTCAGGCATATTTAACTTCACATACGAAAGCAAATTATATATCAACATTTAATCATGATGCATTATATGTGTAGATATGGCCAATTGAAAGTATAAACAATAGAGATACGCAAACCTGTTTGCCAATTCAAGGTTGAAGGGATTGACCACTTGTGGTATCGGAATGAGTTAGGCGGCGGGAATTGGGCGGCGATGGCTTCGGGGCGGATGAGCTGCCTTCAGGGTTTCTTTATTCTGAATTCTCCGGGTTGGCAGGGTTCCTATGCCAAAGTTTCTATCCGTCCTTCTCTGTTCTCTCTCTTTCTTTTTCCTCAAGGTTTTGTTCCAAGGAAACCTCAGAGTGTTTTGCTTCTCTTCCTTCTTTCTCCAGTGAATCTCCCAGTGTAAACTCCAAGTCCAACTCCCAGTCTTTCCTCTACTGAAACTTCAGTATTTATAGACTAATTTCGTGGGTAATGGGCTTGGAATGAGGGAGACCCAAGTCCAAAATAATTTGTTATATTTTATTTATTTATTTATTTTAATTAATTAATTAATTAATTAATTAATTAATTAATTTTTTTTTTTTTTTTTCGTTTATTTTTTTTTTTTTTTTTTTTTTTTTCAGGAAAAAAGATGGGTAAATTTTGGGGTATGACAAGTGAAGAACAAGAGGAGTAATCAATCAAAAATATTTATTCTTGTTCATCAAGATTCGGTTCGGAATTCTCCATAGGTTTTGGTGAATTTCTTAAACGGAAGTTGGTGAAATTCCAACATCTAGTATCTAGAGCACTGGCAGAGCGATTTGTGGGAAGCAAAATATGATTGTGATGAATAATCTGAACGAACATTTTTCGACGAGTCTCCCAATTCTGAAGAATAAGAATTATGAGAATTTGTGCAATAAGATAAATGTTGTCTTTTTCTATCAAGATCTTTGGGATCTTGTGAAGGAGGGAGTGACATCGCTTGCAGCAAATACGAAGAATGAAGAAAAGGTTGCACATAAAGAATTGAAGAAGAAAGATTATAAATCTCTCTTTATAATCCATAAATGTGTTGATGTTGACAATTTTGAAAAGGTTAGTGATGTTGAATTAGCGAAACAAGCATGGGAAATTCTGGAAAAAATGTTTGGAGGCGTAGAAAAGGTGAAAGAAGTTGGGTTACAAACTCACAAAAGAACGTATGAATTGCTTCAGATGGAAGACAATGAAATCATAACTAATTTTTTCACTAGAGTTATAAAACTGGTGAATTAAACAAAGGTTTATGGAGAAGTGTTGACATCAAGATCAGTTGTTTCAAAGATCTTGAGGTCATTGACTCCAAAGTTCGACCACATGGTAGTAGCCATAGAAGAGTCGAAAGATTTGTCAACATCGGATAAAGGAAAAGCTTCAAGGGACGCTTGAATCTCATGAACAAAAAATGATTGAAAGAGTTGCAGGGAAGTCGAATAGTGATATGGCTTTGTAGGCACAATCGGCAAGAGAAAAGAAAGGTAAAAGGAAGTAGATCGACAATAAAGGTAGAGGAGGCTATTATAATTTGACTGGTCAAAATCAGCAAGAAAGAGGTTATTCGAATCAGAGAAAGCCATCATATCAAAGCAACCAAAGATATGGTGCTAAAGGTAGACAAATAGGTGGTGGTCGGAAACCTAACAAGTCACATTTAGTGTTTCAATTTTCAGAAGTATGGTCACTACTCTAGTGATTCTTCTGAAAAACAAAAGAATCAAGATAATGATGTAAAGTTTGAAAAACATGAAGAAGGAAAAATGTTGTTGATGGTCACAAAAAGAGATGAAGAAAGATTCCATGACCAATTGTACTTGGACTCAGGATGCTCATCACACATGACTGGTAGGAAAGATTGGTTTATCAACATGAAACCCTCGATGAAGAACATGGTAAAATTTTCAAATGACAATACTCTAGCAGTTGAAGGTATTGGTCATGTTCTGATTATGAGGAAAGATGGAAAGAGGTCAGTATTTACAATGTACTGTACATACATTGCATGAAAAGTAATTTGCTCAACATAGGGCAGTTGGTCAAAAATAACTACAAAGTATCGATTAAAGACAAGATGATGAGAGTTCTCGACTCAGGTGAAGGATTATTCTTAAAGCCACTTATGTCTTATAACAGAACCTTTGGGATTGAACTTAATGTGATGGAGCACAAGTTCCTTGAAATTTCAGCTAGGATGGATGAATGGATATGCCACTATATACTTAGCCATCTCAATTTCAAAGACATCAGATATTTGAAGAGAAGAAATATGATTTCATGGTTACCTGAAATCAACATTCCAAATGAAGTATGTGAGGAATGTGTGCATGCGAAGCAGCATAAGAACAACTTCAACAAGGATGCAGGAAGCAAGTCGAAAGCAATCCTCGAAGTCATATACTTTGATGTGTGTGGTCCTACCCATGTGAATTCGATTGGAGGTAACAATAATTTGTCACATTCATAGATGATTTCAGTTGAAAATCATGGACTTACCTGATCAAGAAGAAAAGTGAAGTGATCGAGGTATTTACCAAGTTTAAATTTATGGTCGAAAGACAAAATGGTCGAAAGATCAAGATTCTGAGGATTGATGGTGATAGAGAATATGTGTTAAAATATTTCGACATGTTATATGAGAAAGAAGGGGTTATGCATGAGGTGGTGCCACCCCACACTCCATAGCAGAATGGATCTGCATAAAGGAAGAATAGAACCATCATGAATATAATGAGAAGTATGTTAAAAGTCAAGCTTCTAACCAAAGAATTATGGGAACAAGTTGTGTCAACAACAACATATATTTTGAATAGATGTCCGACAAAGAAGTTAGATGGAATCACACCAGAAGAATGTTGGTCTGGTGTCAAGCTTACCTTGAGCCATATTAAAGCATTTGGATCTATAGCATATAGACATGTTCCAGATTAATTGAGAAGAAAACTTGATGACAAGTCGAGTTAGATGATCCTAATAGGGTGTCATTCGACTGGAGGTTACAAGTTGTTCGACCTAGTGAACAAACAAGTAGTGGTCAGTAGGGACGTGATCATAGATGAGCTTAAGGATGGTATTAGACTAAAAATGTCAAGAAGGATTCAATGAGAATCTTATTTGAAGAACTAGTAAGCAAAGTCGAAAGAGAAGTATGACAAGAAGAAGTCAGAGGTCAAGCAAGCACAAGCAAACCTCAAAAGACAAGATACGTGCCTGCAAGGTTGCAAGAATGTGTGATTACATCAAATGATATGGTCGATTATGAAGGTGGGTTGTTACACTATTCTTTCTATGAAGATGTTGAACCAGTCAATACAGCCAAAGCATTGAAGGATTCGAAGTGGGTGAAAGCAGTGAATGAGGAACTGAAGTCCATCGAAGTCAACAACATCTGGTCACTTGTCGAATTTCGTTAAGGAAAGAAGGAAATCGATGTGAACTGGGTATACAAGGTGAAGTTAAATCCTAAAGGTGAAGTAACTCGACACAAGGCAAGGCTTATGGCGAAAGGATTTCTTCATAAGGAAGGAATCAACTTCAGTGATGTTTTTGCACCTGTGGCTAGAATCAAAACGATCAGGTTGGTTGTTGGTCTAGCAAACATGAATAACTCAAACATATGTCAGATGGATGTGAAATTATCATTCCTGAATGACCCCTTAGATGAATAATTGTATGTTGCACAACCAAATGGGTTTGTGAAACATGGCGAAGAAAGTAAGGTATACATGCTGCATAAAGCCCTATATGGGACTTACGCAAACTCTAAGAGCTTGGAATAAGAAGATAGAAAAGTTCTTAAGGGAAAAGGAATTTGTGAAGTGCACAACTGAGTATGGAGCATATGTAAGAAGAAGCAATAGTGAGTTGCTTGTATTATGTATGTATGTCGATGACCTATTGATAATAGGAATTGCAAGACTGAGATTGAAGATTTCAAACATGACCTAAGTAATGAGTTTGAAATGTCAGACTTGGGAAATCTCTCATATTTCATTTCCATATAATTCTACAAGAGTAGTAGAGGCTTGATGATGCACCAAAGAAGATATATATGTGAAATACTCAAGAGATTTGAGATGCAAGATTGCAACCCAACTTTGACACCAGTTGAGCCCAAATTTCAATTATCAAAAAACACAGATGAAGATGAAGTTGATCCAATGCAGTATAGAAGACTCATTGGATTACTTAGATACATTTGTCACACAAGGCCTGCTCTAGCATACATCATAGGTATAGTGAGTAGATTCATGCAGAAGCCAAAGATATCACACCTAACAGTGACTAAGATAATGCTAAGGTATATGAAAGGAAATCTCAACTATGGCATTTTGTTTCCTGCAGTTGATGAAGGAAAAGAATAAAAGCTAGTGGGATACACTCGCTCAAGTTGGTGTAGTGATATTAAGGATAGAAAATTCACAACTGGTTATGTTTTATGCTAGATGGTGCGCCAGTTGCTTGGAGTTCGAGAAAAGAACTAGTAGTAGCATTGTTGTCGTGTGAAGCGGAGTACATAGATGCTTCTCTATGTGCATGTCAAGTAACTTAGATGGTGAATTTGGTCGAAGAGATTACATGAAAGAATCATGGAACGCTTACCATAAAGATCGACAACATGTCTGCTATCAATCTGGCGAAGAATCTGATAGCACATGGACAAAGCAAGCACATCGAAATGAGGTTCCACTATCTTTGAGAGCAAGTAGCAGAAGCAAATACGAACTTGGAACACTGTAGAACTCAGAATCGGATTGCAGACATCATGACAAAAGGAGTGTAAGTCGAAGTGTTTAAGAAGTTAAGATTTATCATGAATGTAGATAGCCCAGACACAATGAATTAGGTGTGTAAGACCCCAATTTTGACCCTAAGATCCCTCATACTATTCTCATCATATGCACTAGCATTGGGATCACACCTTGGTATCCTCCTTACCCCTTAATGAGGTAAAATTTGTGACTAATTTGAAGGAATTTGAGAAAGATACAACTTTTATGAAGGAACTTTTCTCATTTGAAGCCCATAGAAAAAGTTACTCAAGGTGGAAGAAGTGAACGTATGGCTTGGCACTTAGAATTTTATTTGTTATGTTTGATTTTCCAAACTTCCACCTCAAAATTCACCATGATACAAGCTTCAAATGAAAAAGTGTTCAACATGAAAGTTGTTCCTCTTGACCTAACATTTACAAAAAGTCCAAATTCATCTCATTTGGACAAAGAATGAATGACTTGCGCATGGCTTAAAGTTGAAGGACCATTTGGGAGATTTGGAGTTCCACTTTCCACACACGAATGCATGGCCTTTCCACATGACTTCATCATTGCTTACACTCATTTTTGGACCTGAATGCATCATTACATGGGCCTATCACACTCCCGTGCATCCATGCAAAGGTGATTTGCTATTTTTGAATTTTTGAAGAGGTGTGAAATTATCAATGACCTTGGCTATAAATAGAAGCCCTCTCACTCAGAATTGAGGACCCTGGCGCGCAAGCTTTGAATCAGTAACCCTAAACCCTCACATTCAAAGGATAAGCTTGGTGATTTTCATTGAAAATTGAGTTTGAAATCTCCCACTGTTTTGAGATTTAAACTCCAAGAGTCCTTCTTCTTTCTTGATCCAGTTCCACTCCATCAAGCATCCAAAGCAAGGCCAAGCACAATTGAGAGCAAGATCGCACAAATCTGAAACTGTAGTGAAGGTGAATTTCTGAATTTTTCATCTCTTCGACTCTCACTTAATTCTCTATCATTCTTGTTGATTTTTGGTTGTCTGAAGTCCTACCAATATAGGCAACAAGATTGAGTTGCTTAGAGGTCAAATCGAAGAAACTCAAATCATAATCCTCAAAATTCAACTCCCTGTATCTTTCTATATACTTGGAGTTAGGTAAAATTAAGGCCATATTCGAGCTCCTGAGCATTTTTACTTTAAATTCATGTCCTCCTTTTTTATTTTGGTGATGATTGAAGGTGGACCAGTCCGGTGTGGTCCACCAGAGAAGAATGTCGGAGCTCTGGCTCCGGTGGTGTGTTGACACGCTTCTGAACCACGTGATCCTTCTATTTTATTTTAATCTGGGGCATCCAAAGTGATTACCATGCGTGTGGAACATTTGCCTTGATGTATGGTGGAACGCGCACTTAGACTCACTTGATCTGCCACCTCAATTAATGAGGGAGATCAAGCGGTCCACGTTTTTTTGTAATATCTAATTTTCATTTTAATTTACTTATTTTCATTAATTCATATTAATTTTAATATTGATCCAAAAAATATGGGACTTTCACCAAAAATTCTCAAATATTTTTATCTTTCATTTTCTGAATTAAAATTATTTTTTGGATCAATATTAATATTTTTCATGATTTAATTGTTTTTGTGCATATTTTTTATTGTTTAAAAATACTTTTAAGTTTCCAAAAATAATGAAACCAAGGTCCTTTGACCTTGTTTGACCTATGATAAATCTCTTGGCCATTTATTTGGTGTTTTGAAGAGGTTTTAGTTTTTTGATCAACCATTTTTTAATTTAATGCATTTTTAATTGATTCTTTCAATTGTTTAATTGTAAATAAATTGTGTTGAGCTATTTTTGTTGAACTTGTTGAGTTTGACTTTTGTTGTTGGGCCTTGGTTAAAGTTGATTTGACTTTGTTGGATTAAAATCATTGGATTTAGGGGATTGATGAAATGTACATTTCATCTCCCAAAATGAATGAATGATTTTAATTTGATAAAAGTCCTCCCATGACCAATTTGAGTTTATTTCATTTCCCCTCCCTCTTCATCTTCAATCCCTTTCTATCTCATCCATTCCATTGACCTATGATATCTCTATATCCTAAGGCTAATTGGTTCATAAACTAATATAAGTATGGATGATATTAGGTCCACATTTTTGCCATTTTATTTTAAGTGTGGTATGTTTCAGGAGTATGGTTTATAATACCATATCTCTAACATGCATTAACACTAAAATTTCTATTGCCCGGCCTCAAATAGTTGTGACTTCTACATAAGTCCAATTACGATTTCTTAACATAGCGCTAAATTTTGACCCAAAAGCATAGCATTCTAGTAAGTGAGATTGTAAGTCTCCCCCCTTTCATGGTATTGTGTGGAAACTTGGCCTTTTTTCCTTCCTTTGGAAGATGTATTGGTTCAAGGATCCATGCTTATGAATATAGGGTTGAGTGTTCTCCAAAGAATGACTTAAATAATTGAAAAGCAAAAGCAAATACTAATTCTAATCAACTAACATTTGACTAACTTTAATTTCAAGTCATTTACTTTATTCACTTTAAATTCAAGTCTTTATCATTTGCCATTATCCATACCATTTAACTTGTTTACTTTAATGTCATTTTCACTTTGCTAACTTGAGTCATATCTTGTGATTATATTGTGATTGTATATACTTGTTTGTGTATTTTGCTTGTGTTTGTGGTCTTTTGACTATGCAAAAAGGACTTGGCCAATGTCAACTTTTCTGAAGCCAGTCATTATGAATTGAACTTTCATCTGAAGCAAGTATTGAGATCCCTTTTGAGTTCATCTGCTACATGATCTTGATGCAATTGTTACTTTGAATCTATGTCTAATGCCTTATTCTGAGCTATTCAAGGATTATTTTGTCTGATACATAGGAGATTATGAAGAAGATCATGGAGTTGCTAAGCTTGGATGTGGCTATCTTTGTTTGATGCCTTGCTCTTCACCTTGCTATTGTGTGTATTGATATTGCTTGATTCTAAAGTCCAAGGGAAAATTGGGTTTCTATATGACATTCTTATCTATTGGATTGCATCCCATTGGTCAGATCTTTTTAATTGTTAACTTTTAATTTTTGCTTAGGATTAGTCTCTTCATCTCTTGCCACTTCTTAAATTACAAATCTCCCCCCCCCCCCCCCCTTTCAAAATCTTTTTTGCTTGTGATTTCTAAACTATGACTTGGTTACAAATTAGAAACTTGGGCCTTATGCCATTGCATTTTCAAACTCTTTTTCTTGATCAAACTTGTAAATGAACTTAACCATACTTGACTTAAAATTTCAAAAGACAAAAAGAACTAACACCCATTCAAACTTTTTTAGGCATTTTGTGCCTCTTTCAAACTTAAATTTTGTTAAAAAGCAACTCACTCACTTTGAAATTGTTACCACGAACTACGAGGTTTTGATCCCTCATTTTATGTTGGTACGTATGCACAAGTCTGAAGGTCTTGTCAAACACAAAAATATAATTAATGAATTCTTTTCTCATCCCCACACTCTATTTCTTGCAAACATCATTTTACACCAAAACACATGTACACACAAAAAAGGGCTCCCCATGAGTACCTAGGACACTTTGGGTGCTAACACCTTCCCTCTGTGTAACCAACCCCCTTACCTGTAATCTTTGGCATTTTATTAGTTTTGATTTGAAAACTTCTTATATTTGGGTTTTGTTCGTACTTTTCCCTTTTCCCTTAGAAACAATAAAAGCGCAGTGGCGACTCTGGTTTTATTGACGTTAAGTTTATCCATAGCTTAATGGTCATGAATTTACCGCTACAGAAATTAAGTGGCGACTCTGCTGGGGAATAATCCTCAATGGGTTTAGCCTACTTTTTTATGTGTATATAATTGTGTATTTGATGTTTGTATATTTGTATGTATGATATAATCAGCTTGTTGTGCTTGGTGATCTCTGAGTGGTGAGATAAGTTCTAACCCGAACTTTAGTTCAATTAAGATAGGAGGATGGTATAGTCATGTTCTACTTGTGTGGAGTAGTCCTTAACAAGTTGGGTTGAGATCCATCTACTCAGTGGAGACCCTTTTGGAGCTATTGATGTCACACAAGTTATTTGTGGTTTAGTCATTACTTTCTCTGATTTGGGGTTCGAGAAGCTGAGGACCGTAGAACATTTAACCCATCTTGGCCTATTTACGATGTAGTGCGGAGACTGTTTAGGTGTAGACTTGATAACAGTTGTTACGCGATACTACGCTCAGACGAGTTTCTCTTGATAATATTATGGGTTGATGAGTCAGTCATCCTAACATGTAATACCAGATAGATGGAATTAAGACTCTGGGAACTTTTTAGAACATGATCTACAGGTTTTTATCCTTAGTACACTCCTTTGGGATGGTTCTTAACCCAACTCCATGCTCGTGACTCACAACAAACCCTTGATTCTTGGTTGATTCAATCAAGTCTTATCAATATAAATGGAACTTGGGTGTTGGTAAGGTGAAAACCATAATCCACCAAAATGGATGATTGATATTGACAATGACTTGATTCATCCCTTGAACTTTGTTTTTTTGCCTTGTGTGTGATCCCTTACTTGTGATTGTTGTACTCATGAATTCATGTGCATAATAACATTCATCACGCGAAAAATAGCTTCAAGGAACTGAGGTTTTATTTGCCAATATTTCAGACCATGAATTATGGATGAAGGAACACTAAGAAGTACAGTTCCAGATGTCCCGATTTGAAAGAGCTAAGGAAGTTATCATCCTTTGTATTAGATCCCTTGGGATTCAAACAACGTCATGGGAAGCTTTTGTCTGTATTATCTGTTGATGTGGTAGAAGGACTCTTGAGTGTATTGGTTCAGTTCTATGATCCTCTCTATCGTTGCTTCACTTTTCCTGATTATCAGCTTATGCCTATGTTAGAGGAGTATGCCCATCTCTTGGGAATACCCGTTTCTAACAAAGTGTTGTTTAATGGATTGGAAGAGATTCCCAGATCTCATATCATAGCTGAAGCTCTTCATCTGAAGAAGTCTGAGATTAAGGCTCATTGGGTGAAGAAAGGAGGAATGTTTGGGTTTACTTCTGAATTCCTCATCAAGGAAGCTACTTCCTTTGCTCAAGTCGATAGTGTGGATGCTTTTGAATCCATCTTTGTGTTGCTCATTTATGGTTTGGCTTTTTTCCCTAACATTGACGATTTTGTTGATGTTAACGCCATTAGAATCTTCTTGATTAGGAATCTTTTGCCTACTTTGTTGGGAGATATGTATTTCTCTTTGCATCTAAGGAATTCTAAAGGTGGTGGAACTATTGTATGTTGTGTTCCTCTTCTGTACAAGTGGTTTATTTCGCACTTGCCTCAGACGCTAGCTTTTGTGGAGAACAAACAATGTCTACGGTGGTCTCAGAGACTTGTGTCTCTCACTAATGATGATATAGCTAGGTATGATTCTTCATTAAGTAGCTTGGATATTATTGTTTGTTGTAGTGAATTCTCTAATGTGCCTCTCATTGGTACATAAGGAGGAATCAACTACAACCCTGCTTTGGCTCGTCGTCAACTTGGGTTCCCCTTGAGAGACAAACCTAATAACACTCAGTTAGAAAGTCTATTCTATCAAGAGGGTAAAGATCCCCAACATTTGAAGTAGAAGATGGTTCATGCTTGGCATAGTGTGCATAGGAAAGGAAGATCCGAGCTTGGTCCACACAACTGTGTAGCTTTGGAAGCTTACACTACTTGGGTGAAGAAGAGAGCTTTGGAGTTGATGATATCGTACGCTTGTGAGAGACCTATGTCTATGGTTGTGGTTGAGACATTAACTCCCCCTAACCAGGATGTAGAGGAGTTGGAAGACGCGCTCACCAAGAAGATGCAAGAGAAGGATATGTGGGAAGAGCGATTCCATGCTTTGAGCAGAAAGCATGAGGAGTTGCAGCTTGAGTCTAAGGACAAAGATGAACTTATTGAGCTTCTTGAAGACCGAGTAGTGAAGAGATTGAGAGAGACAAAGGGTCCATCTTCATCTAGTATTCCTCAACCTTCCATTGCTTGGAAGAAGATTTCTTTTGATGAAGACTTCTTTTGATCAACTTGTCCTCGAGAAGGCTCAGATGAAGACTTCTTTTGAGTTCGAGATTCGACGCATCTGAAGGAAGTACGCGTATGCGGCCAGATCATTTGACACCGTTGTTAGGGGATCCTTAGGATGACTAGTTTCCTTTTCTCTTGTATTTATATTTTGGTTTCTGAAATTGTACTCAGTGTAATCCTTCCAAATTATACGAATAAAAGAGATTTTTATGGTCAATCAAATTGTTACAATTGGTATTATATATTTGTAAATAAAATAGTATGTTCCTTGAAAATAAAAACAATCAAAGCATTGCATTTCATGTATCATTTGCATAGCATGTTTTTCTTCCACCAGATGTCTTATTGGTTATTCTTTTGTGCTTCAGTCAAGCTGACTCATCGATACAATACTCGCGTCAATCATCCGAGAATTATGGAACACTTGGGACAGGAGAACCTAGAGTTGAAGGACGAGATTGCCCGCTTGACTGCCATGATGGAGTCTGTGTTAGCTGCTCAAAGTCAATCTTCCCCAACACCTGTAACTCCTCCTCTTAAGGTTTTCAACTCCTTTCGTAGCTTAAGGAATTGGTCTTTCATCTCGTCCATTTTCTCATAAACATCCGGACCCTCAGACGGCTCAGAATGGTAGGTGGTGTCTTTAACACGAGGCAGCGTGTGAACAATTGGAGGAGGAACAAACATGACCAGGATAGATGCCAGCATGGAAGCAAATGTAGGCGCAAAACCTTCAGGCACAAAGTTTGCGCTCAAAGTCAATCTTCCCCAACACCTGTAACCCCGTCAACACCATCATCAAGTATCATCTGTTATTCTAGCGTTTTCCAATAATCATTCAGTACCAGTTCAACAACAACGTCAACAACAGCCACAACAAAGAGCAAACAACTACAACAACAACAACAACAATAATCAACAACAACAGAACTTTGAGAGGAAGAAGATCTCTTTCAACCCAATTCCTATGTCTTATGCTGAGTTATACCCATCTTTGGTTCTCAAGAACCTTCTTCAACCAAGAAATCTGCCGCAAATTCCAGAACCACTTCCATGGTGGTATAAGCCAGAGCTTCAGTGTGCCTTTCACCAAGGGGCTCTTGGCCATGATATAGAGAATTGCTACCCGCTGAAATCTGAGGTCCAGAAGCTTGTGAAGAGTGAGATGGTGTCCTTTGAGGACCGCGCGCCGAATGTGAAAGCTAACACATTGCCTGCTCATGGTAATTCCTCTATCAACATGGTAGATGGTTGTCCAAGAAATTTCTGAGTATTTGATGTGCGGTAAATTCGTCGATCTCTAGTTGAGATGCATACGACCCTGTGCACTATTAGTGATTGTGAATACAACCACGACAGTTGTACGATCTGCAGTGTGGACCCCCGTGGGTGTTCAGTTGTCAAGAGAGATATCCAGAAGTTGATGGATGAGAATGTAATCTAGATTCAACAGTCGAGGGATATAGATGATGTCAACATAATAGTATCGGTGTTCAAAACTCCTGAGAGGGTGGTAATTCATTTCAATAGCAGCAGCAGTAACAACAGCAATAGATCGGTATCATCGTTAGTGATACGGTTAGCGAGCCCTATCCCATATGCATTCGATAGAGTTGTTCCATATCAGTATAACGCTACAATGTTAGAGAATGCTCAAGAGGATTTGTTGCCTACGACCAGTTCCGTTGTGAGTATTGCTGATGTTACAAAGGTGACCCGTAGTGGTCGTGTTTTTGGGCCTGTTTTCTTGAAGAATGTAGAGGATGTCAGTAAGGAGGTTGATATGCCTGCAGCAAATCCAGTTAGTGCTCCAAAGTGTCAGTCTGGTGAATCCAACAGTTTGAAGCCTAATGATGATGATGAGGTACTTCGTTTGATTAAGAAAAGTGAATTTAATATGGTGGAGCAGCTGCTCCAAACTCCTTCCAAAATTCCAGTGTTGTCTCTGCTCATGAATTCTGAAGCGCACAGAGAAGCATTGCAAAAGTTATTCGAGCAAGCATATGTCGAGCATGATGTAATAGTGGATCAGTTTGATCATATTGTGGGTAACATCACTTCCTGCAATAATTTGAGCTTTTGTGGTGAAGAACTTCCCGAGGAAGGTAGAAATCACAACTTAGCATTGCACATATCAATAAAATGCAAGGAGGATGTGTTGTCAAATGTGTTGGTTGATTCCAGATATTCTTTGAATGTACTCCCCAAATCAACTCTTTCCAAATTATCATATCAAGGAGCTCCGGTGAGATACAGTGGCGTGATCGTCAAAGCTTTTGATGGTTCTCACAAAACTGTTATAGAAGAAGTGGACCTTCCAGTGAAGATAGGTTCGAGTGATTTCCAAATTACTTTCCAAGTAATGGATATCCACCCAGCCTATAGTTGCTTGTTGGGAAGGCCATGGATACATGAGGCAGGTGCTGTTACGTGAGCTCTGCATAAGAAGTTGAAATTTGTGAAAAATGGTAAGCTCGTTATCGTCGGTGGAGAGAAGGCTCTGTTGGTAAGCCACTTGTCGTCCTTCTCATATGTTGAATTTGAGGATGAGATTGGAACTCCGTTCCAAGCTCTATCTATTGCTGAAGAAAAGAGAGTTGGGGCACCCATGTCCTCTTTTAAAGACGCGTAAAAGATTGTTGAAGATGGTAATTCTGATTAGTGGGGTCGGATGGCAGGGGTCACCGAGAACAAGAGCATAAATGGTTTGGGATTCCAACAAGGGTCGTCAGTTGAAGATGTGCAACCCAGTTTCCGTAGCGGAGGGTTCATTCATGGTAATGAACAACACTCAATTGCTGTGATCGAGAGGGAAGAAGATGAAAGTTGCACCAATTTTGTGACGCATGGAAAAGCTTGCAACAATTGGATCATTGTCGATGTTCCTGTTATTATTCATCGCTCTAAGTAATTGCTTTTATCATTTTTGAAAATCCTTCTCCTATGCCTAAGGGAGAAGTGAACATTGTTTGGCATCTTTTAATTTGATCATTAATAAAATGCAATTCTATTCATCAACATCTATGATGTTTTATTTTTTACTTTTGCCTTTCTGAAAAATGGTAATCACCAAAAAACATAAATAAATAAATAATTGTCCATCTACATAATATTTTGTCACAATTCACTTCTATAAAATCAAAATAGCAAATCATTATGCAGGTTGGTTTCTAAACCCATTGAATACAATGATCATACTCCTTCTCTAAACTTTGAATTCCCTGTGTTTGAGGCTGAGGAAGAAAGTGATGAAGAAGCGTCTGATGAATTGTCTCGTCTACTTGAGCACGAGGAAAAAGCCATTCATCCATTTGAAGAGCGGATTGAGTTAGTCAACTTGGGTTCCAAAGATGATGTGAAGGAAGTCAAGATTGGGTCTCAAATGCGTCCAGAGGTTAAGAAGGGGTTGGTTGATCTTCTCCGAGAGTATTCAGATGTGTTTGCTTGGTCCTATCAAGACATGCCTGATTTGGATTCTGAGATTGTGGAGCATAGATTGTCGTTGAAGCCAGAATGTCCGCCAGTCAAGCAAAAGTTGAGGAGGACTCATCCTAATATGGCAGTGAAAATCAAAGAAGAAGTGTAAAAGCAAATTGATGTTGGTTTCCTTGTTACTGCTGAGTATCCGCAGTGGGTGGCCAATATTGTGAAGAAGGATGGAAAATTCTGCTTGTGTGTCGATTATAGAGATTTGGATAAGGCTAGTTCAAAAGATGATTTCCCTCTGCCACACATTGATATGTTGGTAGACAATACAGCTAAATTCAAAGTCTTTTCGTTTATGGATGGATTTTCCGATTATAATCAAATCAAAATGGAACCCGAGGATATGGAGAAGACCATATTCATTACACCTTGGGGAACATTCTGTTATAGAGTGATGCCTTTCGGTTTAAAGAATGTGGGTGCGACTTACCAGAGAGCAATGACCACTCTTTTTCATGATATGATGCATAAAGAGATCGAAGTCTATGGTAATGATATGATTGCTAAATCCAGTGATGATGAAGAACACGTTGAGCATTTGTTGAAGCTATTCCAGCGTTTGAGGAAGTACAAACTCCGCTTGAATCCCAATAAGTGTACATTTGGTGTTCGTTCTGGTTAGTTGTTGGGCTTTATTATCAGCGATAAGGGTATTGAAGTTGATCCTGTCAAGGTCAAAGCAATACAAGAGATGCATGCGCCAAAAACTGAGAAGCAAGTCAGAGGTTTTCTCAGTCGCTTGAATTATATCTCAAGATTCATTTCACACATGACTACCACATGTGCGCCTATATTCAATCTTCTTCGGAAAGATCGGTCTTGTTATTGGACCGAAGACTGCCATAAAGCTTTTGACAGTATCAAAGAGTATCTGCTTGAGCCTCCGATTCTGTCACCACCTGTTGAAGGAAGACCACTGATCATGTATTTGACTGTGCTTGAAGAGAGTATGGGTTGTGTTCTAGGTCAGTAAGACGAAATTGGAAAGAAAGAATATGTTATTTACTACCTCAGTAAGAAGTTCACCGACTGTGAGACTCGGCATTCTATGCTAGAGAAGACTTGTTGCGCATTGGCTTGGGCTGCTAAGCGCCTGCGTCAGTATATGTTGAATCATACCACTTGGTTGATATCCAAAATGGATCCAATCAAGTATATTTTTGAGAAGCCTGATTTAACTGGGAGGATTGCCCGTTGGCAGATGTTGTTATCCGAGTATGATATTGAATACCGATCTCAAAAAGTGATCAAAGGTAGTATCTTGGCTGACCATTTGGCTCACCAACCGATTGAAGATTACCAGTCAGTGCAATATGACTTTTCTGATGAAGAGATCTTATACTTGAAAATGAAAGATTGTGATGAACTATTGCTTGAAGAAGGGCCAGAACCTGGTTCCCGTTGGGGCATGGTATTTGATGGAGTTGTTAATCAAGATGGTAATGGCATTGGGGCAGTGATTATTACTCCTCAAGGCACTCATTTTACGTTTACACCTAGATTGACTTTCAAGTGTACAAATAACATGGATGAGTATGAAGCTTGCATTATGGGGCTTGAAGAGGCCATTGATCTCAGAATCAAGTATTTAGACGTCTATGGAGATTCATCTTTGGTTGTGAATCAAATCAAAGGTGAATGGGAGACAAATCAACCCAGTTTGATACCATATAGAGATTATGCGAGGAGGATTTCAACTTTCTTTATAAAGGTTGAGTTTCATCATATCCCTCGAGATGAAAACCGGATGGCAGATGCTCTTGCAACGTTGGCTTCACTACGCCAAAAACTGGAATAGACAGCGCCCCTTAGAGGGCGCTTTATTACAAAAGCGCACTCTAAAGTGAAGAGAAAAAATAAGGAGCATACTATTGGAATAGACAGCGCACTTTAGAGGGCGCTTTTGTAACAAAGCGCACTCTAAAGTGAAGCGAAAAAATAATGAGGAAATGGAGGGACACCAATAGAGGACGCTTTATTGAAAGCGCCCTCTAAGGGTAACCTTAGAGGGCGCTTTTAAAAAAGCGCTCTCTATGTCCATGTACATTTCCAGTTTATAAGGCGCTTTTGGAAAGCCTTAGAGAGCGCTTTTAGAAGCGCCCTCTTAGGCCCCCTTTAGAGGGCGCTTTTGTAACAAAGCGCCCTCTAAAGTGAAGCCAAAAAAAAATAATGAGGAAATGGAGGGACAACAATAGAGGGCGCTTTAGTGAAAGCGCCCTCTAAGGTTACCCTTAGAGGGCGCTTTTAAAAAAGCGCTCTCTAAGTCCATGTACATTTCCAGTTTAGAAGGCGCTTTTGGAAAGCCTTAGAGAGCGCTTTCAGAAGCGCCCTCTTAGGCCCCCTTTAGAGGGCGCTTTTTTTACAAAAGCGCCCTCTAAGGTCCCCTTTAGTAAACATTAAAATTATAACATATACTGCATCTCTCTTTATTTTCCCTCTCTATAAGCTATTTCGTTTACGTAACTGGGTTTTCTCTCTACTGCGATTACTCTCGTCCTCCGTTCGTTCTCCCTCCCTCACCGTCATCGTCGCCGTCACCTTTTTCTGCTGCTGCGTTCACGTTCACGTCCACCGTCACTGTTCACTTTCTTCTCCATCGTTACCGTCACCTTGAAGGTATTTCTCTTCTCCATCGTTACCGTTCACTTTCTTCATGTGTTTGATTAGGGCATTTTCTAAACTTAGTTTTACATTTTGTGCATTATGTTGATTAATGTTGTTTAGGGCAAACTGAGTTTTTTATTTCTGATTGAAAACTGATATCATTTGAAGTGTGTTTGAGCTTGTGCTTGGAAGTTTGATGATTATGGATGCAAGTTTGTTCATGTTCCAAACACCATAAGTTTGCATTGGTCTTTTGCATGCAGTAGGTGTGTGTGAGTTTGTATTCAATAATGATAAAAAAAAAGAGTTTAGATTGTTGTAACATGAGAGAAATGGAAGGTATATGAATATGTTCACGTATTGAATCATTGTCTTACTTGGGTCTTATTGAATCATTTCTATATTACAGATAAAATGGCTAACCAAGACGATACCCATGACGCGAATGGATCACGTAACAATGTTGAAAAAGAAATCAAACGAGGATTGACTGTTATGAAGTCAATCATTCGTGCAAGAAACAAGGGTGTAAAATTTGAAGTACATTGGAGTGCTGAAGACCAACTAATTGAGCCTAACGGTTCAATGTTGGCAAGTTACATTGGTTTCCTTGTTCGACAACATATTCCGATTACATGTGATAATTGGAGAAGTCCGGACTTGAAGGTTGGCAAAGAAAAAATATGGTCGGAGATACAGGTACTTACCATATATTGTTATATGTTTTTTTTGTTGACTATTTGTTGACCATATATTGTTATAATATTACTTTATAATAACACACTCCATGTGTATGTTTTTTAGAGATCCTTTCACATCGATGAAAGCCGGCAAAAATATTGTATTCAATTGGCCGGAAAAAGACTCTGAGGATTTCGATCCTTTTTGTCCAACAAATTTCTCAAGGATGAGGAAGGAAAATTTGTTGAAGCAGAACGGCCAATGAAGTATGCCGAGATTATTTCAGCCGATGAATGGAATAACTTTGTCGCCAAACGAAGAAACGAAAAATTCCATGTAATGTCTATTAATTATGGTATTATACAATTGTTAAGTTACTTGGTTCTAATATGCCTTAAACTTTTTTATCCAGGAAGTAAGCGACATAAATCGGAAAAGGGCATCAAAACCCGCGTATCCGTACAAAAAAGGGCGTACGGGATATGCACGGTTACAACAAAGAATTGTGAGTATATTCAAATGCTATGAGCTTATACATTGTCACAATATGTTATAATTGATGATCTTATAATCTAATTCAATGTGTAGCTAGCCGAGGAGAAAAGTGACGCAACATCTCTTCCGGAGCACGTATTATGGAAGGCTGCTCGGGTTGGGAAGGATGGGGTTGTCGTTGAAGCGGTCCAAACTGTTTATGACGAATGTGTAAGTATATGTAACATTATTTCTTTAATTATATCGAAAATTTTGTTAGACATATAATTCATTTTTAATCTCCTCTAATAATATTTCAGGAGACTTTATCCCAAACCTTACCTTCAACCGAGGTCCAGGATTGCAGGAGCGTACTTAGTCGAGTACTAAATGTTCCTGAGTATTCCGGTCGTGTGAGGGGTAAGGGTTTTGGTGTGACTCCATCGTCATTTTATAAAAAACCAAAAACAAAAAATCCTACCAACAAAGAGGTGATGGAGACCTTGGCGGAGTTAAGGGCACAAGTACTCCAACTGCAAAACGAGAATGCAAGGTATAGAGAGGAAAGGTGCGCCTCCGAGGCAAAAGATACTAGTGACCGAGCTAGTATCAATTATCAACCGAAATTTCCCGAGGTAATTATATATGTTATTATGAAATTAAAATAGCACTTTTTTACTTGACACATATACACGTTAACAATAACATTTATTATTGGTTTAGGGCATTTCACCTTGTCAGCTGTATCTATCGTCACCAACTTATCGCATGGTTGGCAAGGGAAAAGTGCACAACACTTCGGGTGAATTACTTCACCATAATCCCCTCCCGGTGGGATATATGAAAGTTTCGGTTGACCTTGTATTAGATACCGACGCGCTTCTACCATTACCTGACGTTGTTTCAGAGACAACGTTGATGCGAGAAGCAGTCGGATCCTTTGTTGGATGGCCGTCAGATCTAATTTTCCCAGATGCCGAGGTATATATGTTCTAAATGATTATGAATCTTTAGTATTCACATTTCAATTCAGCTACAATTATGATATTTAATCAATCCTTATTACATGGTAATGTTAGACTCCTACAAGACCCACGCATAAAGCTGGTAAAGGGATTTCAAGACGCATCGAGTCGGTTGCATCTCTAAAAGAGGTACAAATATATATACCTATTGAATTATATACGCAACGATTCTGTTGCATCACAAAAAGTCATGATTTAATTTATATGAATTTTTAGGTTCCCGGTCGAAAGTTGAAAAAAGCTGGTAACGATATTCCTCCAACGACGTCCGGGACAAAATCTCAAATTATGATGCGTCTTGAGAAAATGGTGAATGAGTCCGATATTATGCACGGGGCCATTCGTAGTATAGATTTTGATGAAGGTGTTTTCGGAGCTGCTCATTTCGAAATAATTGCAAAGGAGGACATGCAACAACTTTTTGAACACGACGAATTGGGCATCGCTATCATTCATACATACATATGGTACTCCGATCAATCTATAATTTACTTAGTTGAACAATTTATTTACACATTTCAATGAGTAGTCTAATGTTTATTATGTTTCTATTTAAGGTATATGTATGTAACATTGCTGCGGGGAACTGAATTGTGTAACCGTTTCAATTTTATTGCTGCTTCCCGTATCAACGCAACGTTAATAACGAAAAATCCAACATCCGTAAAGAATGATCTAGTCGATAGATTCATGGCGGCCGGCGATAATACTACACCCAGTTTGTATTTTTTACCATTTAATTCTGGCAACGGGTTAGATTTTCTTTCTAATAATTTCATTCTAATCTATGTATATCTTTTACGTAGAAAATTTTCATTCATCTAAATTTTTGTTTTATTTTACAGTGGTCACTGGGTGTTGGTTGCTATGGATCTTTCGAGACTAATAGTGTATTATCTCGATTCGTTATCGGGTGATTTGAGTAAATATCCGAGTATGAAGAAGACGGTTGACGCGTAAGTGAAATTCCCCTAAATATTCGTGTGTATTTGTATATTTAATTATGTCTGTCAGATTGATCTCAATATACGTTTTTATTTTGTTAGGGCAATAATAAAATTTAGATCGAAAAAGAATTATCGCAATAGGAAGGACATTACCTGGATCAGAGTTCAGGTATATATTAAGTATCTTATTTTTGCTTATAATAGTGTTTGTTTTTTTTGCTTATAATAGTGTTTGTAAGAAATTAACTATATATATATTGTTTGTTTTTCTGTGTAGTGTCCTCAGCAAAATAATTCGGTCGATTGCGGAATTTTTGTATTGAGATTTATGAGAGATATCATTGCGTTGAATCGTATAGACATCCCAAAAATGGTATGGAATAATAACTTAGGGTTTATTTTAATATTATCGGATATTTCATCTAATTTGTTACTAAATCATGAATATGTTTTATTCTCTTAATTGTAGTACTTTGAGGAATACAAATCTTACTCAAGAGCTCATTTGGATGAAATGAAGGATGAATTGTGTCAATTCATTGTTGATCAAAGAATCATATAGCTAGGTTGTATATTGTTGTACATATATGTATGGAATGTTGTTGTTGTATGCTGTTGTTGTATATATGTTGTATATTGTTGTTGTACTTTTACTAAATCATGAATATGTTGTTGTATATTGTTGATCAAAGAATCATATATTATGTTGTATATATGGAGGATTAATGTTGTATATAAATGGATTCATGTTGTATATATCAATGGATTAATGGTGTATAACATTGGATTAAAGGATGAAATCAATATGAATTTTACACTTTTGTAGCATGCGAACAGGTTACCAATTAAATATCCACTGTTTTTCAAACAAATTTTTTTAAAATAACTAACACTTTAGAGGGCGCTTTCTGTAGGAAGCGCCCTCTAAACATTTTACATTGACAACTTTAGAGGGCGCTTTGTCCAGAAAGCGCCCTCTAAACACTTTACATTGACAACTTTAGAGGGCGATTAACACTTTAGAGGGCGCTTTCTGTAGGAAGCGCCCTCTAAACATTTTACATTGACAACTTTAGAGGGCGCTTTGTCCAGAAAGCGCCCTCTAAACACTTTACATTGACAACTTTAGAGGGCGCTTTTTCCAGAAAGCGCCCTCTAAACACTTTACATTGACAACTTTAGAGGGCGCTTTTTCCAGAAAGCGCCCTCTAAGGTGTCCCTTTATGGACCACTCCAGAGGGCGCTTTTTTCTGAAAGCGCACTATAATGTGGCCCTTAAAGGGCCACTTTAGACAGCGTTTTCTCCAGGAAAACAAAGTGCTGTCTTTACCTATGCCAGCGCCACTTTAGAGGGCGCTTAAAAGCGCTGTTATAGGCCAAAATAAGCGCCCTCTTTTCCCTTATTTGGCGTAGTGCTTCGATGATTATGGTGAAGTATTGGAATGAAGTTCCTAATTTGACTGTGATGCGTCTTGATAGGCCAGCTCGTGTGTTTTCTATTGAAGAGATCAAGAAAGAGAAGCCATGGTATTTTGATATCAAGTGTTTTCTCCAAAGTCAGATTTACCCGCATGGGGCATCTTTGAAAGATAAGAAGACTTTGAGGAGATTAGCCGACAATTTCTACCTAAATGGTGATGTACTTTACAAGAGAAACTTTGATATGGTTCTGCTCAGATGTGTGGATAGACACGAAGTAGACTTATTGATGACTGAAGTCCATGAAGGTTCCTTTGGTACTCATTCCTATGGACATGCTATGGCTAAGAAGATGTTGAGAGTAGGTTACTATTGGCTGGCAATGGAATCTGACTATTGCAAGTTTGTGAAGAAATGCCACAAGTGTCAAATGTATACAGATAAGATTCATGTTCCTCCGACACTTTTGAACGTCATTTCCTCCCCATGGCCCTTCTCCATGTAGGGAATTGACATGATTGGCATGATTGAGCCCAAAGCTTCTAACGGACATCGTTTCATTTTGGTGGATATTGACTACTTCACAAAGTGGGTTGAAGAGGCATCGTACGCGAATGTAACCAAGCAAGTTGTTGTAAGGTTTATCAAGAATCAAATTATATGCCGGTATGGTGTGCCAAGCAAGATCATTACTGACAATGGATCTCACTTGAACAATAATATGGTGGAAGCTATTTGCAAAGACTTTAAGATTGCACATCATAATTCTTCTCCTTACAGACCCAAGATGAATGGGGTTGTTGAAGCTGCGAACAAGAACATCAAGAAGATCATTCAGAAAATGGTTGTGACGTACAAGGATTGACATGAGATGCTCCCATTTGCTTTGCATGGGTATCGTACATCCATCCGCACTTCAATAGGGGAAACCCCTTTCTCACTTATTTATGGCATGAAGTTGTGCTCCCAGTAGAGGTTGAGATCCCATCATTGCATGTCTTGATGGAAGCTAAGTTGACTGAAGCTGAATGGTGCCAGACCAGGTATGACCAGCTGAATTTGATCGAAGAGAAGAGGTTAACTGCCATGTGTCATGGTCAGTTATATCAGCAGAGAATGAAGAAAGATTTTGATAAGAAGGTCAGGCCTCCTGTATTCAGAGAATGTGACCTTGTGCTCAAGAAGATTCTACCTTTCTAACCAGATTCCATGGGCAAATGGACTCCTAATTATGAAGGCCCATATGTTAAGAGAGCATTTTCAGGCGATGCTTTGATTCTTGCAACTATGGATGGTGAAGAGTTCACTCGTCTTGTGAATGCTGATGCAGTCAAGAAATACTTCGCCTAAAAAGAAAAGAACAGCTTGCTAAGTTGAAAACCCGAATGGGAGGCTTAGGAAAAAATGAGCGTCTCGGTGGATTGAAAACCTGAAAGGGCGATCCAGGAAAAAGTTAGAGACATAAAACAGAAAATTTATCCCGATAAATTGAGTACCCCACCTTGGGGCAATTTATGCAAAAATTAAGGATCATGGCAAGTAACTGCATCCTGTTGATCTTCAGTCTTGAAGACTTTCTTGAGCACAACGTTTGGATTTGATTCATCTTCAGCCAAAGCCAAGAGCACAGTGGATATTAAAGGCGGTATAAGGATTAGTGATCATTGTATTCAATGTAGCCCTTTTCCATATAAATTACCATTTTTCAAATTTTGTAAAGACCTATGGAGTCTTGTCATTTACAGACTACCATTCTATTAAATAAAGTTGAGCTTTTTATCCAATTGTTTCCACTCTTATTTATTCAGCCAAATAGAATTAAATTTTATTATGATCATTTTAAAATTAAAGTTTTAAAATAAAAAGCATGTTTTCTTAAATAATAAAAGCAGTTACTTTTAAAAAGCAATTAAAGGAATATCAACAGCGGTTTGAAAACGGTAAGCCCTAAATGCGAAGCATTGTTGGTTTTACCCGAGCAGTTGGTGTGATCTTTGTTTATTCCCCAGCAGCTTTTCAGCATCTCCAATCAGGTTTCATTGGTTTCCCCAACTGAGTTTGTGATTTCCTCCCTCGAGTTCTAGGCGCGTCATTGCAGTAGTTTGCATAGATTCAGCAAATTTTGTTCCCCCTGCAAGTCGCCATCAGAGTTGTTCCTAACTCTTGAGCAGTATTTTCGATCCTCTGCAAGGTTGTCTCCCATTTGATATGGTGTTGACCTAAAATTCCATGCAGAATGGATAATGCAGTTTCCTCAGCAGATCCTCTCCTCTTTTCCCCAGTCAGGGTTGAGCCTTTGAGGTGGCCGATTCTCTCCAGTAGTTGTTTCCCTCCTGTGAGGATTGGCGGAGTATTGTATTGATGACGCAGTCCAGTGACATTCGTATCCTTTGTGATTGTTTTGTCAGCATAATCATCATATATACATATACATATACATATACATTTGTTTCATTATTGCATTAATAATTCACTTTGAGATTCATTGTTTCTCTGATCCTCTGCTACGGTGGTATACTTTTTACCCACGCAGATTTGGTTTGTCTGTCCTCTTTCAATTGTAGAGTGCCAGCCCCTTAAGCAGAAATAATTTAACCTTTCTCATTCCCCACATAGTTACTTCCTCGTGGATGATTATTATTTTAGCTTCCCCCCAGTTGATAGTCTGGATGGAACCACTCCCCTTGAGCTAGATCCTCATTGGGTTGAGTCTTTGATTGACAGTTTCTTTCTAGATCAATGCTTTTGGTCCCCAAGAGTTTATTACTCAGTAACTGGTAATACTCTTCTCAATCGACAAGTGTTTCACTTTGGCCCAATACCCGACAAAAGTAACCTTTTTCTCCCCAACGGATTCGTTTTCACGTCTCCCAGGAAGTTTATCCTTGATATGTTCATCCTAACCGGTGACAAATATTTTCTTCCCTGTTTTGAGTTTATCCTTGATATGTTCATCC
This sequence comes from Lathyrus oleraceus, assembly GCF_024323335.1. NCBI lineage: Eukaryota > Viridiplantae > Streptophyta > Magnoliopsida > Fabales > Fabaceae > Lathyrus > Lathyrus oleraceus. Next base: position 114,182,339 of record NC_066580.1, read on the forward strand.
TAACCTGTGATGAATATTCTCTTTTTGGTATCCTACCCAGTAAAAAGGTAGTTGTAATCCCTATTTTCTTTCCCCAAAGAGTTAATCCTTGATATGTTCATCCTAACCGATGACGGGTTTTCCTTCTCTTTGCGGTCTTCTGCCCAGTAACCGATAGTTATAAATCCTGCTTCCCCTTGGAGTTTATCCTTGATATGTTCATCCTAACCGGTGATGGATATTCTCTTTTTAGGTATTTATAGATGTTTGATTGGCTGCATTTTATGGTAAAACACTAGCTGGATTCTAATGTCTTGATTGATGTCATGACATGCTATGGAGATGTTTGTTTGACTGCATTGTGTGTTAGATCATCTAACTGTACTCTGATGTCTTGACTGATGTCATGACATACTTGAGTAGTATGCTGCAGGTTTAGCTAATACAGGACTTACTGAATGTCAAACTAGATGTTATGACATTCATTCCTGTCAGCAGATACTGAGGAATAGAACAGTTGGTGTTCTTCTATAACTCAATATTTATTTTCAGTCTGTTTATCAAGGGAATAACAGACCTGGCACAAGGCCTACTGTCTAAATGTCAAACTGGATGTTATGACATTCATCATTGACAGCATATACTGAATAATAGACAGGTTGGGTTTCTGCTACACTTCAGTATGTATCTCAGTCTGTTCTTCAGGAGAACAACAGACCATGGCATAAGGCCTTACGTGTAAATGTCAAATTGGATATTGTGACATTTATTAATGTAAGTTGATACTGAAGTATGGACGGATTGGTTCTGTACAGTACAGCAAATTTGTACAATCTGTTTTCAGGAAAAACAGACTTAGCATATGGTCTATGATGTGGACGTCAAACTGAATGTTGTGACATTCATTCCTGACAGCATATGCTAAATTGTAGGTTGTTTAGTTTTTCTGTTTCAGCATTTTTCTCAGGCTATTCTTCAGGAATTCAACAGCTGAGCTAAAATCTAGGAAACTAACAACTAAGCTACAATTAATGAACCTAACAAATAGCCTATTTGTTAGTACCCTAAGATGTGGAAATTAGGTTAACTTGCTTGACCTTAATTTCAGGAAATACAAGTACAAGGCCCAAGTGCTGCAATATAAAAGGATGGCTATCCTTCATTCAGAACAAGGGGATTTTAGGCGTGAAGATTTTAGTATTCCATCATACTTCACTGCTGTATTTTTGTGTGTCTTGTATTAGGTGTATCTTGTGAGCCAAGCAATTATCACCTAGATGATTGCATTGGACTAGGGTGTTCATTGAGTTGTAAGTGTTGTGTCACTCTAAGCTTTTAAGCGTGAGTGCTGTGTATCTTGATTAAAGCTGTTAAGCACAATCAAGAATTGTTTGAAGTGTGACTTCACTATAAACTTTAATATAATTAAAGGTTGTAATCACTGAGGTGATTGAGGGGGAGTGAGTAGGAACTCTGATCTTAGTGTAAGATTGAAATTGCATTGGGTAGGTATTAAGTGATAGGATTAAACAGTTGGTTTAGGTCTGAATTAATACTACTAATAGTGGATTTCCTCCCTGGCTTGGTAGCCCCCAGACGTAGGTCACGTTGGACCGAACTGGGTAAACAATTCCTTGTGTTATTTACTGCACTTACTTTTTAAGTTCTGCATAATTCTTGTCTGCGCAGAATTGGATGTCATAACATCCCGTGTGACATCGAAAGTCTGTTAATTAGAATTTCAGTATTCTATCTAATAACTGATAGATGTAATCCCTATTCCTCCTCGCAGAGTTTATCCTTGATATGTTCATCCTAACCGATGACGGATATTCTCTTTTTTGGTATTTTATCCAGTATCTGATAGATATAATTCCTACTTTTTCAGGCGGTTTATCCTTGATATGTTCATTTTAACTGGTGAGGGATATACTTCCTAATGTACCCAGGTGAGTCTATCCTTAATATGTTCATCTTAACCGATGACGAATATTCTTCCCCTTTAAGTCTACCCTTGGTATGCTCATTTTAAATCAGTGAAGAATATTCTCTCCCTTTGCGGTCTTCTGCCCAGTAACCGGTAGTTGTAAATCCTTTTTGGCTTTTCTCCAGCAGGTTATTCTTACCCAGTAATTGGTAATGAATATACTGCATGTTTGCCCTCATCCAGTCATCCTTGATATGTTTACCCTAACCGGTAACGGAAGTCCTCCCTGTCAGAATTTGTTATACCCTTACCCAGTAACCGGTAGCGGATAATATATTTATGTTGCTCCTGTGTTGAAGGTCATTTCTTCCCCAGTTGAGTTTGAGTGTGTATTTCCTTCGTGAAATCGTTGTTTCCTGCTTGGGTCGGGTATTTCAGTTTTATTTTGATCTACCCATTTTCCCTACAAATGTTCTTTTTATTCCCTGGCTGAGTCTTTCCATTGATTTGATTTTCATGGAATCCCTCGAGTCCCCCAGCAGTTTTAAAGTCGTAGTCTGGCCTACGCACAACCCCTTTTTATCCCCTAGAGTCTATGTCTCCCCAGTGAGTTCTCCTTATGGAATGCATTACACTCCTATGTACTTTTAGTCTCTTCGAATTCTTTTCCTTTGTGGCAACATTTTCCCCATAGAGATTATTTTTGCATTCATATCATATGCATCACGAGGTCTCTTAGGGACCAAAATTTGTTTCTATATGTTGTTATTTAAGTCCTTTCTACTGAGTCGATACGAAGATTTTAAATTTCGTCTCCTCAGCTAGAACCTCCTTAAATAGGGGCAGCTGTAAGACCTCAATTTTGACCTTAAGATCCCTCATACTATTCTCATCATATGCACTAGCATTGGGATCACACATTGGCATCCTCCTTACCCCTCATTCATTGAGTTTGCATTGGGAAAGATCACCAAGCACCATTCGATTGTATCATACTTCATTTTTCTTTATTTACTAACTAAAATACCAAAAATATGTCATTGTATAGCTTAACTCTTTTGTAGGTAGTGCACATGCTCATCTATGCTCTATCAAGCTCATATCTAGGGTTTAAGACCCTCATTGCAAGGAGCTCAATCAATAAATGGTTTACTATGGCTCTAAGTATCATATATGAATCCCCATGATCTTTACATGTTATTTTTATCAAGAAATCTTCAAGAGTTTGGAGTTGGTTTGCCTTGGAAACCCTAATTCATCTGGGTATCTTATGTAACTTCTTCAACAAGTTTCTTCACCAACTGATCAAATATTTCGAGGGATACTTCATATTGCATCATATTATGCATATATGATCCTCCATGAGTCCCAAAAGTCAAGAGAATATCAAGCTAGCAAGTTGGATCATGGTGGTTGACTAGAGGAATTCAACTGATCAAAATTGGGGTTCCCTAGACCCTATCTCCTATAATTGTTATCATATTAAAATGATTCCAAGATCAAAGTTACTCTAAATGACATTACAAACAACTTTCATGTTTAGGTCAAGATCTAGTTTTGCTTGGAAAGTCATTTTTTATGGTGAAACATTATAGGTCATTTTGTCTAAACCCTAATTTGGAGATCAACTTCCCAAGACCATAACTTGCTCAATTTTTATGATATGAAATCCATTCAAGTTGAATAATCAAATAAAAAAATGTCTACTTCAACGTTTATGTTTGGAGGAAGTGAAAATTCAACTTTAAAATGCATGTGATATGAGGAAACATTATAGGTCATTTTGTGCCAATACCATTGAACAAGTGATTTTCCTCAACTTCTAAAATGCATAACTCCTTCATGATAAATCTAAATGAGGTCAAATTTGTGACCAATTTGAATTAATTTGAGAGATCTACAACTTTAATGAAGGAACTTTTCTCATTTTAAGCCCATAGAAAAAGTTACTCAAGGTGGAAGAAGTGAACATATGGCTTGGTACTTAGAATTTTTTTTGATATATTTGATTTTCCAAACTTCCACCTAAAAATTCATCATGATCCAAGCTTCAAATGAAAAAGTGTTCAACATGAAAGTTGTTCCTCTTGATCTAAAATTTCCAAAAAGTCCAAATTCATCTCATTTGGACAAAGAATGAATGACTTGCGCATGGCTTAAAGTTAAAGGACCATTTGGGAGATTTGAAGTTCCACTTTCCACACACGAATGCATGACCTTTCCACATGACTTCAGCATTTCTTACACTCATTTTTGGACCTGAATGCATCATTACATGGGCCTATCACACGCCCATGCATCCATGCAAAGGTGATTTGCTATTTTTGAATTTTTGAAGAGGTGTGCAATTATCAATGACCTTGGCTATATATAGAAGCCCTCTCACTCAAAATTGAGGACCCTGGCGCGCAAGCTTTGAATCAGTAACCCTAAACCCTCATATTCAAAGGATAAGCTTGGTGATTTTCATTGAAAATCGAGTTTGAAATATCCCACTATTTTGAGATTCAAACTCCAAGAGTCCTTCTTCTTCCTTGATCCAGTTCCACTCCATCAGGCATCCAAAGCAAGGCCAAGCACAATTGAGAGCAAGATCGCGCCAATTTGAACCTGCAATGAAGGTGAATTTCTGAATTTTCCATCTCTTCGATTCTCACTCAATTCTCCATTATTCTTGTTGATTTTTGGTTGTCTGAATTCCTACCAATGTAGGCAACAAGATTGAGTTGCTTAGAGGTTAAATCGAAGTAACTCAGATCATGATCCTCAAAATTCAACTCCCTGTATCTTTCTATATACTTGGAGTTAGGTAAAATTGAGGCCAGATTCGAGCTCCTGAGCATTTTTACTTTAAATTCATGTCCTCCTTTTTTATTTTGGTGATGGTTGAAGGTGGACCAGTCCGGTGAGGTCCATCGGAGAAGAAGACTGAAGCTCTGGCTCCGGTGATGTGTTGACATGCTTCTGAACCACATGATCCTTCTATTTTGTTTTAATTTGGGGCATTCAAAGTTATTACCATGCGTGTGGAACATTTGACTTGATGTATGGTGGAACGCGCACTCAGATCCCCTTGATCTGCCACCTCAATTAATGAGGGAGACCAAGTGGTCCATATTTTTTTGTAATTTCTAATTTTCATTTTAATTGACTTATTTTCATTAATTCATATTAATTTTAATATTGATCCAAAAAATATGGGACTTTCACCAAAAATTATCAAATATTTTTCTCTTTTATTTTCTGAATTAAAATTATTTTTTGGATCAATATTAATATTTTTCATGATTTAATTGTTTTTGTGCATATTTTTAATTGTTTAAAAATACTTTTAAGTTTCCAAAAATAATGAAATTTTTTCTCCAAAGTCCTTTGACCTTGTTTGACCTATGATAAATCTCTTGGTCATTTATTTGGTGTTTTGAAGAGGTTTTTGATCAACCATATTTTAATTTAATGCATTTTAATTGATTTTTTCAATTGTTTAATTGTAAATAAATTGTGTTGAGTTATTTTTGTTGACTTGTTGAGTTTGACTTTTGTTGTTGGGCCTTGGTCAAGGTTGATTTGACTTTGTTGGATTAAAATCATTGGATTTAGGAAATTGATGAAATGTACATTTCATCTCCCAAAATGAATGAATGATTTTAATTTGATAAAAGTCCTCCTATGACCAATTTGAGTTTATTTCATTTCCCCTCCCTTTTCATCTTCAATACCTTTCTATTCCATCCATTCCATTGACCTATGATATCTCTATATCCTAAGGCTAATCGGTTCATAAACCAATATAAGTATGGATGAGATTAGGTCCACATTTTTGCCATTTTCTTTCAAGTGTGGTATGTTTCAGGAGTATGATTCATAATATCATATCTCTAACATGCATTAACACTAAAATTTCTATTTCCTGGCCTCAAATAGTTGTGACTTCTATATAAGTCCAATTACGATTGCTTAACATAGCGCTAAATTTTGACCCAAAAGCATAACATTCTAGTAAGTGAGATTGTAAGTCTCCCCCCTTTCATGGTATTGTGTGGAAACTTGGCCTTTTTTCCTTCCTTTGGAAGATGTCTTGGTTCAAGGATCCATGCTTGTGAATAGAGGGTTGAGTGTTCTCCAAAGAATGACTTAAATAATTGAAAAGCAAAAGCAAATACTAACTTCTAATTAACTAACATTTGACTAACTTTAATTTCAAGTCATTTACTTTATGCACTTTAAATTCAAATCTTTATCATTTGTCATTATCCATACCATTTAGCTTGTTTACTTTAATGTCATTTTCACTTTGCTCACTTAAGCCATATCTTGTGATTATATTATAATTGTATATACTTGTTTGTGTATTTTGCTTGTGTTTGTGGTCTTTTGACCTTAATGTACATAATAACAACAAAAACCCTAAAAAAGATTTGTATGGACTGTTGGATTTGATTTGAGACATTGGACTTAGAATTAGGCAACATTCCCGAAGCAAAAAGGACTTGGTCAATGCCAACTTTTCTGAAGCCAGTCATTATGAATTGAACTTTCAGCTGAAGCAAGTATTGAGATCCCTTTAGAGTTCATCTGCTACATGGTCTTGATACAATTGTTACTTTGAATTTGTGTCTAATGCCTTATTTTGAGCTATTCAAGGATTATTACATCTGATACATGGGAGATTATGAAGAAGATCATGGAGTTACTAAGCTTGGATGTGGCTATCTTTATTTGATGCTTTGCTCTTCACCTTGCTATTGTGTGTATTGATAATGCTTGATTCTAAAGTCCAAGGGAAAATTGGGTTTTTATATGACATTCTTATCTATTGGATTGCATCCCATTGGTCAGATCTTTTCAACTCTTAACTTTTAATTTTTGCTTAGGGATAGTCTCTTCATCTCCTCCCACTTCTTAAATTTCAAATCTCTCACCCCTTTCAAAATCTTCTTTGCTTGTGATTTCTACACTATGACTTGGTTGCAAATTAGTGGCCTTATGCCATTGCATTTTCAAACTCTTTTTCTTGATCAAACTTGTAAATGAACTTAACCATACTTGACTTAAAATTTCAAAAGACAAAAAGAACTAACACCCATTCAAACTTTTTTAGGCCTTTTGTGCCTCTTTAAAACTTAAATTTTGTTAAAAAAGCAACTCACTCACTTTGAAATTGTTACCACGAACTACGAGGTTTTGATCCCTCATTTTATGTTGGTACGTAGGCACAAGTCTGAAGGTCTTGTCAAACACAAAAATATAATTAATGAATTCTTTTCTCATCCCCACACTCTATTTCTTGCAAACATAATTTTATATAAAAACACATGTACACACAAAAAAGGGCTCCCTAGGAGTACCTAGGACACTTTTGGTGCTAACACCTTCCCTCTGTGTAACCAACCCCCTTACCTGTAATCTCTGGCATTTTATTAATTTTGATTTGAAAACTTCTTATCTTTGGGTTTTTTTCGTACTTTTCCCTTTTCCCTTGGAAACAATAAAAGCGCGATGGCGACTCTGGTTTTATTGACGTTAAGGTTATCCATAGCTTAATGGTCATGAATTTACCGCTACGAGGTGGTGTGTTGAAATGTAATTCCTTGTGTCGAATCAGGTTGCTCGACAGAAGCAAAGAAGTGTCAAACTATCTAGGTGTCGAAATGTATAGTATATCGAAGTGTATCTCGACAAATTTGTAAGACTTAGCTTTATTTGTGTTTTAGTTGAGTTAGTTAGTTTGTTAAGAGATTACTTGGAGTGCAAGCAATCTCCATCTATAAATAGGGATGTGCCCTATTATTGATTGTAATAAATTTAAAGTTGAATATATATTAGTTTGAGAGTAACGAGTTACTCTGCATAATTTCTTCTTCTTCTTCCTTGTTCAAAAACCATAATCTCTCTTTTTCCCCAATTCAATTTTTTTTTCATTACCATTATGCAGCAAAATCCAACAACCAAGGTTGGTTGATTCACTCAGGTGAAGAGGGAAAAATAAGAGGAGTAATCAATCAGAAAAATTTATTATTGTTCATCAAGATTCGATTCATAATTCTCCATGGGTTTTGGTGAATTTCTTGAAGGAAAATTGGTGAACTTCCAACAATTTTAACAGTTGCAGATTTAATTAACAGAATCCCCTCCAAAATTCTCAATTTTCAAACTCCAATTAATACTTTTAAAGAATGTTTTCCTAGTACTCGTGTTTTAACTGATTTGACATTAAAAATCTTTGATTGCACAACTTTTGTTCATGAACATAAAAATGTTGAGAAACTTGAACTACGTGCTATAAAATATGTTCTTGTTGGATACTCCCCAACCCAAAAAGGATATAAATGTTTTGATACAAAAAACAAGAAAATATTTGTCACTATGGAGGTTACATTATTTTAAAATAAACCGTTTTTTGATGACACTCATCTTCATGTAGGGAAAATAACAAAAAAATAAATTTCTACGCACTCGAAAGCATACCCACACAAAAGAAAATAAGCAAAAGATTCAAAATTAAAACTCACAAATTCATTATTCAACTTCTAGTCTTTACAAATATAATTACAAACTCTCTCATTAAATTGCAATTTTAAGTAGAAAATTGCAAATCCTCCAAACTGCGATTTTTGAACGGAAAAATTGCAAATTCCCTCTCAATTACAATTTTTAAATGGAAAAATTGTAAACCCTCTTTCAATTATAATGTTTGAACAAAAAAATTGCAAAACTTCTCAATAAACTATTTTTGAACGGAAAAATAGGAACATCTCTCAACAAATTATTTTTGAACAGAAAAATCAAAAACTCTCTCTAAACACACAACTACTCAAATTCCCAATACACCCCCAAAAATTACACATTGTTGTGTGTAGAAAACAAAAAACTAATTATCTCTATGTATATTAATATTCAAATTCTATTTTATTTCTACTACTAGATGTGGGACTTGGATGAATAAACTATTTGACCCAACAAATTCTTCCTTCATCCAAAGTACCACATATCTTCACTTTGTGTTTAATTTCATCTTTAAAGAGATTATTATAATTATAATGATAAGGTACATTTGTAAAATTATTACTATTTAATCTTTTTGTCTTCTTCTTCCCTTGATTAATTTTTTTTTATAACTCTTTCTTTTTCGCTTGATCAAATTTTTTTGTGACTCTTCATTCCTCCCTTGATCAGAACTTTAGCTCTGATACCAGTTGTTGGAAAATAACAAAAAAAACAAATTTCTATGCACGCAAAAGCATACCCTCAAAAAAGAAAAAGAGCAAAAAATTCAAAAATAAAACTCACAAATTAATTATTCAACTTCTAATCTTTACAAACAGAAATACAAACCCTCTCATTAAATTGCAATTTTAAGGAGAAAATTGCAAACTCTTGAAATTGTAATTTTTGAACGAAAAAATTGCAAACCCTTTCTCAATTACAATTTTTTAACGGGAAAATTGTAAATAATCATCTCTCAATTACAATGTTTGAACGAAAAAATTGTAAACTCTCCTAATAAATTATTTTTGAACGGAAAAATAGGAAACCCTCTAAACAAACTATTTTTGAACGAAAAAATAGAAAACTCTCTCTAAACATACAACTACCAATATCCTCAATGTATCCAAAAGACTACATTTTATTGTTGTGTGTAGAAAACTAAAACTAACTACCTCTATGTATATTTATACTCAAATTCTATTTTCTTCTTATTACCCGATGTGGGACTTGGATGAGTATATTATTTGACCTAACACTTCAATGGGGGATATAAAGGAAGACTTGTTTCAAATCGAGTACATGAGATTTTTAAATAATTTATCCTTTCATGTACCATAAATATCTAAGACTTATACTTCTGCACCAATAGAAAATGGCCATGATTCTTTATTTGATCATACTCCTGTTATATGAGCATACATTTTCTCATATAAAAAACAATGAGAATCCTGAAAACAATGATAATGATGATCTAATTGAAATGTCACAAAATAATGAGTCACTTAAAGAAAATGTATTTCAATTAGGAAACATGACTTGAAAAGGAAAGGTTTTTGTGAAAAATCACCACAAAGAAGGGGATGAGTCCACATCTCAACATTATTAGGAATCTAAACCGGGGAATTATCAACCTCATAAGAAAATCAAAGTTAAATCTATCTATATTTCTGAGAGTCATATTTTATATCCTGATATAGATGATCATGTTGCCATTAGAAAACCTGTTAGTTTTCCACTAAACACCGCATGTCCAATTTTATATCATATTCAAATTTGTATTCATCTCTGTCTACCTCCGCCTTAAAATATTCAAGTGTAGAAATTCCAAGAAATGTATAGGTTGTTCTAGAAATTCCAAAGTGGAGGAAAGTTGTACTTGAGGATATGGAAGCTCTTGAAAAGAATAAAACTTGGAGTGTTACGACATTACCAGATGGAAAGAAGACAATTGGATGCAAATGGGGTGTTTATTGTGAAGTATAATTCAGATGGGTCAATTGAAAGGACAAGGATCGCTTAGTGGATAAAGGTTTTACTCAGACCTATAATATAGATTACTTAGAGACATTTGCTCGTGTTGCAAAACTGAATACTGTTAGAATTCTTTTATCTCTCATTGCTAACCTGGATTGGCCTCTACATAAATTAGATGTTAAGAATGCCTTTCTCAATGGCTATCTAGAATAAGAAATTTATATGGACATTCCTCATGGCTTTAAAAACAAATTTGGATCAAATGTATGCAAACTAAATAAGTCTTTGTATGGATTAAAGAAATCCCCTAGAGCTTGGTTTGAAAAATTCACACATTCCATGAAGAAACGATGGTACATTCAAGGGCGGGCTTACCACACCTTCTTCAGAAAGTTCTACCGTGATGGGAGAGTTGATACCTTAATTGTTTATGTTGATAATATTGTCCTTACCAGAGATGATACAGTTAAAATGGCAAGAGTAAAATAGAAATTAGCAGTAGATCTTTGAAATCAAGGACTTGAGATTCCTGAGATATTTTCTTAGCATGAAGGTTGCTCGGTCAAATAATGGTTTTGTGGTTTCACAACAGAAACACATTATAGACTTATTGAAAGAAGCATGAACGAATGTATGTTGTCCTACATATACCATTATGGATCCTAATGTTAAACTTTGTAGAGAAGGAAATATTCCTGTTGATACTAGAAGATATCTGATATTGGTTAGAAAACTAATTTATTTGTCACACACCCAACCTAATATGGCTTTCTCTGCTAGTGTAGTAAGTCAGTTTATGCATTCTCCTTTAGAGGAACATCTTGAGGCAGCCTGTATGATACTGAGATATTTGAAGGGAAATCCTGGAAAAGGCTTATTTTTGAAAAAGACTAGTAAAAGAAATGTGTTTATCTTCACCGATGTTGATTGGGAATGTTCAGCCACAGATGAAAGATCAACCTATGGATATTGTATCCATGTTTTAAGTAATCTTGTGACATGGAGGAGAAATAAGTAGTGTAAAAGCCGAGTTTAGAGTTATGTCTCGAGGTATTTATGAAGGATTACGGATCCTTAGAGTCCTAGAAGAACTTAAGATGAAAATTAAGCTTCCATTGAAATTATAGTGTGATAGTAAAGTTACCATTAGCATAGCTCATAACCCAGTTCAACATGATAGAACCATGCATATTAAGATTGATCGACACTTCATAAAGGAAAAGTTAGATGCTAGAATCATATGTCTACCTTTTGTGACTTCAAGTCAGCAAACTGCAGATATCTTGACCAAAATTTTGGCAAAACATATCGTTGAGCATTTGATAGACAAATTGGACATGATAGATAGATATGAACCAACTTGAATTGGGGGGGGGGGGGGGGGGGGGGGGGGGGGGGTATTTTATTTCCCTATTTTATTGTTTTTGTTTATTCTCATTTATTTTTCTTTATTCTCCATTAAAGAGAGAATTAATTGTAATTTATTGTATTCCCACAATATAAATGAGTTTGGGGATGAGGAATAAAGTAAAACAACATTTCACCTATTATCTTCCATATATATATATATATATATATATATATATATATATATATATATATATTATATATATATATATATATATATATATATATATATATATATATATATATTTCATGCATGATATTAGTACATACATGATGGTTAGTGAGAACTTTGTAAATTGTTACTAAAAATGTCCACATGCAAAATGTGTTTACTGTAGAAATTTTATATTTTCTATTGAGTTTGTGCATAATAAAATAATATATAAATAGCCTATGGAGTACAAATAACTATAGAAACTAATTAAATCCTAATTAGCTCAAGTTAACTCCTATTTATAAGAAGGTAAATATTCTATATGGTTGTATAAATAAGTATAAATGTATTCATATAATACAATTATAAAATCAATATTGATGTCCCTTATTGATGGCTGCATAACTGTGCTTTAATGGTTGTAGATTAGCAACTAACAGATCAGCAACCAACACTCCCCTCAAGCTAGGCATAGATGTTTATCATGCTCAACTTGAATCTTAAGTTTTCATAGTTAGCTATAGGAAGTGCCTTGGTCAAGATATAAGATGTTTGATGACTTGAGGGTGTGTATTGAAGAGAAATTAATCAGTTGCCTATCTTTTCCTTGATGAAATGTCTATCATGCCTAGCTTGAATCTTAAGTTTCCATAGTTGACTCTAGGAAGTGCCTTGGTCAAGATATTAGTTGTTTGATGACTTTAGGGTGTGTACTAAAGAGAAATTAATTTCTTGTCTATCTTTTCCTTTATGAAATGTCTATCAATTTTTACATGCTTTATCCTACCGTGTTGCACATGATTTTTAGTAATACTTATGGGAGCTTTTTTGTCACCCAATAAACTTAGTTCATGGTAAGTATGAACTTGTAGTTCCTCAAGCATCCTTTGGACCCACATCCCTTTGCAAATCCCATGAGCCATTGACCTAAATTTTGCTTCAACACTACTTCTTGCAACCAGAGGTTGTTTCTTGCTTCTCTATGTCACTAAGTTTCCACATGAAAATGAGCAATGCCCACTTAATAGCAAAAATTTGGTAAAAACTGAACATAACATTGATGGTTTAATTTCATGCATAGAGTAGTAGATTTTGACAGTACACAAAATACTTATAGTATCACAACAGATACAACCCAAAATTCTTACAGTACATAAAGCTACTTAGAGTACACAAAATTCCTAATGATGATACAGGATACTTAGAGTACATACTAGATCATTGATACATCATGACAAAACTTAGAGTACACAAAATTCCAGAGTAAATAATTCATGATATAAATTAATTTTCTTCTAAATCATTGAGACATGCCCTTTTGAGTTTCATTCTAACTCTTTATTCTCTTAGTACTGCCACCATCTGGTTCTTCTTCTTTAGGAATCACAGGTGAATCTTCAATATTCTTTCCAGGTCCCACAATGTCCCGTGTCTTGATCGTCATAAGTCTATCACTCTGTCTTTTTTAAAGTGGAACATGATTGACGTTTTTCCTCTTTGACATCATGATTTTGACCTAGAATGATAACATAGTTTTAGCATAATGATGATTGCTGAAAGAAACTAAGTATAACACAATAATTACCATAACATAACTTACATGATTACTGATACTTGGCTTGTAAGTAGTTTCCTTGACAACTTCTAGTTGTTCGAATGCAGTAGACTTAGTAGACTTAGATATTTTAGGTCTTACACCAATGAATATTCTGACACCACTTGATGTTTGCTTGACATTAGTAGTTTGTTCAGAAGGAATGTGTTGTTTAGCAGGACTTGTATCAATACAAAGTCATTGAATGTCTAGTATCATATTCTCTCCAAAGTCGTCATCATTCAACAATGAAACTAAGGTCTTAGGGTCTATAATAGACTATACTGCTTACTTGAGTCCTTTTTTACAATTTGTCTAGAAAGGTGCCTAGCTTTGAAATCCTTACAACCAGTAATCTCAGTAGCAAACCTTAACCTTACATCTAACACTACTTCATTTAACTTCATATTATTATTGTTCTTCAACTGGTCTACAATCATTTTAGCAACCCAATCAACCTTTGAATTTTTTTGAAGAAATGTTTGGAACATTTATATGAAACAAAGTCTTAACCTTAAATGTTGTGCTTTTTAAAACCCATATGCATATAACAACATAGTTACAATGTATTTTATGATTATATATAATCCCGTACCTCATGGCATCATTCTTGGCAAATCTAATCTCCATACGATTTAAAATATTGTGTTATAATATAGCCTTCTTGAATTGCTTCAGAGAGGAAAACCCAATTCCAACCTTGAATGTGAAATTCTTTGTCATTGATTTTTCTTCATTAAGCCTAATCACCACAACCATGTCCTCACAACTATTTTCACTTACCCCAATATCAAGTTCATTAGTCATGTAATATTCTTCTATGGCATGTTCTTTCTCCATCTCTTCGGTCGCAAAACTAAGGTTGAGTGGTTCACTGGTGGAAGCACTATCAACACCCCTCCCATTATCAGCTTCATCCAACCCTTCATCAAACCCTCCATCAAAATCATGCATTATCTTTTCTTTGTTATATTCGAAGTGTATACCATTGATAATTTCATCATTTGATTCACTGCATTCGCCATCATTCTTATCATTCTCTAGACTTTGTAGCCCCTTATTTTTCTCTCTTAACCTTTCCATATACATGAACCCACCTGTAGATGGTTTAGCCTTAGTATAAATTTCAACTTCACACTTATTCTTCTCAGCAAATAAAGATGACAATGATGCATCCTTATCATTTCTAAAGGGTTTGAGATCTTTTACAAACTACCACTCCATGTTTCCACCATATTTTGACACCATCAACATTAAACTCTGAATCCATAGCCTTAATTAGATTACGAACTTCAAAAAATGACTAGTAATCACTCTATTGTTCATTATATGCATAGATATCCCCACCTTCATATATTATCTTAGGTTTTTTTACAAAACAACCCTTAGAGTAAAATACCATCTTAAATAAGTCTATCTCTTATATATTACACATATGGTAATAGATAAATTTGGTAATAATTTCACATAACTACAACAATTCAGTCAAGAAAATATTAAGTGGATATTAAATATTCAGTCAATATAACATCATGTGTAACTACATAAAGCAATTTCGGTCAAATGCAAACTACAATCAATGTTTTGTTATTATATTCCATTGTTTTAACATTTTCAATAGATAAATCCTAAAACTGTGGGACAGAAAAAAGAAACAATTCTAAAAAAAGGAAAAGAGAAAGAGACATGCGGGACAAACCTGTCTGAAACACACCAAACGAAACTTCAAGGACCACAACTTTCAATGACTTATCCACTTTAAGACCACACCATAAACCTTCATACACATCAATTAACTTCGTAATGGTGTGGCAATGAAAGGTTCCCATTTTGCATCAATGGTGAGTAGAAGATGTCACAACAATGAAACGCAAATTGGCTAAACCCTAGTTTCTATAGACAAAATGGGAAATTTAATCTAACATTTACATCCCAGTAATGCAGCATTAAACCCTAGTAAAAATCCTAAGTGGCATACATTTTTACTATTAAATTTCAAAAATATGCCACATGTATTGTCACGTCACCTTCCGTTAGCTAGACTTAACGTCAAAGATCAAAAGTCTGGATGGTAAATATTAGGAGGACGGTTTTTTGAAGAAAAAAAATTTAGGGACAAAAAATAAAATAGTCTAAATGTAGAGGGATTAAAAACATATTTAACCATAATTTACTAGTTTTTACTAAAAGTCTTTAAAAATTCGTATGAAAATTTCATTAAAATCTTTATACTTTTGGATACCAATTTTTTTATAAGTGATAGAAATTTCAATTAAATACCAATATATTTCATTATCCAAAAAAAATATTTATTTAAATATTAATAAAAAAAATTTAAAGTTTAATAGACATGTCGTTTAATTAAAAATCACCAATGTGCCATATCATATAAGTGATTTTAAAATATCATCGTGATTTGATGAAATACACGTCGATTGTTGACTGTCAATTAGAGTGTGCATCTTGAGTTATTGAATAGTCCAAAATTTATTCAAATTTTATAAAATTTTGGCTTAATTGCAAATTTAGTCCCCCTACTTTAAATTTTTTATTTTAATTTTGATCTCCTCATTTTAAAATCCGGATTTTTAGTCCTTCCATATAGTTTTTTTCGAGATTTTAATCCCATTTCCAATTTAAAGTAAAATTTTATGACATGACAGTCAATTCGATGATGTGCCACTGCCACATCAACAATAATTATTTCCATGTCATTATTTGCTATTTATTATTTGATAATTTATAATGAATCTTATTTTAATAATAATATAAATAATTATATTTATAAAAACAAAACCAAAAATTATAATGAATTTTTAATTATTTTATTTCATAATTTTTTTAATATATTATTTTTTATAAAATTTAGAATATATATTTTTAAGTTATATATTATTTTAAAAAAAATTAGTGATTTAAAATTAAAAATATGTAGCATTGGAGAATTGAACCATTGCCCTTTGAACATTGGGGTCATTTCATGCCATCTAAACCAATGAGACTTGGTTAAAATATTTTAGCAATAGAAATATATAACATTCTTCCTTTCTAACAAAATAAGTGAGAAGGAGTGGGTTTCATGCACTCACCAAAGAAGAAGAAGAAACATATCTAAACATTTACACCAGTAGCTATAATGGTATTAACAAAAATTCAACCTAACTGCTGATGATCTCCTTCTATTTACTAGAGGAGACAAAATTTCCATTGAGCTTATGATGGATCAGTTCAACAAATTCTCTAACTCCACAGGGTTGAAGATAAATCCTATTAAGTGCAATATCTACTTTGGAGTTATGGATGAGAAGACCAGCGAAGACATCAAGAATGCCACTAGGTTTAAGGAAGGTAAGTTACCTTTTAGATATTTGGGAGTGCCTTTGACTAGCAAAAGATTATCTATCCATCACTATGATTGTTTAATTGATAAAATTGTGGGGAGGATCACCCGTTGGAGTTCCAGGTTACTGAGCTATGCTGGAAGAATCCAACTTATCCAAAGTGTGAATTTTGCAACTATGACTTTATGGATGTAATGCATGCCTTTACCTAAAGTTGTTATCAACAAAATTAAAGTTATTTGCAGGAGTTTCATTTGGACTGGTAGCAAGGAGATTAGTAGAAAAACTCTTATAGCTTGAAACCAGGTTTGTTGCCTAAAGAACCATGGTGGGTTGAATATCATCAAACTGGGTGTTTGGAGCCAAGCACGCCTTGCCAAGATGTTATGGAACCTGAATGGCGGGAAGGGGGATCTTTGGGTCCAATGGATACATGTGTATTACTTAAAGAATGTTGATTTGATGGCAGGAAGGGAATTGGTTCTTGGTGAATCTCACAACAACACGAACCTTTTCAAGTTGTCCACAGCCTGCCGCTACGGGCCCCGTCTTCTTTGTTGCGTGTCATTTTGTGTCTCATGTCTCCATTACCATGTACGTCACCATTCTCGTTTCACCATCCGCCGTAGAAGGGAACTGTTTTTTTTTGTGTGGATTTGTTTCTTCTTTTTGGTGGTACATGAAACCCACTCCTTCTCACTTTTCTATTACTACAAATTCTGGACAAGCTTTATTGGTTGAATGACATGAAAATTGACCTAATATATTAAAGGCTGAGGTTCGATTCCCCATACTGCAGAATTTTAATTTTAAGAAGATAAATTACTAACTATTCATATTTTCTAAAAATTTATAATTAAAAATTGTATTATGAGATAAAATATTTAAAGTTTTATTGTAAACTAATTTTAGTTTTTTATAAATATAATTTTTTTATATTATTAGTAAAATAAACTTATTATAATTATCAAATAAAAAATAAAAAATAAAATGGAACAGAAATAATTGTTGTAGATGTGGCAATGACATGTCATCAAATTGACTGCCATGTCATTAAAATTTGACTTTAAATTGGAAGGGGACTAAATCCCGAAAAAAAACTATATGGAAGAACCAAAAATCTGAATTTTTAAATGAAGGAATCAAAACTAAAAAAAAAATAATAAGAGGAGGACTAAAATTGCAATTAAGCCTAAATTTTTTAAACTAACTAGTAAGAGACACGCACGTTTACACGAGTCGAGCAAAGTCAACACACATACACGCGCGCGCGCACGTACACACACATACATGCACACACACATACATTGTTATGGAATTTGTGGCCGAGATTGACTTAATTGAAAAAGTCAAAAACATACTTATTAGTGTTAATATAACATACGTTTATAGAATTTTAAAAGCACAAATTAAAATAGTATTGATGTGTATTATTTGAATTATACAATTAAGTCAATATTTGGTATAATATTTTTAATTGATATTAAACCAAAATTATATTGATTAAAATATAAAATGAATTATATTTATAAAGTTAAAAAGGATCATGAAACAAAGTTTGAATTGATATATATGGTATAAAGTTTTTTGTCCAATACACAATTATCCAAATAAATGTTGCATTGGTTGCCCACATTTCAAATACAGTCCGTACCATGGCCCAAATGTTTCAGAATACTAACAGACTTCGTGTAGCTTCATAAAATTAGGGTTTTGGTAGTTGCATTCACACATGTTCACTCCATAAGCCAAAATGCCACGCAACTCCTGCTAACAGCTCGAAGAAAATCGCTATTCAGGGGAATGGAATAATGTATGGCACGAGAAAGTCATGTTATGGATACATATCAGATGATTGTTTATTAGATATAAGCTAAGAAATTAATAATTTGCTCTTCTTATAATGCATTAATGGGTCAATTTATTACCATTGTTTTTGATTTCTTGCAAAAAATTACAATCAAAGCTTCATACCTTACATATAATATCTTTGAAAAATGAATCCTTTAGCCATGGAATATAACCGTTTGAAACGATTGCAATATTTGAAAGTATGTTTTTTTACTATTTCGTAATCTATTATATATTTATGTAGATCTGGTATATTGACATTTATAATACTAATATCAATTTTGTTAGACGATAGGCCAAGATCTAGAGGAGGGTGAATAGATCATAAGTTAAAAACTTGAACCAAAATTGGTTTTGAAAAAGTTCATAGCGTAGAAGCAAGTTATAAAATTTTCCTAGATCAAATAATCGTCTAACTGAACCTACTATCGAAAAGCTCAGATATGCGTAGAGGTGTCAATGAAACGATAATAACCCAAAAGTTAATCAAAAATAAATAATCATAACTAGTTGAATACAATACAGTAGGAAAAGTCTATCTCCAATGATAATTCACACAAAAAATTAAGTCAAGCAATTTGTCAAACACTTAGTGTGCGAGGAACAATGTTTGGAATTTTATGTGGTGTTTGTTGTTCAAGAAATCCAATCACAGCCAAATGGTTTGTGATTTAGGCAACAACAAAAATCTCAAAATGCATTCAAAATTATGATCCAAACAATATTGATCAAATGATCAATGCAATCGACAATTTGCAACCTGGAAAACAAAAGAGAGATAGAGAGATAGAGTACACAACGATTTGTTTAGGAAGTTCCCCAATCGACCTTGTTATGGGTATGTCTGCCCTCAATTTAAATTCGAATTGAGATATTATATTATATCTTACTTTGCAAAATATGTGTATATTAGAGAAGAAGAAATCGAACTCTACAAACCCTAAGTTTGATGTTGACTCTACCACCTCTCAAACTCTTGATCAAAGATTAATCAAGTAACCAACAATGTCACTTCAACTCACATGTTCTTTCTACTTCCTTGCAAGGAACTCCTTGTCCAAAGGCTTTCACCCAGTTGAATTAATCTCAAGTTCACACTTGTTGAAACCCAAGATTTGCCAACACGATCCACCGTCTCACATTACTCCCTTGCAAGGCACCCCGTGTCCCAAGGCTTTCACTAGATCGAATCTGAATTTAATAATCTTGTCTAAAACCTTCAAACCCTAAGAGATATTGAGGGAAAACCCCAACTCAGTTTTCTGATTTGAATCTCTCAAAGTTCTCAACCCAATATTCTCGGTACAACAAACCTAATTGGACGTTATCAACCCTAATCTAGATGGCCCCCAATAAAAATGATTATATGTAGTTTGATTATGTGTATGCATAGATGGAGTTGAAGATGATGAGAATGCTCCGGAATCCTGAATTCATGTAGGTTTTACTCACTCTATAAACCTTACTATAGAAAGATACATGTATGTAGTATTTATATGCAAGATTGATTGAAGGCAAAAAGGAATGCAAACAAATGCAATTTTTAAATATTTTTGATCTATAAGTCGACCTATATGAGTCGTGTGTCGACCTATACAAGTCATATGTCGACTTGTTTGAAACATAAGTCGACCTGTAAAGGTCATGTGCTCCATATAGGTCGACCTGACAAGCCGGCACATGGAACATAGCCTACAAGCTTTAGTAATGTAGTATGAGTGTCGACTTGTACACTCAATTTGTCAACCTATAGTTTAAAAAGGTCTTCTATAGGTCGACTTATGATCGTATGTCTCGACCTATAGTGAGTATTTTCACCCAAAACCAAAATTTTCATGCACAACATTATATCTTGATGCACAAATATTTTCCAGACAATTTCCTAAAATGTTGACATGCTTCCTAATGCAAGAACACTAAAATGCACAACTAGACTCGGATGATACCATCTAATGTACATAAACGCTATTTCCTAGTTTTGACATCATACAAAACATATCTAAACAAAAAGTTGCACTCACTGATTTTTTAGTGGGAACACGACTATGGGTACGATTAAATGTATGGCGATGGAAGTTATCGAACCTCCCGTAAAGAAATAACATGCTAAGAAAGGTGGGAATGGTAATGCAGTTGTTCCAAAGACTGTCAACATTGCATTGGTTGCCAATAATATTGAGGATGCAAATTCCTCTTTGGAAAAAGGAAAGGATGTTACGAATCATATTAAGATAGAATATGAGATCGATGCTAATAACATTGTTTAATAAAGCATGGAGAAGGTGAGTAGGATTGAAAAATCAGTTGAAAAAAAGAAAACAATGGGTAACATAGAAGGCACCGATTGTAGGTAATGTGGTACGTACCAAAAGGAGGAAACAAATTTCTAGGAAAGGTGGGAATGGTAATGAAATTGTTATGAAGACCAAATAAAACTATGTTTTATCCAACGATGGTCATGTTCCAAAATCAACTTTGGAAAAAGGAAAGGTTGTTATGAAAGCTATTAAGGTAGAAGATGAGATCGATGACAGTAACAATGTTTCAGGAAGCATGAAGAAGGTGAGTTGGATTGAAAAATCGATTGCAAATAACACAAGTGTTGCAAATAAGAAACCGGTTGGAGGTAATGTACTGCGAACAGAAGGGAGGAAACAAATTGTTTTCAACAATATTGTTTCAAATGAAATTCGTGAAGAAAGCTACATGGGGAACAATGTATATGTCTGGGAGAGAATCATAGAAAATGAAAATAGAAAAACAAGAAACGTATTGGTAGGGATATCAACGGGGCAGGGAATAAGAAGAGGATGCTTCCCCGCTCCCTGCCCCCCCCCCCCCCCCCAAAAAAAGTTTCCCATCCTCAATCCCCATCACGGGGAATATTTCCCCCCATCCCCATCCCCACAGATCCATGCGGTTCCCACGGAGATCCACAAACATTGAATCTTAAGAAAATTTATGTATTTTTATATCAAAATTATGACAATAGTATTTAGTTATTCTTTTCCTTTTTAAAAAAACGCATACTTTGCATGTTTCTTTTTTAAAAATAAAAACACGTCTTGCATCAGTAACAAAAACAAAATGCAAAAGCACTTGCAAATGTTTATATTTTTTTATGTCAAAAATAAATATCCAACAACACAAGCCTAAGATAATAAAAGTTATAAATCTCACTAAACGGCCTCCCCAAAGCAACAAACACACAAAAATAAAGTGACCCACAATGATGATTGTTATTGCATTGATGAGAATAAATAAAGGAGAGTGATTGTTGTGATGATGATGAGAACAAATGAGATAAGGAATGAAGGAGACAAAGAAAATTGAAAAAAGAAGAGGAGACATGGTGTACACTTTTTGTATTGGATGCACTTTTCTAGGGTTAGATATTTGTGTAGTGAAACGATACAATGAAACAAACAAATAAAATGATCATTGTTTGTTAGTGTCCCTTAATGACTCTTCATTTTCTAATATATAAATTTTTTAAATAATATGGTTGGGGTTGAGGAATCCGCAGGATGAAGGATACTTCCCTGATCCCCACCCCAAAATGTCATCGGGGAACTTTTTCCTCCATCCCCGTCCATGCAGGGGGAAAAGTTCCCCGACTTCAGATCCCCAAACAGATAATCCCCATGAGGATCCTCATTAACAGATGCAAATTGACATCACTACCTACTGGTAAGCATATATGCATCAATTATTTATTCTTTTATTATTGATATTTCAATGACATTCAGTAATGTGGTTTTGTAATATTTTGCAGCACTTTCCTAGAGTCATAGCTAAGAAATGCCTCAGACAAAATCTAAAGGAGATCAATTTGGTTGATGTTGAAGTTGATAAGACCTTCAAATATGCAGTTCACACAGCCACATGGAAGAATATTCCTAACATATATGATAAGTACATGGCTCAAAGATGGTACGAATATGCTAAAAGCAAAAATTTCTATGATGGAGATGTCTTGGTTTTAAAAATGGGACGTTTTTCCCCATACTTGTATGCAACATTGAGGAAGGGTTGATGGGTTGGTATGTTTTAGAAATAGTTGTGGGGTTTAATCTATGAAGTAGTTATGAACATGATGGGGTTTTCTTTTTTTGTGTTTTGTCTTGAAAAGTTGGTTGGAATATTCAATGAGATATGTACTTTATGCTATTTTGTATATGTTTGGGAAGTTGTTATGCTTGAAGTACAATTATGATGGCTCTTTCTATTAGTCTAAAGTTATGCATGAAGTACACATTGCTTTTGGCTTCTTCTTTTTTTTAAATCTCTGCACAGAAAGTATGCAAAGTTTAGTATCCCACTGAACAACATTTTTATATTTAGTGGTACCATACTAAAGGAAAACAATTTTGAACTATATAATTTATAGTTCAATTTATAAGAAATGAAATATATTTGATTTACTAAAAAGTTGACTTTTGAGTACATAACAAAATTAAATTAAATTACTGATGTAGTAAGTAAAATGGGTTTATTTATACAAAAAAATATAAATTAATTATGGATCAATAAGTGACATATATTCTCATTTTCCATATGTCTAAATATTTTATATGCATTAGGGTCCCACAAAAATTTATGGGCCTGCGAGTTAATAACCACCAATATCCAAGCCCATATACATATGGCTATATATTTTATGGAATAGGGTTTTCTGTTCACAAATATACTATCATTGGAAGTAATGGAAGCAAACAATGTTTGACAACATCTATGACATGTATTCTTTAGCAAGGTATGCCCAAATGTTTACTTTTTAATTTGTTAGCTTGGATTATTCTTTTCAATTATCTGAAGGCATGTTCAACTTTAACGTTATGGTTTCAACATCATTTTCAATCCTCATTTTAGAATTTGTAAATCTGCTATAATAGTTTGGATGATATTTTATGAATTGTTTTCTAACAAACATTAATATATTTTATTGTATGTTTTGTACTGTTTCTTTCACTGCATGATAGTTGTATTTCAGTTGTCTTGAAATCTATGACTGATCCAATAATAATCGCATTGTGGCTCCACAGATGATGAAATTAAGACACATGTGCTTAAGATAGGAAAAGAGTTCGAAGAAGAGTAAGACAAAAAGATTGAATCTCTCATTAAGGATGGTTAGACCGATGAGGCAAACAAAATAGTTGATGATAACAACGATGTCAATTGGGTTTATAGTATAACATAATCGAATAAGTCAGAGAAAATATGATGGTAAGTATCCTGAATGTTATTAAGGTATACATTTTATTCTTATCAAATTTAGAGTTCACATATCCATCAAATTTGATAATTTTTGCAGCATATCCCAATTCACATATCAAAGAAAGCATTTGGTGAAAAGCAAGATGCGATAAAGATAATAGATTTGGAAGCTGGAAAGGGATATAATTATATTATTCATATATCCAGACATAATTCATATGAGAAGGATACCAACCATGGATGGTACAAATTTTCCAAAGAGAAGAAGCATGAAGTCAGAGATGTGTTATCTTTTAGCACAAAACCTCATGCAAAATTTATGTCTATTTTTTTTATTTAGGGTTAATGTCTTGTGTTCTATCTTTTATTGTTAATGGAATTAGTTAGTGAAAGGTTTTTTTTATTTCAATGTTTGTCTGATGTTAGTTGTGTTGATGCATGTTCTATACTAAGTTTATTATGTTGATGCGTGACATAGTATTCCATTGTATTTGTTTGAACAATCAATATATGTATTAAGATGGTATTTACTAGTATTTCTTATATAAAAAATTGAGGTTGTTATTTTATATTACTAATAAAAGATTGAAGTATTTAATACATCCAATCGCTTGAAAATTGAAGTGGTTAATATATAACCGTTTCAAAAGATGTTTTAAAGACAAAAAGATTCAACCATTTTGTGACTATATCTCTAACAGATAATATTGAGCATATATTTCATATAAGCAATTCAGAATTTGCCATAATTTTACAAATTTTGTATAGTTTAAAAAACTACATACATGTTGCTTGAATTTGCAAATGGCAAATAAATTTCCACGTGGCAAGAACCAATATTTAGAGATAATCCATATGTCAAATATTGCATAAATAACAACACATAAATGTAAACATCGTTAATAATGTTCCATAATCCAAAATCATGCAGTAAGGCAGTACATTAACCTATTTAGCTGTTGTAACTTGTTTATTTGCAGCAACTTGAATCCTTAATAAAAAATCTGCAAAAAAAAATGAATTAGATTATAAGCCAAAACACAATTGAATGGAAATTATATGCAGTAAAAGCATTGGATTGAGGTTTAACTCTTATCAACTATTAGATATGAATTTTAAAATAGACTAAAATATTAATTACTACCAAAAGTTTTCAGGAATCTCTTCATTCCATTCATCTCAACCTCCTATTAAATAAGATATTAGACTGAATCCAATGCAATTTGTAGGAATATCTTCATTCCATTCACAACTATTTCCCGTTGAATGAATTATTAGAATAGACACAAAAATAAATTCAATGATTACCCAAATTGATGAGATGTAAAACTTATTAAAATTAAACTTCTAATATGTTTTAAATAGATTCTAATCAATATGTTTGTTATACACAGTAAAAGCATACATCAACATGGTCAAATGCATTTAGTAACTTACACTTTATACATTTTCAAAAACTTCTTTGAAAACACCATTGGTGGTAGACGCAATGCTTGATTTTCTCTGTCATGGATTAATATTTTGAGGTCCTTTTTGCTTTTTACTCGCGATATTGCAACATACAATTGAACATGGCTAAAGACACTCTGTGACAAATATAATTCAACATAATCCAACGATTGACCTTGAGCTTTGTTAATTGTCATATCATATGAGACAATAATAGGAAACTGTCTTCTTGTTAGCTTAAATGGCCATGGAGACTATGTAGGAGAAATGTCCATTCTTGGAATCAGGGTCGACCATTTATCGGTGCATCATGTGTTGTAGAACAGGCCTCCAAATTATGGGGGCCGGCTTATTTTTTTTAATTATTTAAACAATACATTTTACACCTATTTTTGCAAAATAGGTGTAAAATTTATTTATTTTCAAAATCTATTTTACACCTCTTTTTTAAAAATTGGTGTAAAATCATAATTTATTTTTTAAAAACTATTTTATATTGTTTTTTTTTATTTCGGTATAAATTCATATTCTTTTAGGTCTTTTTTTAAAATTAAAATAGGGCCCAGAATTGAATGGGCCGACCCTGCTTGAAATATATATTAAACCCCCGATATTCTTTCTAGATGTAATCTTCGCTTCTATAACATGGTTTGTCAATCTTGTAGCAATAAGTCATGTTCCATTGCAAATAGTGAACATTTATGATAAGCATTGTTTGTGTGTCAAACTTCAATTTAATCCAGTGATTAGGAAGACATGAGGTTGCAAGTGTGTTAAGGAATTTTATGGTCAAAACATCGAAAGCTTCATTGCCATCAACATCATATATTTCCATTGTATCCAAGCTTAAATATTCCTTTTCTTCTCCTGAGTTATAGAATATAAGCAAAATACCTTTTTTTGTCCCTTAACTATACCCTTGGGTTCAGATTGGTCCCTTGATTTTTTTTTGTGTCACCTTAGTCTTTTAAATTTTGAAACATTATCATGTTTGTCCTTCTGTTAGTGGATATTAGTTAAAGCCAGAAAATAACTTCCAAGTGGCATGTTACCTGATGACATGGATATGAGACTCGAGCTAAAATAAATTATTCAAGAATCACTTAAAAAACATGAATTCTCTTCAGATTCAACTCCTAGTCCTAATCCACCAGATGAACAAAAGCTCGAACCAACACCAGAAGCAGAGTCACAACCACCTGCTGAAGAAAACAACAAGAAATGGCTACTTTTTCTACAGAAAACGATAGAGCAAAAACTGTTTAAGTGATTAAAGAAGTTTGCTTTCCAAAGACGTTGATGTTTCTGCCAAAGAGATGAAACATCGATTATCGTTGATCTCCAATATAGACTCTTCTTGTGTCGTCGATGGATTGTGTTTGGGTTTGCATAAGGTGGTTTGTGTTTCGCCCAAGACTAACTCTTCTTCCACTATTATGGTTTGTGGTGCTTTCTGATTGATATTCGATGTTATTACTCTTGATGTTAGCAATTTAGATATTATTGGTAATGTTTTCTTGACTGTTCATGGTCATAATTTGGGGTTTTTTATGGCTATGTGAAATATAGGTCTAACTTTCAGCGTTTCTGATTATTTTCAAGATACTTCTTAATGGATTAGGTATTATTTGTTTGTAGAACCACCTATATGCTCAAATCTAAGAATAACTCATATCTAATCTTTGTATTGTGCAATTGATTTGGTCAATTTGGAGCTTTGTTCCATTGCAATCTCTGGAGAATGATGTTATAGTAAAATTGTTCAATCGTAGTGGAGTATTCATGGATTCTTCAAACAGATTTTACTTAATTATAATATTGGAGTTGATCTTAGAGAAATAGACTCCAACATTGACCCGGTCATGAAATTCATCATTCCTCTATTTTAGCATTTCATGGTTGTTCTTGGTGCTTCATGTGAAAAGCTAATTTGAAGAATATTGACAGGAGAGAAAGGCATAATCATGCCCTACCGTTGCCAACTCAAATGCCACATAGCTTAAATAAACTGACCTTTGAGGAAAATAGACGGAAGTGACTCATATGCATCTATTAAAAAGTTAAAGGACCAAGGTGACATGGAAAAAATTAAGGGACCAATTTGTACCCAATGGTAGAGTTAAGGGACCAAAAAGGGTATTTTGCCCATAATATATAAGGTTAATACAATAATATAATATATCAATGATATGTACACATATTTAAATATAAAAATCATGTAAAGATATTAATATCTAGAATCAAACCTGAAACATACTAGTTAATAACATCAACTGTCTCAATAGTTCCTGCTAAAATTGCTCTACACTACAAGAAATGTTCATTCTGGTAATTTTGTTCAAAGTTTGGATATGTGTACTGAACTACAGATTCGATGGGATCGTCAAATTCAATGATTAAGAATTCTGAAGGAATTGTAATATCTACATAGCCATCATTAGGTTCAACCAATTTTCCATCTCCAACTTTTAATATCCAATTTGAAAACTGTTCCAATATATAATCACTAGATTTGATGCTACATTGTTGAAGTCTCATGTTCCTTGTAAGCCTTAGAACCTTTCAATGATCCCATATGTATGATAAATTAAGAGTGGCAAGAATTATATCAAAACGACTTCCCCTTGGCACAACTGGTAGATTTTTCCAGAAATCACCACCAAAGACAACAACCTTTCCACCAAATATTGCGTTTGAAGATTTGGACTCTGACATGATGTCTTTAAGTGTTTTATCCAATGCTTCAAAATAATATTTGTGAGCCATTAGAGCTTAATCCCAAATTATTAACTTGGCAAGTTTGAGTAGCTCCACACGATCACTTTTTTGTTCTATATTACATGTAGATGATTCCAATGTTGGTATTGGAATTTTGAACATTGAATATGTTGTTCGACCTCCTAGAAGTAAATTGAAGCTATTCCGGACGAAGAAACTGTCAAGCAAATATGTTTTTGCTATCATATGTAAGAAGCTAAAGTTCTCGATATATATGTCTTTCCAGTCCCTCCATATCCATATAAAAAATAGTCCACCTCTTTAATTCTAAACGACATTGGTGATTGATATGAACACATTTGTCAGTTCATCTTTTTTTATGACAATGTTATAAACATATAAAATAGTGTATTAAATCATATTATTTTTAATATAATAAAGTAACAAATATTAAAATATGCTACAAAAACTCAAAAAACTTAAATCAATAAACAGATTGTTAAGGCCTTTGTGTCAAACTTATGATATAATAGAGAGATACTCAAATTTTTATACATGACTGCATAAATAATCTACATGGTATTTTATCAGTCGTGCTTTAGTTCTGCCAAATACAACATTCTTTATTAAATAATCAACATGCATCTATAAGAAGTCAATACATATACAATAACTTATTATGCATTATAACTTTGATAAAGTTAACATCGATTAACATAAAAGGTAAAGTCATATCATACTTTCAATTATGTTTTAACACATAGATAAGTGAAAGTTTTACATGTAACATAACTGCAACCATAGTAATTAATATTATTAAGCTATCAAAGAGCTAACTGGATGAAAAAGTTCTAATATTTTATAATACATGTTAGATGTTGGTACAACTGATTGAATTCAACACGTAGATTAGTTGGATACATTGTTTATAAATTAATTTATTCCCCAACTGTTCTAGTACATATCCTAATAGTTAGGAATTTCGGTATACTCAGATAAACTTATGTGATTCTTTTGAAGAAGTTTTCCAATTTCAATCAATATTAAATTGGTAATTTCTTCATCTGATAAACTAAATCATGTAAAAGCACTCATATTGTGTTATGAGTATAATTTCCATAATAAGTATACAGACACATGCATAATACTATCGTTAAACTCATTAATTGATACCTCTATTTCTTGTAAGTGTTTGTTGAGCGTAGAGTATACCATCAGATGATAGATGCTATGTTTTACTCCAAACATATGTTGGCATATTCATGCTACTCGATAATAAGATATGCACAAAAGGTACTCTAAAAAAATGACTTGATCCCCAATGGTCTACCTCTGTAATTGCTGGTATGAGTTCTTTATCGTCTCCTATGAACCCCGTAGCAAAACATGCATCGTGAAAAGTATCATATTTGACGTTGTTAACAATTTGTATCTCGTCATAACTATGTGGCTCTCTGACATGGGTTAACATCATTCGGAGATAAACCATTCACCAGTGACTAGAGGAACCCAAATTAACCTACGAATTATGTAACCTTTTTGTCGGGGTTTCCAATCTCTTTTCTATTGACATAAACAAACTTTGAAACAAATTTGTTGTATGTTAACTCTCTAGCCTCCGAATATTTATTGTTTGATTTAAAACATGTTGTAAACATCGACTTCGTGACTCTTGGCTTATCCATAACGATATTAATATGGATAATGTCTGTATAGTATACAAACTCTCCCCCTCACAATGGAAAAATAACCTTTCAACAGATGGGTTCCTTCCATGTATGGGAAATGAAAAAAAATCTCCAAGATGCTTCACTTGGAGATACATATCTACAGTCAATGTATTGTTTGATTTCATTAATATGTTGTTCCTCAATAGTACTCCCATCTTCACTTGAAACAATGGCAACAATTATTCTATTGTAGCATTTGTTAATGTATTTGAATAAGTACTTGATGGAAGTACTTTGGTTGCACCACTCCATATTTATATGAGCTCGAAATGTTTTCAACATTTTAGGATTGTATGGAACAATATGCCTATTATTTAGATGAATGTCATTCTTAAGAACAAAGTGCCCACTGTTTATTCTTTTATAAGCATGTAAACCATCTTGATCAACAATTGTATCTATTTGAAAATCCTTTAGACAATATTTTGAACATTTTCCATCTTTCATACATGATGCAGATCGATTACCACTTCCACATGGACCACGTATCATATGGTAATTAACCAAGTTATATAAATTTAGATCTGACTCTTGATTATGAATTTCAATTGAGATGATCTGATCATATCACTAGGATTCTGATACTGATTCGATAGGTGAAGGAAAATTAGAATATGGGCATTAGGTAAACCTCTTTTCTGCAATTCAATGGTATATATATCTGTGAAAAAAAAGGCCAATATGTCAATGAAGTATGTAAGACTGTCTCCCGATGTAACAAAACTCAGCAAAATAGTTAATGTTTTTTATTCCAAAAAATATGTGACTTACATGCAAGGACATCGACCATGACCCTTATTTTGGTCAGATCAAACAACAACTCATCAAACTTTGTTTTAAAAACACTATTAATAATCTCAGGCCTTTCATGTAGTATTAAATGACATGAGCCAAGTAGCCTTTGAATCTCAGACCAATTTGGATTACATGTGAATATAATGAAAAGATTTGGAAATCCAACATAGCTGTAATTTGCCATTCCTTTGAAATATAGTTGAACCATATACCTATAACTTCCAACATAAGACGAAGGCAATACAACCCTCTTTCCTAAGTTTGATCATTCTGTGTCACAGTTAGAAATTGATTCACTTAAATTGTGATACTTTCCAACTCTGAGTTTCGATTGGTTTTTTTATAAGCCATATAAGCCTCTCTGACTACATCATTGTAAATCCATCGACCAAAAATTGTTGTTACAACCTTCTTGATTTCAAAATTGTAGGTGGCTCATTTGGTCTGGGTTGTATTCTAAATGTCAACCACTCTCTGATTATAAGTCAATTTCTCTTTGTTGCTTGTTCCCACAAAACATCTTCATGATGAATTTCAGGATGTTGAGATTTTGGATCAATATGAATGTTAGGACATTTATCTCGATGTTTGACATTAAGTTTATAACCATCTTCTCCATACAGGAAAAACAATCAATATTGATACCCTAAATAGTTGGTATGATACTCATCTATCATTTTAAGTTTACCGCACTGTTTTTGCATAATAATATCTCTTTTTTCCGTAGTATCAACATCCCCAACAATCAAAGCAGCTACTTCAGAAATTGTTGGTTGATTATATATCCTTCCATCAGTACTACACTAAAAAATTAGACAAAGTTTCAAATCAGAAACATTCCTTTTTTCAATATATCCCTGGCCATTCAGAATGATTGAGCATGAACGTTGTTTTCATATATCATCTCATACAATTTGCTTACAATCTCAATGTCAACACCATTTTTGGTCATATATTTCAATAAAACATGGATAAAGAGTATGTATTATAGATTCATATTAGGGTATTCATACCACCCATAGTGAGATACATCTCCACCATGTCTCTATCTAATTTAATGATCTCACAGTCATAATAATCCATAGTGTCAAAATCCATCAGGGTACACTCAGTTTGGTTTGGATGAAGACCCCTCCTTATAACCACAATTGGGAAATGTTGCATAATATAAGTTTTTGTCAGTTAACATTGGAATTAGATTCTAAGTTCGTATAAAAAATGCAAAACATAATATTTTTTTGTTGTTCTTAGAATTTGTGTAACATGTTACCAAAACTTGATTTCCACGCTTAAGTGACCTGGTGATCTTTTCCTCCCAAAAGAGATTAGGTGCCAACCATCATACGTGTTGATTCACATGTTTAGTTGGACCATGTTCCTGAGGCATATTGATCTCAAGCAACAATTCATTCACCTGACATACTACATTCCGATTCACTCATTTATGCAGGACCATTCGTCTGGGTCATATTGATCTCAAGGAACATTTCATCCACTTGAACATCATTGGGAGGTTGGTTCACTCATTGGACAGTTCCAATGATTTCATAATTTTAATCTGTGTCAAGAGATAAAAATATGCAAATACAAAGATGCAAAAGAAAAATATTATTTATTAACTAAGACAATTGCATGCAATCTAATACAAAGACATCAAATACACATATTGAACTTTAAAGGTATGTTACACATTAGAAGTAGAAGAAGACATAGTGAAATTGCTTCAAATTCCACATAGGACACACAATATACATTTTAACACACTTGATCGATTAGATATGCAATAAATATATTTGATATGTTTGCAAAGTATATAAATAAGCAAATGGCAACTTTGATGTTGCTTCTGAAAATAGATTTGCTATAATGGTTGATTTGATGTTACCGTGGGAATATTAGTGTATCTTTAGACCATCACTATTTCATATTTAAAAAAAAAGTGTCATCCCTTTAATATGCATCTTGTAATAAGTATCTTGTTTTTTTAACTATTATGAGTTCCCAACATCTCAAGTAATTGCATGATGCAACTATTCATAACTTTAGTGTGGTTGTTGATATAGCTATATATGGTGACCTTTTAGGTTTCTTTGTTGATTATATAGTGCATACAAATTTGTCCAACTCATCAAACTGACTATAAATAACGCTGAACATGACAGTTATGCAAGAAAAAATACAAATTTTATGAGAACGGTATCAAGAACGCTTCAGGTCATGAAATCTTTAAAACTCCATCCATAAATCATAACAGTATACCACTGATTGATATAGCTTCATCAGTTCTTAATGAAAGAAACCAAATTATGCATACACAGACAAATTGACAATTATGCAACATTCACAAAACTGTATTTAAATACTTCAAAAGACACTTTAAGATACAAATAACTTCACCAACACATGTTTGATAAATGGAAACATTGAAAATGAATATTTCTAAATTAAATAAAGCTCAATAGCAAAAAATTGTCATGCAACAAATTAGGTTCATATTTATTGATATTCCCTGAAGACTACAATTTATGATAAAAAACATTATTGATTAAAAAATTTGATATACATAACTCATGGCAAATAAATAATACAACTGTAATACAATTGATTGATTAACTTGCTTCAAATCCCTCAGTTTCAATGACACAACAACCTTCATCCCGTTTTTTTTAAATGTTGTTAATCTCATGGACAACACCAACTAAATTTGATATAAACAAAATTTATACTAAAAACAATTAAATCTGATTCAAAATGAGCTTGTTTATAAAAAAAATGCTAAGTATAAAAAAAGCCAAGTTTTAAAATTTACCTTCAAGTCTGTCACTTTTACAGTTCCCTTGCAGGATGTCGGCAAAATCCTTGAAGTAAAACTTCATAGGGGGATGTTGGCAATCACAATAGGTTTGAAGATTGTGCCACTTAGAAATACAAATTTCTTCGAATGATCACATGATTTCCATTGAAAATCATTATCATACACGTTACCGTTATTAATGACACAGGTCATATCTTCCTTGAGCAAATCTTTCCACTTTTATGTATGATCATGAGGAATCAATATTTGAATTCTATTACACTATTAGGAAAGAACACAATATTTAAAAATTCTTGATAAATCAATATAATACAATGAAAGGGAATTTTTCAACTTGATTACTACCTTCACATCCATTACAATCATTTCAAGATGTTTTATACCCTTTTTGTTAATCACGGTCAAAACGTCGAGAATTCGAACAACAAGACGCCATGTCTCTTTGGAATCATCAATGTCCTTAACGAAGTCAAATTTTTGAGACATTATGTACTACATACAAATATTATGAACAACATCAGATGACTGTATCATGATAATCATGAAACAACTTCATTAAAAGTAATGAAATGATGAATAACAATAAAACAGAGAGGGAAAACAACATCAATACTCGAACCAAAAAAAGAACATTATCAATTGCATATGATATTGAAAACGAAAAGCATGAATCGACGACAATGGAAAAACAAAAAAAAATATGAAAACGATACCTTTGCAAGTGTAAAACAAACTGATATTCAAAACATTTCAAATGCTTCATATCCAATGCATACGATTCATACATATACTGCTATGGTTTTAGGGTATGCATCGGTGAAGCAACTGACTTTACATGTTCCTGAGAAATGATCACCCCTAGTCCAATTAATTTATGCAGTTCACCTAGGTAAATTGAAAGTTTTATTTGATCAGTAATAATGTGATGTTGTCAAGCGTGATTTAGAATTCTAACTATTCCAACTATTACGTTACAAAATCCTTTTAATTAAATTATTCTTAATCATGATTATATGTGCGAATTGACTGTAGAAGCATGCTTCAATCCAAAAGAATTTTTGATGAAGACAACATGTATCAATGCAAAAAGAGAAGAGCTTCAAGAGAATTC
The DNA here is from genome assembly GCF_024323335.1 of Lathyrus oleraceus. Classification (NCBI taxonomy): domain Eukaryota; kingdom Viridiplantae; phylum Streptophyta; class Magnoliopsida; order Fabales; family Fabaceae; genus Lathyrus; species Lathyrus oleraceus. The sequence continues at coordinate 114,216,893 of NC_066580.1, forward strand.
AAAGCATTAAATTGATCAAGCTACATATGCATAAGCAACTTTTTGATCAAGCTTCTTTTTCAAGCCAACACTTTTGCAAGTTTGTTGATTCACTTCTAAGGTATATCTAATTCACTCTTAGATTAGTATACAAGTGTTCAACAATCATGTTTTGCATTTCCATATTTAACCTAACTAATTTTTAACATGTTGAAATGAAAGTTACATTTTTCTTAAAGTATTTTTCTGCATTTCAACAGTGTTAACCGGTTAACCATATGGATTAACCGGTTAACGACCCTGTTTTTTGAACTTCACTAGTTAACGTTATACGCGTTAACCGGTTAACCCATTTGGTTAACCGGTTAACACTGTTCGTTTCAGTGAAAAATGTTTTTCAAAAACTTATACCTTTTCATTAAATTTTATGAAGAAAATTATACCTCTTTGAAAAGGTGTTTTGTCAATATAAATTCTGAAAATTTTAAATGAAACTTCACCTCCAAGAACTTTCATAAAAACTAAAAATAATCACTCTTTCATATTTTCAATATTTCATAAAAGTGTTCATAACCAAATTTTTGAGAAGAACCCTTTTGAACATCTTGGTTTCATCTCATTCCATTTTATTGTTGAACACTTATATATTATTCATTGAGTGAATTATTTATCTAAGGAGAAGATCAATCAAGAGAAGATTGATAATACTACATTTTATTCAAATCATTCAAAAAGATTTATTTCTATTTGACTTGTGATCCAGGATTGTTGGACACAAGGGTTGGTGTTGCAAGAGGATTGTTCTTGCACACTTGATTATCTATAGGTTAGATAGTAAGCATCACCATTGGTGTGAGTAAGCTATACAATAATTCTAACTATAGTGAAATCTCTTTCGAGTCGAAAGGGGAGTGGATGTACCTTCGGAGTGTGAAGGGAACCACTATAAATTCCGGTGTCTTTTTACTTTCCGCAATTTATTTTTCCGCACTTAAACGAAAAATAACCAAGAACCAGAAACAAGATCGAAGAATTTTTTAACCACCTAATTGACCCCCCCCCCCCCCCCCCCTCTTAGGCGCATTTACAACTTACAATTGGCATCAGAGCAAGTTATAGGTAACTTGTTCCTAGAGATCCAGCATGGCTTCCGCAAGCATAAACCCGGTTTTCAAAGATGGTGGAAGTAGCAACAAGCCCTCACTCTTCTCCGGAGAATATTTCGATTTCTGGAAAATCAGAATGAAGGCACATCTTGAGACCATTTTTGTTAAAGCAAGTGAACAAGTTGTTAAAGAGAAAGTAAATAATTCTAAAAGTGTGCATCAAAGTCATAAAAAGAAAATGATTGCTAAGAAGAAGAATTATGTTCCTAGATATAGAAGTCATTTTCAACCTACTTGCTTTTATTGTGGAATCAAAGGACACACACCTAATGCTTGCTACGTGCGAACCTTTGGCGTTGCAAAAGGGCATTATGTGTGGGTTAAAAAGGGTACTAACTACCAAGGACCCAAAGCAATTTGGGTACCTAACAAAACTTGATTTTGTTTTGTAGGTATGCTTGAAGGCAACTACGAATCAATGGTATCTTGATAGCGGTTGTTCAAAGCATATGACGGGCGATGTCGACAAATTTTCACATCTATCTTTAAAGGCCAAAGGATATGTTACATATGGTGATGACACTAAAGGAAAGATCCTAGGAGTAGGAACCATTGGAGCACCTCCTTTTACCATCATCGAAGATGTCCTTTATGTTGAAGGCCTAAAGCACAACCTTCTTAGCATAAGTCAATTGTGTGACAAAGGATTCCGAATCAACTTCACAAAGGATGAATGTGTGATAGAACATGAAGTCACCCATGACATTTTGCTAAAAGGTAAAAGGGTTAATAATATTTTTATGACTTCATTTGATGACTCTTCCTTGAAGGTAAAATGCTTAATGACAAACAACAACGAGGCTTGGCTATGGCATAAAAGATTCGCTCACATACACATGGAGCACATGAACAAGTTGATAAAGCATGATCTAGTTGTTGGTCTTCCAAAGATTAAGTTCATCAAGGATAAGCTTTGTGACGCATGTCAAAAGGGAAAGCAAACCAAGACAACTTTCAAATCCAAGAATGTTGTATCTTCGTCTAGGCCACTTCAACTCTTGCACATGGATCTCTTCGGTCCATCAAGAACGAAAAGCTTCGGAGGTAATGTTTACGCTTTAGTTATTGTTGATGATTTCTCTAGATATACATGGACATTGTTTCTAGTGCAGAAAAGCGATGCTTTCAAGGCTTTCAAAAAGTATGCAAAACAAATTCAAAACGAGAAGTCCCTCACAATAACCTCCATAAGAAGTGACCACGGTGGAGAATTTCAAAACACATTCTTTGAAGAATTTTGCGAAGAGCACGGAATTTCCCACAACTTCTCCGCACCACGAACACCACAACAAAACGGTGTCGTAGAAAGAAAGAATAGATCCTTGGTGGAGCTCGCAAGAACAATGCTCAGTGACTCCAACCTTCCTAAATATTTTTGGGCGGACGCAGTTAGCACAACATGCTTTGTTAGCAACCGTGTCAACATTCAGCCGATTCTCAAAAAGACTCCGTATGAGCTTTTCAAAGGAAGGAAGCCCAATATATCTTTCTTTCACATTTTTGGGTGCAAATGTTTTGTCCTCAACAATGGTAAGGACAACCTTGGTAAGTTTGATGAGAAATACGACGAAGGTATCTTCCTTGGCTACTCCCTATCTAGTAAGGCTTTTAGAATTTTCAATAAAAGAACTCTTTCTATTGAAGAATCAATGCATGTATCTTTTGATGAAACTAACCCCTCGAAAGAGGATAACATTATTGTTGTTGATGATGATGATATAATAGATATGTCACAACAACAAAAGGAAGTTTCAAATGTTCAACCAATACCACAAGGAAATGTCTCACCAATCATTGAAGAACATCATGATCTACTGAAAGAATGGAGAACTCATAGAGATCACCCGATCGATAAAGTTATTGGTGATATTAGCCAAGGCGTTGCAACCCGACTAAATCTCAAGGACGCTTGTCTCAACATGGCTTTTGTATCTCAAATAGGACCAACCAAAGTCGATGAAGCCTTAGGCGACGATCAATGGATAGTAGCAATGCAAGAAGAACTCAACCAATTCGAAAGGAATCAAGTTTGGAGTCTTGTACCAAGACCGGACAACAAGCACATCATAGGAACAAGATGGGTGTTCAAGAACAAACTTGATGAGAATGGGATCATAGTTCGTAACAAAGCAAGATTGGTCGCACAAGGATACAACCAACATGAAGGAATTGATTTTGATGAGACGTTCGCTCCGGTAGCAAGGTTAGAAGCAATTCGATTATTACTTGCTTATGCTTGTTCTATGAATTTTCAATTGTTTCAAATGGATGTCAAAAGCGCTTTCCTAAATGGGTATATCAATGAAGAAGTCTACGTCAAACAACCTCCGGGTTTTGAAGACTTTAAGAATCCTTCACATGTTTACAAGTTGAAGAAAGCACTATATGGCTTAAAGCAAGCACCAAGAGCGTGGTATGACCGCCTCAGCAACTTTCTATGTGAAAAGGGATTTGTAAAAGGAAAGGTTGACAAGACTTTGTTCATAAAGAAGATCAAGGGTAACACCTTATTGGCTCAAGTCTATGTCGACGACATCATCTTCGGTTCAACAAACAAAGATCTTTGTGAAGAGTTTTCAATTATGATGCAAGGAGAATTCGAGATGTCCATGATGGGAAAATTGAACTATTTTCTTGGACTACAAATCAAGCAAACAAAGGATGGCATCTTCATCAACCAATCCAAGTATTGCAAGGAATTGTTGAAAAGATTCGATATGGATAGTTGCAAAGTGATGTCCACTCCTATGGGATCTGGAACGTACGTTGATCAAGATGAATCCGGAGTTTCAATAGATATTACAAAATATCGAGGTATGATTGGCTCATTACTATATTTGACGGCAAGCCGTCCTGACATTATGTTTAGTGTATGTTTGTGTGCACGCTTTCAAGAAAATCCGAAGGAATCGCATCTCACCGCCGTGAAGAGGATTATGAAATATCTCAAAGGAACAACGAACGTCGGACTATGGTATCCAAAAGGTAGTATATGCTCCTTGATTGGTTATTCTGACGCTGACTATGCAGGATGTAAGACCAATAGGAAAAGCACAAGTGGTACTTGTCACATTCTCGGGAATGCACTAGTGTCGTGGGCATGCAAGAAGCAAGCATGTGTTGCACTTAGCACGGCCGAAGCGGAGTACATTGCAGCAGGCAGTTGTTGTGCACAGATTTTATGGCTTAAGCAACAACTTCTTGATTTTGGTGTAGATCTCGGCTGCATTCCTCTTCGATGCGATAACACAAGTGCCATCAACATCACAAAGAACCCGGTCATGCATTCAAGGACAAAGCACATAGATATCCGACATCATTTCCTTCGAGATCACGTGCTTAACGGAGATGTAGATGTTACGTTCGTGGATACACATAACCAACTCACCGACATATTCACAAAACCATTGGCTAAAGAGCAATTCTTCAAGATTCGGCGAGAACTTGGTATTCTCAATGAAGGTGACATCTAACCTTTTCTTAAAATTGATTGTTATGTGGTTTAGTAGCTTAAAATATAATTATTTTCACTCTTTGTGTTATGCAATGCTAACACTTCTTTTTCGCCGTTTTTAGTTTTTCTTACTTTCGCATGTCCAAATATTATCGGTTTTAAAATGTTTTTTGATCGAAAGTTGCGTATTGATAAGTGCTAATACTTTGTGAAATTTTTTTGTGAAAATCTTTTCCCATTTCTTCAAAACAGAGCTGCTGTTTTTTTTATTTTTTTATTTTTGAAAATTTCAGCCCGTTAACCGGTTAACGAAATCGGTTAACCGGTTAACGCCTCCCCGAAAGCAGTTCTGCGCTATTTTTTAAAAGACAAAATGTTTAAAGTTTTTAATTTTAAAGTGTGTGTCATACGGTGAACTGGACTTTTTTGTGGTTTTAATCGCAATGTCGCGGTTAGCAAGAGTCGCCACCGACTTTTCTTTTATCCAATAAGGAAAGGTGGAAAAGAACAGGAAAGACCTTAATTTAGATTTTGGGTTCGGGAGGTACATTATACAAAGGGAAGGTGTTAGCACCCTTTGTATCCATGGTTATCCATGGGCTCTTAATTGCTCGATCACTTATATTATTTTTGTCTAAAAAAAAAGTGTTTGTGAATTGTTTAGAAAAATTGTTTTGAAAAGAGAATTTAACTTTGTAATGATTCTTGTATGAATGTATACAAAGTGATTATCTCGTTTAGTTTTGAAAATTGTTTAGAAAAATATAACTCGGTAATGATTCTAGTATGAATGTATACCAAGTGGTGATTTTCTGAAGGTATTTTGAAAGGTGTGAGGTGTGAAAAAATGTTTTAGGTTGTGAGCCAGCAATTAAGAGTTATACCGACCCAAGGTCTTTATGAGTATTTCCTATCCTTATGAGGGTAAAACTGTCCTTATTATTGAGAAATAAGTAGTTTTATCCTTTGGATGTAAAAGGGTCATCGTAGGGTCATCGATTGGTCATTGAAGGCAACAGTTATGAGGATACCTTAGCATTCGAAGGGACTATCATCATTTAACCGTAGGCAACATCGGAGGGTCATCGAGGGACAAAGTTGTATATTCGAAGGCAACATCCGAGGGACTATAATTTATTTTATGATGATTTAACCGAAGGGTCTTTGCTAAGGGTATCCCCACGTTCGCGGGACATGACCGTAATGTCGTAATCGTAAGGCAACAAAGAGAGGTCCAAGATCACTTATTCAAAGGCAAAGTTTTACAATTAATTATATAATTAGGATGAAACTCCACATTAAAATTATTAAAAATAATATATTAAAAAATTAATACATTAGAAATTAATACATTAAAAATTAATTTAGGGTGAAACTCCACAAGGGTATCCCACAAATAAAGTGGAATACCTAGCCAATAACCTTTTCCTGGGATATGTGAACCTTTTCGAAACTCAAAAAGAAACATGTCAGAATACCAAATCAGGGTGCAATCGAAGATTACACCGGAAAAATATCGCAACAGTAAATAGGATAGGATGAATAATGCATGGCTATGATAAAAACATAAAAAAAACAGACTAGAACATTCAGGGTATTCAGGCATATTTAACTTCACATACGAAAGCAAATTATATATCAACATTTAATCATGATGCATTATATGTGTAGATATGGCCAGTTGAAAGTATAAACAATAGAGATACGCAAACCTGTTTGCCAATTCAAGGTTGAAGGGATTGACCACTTGTGGTATCGGAATGAGTTAGGCGGCGGGAATTGGGCGGCGATGGCTTCGGGGCGGATGAGCTGCCTTCAGGGTTTCTTTATTCTGAATTCTCCGGGTTGGCAGGGTTCCTATGCCAAAGTTTTTATCCGTCCTTCTCTGTTCTCTCTCTTTCTTTTTCCTCAAGGTTTTGTTCCAAGGAAACCTCAGAGTATTTTGCTTCTCTTCCTTCTTTCTCCAGTGAATCTCCCAGTGTAAACTCCCAGTCCAACTCCAAGTCTAACTCCTCTACTGAAACTTCAGTATTTATAGACTAATTTCGTGGGTAATGGGCTTGGAATGAGGGAGACCCAAGTCCAAAATAATTTGTTATATTTTATTTATTTATTTATTTTAATTATTTAATTAATTAATTAATTAATTAATTAATTAAAAAAAAAAAATTCTTTTTTTTTTTTTTTTTTTTTTTTTTTTCAGGAAAAAAGATGGGTAAATTTTGGGGTATGACAGCTGTCCCTGTTCAATATTCTTGAACCGAGAGAGTTAGGATGGCGTGTATGCCATTCGTGGTCTGGAGGTGGAAGATTATTGAACACTAGAATGCCCCAAAAATTTGTACTTGAGAATCGACAGTTGGTCTTGATGGAGATGGGCTTAAAGATGCCATCCGGGAGGTTTGATGACGAAAGCTTCAGATCGAGCCGTACATTAGGCCAATTTGAAGACATGGGTGCCACACTGGGTCGTACATTAGACCGAATAATGAGTCATCCATTAGGCTGCCGACTTCGCTGGGGAGTCGGAGTGTGTCATATGCTGTTGGGGATAAAGGATCAGAATGGACCATACGCTAGATCGTATCTGAGTTGAAGAGAGAGTCGTCCGTTAGGCTGAATCTGATGATGAAAGGGGTAGTCGTACACTAGACTACACTTCAGAAATGTACCGTACACTAGGTAGCATCTGAGTAGTTGAGGACCCGAATGGGTCGTACGTTAGACCGCATTGGAGTTGCTGGAGCTCAGAATGGATCGTACATTAAATCGAATCTGAGTTGCAGAATGAGTCGTCCAGTAGGCTGAATCTGATGGTAAAAGGGAGTAGTCGTACACTAGACTACACTTCAGAAATGTACCGTACACTAGGTAGCATCTGAGTAAGGGAGTAGCCGTATACTAGACTACCATTCAGAAATGTACCTGTCCGAAGGTAGCATCTGGGAAAGGGAGTAGCCGTATACTGGACTACCATCCAGAAATGTACCTGTCCGAAGGTAGCATCTGGGAAAGGGAGTAGCCGTATACTGGACTACCATCCAGAAATGTACCTGTCCGAAGGTAGCATCTGGGAAAGGGAGCAGCCGTATACTAGACTACCATTCAGAAATGTACCTGTCCGAAGGTAGCATCTGGGAAAGGGAGCAGCCGTATACTAGACTACCATTCAGAAATGTACCTGTCCGAAGGTAGCATCTGGGAAAGGGAGTAGTCGTATACTGGACTACCATCCAGAAATGTACCTGTCCGAAGGTAGCATCTGGGAAAGGGAGTAGCCGTATACTGGACTACCATCCAGAAATGTACCTGTCCGAAGGTAGCATCTGAGAAAGGGAGTAGCCGTATACTGGACTACCATCCAGAAATGTACCTGTCCGAAGGTAGCATCTGGGAAAGGGAGTAGCCGTATACTGGACTACCATCCAGAAATGTACCTGTCCGAAGGTAGCATCTGGGAAAGGGAGTAGCCGTATACTGGACTACCATCCAGAAATGTACCTGTCCGAAGGTAGCATCTGGGAAAGGGAGTAGCCGTATACTAGACTACCATCCAGAAATGTACCTGTCCGAAGGTAGCATCTGGGAAAGGGAGTAGCCGTATACTGGACTACCATCCAGAAATGTACCTGTCCGAAGGTAGCATCTGGGAAAGGGAGTAGCCGTATACTGGACTACCATCCAGAAATGTACCTGTCCGAAGGTAGCATCTGGGAAAGGGAGTAGCCGTATACTGGACTACCATCCAGAAATGTACCTGTCCGAAGGTAGCATCTGGGAAAGGGAGTAGCCGTATACTGGACTACCATCCAGAAATGTACCTGTCCGAAGGTAGCATCTGGGAAAGGGAGTAGCCGTATACTAGACTACTATCCAGAAATGTACCTGTCCGAAGGTAGCATCTGGGAAAGGGAGTAGCCGTATACTGGACTACCATCCAGAAATGTACCTGTCCGAAGGTAGCATCTGGGAAAGGGAGTAGCCGTATACTGGACTACCATCCAGAAATGTACCTGTCCGAAGGTAGCATCTGGGAAAGGGAGTAGCCGTATACTGGACTACCATCCAGAAATGTACCTGTCCGAAGGTAGCATCTGGTCAGATGAAGGTCTAACTTGGTCGTGCATTAGACTGTACTTGAGTTGAAGAAGGTCAGAATGGATCGTACGCTAGATCGTATCTGAGTTGTTGAAGGTCAGAATGGATCATACATTAGATCGTCTCTGAGTTGTCGAAGGTCAGAATGGATCGTACGCTAGATCGTATCTGAGTTGTTGAAGGTCAGAATGGATCGTATGCTAGATCGTATCTGAGTTGAAGGAGTCATATGTTGAGCTGAATCAGAATGAACCGTATGTTAGGCTGTATCTGTATACGTTGTACTTGCAATAAATGTCTGGGATGGGCTTAAAGATGCCATCGCTAGGAGGATATCGAGGTGTTGTCAGAATGAATGTTCCCATGAATTGCATCTGGAATATGTATCTGAATCTTGTCTGTGATTGATAAAGGCGTCTGCCTGAATGAGCCTTTTACTTTGACTATATCAGGAGGATAATTAACCTGCAAAGAAAAGTTAGCTTTATGCCATGTCATGATTCATGAGATGTTTTATGCTTTCGAAAATAAATGCGAATGTTGTATGCATGCGTATGCTGTGAAATGATGTAATGAATGAGTTATGCGTATGAGAAGTTCTGCTTGGGGACTCTACTGGGGAAAATAAATCCCCCTCTACTGATTGGAGATATTCGTGTTGAGGACCCTCTCTCGGCTGGGGGTTCTGATTTCTGTCTGATGGTAGAGATATTCAACAGAGCCTGGCTGGGGATGGATGAGATGATCAATCTGTCTGATGATGCCGACCTCTGTTGGGGAATAGCTGGCTGTGCCGGGGAATACTGCCAACTTCTTCTGGGGAAAAACAGGCTTGCTGGGGGAAGAGAATTGGTAGTGGATTCATTGGAAGCATGATTAGACCTTATCCTCGATCCCGAAGTCTTGTAGTAATTGCTATTGCTATTCTATGTACGTATTTTTGATAAACATTGATCATATTCAAATGCACATATTAATTCAAATTAAATCAATGGACATTTACGCAACCAAAACAGAAAAGTAAAAAACAAAAGCATCTTTTTTGAAAGAGGGTTGTATTGATTTTTGAAAGAAGGCCTATAAACAGGCAAATTGTGTACAAGGAGACAGAAATCCTAGTAAGAGGAAATTGTCAAAAACAAAGAGAAAGCTATGCAGAAAAAGTCCTATTGATTTTAAGTCTACTACTGCCATTATGTCTTCAAGCATCTCATCCCCTGCTGTCGGATAGAAGTGATTGGCTTGGTCAGTCCCTTGAACTTGGATGAAAGTTGACTGAGAACGGGACATAGTCATACGCTTTAATCCCTAATTTTTTCCTGGACCGCCTTTTCAGGTTTTCAGTCCACCAGGATACCCTTTTTTGCCCAAGCCACCTTTTCAGGTTTTCGACTTGCCGGGTGTACATTTTTTTTATATATATCCCTAATTTTTGCCCGAACCCTTTTGGTTCGCCGGGATGCCCTTACTTTTGCCTAGATACGTCGATCTAGCGGGTCTTTTTCATGCGTAGTATTTTTTAACTATGTCCGCGTTCACGGGATGCGGGAAATCTTCGCCATCCACTGTAGCAAGTATCATGGCTCCAACAAAGAATACCTTCTTAACTACAAATGACCCTTTGTACGTGGGAGTCCATTTGCCTCTGGGATCAGTTTGCGGTAGCACGATACGCTTGATTACCAAGTCGCCAATTTGATACACTTGTCGCTTGACCCTTTCGTTGAATGCCTGGGTCATGCGTTTCTGATATATCTGCCTATGACAAACAGCCGCGAGTCTCTTCAATCAAATTTATCTGATCGAGTCGAGTCTGAATCCGTTCCTCTTCATCTAAGCCCGCCTCTTTCATGATTCTTAGCGAGGGAATCTGAACTTCCACTGGTAAGATGGCTTCCATTCCATAGACTAAAGAGAACGGAGCTGCCCCTGTCGAAGTGCGTACTGAAGTGCGATAGTCATGAAAAGCAAATGGTAACATCTCATGCCAGTCTTTGTACATTACTGTCATCTTTTGTATAAGCTTCTGGACATTGTTAGCAGCCTCCACGGCGCCGTTCATCCTTGGCCGGTACGGAGAAGAATTAGAGTGTTTTATTTTGAACCGCGTGCAGAGTTCAGTAACCATCTTGTTGTTCAAATTAGCACTATTATCAGTGATAACTCTTTCAGGAGACAACAAGTTTCTCGAATAGATATTTGATAGAACCCATCTTAGAAATCAATAAAGTGGTATGATTCAACATGTACTGTCTTAGTCGGCGAGCAGCCCAAGCCAAAGCGCAGCAAGCTTTCTCGAGCTATGAGTATCTTGTTTCACAGTCGGTACCTTTTGCTAAGGCGGTATATGGCATGCTCTTTTCGACCAGACTCGTCATGTTGCCCCAACACACCTCATTGGATTTTCTAACACGGTCAAATACATGATTAGAGGTCTTCCTTCAACTGGTGGTGTCAGAATTGGAGGTTCTTGGAGACACTTCTTGATTTTATCAAAAATTTCCTGACATTCATCATCTCTTGACTGTCCTCAGTAATTTGAAGATAGGTTTGCAAGTAGCAGTCAAGTAGGATATAAACCGGGCAATGTAATTCAAGTGCCCCAAGAGGCTTCTGACTTCTTTCTTGTCTACTTTTAGTACTCAGATCGACAGTTTCAATTGACTCCTCATGCGGCTGTATAGTCCTTTCTTCTTTCAGTAACAGTCTGGCAAGTTCTTCAGGTACTTCACAATCTTCCTCACTTCCATCTTCGGCTTGGTAGATCGGATTTTCGAAGTCATAATGAACAGTAGCAGAACTATTATCAACAGGATCCAGAGTGGATGTGGATACGCAATTTGTTACGTGAGTGTGTGCAAGAAAGCATAGCTTATTTGAAAAATGACAGGAAAGATAAAGAGCGCAATATTTGAATGCAAAAAGTCCATTGATTTATTGAATATGAATATGCTTATGAGAATGACAAAACATTTAACCAAATTTGATACATTGAATAAACAACAAACAATTACTCCTGACTAAAGGAAGTTGGAATAGTGTCTTCAGCCTTCCAATTATCCAAGTTGCAATCGCTATTCACATCTTCTACAGCATTAACAGTCTTGTCATGATCGGGCATAGGAGCAGTGATGACATTAGGAATATTCAGAGGATCAAATTCAAATTCCCCAGCGTCGATCATATCCTGAATCTTGTTCTTCAGCGACCAGCAATCATTCGTATCATGCCCGGGGCTATCGGAGTGATAGGCACACCTGGCGTTGGGATTATAACGAGGAGAAGTAGTGTTGGGTTTTGCAGGAGGATCTCTGAGGGTAATTAAATTTACTTTTAGCATACCCTGCAGTGCTTGTGCTAAAGTCATATTGATCTTCGTGAACTGCCTTCTTCCCGGGTTAATGTGCCTCACAGATTTCTTGTCCTTTTTCTTCTTGAGCAAGAGAGTCTTCAGTTCCTCCTGCCCCTTGGATAAGTTCAAGATCATCTCCTGGAGTTGAGCATTCTGAGCCTGGAGATCTTTGACAGTTTGTTCGAGGTCCATTTTTCTGTTTGAAGGAAAACCGTGAGAATACTGATCCTTTTAGAGTACCTGTTATGCAATGTCATGTTATGCTATGCAATGTATGAAATGTTTTCAAGGACTTTTGGAATTTAATTTTGCATAAACTACCAAAAAAGAAAGCCACTTTTATTAATAATATTTGATTAATATTCATTATAATAAGAAGTAAAATACAATAAAAGCTCAGGTCTCCCAGGGACGGCTTCTTTTTGGGCGAAGATATGTATTGAGTCTTCGTTCCTCATTAAGCTGGCCGGTGAGTTCTAACACCTTCTTCCTTGTAGCACAGAACTGGGCTTCAAAAGTATCCCTTTCCTCTCTCAACTGGATCCAGGACTTCTTTAACTCTTCAACATCGGTAGGCATATCTGGATAAGGAACGATCTGAGGAGTACCTCCTTCAGCTTCTGGTTCAACAATCAGTGGTCCGACTGCCAGATATGGCATGACAAGTTCACGAGCCCTTGTGCGGACCCATCTGAGATAAGGTTCCATAGGAATAGAGTTTTTCTGTCCTAAAGTACTTCTTTTCACCATGCCCCAAGCTCGCACAAATCTTTGACGGAGACCTTGGGAATCGTTATCATAGTCCAACACCGTGCCTTGTATAATTATTTCATGTGGACCATCTCTTCGAGCACAACCAAACTGACGTAGGGCTAAAGCAGGATTATAAGTAATACCTCCTCTTATCCCCATGAGTGGTACATTAGGGAATTCTCCACAACGGTCAATGATGATATTGTTTTCTTTGAAATGAGGACACCAACGGATGTCTGAGTGGGAGAGCGACATTATCCTTTGAGACCATCTCAGACTTTGCTCATTCTTCAAGACTGACTGAGGAAGGTGCGAAATAAACCACCTGGATAATAAAGGTATGCAGCACATGAGAGTCCCTTGCCTCTTCATAGTACGAGTGTGAAGGGAATGCAGAATGTCGCCGAGCAAGGTAGGCACAGGGTTACGAGCGAGAAATATCTGAATAGCATTCATATCTATGAATTGATCTGGATTAGGGAATAACACCAAACCATAGATTAGTAATGCTAGAATCTCCTCGAAAGCATGGACATTCATGACTTTTAAGAATTCTCGGGCCTTATTCATCAGAAATTTGGCAAGTAAACCCTTAACTCCACTTCTTGTTACCCAATTAGCTTCAATATCTGACTTTGTCATGTGTAAAGCTGCGGCAACTTTTTCGGACCTCGGAATCTTTTCTAAACCACTGAAAGGCATTTGATCAAGAATAGGTATCCCAAGCAGCTGGGAAAATTCTTCTAATGTGGGCACCAACTGATAATCGGGGAATGTGAAGCAATGATGTTCAGGATCGAAGAACTGGAATAGGACTCTCATCATATCTTCTTTGAAACCAGTGGTAACCAAATCGAGGAGAGAACCATGCTTTTTGACGAACTGAGCCTGATCAGGAAGTTCTGACACTAAATCCTTGAGTTGAGGAGAGATGACTACAAAATTTATCCGGATAGTCTTCCTGGGAGCCATAGCCTTACAAAATAGAGCCAAGTTAAATCCCTAAGTCCTCGAAGTGATTAGTGTAATGTCATAATGTTATGATGTTATGATGTTATGATGTTATGATGTTATGATGTTATGATGTTATGATATTATGATATTAAACAAATAACAAGCATAAGCAAGTCATACAACAATCATTCCTAGGTTTTAAGGCTTGCATGAGTTCCATAGGTAAGTACCCTCCCCACTGAAGTTTGGTGGGTTCAACCTGTCTTAGAATAGTAACCGGGTTCTAGAAGGATCTCAAATCATTGACCTTTCCTTAAGTCCACTTCAGTGCAACACCAAGTGGTTGACCGAAGCTTCCCTAAAGTCCAATCTCAAAGAGTGTAGTATCGAGTCTCAACCAACTCCAGTCGGAACCGAAGCCAGTTATCTCACTACTTTCTAATGGCCAGGATGAGTCAATTAGGGTTCTAAAGGTCTGGTTAATGCTTTTATGACACCACGCGAATGCCAAATATTTCCTCAACTAACATGAGGAACATCAGGACATCCAAAGTGCCACATTAACCGTAGCCATCATTTTGACCATTCCAGTATACGCCGGACAGCCGCGATGATCTCTTGCTACTTACCTAAGGTACACTAGATCCGGGTGTAGGATCTTTCACTCAAGCATAACATACCCAAGCAATCCCTTAAAAATAAATCAGACAAATTGAATAAGTGATCTTGTTTTTAAGGTAACCTCTCTTTTTAAATAGTCCCCAGCAGAGTCGCCAGTTCTGGCGATACGGTGAACTGGACTTTTTTGTGGTTTTAATCGCAATGTCGCGGTTAGCAAGAGTCGCCACCGACTTTTCTTTTATCCAATAAGGAAAGGTGGAAAAGAACAGGAAAGACCTTAATTTAGATTTTGGGTTCGGGAGGTACATTATACAAAGGGAAGGTGTTAGCACCCTTTGTATCCATGGTTATCCATGGGCTCTTAATTGCTCGATCACTTATATTATTTTTGTCTAAAAAAAAAGTGTTTGTGAATTGTTTAGAAAAATTGTTTTGAAAAGAGAATTTAACTTTGTAATGATTCTTGTATGAATGTATACAAAGTGATTATCTCGTTTAGTTTTGAAAATTGTTTAGAAAAATATAACTCGGTAATGATTCTAGTATGAATGTATACCAAGTGGTGATTTTCTGAAGGTATTTTGAAAGGTGTGAGGTGTGAAAAAATGTTTTAGGTTGTGAGCCAGCAATTAAGAGTTATACCGACCCAAGGTCTTTATGAGTATTTCCTATCCTTATGAGGGTAAAACTGTCCTTATTATTGAGAAATAAGTAGTTTTATCCTTTGGATGTAAAAGGGTCATCGTAGGGTCATCGATTGGTCATTGAAGGCAACAGTTATGAGGATACCTTAGCATTCGAAGGGACTATCATCATTTAACCGTAGGCAACATCGGAGGGTCATCGAGGGACAAAGTTGTATATTCGAAGGCAACATCCGAGGGACTATAATTTATTTTATGATGATTTAACCGAAGGGTCTTTGCTAAGGGTATCCCCACGTTCGCGGGACATGACCGTAATGTCGTAATCGTAAGGCAACAAAGAGAGGTCCAAGATCACTTATTCAAAGGCAAAGTTTTACAATTAATTATATAATTAGGATGAAACTCCACATTAAAATTATTAAAAATAATATATTAAAAAATTAATACATTAGAAATTAATACATTAAAAATTAATTTAGGGTGAAACTCCACAAGGGTATCCCACAAATAAAGTGGAATACCTAGCCAATAACCTTTTCCTGGGATATGTGAACCTTTTCGAAACTCAAAAAGAAACATGTCAGAATACCAAATCAGGGTGCAATCGAAGATTACACCGGAAAAATATCGCAACAGTAAATAGGATAGGATGAATAATGCATGGCTATGATAAAAACATAAAAAAAACAGACTAGAACATTCAGGGTATTCAGGCATATTTAACTTCACATACGAAAGCAAATTATATATCAACATTTAATCATGATGCATTATATGTGTAGATATGGCCAGTTGAAAGTATAAACAATAGAGATACGCAAACCTGTTTGCCAATTCAAGGTTGAAGGGATTGACCACTTGTGGTATCGGAATGAGTTAGGCGGCGGGAATTGGGCGGCGATGGCTTCGGGGCGGATGAGCTGCCTTCAGGGTTTCTTTATTCTGAATTCTCCGGGTTGGCAGGGTTCCTATGCCAAAGTTTTTATCCATCCTTCTCTGTTCTCTCTCTTTCTTTTTCCTCAAGGTTTTGTTCCAAGGAAACCTCAGAGTATTTTGCTTCTCTTCCTTCTTTCTCCAGTGAATCTCCCAGTGTAAACTCCCAGTCCAACTCCAAGTCTAACTCCTCTACTGAAACTTCAGTATTTATAGACTAATTTCGTGGGTAATGGGCTTGGAATGAGGGAGACCCAAGTCCAAAATAATTTGTTATATTTTATTTATTTATTTATTTTAATTATTTAATTAATTAATTAATTAATTAATTAATTAATTAATTAATTAATTAATTAATTAATTAAAAAAAAAAATTTCTCTCTTTTTTTTTTTTTTTTTTTTTTTTTTTTTTTTTTAGGAAAAAAGATGGGTAAATTTTGGGGTATGACAGTGTGGTATGCATGTTTATGTTTGGTGCATGTGCTTTACTTCTTACCTACACCTCATAACTCCTATTCTTCCTACTTTTACTCACCATAAACACCCTCATCTCACTTCTTCAACTTTCAAATTTCTTGAGTATCATTAAAGCCCCATTAAACTCCACTCAACCATACCCTCTTGTTAAAACTCTCCAAATCCATATTCCGAAAATCCCTCTCAAAACCCTAGAATCTCCATCTTCTTCCATGGCTCCTCCAAGAAAGGGAAAGGCTCCTGTGTCAGCATCTAGCAGTGAAGAGGAAGAGATGAAAATGGAAACAGCAAAGAAGAGAAGAATGGATTTCAAGGTCAGGGTCAGACATCTTCTAAAGGGTAAGTATGTGAACCTCAAATCCTTCACACCTATTACTTTCACCTTCCCTGAGCTGTTGAAATATCAAGGGTTGCATGAGTTTATCACTGATAATGGAAAAATTTATACTGATTTGGTAAAATCTTTTTTGAACCATTTCACTTTAAACCTGGATGATAATGATAAACACATGCTGTTTGCTACTGTGAGAGACTGTGAGATTGAGACAGACCTAAGTTTGCTGGCTGCTTCTCTTAGGATTCCATATTCGGGATTTTTTCTTCGGAAAGGGGTTAACCATGTGGATGGAAAATGGGCTACATATGATAAAATGGAGTACTATTACTCAATCTGTAGATTTCCAAGGGTTGTTGTTGTTTCAGAACAACGTACTTCTCGCACACTTTGTTATGCGAAGAATTTGTCTGTTGATGATCGAATGCTACATTATGTTATCTGCCATGTTTTGCTGCCAAAGGATTCAAATCTTTCATAAATCAATGACTTGGAGATGCAGGTTATATTTGCTGTGAAGAACAAGATCAAAATTAATTGGCTTCCAACTATGATGTATCATCTCAAACAGCAATTCACCCTAAAGACTAGGCTGCCGTATGGTCGTCTTATTTCAAGGATTTTGGAATTAACCGACATGGAAATCGGAAGAGAACCGTTCATTGCTATGACCACAATGCCAATGAGATCAACGGAGTTACTATTATGAAGAATATCGGCATTGTTCAATGCAACGACGGATCTTACAAATATGATGACGGGTCCTCTTCTTCCAACTTCCCTATCCCGGAGGGTGGCATTACAAACGAGTTCCTATATACCACCATGATGAGCCAACACCGTGAAACCACCCGCGCTATCAAAAGCCTTTGTAACCTTGTGTTGAGTTCTCGCAACCTTCCCGTGGAAGATGATGAAGGTGAAGCCGGTAGTGAAGCGGAAGGCGAGGATAATGAGGGCAGTTCGGAAGAAGATTAAAGCACTATGTTTTATCTGCGTTTTTGTTATATGTTGTTCTGTTTTTTAGTTTTAGATTATGATTATGATGATTATGTTTACCGTACACTTAATCGTTTAATCCACTTATATTTCTGTTATAATGTGTGTTTAAATGCCTATTTAATGATCACATAATGCGTGTATGCTTGTATGCTTTTTCTTTTTCATAAGGTTCTTCCTTTTTGCTAATGCCAAAGGGGAAGAAGACTTGTTTCTCTAATGTTTTCTCTCTGCAGAATTTTTGGGTTATGCC
Organism: Lathyrus oleraceus; assembly: GCF_024323335.1. Taxonomy (NCBI): domain Eukaryota; kingdom Viridiplantae; phylum Streptophyta; class Magnoliopsida; order Fabales; family Fabaceae; genus Lathyrus; species Lathyrus oleraceus. Next base: position 114,234,913 of record NC_066580.1, read on the forward strand.
TCTCATTTAGGGGGAGTTCTTGAACTTAGGGGGAGAATCATATTAGAGAAACTTCACTCTCAAGCATCTCTCTCAAAGTTGGTTGTCATCATCAAAAAGGGGGAGATTGTAGAAGCATGCTTCAATCCAAAAGAATTTTTGATGAAGACAACATGTACCAATGCAAAAAGAGAAGAGCTTCAAGAGAATTCAAAGCATTAAATTGATCAAGCTACATATGCATAAGCAACTTTTTGATCAAGCTTCTTTTTCAAGCCAACACTTTTGCAAGTTTGTTGATTCACTTCTAAGGTATATCTAATTCACTCTTAGATTAGTATACAAGTGTTCAACAATCATGTTTTGCATTTCCATATTTAACCTAACTAATTTTTAACATGTTGAAATGAAAGTTACATTTTTCTTAAAGTATTTTTCTGCATTTCAACAGTGTTAACCGGTTAACCATATGGGTTAACCGGTTAACGGCCCTGTTTTTTGAACTTCACTAGTTAACGTTATACGCGTTAACCGGTTAACCCATTTGGTTAACCGGTTAACACTGTTCGTTTCAGTGAAAAATGTTTTTCAAAAACTTATACCTTTTCATTAAATTTTATGAAGAAAATTATACCTCTTTGAAAAGGTGTTTTGTCAATATAAATTCTGAAAATTTTAAATGAAACTTCAGCTCCAAGAACTTTCATAAAAACTCAAAATAATCACTCTTTCATATTTTCAGTATTTCATAAAAGTGTTCATAACCAAATTTTTGAGAAGAACCCTTTTGAACATCTTGGTTTCATCTCATTCCATTTTATTGTTGAACACTTATATATTATTCATTGAGTGAATTATTTATCTAAGGAGAAGATCAATCAAGAGAAGATTGATAATACTACATTTTATTCAAATCATTCAAAAAGATTTATTTCTATTTGACTTGTGATCCAGGATTGTTGGACATAAGGGTTGGTGTTGCAAGAGGATTGTTCTTGCACACTTGATTATCTATAGGTTAGATAGTAAGCATCACCATTGGTGTGAGTAAGCTGTACAATAATTCTAACTATAGTGAAATCTCTTTCGAGTCGAAAGGGGAGTGGACGTACCTTCGGAGTGTGAAGGGAACCACTATAAATTCCGGTGTCTTTTTACTTTCCGCAATTTATTTTTCCGCACTTAAACGAAAAATAACCAAGAACCGGAAACAAGATCGAAGAATTTTTTAACCACCTAATTCACCCCCCCCCCCCCCCCCCCCCCCCCCCCTCCTCTTAGGCGCATTTACAACTTACATTGACATCCAAGGGCATGAAAAACTCCATTATATTAGTTATAATTAGGATAAGAAAGTAAATTTAGTAGGTATTTATTTTCTTATTATGATAGTAGATACCTCAAACTTTTTTTTATAATAAATCTTTTAAAATTAGTTGGAACAAATTGAGTTGGACTTCTTCTTGAAAATTTTACCTTATCCCCTGCAGTTATACTCACACCCCCATACTTTATTAAAAATGCCAATTTTACCATTGCATGTTTTTAACTAATTTATTATTTCACTTTTTACTATTCATTTGAGACTTCCAAAAATTGCACCATTTTCCATCCGCTCCAGAAGACTTTGAAAATGACTTTCGGTATGTTTTTTTCCTTACTGGACAACTTTACAAAAGATATCCAGTTTATACCTAAATAAGTTCTGGAAGATTTGCTAAAGGAGTTTCGGTTTTCTCTGGAAAAATATATTGTACCGAAACACTTTCCGAATGTGTTCCGGTTTATATGCTTATGTGTACTGGAACACTTGTAGACAAGATATCCGATTTATGATTTTTGTGTACTGGAACACTTTTATCAAGATGTCCGATTTGCTTTTTTAAATTTAATTTTTTTACAATTTTTTTATGTTGCAGGTATGTAAATTCCTCCATAAATATTCGATAAAAACCAAATATGTATAGATACTTCTGATGCATTTTCAACTACTCAAAGATTTGGTATACGAGAAATGGTGATAAAGTGGATTAAAGAGGTTGGAGTCTGAAATAAAGTAACTGTTATTATCACTCGTTCAAATACCAAAACATGCAAGAGAGAGAGAAGTAGAAAAATAATATTTGGTTGTGATAAAGGTGAGAAATACAATGATTCATATAATGGAACATAAAGTGTGACTAAACAATGTGGATGTCTATTCAAAATCAGGTTGACTCCGATGAAAGATGGGTCTGGATGGAAGGTTGATGTAAAATGTGGAGTTCATCAACATCAACATATACGCTTTAGTCGCATAATTACACATAGATGCAACTCTATGATCTTTGAATAAATCGTATAACCACTCTAACTTATAGTTAGAACCCCTGCAGCTACAAACATGTCCTATTGCCTTACTCAGTGACACTCATAAGTAATCAACAACAAGTTCAACAACAACTTCTTCAGTGACATCTTGAGGGCTCCATATCACTCCCCTGATGGAAAAGTGAAGAAGACAAGATACGTTGTCCAAAATAATGACCATCTCACCAAACGACATGTGAAATGAAAATGTATCTAGATGTCATCTCTCTACAAATGTTGATACCAGATTTGTGTCTATCTTCGTCAAACTGGTTCTCTGAAGTAAAGATTAACCATACATAGAAATCCACCTTTCCATCCGTGGTGGAAGAATATGAGGAACCCTACTGTAAGCTTCAACTCATGTTCAACAACCTTAAACTCTTTGTTCAGACCTCTCACCTGAAAATAATTAAAAATATACATATTATCAAACACAACATTAGAAATTCAAATATTATTCAATGTAAAGTAAATGTCATTTACTTACCTCTCCGAACCATAAATGTCAAGCAACATGATGCCCGTACTTTACCAAAAGAGAGTATCGTATGACCCTCATGGAAATCCAACCGGCTGTGGTGCGGATGCGGAGCGCCCAGTTCTAAACCACGATCTGAAATCCTATCGTGCTTACCTCGTGTTCGCGTCAGTGTTAAAACAACAACCAAAAAACACACAAATATTATTAAAAAAATGCAATTAGGAACACATTTTAAAAGAGTTTCGGTTAAAAAAAATTCAAAAAAAATCAGAATACATTTTGAAAGACTTCCGATGAAAATTTGACCAAATCGAAAGACAATTCAAATGAGTTCCGATGTGTAGAATGAAAACCGAGTGACTTTTTCTTTGAGTTACGATGAACTTGTGAAACCGAATGACTTTTCCTTCGAATTCCGATGAACTTATGAAACCGAAAGACTAACTGAATCTGAGTCAATTTATAAATGTGAATCAGAAAACTTGAAAGAAGTGTTCGTATTTAAAAGATGATAATTTTGATTTTGGAGGAGTTAACGAGTGTGACGTAAAACCGAAAATTTATGAAATATAATTTATTTATATAGGATATTTCGGTAAAAAAGTAAAATAATATAGGGTAGGAGGATAATTGACTAAATGGTAGTATAAGATTTTCCTCCTTTCCTTCACAACCTTGTACCATTCTTCTCTCTTTCTCCTTTCTTTGAAACACATAAACTCCCCCTTCCCTCGAAAACCCTAATAGTCATCTTCGTTCGAAATTCCTTTCATGTCCTTCATTTGTTTCTCAATAAACCATCGACACGTCATGCTTTTCAATTTTCTCTGAACACGCTAGCTTTCTACTGCACTGCAATTTCTCGCCGTCGTCGTCAGTGGGCCTGCTTTCTCCAATTCCGACTCTCACTCCCCTCTTTTTTATGTAAGTTCATCTTCCTCCTCTCTCTATGGCTATTTTGATTTTTAGGGTTTTTATTTTCGTGTTGAAATTGTGCCTTTTCCAGTATTAAGGGTTGTTATTTTAATCAATTGCATTACGATAGAAAAAATTATGTCGCTTATAATTCAGGTAGAATCCCTTTTTCAACTGAATTATTTAACATTACTGTAATTTTTCGTAGCTGTTCGTAGAAATTTCATCACAGCATCTTCACCTTAATCCCTCACCAGATGTCTTCCTCCAAAGATGCCGACCCTAGCTTGGGTTATCTCACTAGAAAGGATACAGAGGTGAAACTACCTCGACCAACTAGGGTTAAGAACAAAACCCCTGCTCCGATTCAAATCACAGCCGAGCAAATTCTTCGCGAAGCTAGGGAGCGTCAAGAGGCTGAGATCCGTCCTCCCAAGCAGAAAATCACAGATCCCACAGAACTCGGCGAGTACCGTCTCCGCAAGCGAAAGGAATTCGAAGATTTAATCCGGCGAGTTCGATGGAATGTAAGTGTATGGATCAAATATGCACAGTGGGAAGAGTCGCAGAAAGACTTCAAACGTGCACGTTCTGTTTGGGAGAGAGCTTTGGAAGTTGATTACAAGAATCATACACTATGGTTGAAATACGCAGAGGTTGAAATGAAGAATAAGTTTATTAATCATGCTAGGAATGTTTGGGATCGCGCTGTTACTCTTTTGCCTCGAGTGGATCAGTTGTGGTATAAGTATATTCACATGGAGGAGGTGCTTGGGAATGTTGCTGGTGCAAGGCAGGTTTTTGAGAGGTGGATGAAATGGATGCCGGATCAGCAAGGATGGTTATCTTATATCAAATTTGAGCTGAGATATAATGAAATTGAACGGGCCAGAGGAATTTTCGAGCGATTTGTTCTGTGTCACCCTAGGGTCGGTGCTTGGATACGCTATGCCAAGTTTGAGATGAAGAATGGTGAGGTTCCTAGGTCGAGGAATGTTTATGAAAGAGCGGTGGAGAAGCTTGCTGATGATGAGGAAGCTGAACAGCTTTTTGTGGCGTTTGCTGAGTTTGAGGAAAGGTGCAAGGAGGCAGAGAGGGCAAGGTGTATTTATAAGTTTGCACTTGATCATATTCCGAAGGCGAGGGCTGAGGATTTGTATCGTAAGTTTGTGGCATTTGAAAAGCAGTATGGTGATAGGGAAGGGATTGAGGATGCTATTGTTGGGAAGAGGAGGTTTCAGTATGAAGATGAAGTGAGGAAAAATCCTTTGAATTATGATTCTTGGTTTGACTACATAAGATTGGAAGAGAGTGTGGGGAATAAGGGAAGAACTAGGGAGGTTTATGAGAGAGCTATAGCTAATGTTCCACCAGCCGAGGAGAAGCGATACTGGCAACGCTATATTTATTTGTGGTATGTTTGATTTGAATCCTGTTTTCCCATCTAGTTGTTTATTTATTTAGTGATTTTGCATTTTCCCGGTGCTTATTATTGGTGTGTGCAACTTAGGATTAATTATGCACTCTATGAAGAGCTCGATGCCGGAGATATGGAGCGAACAAGAGATGTGTACAGGTAAGCAGCCTTTTATGACCTCCCAAATGTCGTGTTTACATTGTGATACTTAAATGATGATATGTGATGCTTTCTGTGCATGTTTTCCTGGATTTATCATTTATTTGTAGATTTGCTGTGTCAATCTTTGCTGGGAATCTCATTGGTATGATAATCATATTTCATATTTTACTTGAAAGTCACTGCAAGCTTCTTATATCAATGTTAAGAATTATAATATTTTCCTAAATTTATGCCATATTGATTCTCTAAGGCTTCCACGCCCCGAACTCCTTTTGTCTACTAGTTTTTGTTTGTAGAAAGTTAGGGTCTGTTAAGTAACAATGGCTACTAGTTTTCCATGCACTGCGACTCCTGTTGTCTCCTAGTTTTTGTTCTGAACACTGAATATGTAATTTGATATAGTCTTGTGTAGAATGTCTAGCTCAAAGCAAATGATCTGTTAGAAAAACCACATGTTTCCTTTCGTTGGGTAGAAAAAAATATATGAAAGGATGTGCTATAAGAATCAATGAATGTACAAAAAAGAAAATAAATACCAGCACATGATCAAAGAGGAGGTTAGGGGTAAGGGTTCTAGATTTATTCAAATGAAAGTATGTATCGCGAGGTATATTGGAGAAACCTAGGTCACAACCTTTGTTTTTACTTTGTTTCTTTAATACCTCTTTTAGTTAAAATTTGATGGTGTAAGTGAAGGATGGCTCGTGTTTGTTTGGCACTTGTAAAATGTTGCTTTTTGTTTGAGCTTTTGGTGTATATTATAGAGATAGAGATATATTTTGACTTTTCGTACTACTCTTTTCCTCTTGGTTCTTCAGTCACATACTCACATTTGATTCAAATTATTTATTTTTGACTTGCTGATGTTTTACCTTTTCTGGTTCAGTTATATCACCATCTTGGGCATGTAAGATATATATTTTTGTGCCACTTCTTTCCCCTAGATTCTTCAAGCACCCATTTGATTCTGCTCCGTTATATCTGTCCTTTGACTTACTTTTTTTTTTACCTTTTCTGGTCCAGTTCTAACACCATCCTTTACTAAATTACCTAAAAAAACTAATAAATTTATCATTGCAGTATTATCCTCTTGAGTATTGACACTGATTTCATTCTCTCTGACTTTCATTTCTTTAGGGAGTGTCTCAACCAAATACCTCACCAGAAGTTCTCATTTGCTAAGGTATGGCTTCTAGCAGCCCAGTTTGAAATACGTCAGCTGAATCTCAAGGGGGCTCGTCAAATATTAGGGAATGCTATTGGAAAGGCGCCTAAAGATAAGGTAATGTACTAATTTCCATCTAGATGAAAGTATTATATAGCCTATATTCATTGCTGCATGGTTAACTTCACGTGCCCTTTTTTCTTTGACAACAGATATTTAAGAAATACATAGAGATAGAACTGCAGCTTGGTAATATAGATCGATGCAGAAAACTGTATGAAAAGTATCTAGAGTGGTCACCTGAAAATTGCTATGCATGGAGCAAGTATGCAGAATTGGAGAGATCTTTAGCTGAGACTGAGCGAGCTAGAGCAATTTTTGAGCTTGCAATTGCTCAACCAGCATTGGATATGCCTGAGTTGTTGTGGAAGGTACACATAAAATTTATTTGTTATTGTACAAGAGCTAAATCTCATATGTATCACCAAAATAGATGTCAATAACTATACACTTTCCTCTAAATTTCCTATTCTTCACCCCTCCCCACTAATGCTGCATGGCTTAACTAACTTGCCAACTTAGCACTTTTTACCAAATCCACTCCCACCCCCTCCCAAAGCATCTCTCTGTCTTGCGAAAGCATCAAAATAGTTATGCCCAAGTTTGATGACCTCTGTATTTTGTTGCCATGTTGTCCTTTTTCTTTCTCTTTGATTGCCATTTTCGGGTGCATACCATGTCTAAGAAACCTATTTATATGCTGTTCATAACCTAACTATAAAATTGTCAATATGACAGGCATACATTGACTTTGAAACTGCTGAGTGTGAATTCGAGAAAGCTAGAGTGCTTTATGAAAGGCTTCTTGATCGAACAAAGCACTTGAAGGTATGGATAAGTTATGCAGAGTTTGAAGCAACAGCTATTGATGAGAGTTTAGAGTTATCAGAACAAGAACAAAAGGAGCAGTGCATTAAGCGCGCCAGAAGTATGTCATCCCAGCATTATGTTCATATGCTATAAATCATAATTGTAAGTTTGAACTGCAGCATAATAATTTTCTAATTCTCTCTATTTTGTTTTGTGCCTGTATTAGGGGTGTTCGAGGAAGCTCTAAACTACTTCAGATCATCAGCTCCCGATTTAAAAGAAGAAAGGGCAATGCTATTGGAGAAATGGCTCAACTTGGAGGCTTCATCTGGGGAGCTAGGTGATGTTAGCTTAGTCCAGTCTAAGCTACCCAAGAAGCTTAAGAAGAGAAGGCAAATTTCTACTGAAGATGGCTCTTCTAGGTATGGAACTAATTCATTGTTTGTCTTTGAATGGTTTACAAGGGTTAGTTTATATGGCATCATTTGCAATGTAGTCACTGCCATTCTCTGGCATTGTTCACATTAGGCTTGTTGACTATATGATGGTCTTGCTGTTAAATATGTAAACAAACAAATTTTTGTGATGTCTTTTTTCCCACTTCATTCTTCTCAATTTGATTTGCAGAATTGAAGAATTTATCGACTATCTGTTCCCTGAGGAAACTCAGACAACCAATCTCAAGATCTTGGAAGCTGCTTACAAATGGAAGAAGCAAAAGTTGTCTTCAGCTGATGATTGAGAGTATGTTGTAGGGTGATATGATTCCCTTATTGTAAAACGGGCATATACATTAGCTTTAGCAGCTAAGGGTATGTTTGGTTTGGTGATATGTGATGGAATGAAATGGAGTGGAGCGGTAAGTAATCGGATACCATTGTTTGGATTTGCAAGTAATGGATGGAGCAGAATTAGGGTGTGTATGCAACTGAATGAAGTAATTAGTTATGTTCCATTAAGCCAAATTAACAAAAATACACAATGGAATGGAATATCTGAACCATTCCTTACTGTTTCACTCCATTCCATTAGGGTCTATGTTCTAGTCTATCCATTCAAACATCGCCCAAGTCAATTTTGGGCTATTAAAGTTTGTAAGTTGTAACAGATAGTTTCCTATTTTGAAAAAAGTTTGCAACAGAGAACTGCATTTAAGGAACATCTGCTTTCCTAAAATCGTGAATTGAAAGTCATGCAATGTGTAAGGTCAGTAGTAGTACCAAAGTCAATTGTTGAATGCACATATAATTACAACTTTACTGTGTTACATTCTTAGATGCGACATATGTAAAAAAAAATTTATTGATCGATTTCACTGGAGGCTAAACACTACTTTGTATGCTTTTACACATTTTCAAGGGTTGTGGTATGCGTTATTATACTAAAAAAATGAGCGACTAAGCTCAGGGCAAAAACCTTTGAACGCACCAGAATAGGTTCATGTTACTCTCTAGGTTTGTGAGCTACCCTATTTATACATCCTCAAATCAACTAGTTCTCCAATATTTTTCACAAACTCTATAGGTACTTTTCCAAATCAGTCTTTTCATCAATTCAATATTACTATGTTACACGTCTTACTAGTAAGTAGTAGGTTGTATAAGTAGATTGTCGCAATGGTCGACCTTTTCAGCATAAAACTAAATTAATGATTGATAATTTGAAATACTCGTTCACTTATATTTTTCACAATTTTATGATATGATTCATATTTTTATAAATTGCGTAATGTTTATATTTCTTTTGTACTTATGAATAAAAAATAAAGTGATTATTCTCTACTTGAATGATATTTTTTTATCTCATAATATTGTTAGAAAGTTTTATGGGTCACTAAATTTCCATTTCATAATAGTAAGTTTCTTTAAATTTTTAACCTTAAAAACATAACAAATCTTAATAAATTTAAATACATTGTCTTTATTCTAAAACTATTTCTACATAAGTTATTTAATAAACGATAATTTAATTAAAGATATATCTTTTAATGAGTATGCAAGTTGTCTTTTTTACTTATAATTTAGTTCGGAGTAGGATGTTATTTTACCTAATTATCTTGCTACTATTCATAAATGCTTATATTAACGTGTTTTTAAATTCAATGTATAATTAGTCTCTCCTCTCTTATATCTAGTAAATTAGGATTCGGTAAAATTTTATATCTTTCATTATGTAAGAACTTGAAATAGTTATTTCATATTCCTTTATATTCCTTTCTTTAATCAAATATTTACATTAGGCATTTCTTATACACTCCACTTAGTTCAAGTCTCTCTCTTTCTTCCCCCCCCCCCCCCCCCCCCCCCCCCTTCCCTTTTTTTTTCATAAATTGGTGTGTAGGGATGGATATAGTATGACAAAATTTTCAGTTCTTGCTTTGTCCACTGCTTTCTTGTTCTCTTCCTTATATTCCATAAATTTTTCCTAACTTTCACAAGTTCAACTCTTAAACCAAGCCTTGTTACAATTTTATTCGACGCACTTTTGCTCCACCACTAGGTATAACAACACAACCGGGCGGATCGAAGACGAGTTTTTACATTCCTCATATTCAAATTCAAATTCTCGAATACGATCCCCAACAAGAGTGAAGAATTAAAATTCAAATCCGTTTCAACGAGTTTGCATTGAGTTCGGGTATTCCGATTCCGCCATCATACATGTAGTGAAATCAATTTCGTTAATAGAAATATTACTTGAAGATGTTTGAGTGTGTAACATTCGTTTATGTGTCTGATAACTTGAGAAGAACACTTGATTACAATTCGTATGTTCCAATCAAGCAGAAGATATTTATAAGCATAGATGTGTTGTTTGACATCGTTTAAGACAATGATACATGTGAACACACGACCCTCCATACCCATGAGAGCTAAGAAGATAGACATGAAGTGGATATACAAGACTAAATAAAACAAAAGTGAGAAAGTTGAAAAATACAAAGCAATATTAGTGTCCAATGAATTCTCTCAACAATATGTAGTGTACTATAATTAAGTATTTGCATCATTGGCAAGATGAGACACAATAATAAGCATTCTAGCCTTAGCTGTTTAGAAGGATTGTAACTTGTTTCAGATGGATGGCCATAGTGTTTTTCTCCATGGTGAATTAGATGAATAGGTTTATGTTGAGAAGTCATTAGGATATCAAAAGTGTAACATGGATATAATGTGCAAACTGAAGAATCAGACAACCACTGAGGGTTTGCTATAGTAACATAATTTCTGTCAAGAAGGATTTGTGAAATACTCTCATGAACACACTCTATTTGTCAAGCACAAAAGTAAAGATAGGATCATAATTGCAAGCCTATATGCGAATGCCTTGAGTTTTGCAAAAAATGATTAAATCATGTTTGATGAATTCAAGTAATTAGGAGTTGAAGTCAAGTAAGACATAACTGAAATCTTCATCGTTCAACATAAGTATGATAATTTTTTTTCTTTCAAATGGTGTACAATCCAATGGTGCCAAGATGCCTTGCCAAAGATGAAAATTATAGAAGAGTGTTGAGGCCAATGTTTACAGGAAAATGGTAATATATGTCATGTATCTCTTGGCAACTAGACTTGACCTTGCCTACTTATTTTTTGATTGTAAGACACACGGAAAGACCAACAAAATTCACATGACATTTTAAAAAGGATTCTCAAGTATTTAAATTGAACATCTACTTTTGGCTTCATGTAAGGAAGGGAAGCTTGTTGGATGACCATATTCAAATCATGTAGGATACTTAGATGATAGAAGAAGCACTTCATGACATGTTTTTTTTATAATGTTATCAATGGTGATTTCGGATCCAAAACAGTCGGGGAACGACATAAATGTTTATTTAACACCGTTGATTGAAGATTTAAGAATTTTGTGGAAGGAAGGATTTGATGTTGATGATGCGTATACACATGATAACTTTAAGCTGCGTGCCATGTTGTTTTGCACAATAAACTAATTTCCTGCATATGATAATTTGTCTAGATACAACGTCAAGGGACATAAAGTGTGTCATATATGTGAAGATAATACATGCTTCCACCAATTATAAAATGGAAAAAAGATTGTTTATCTTGGGCATAAAAAATTTCTAAGACCTAACCATCCATACCATAGATTGCGGAAGACTTTTAATGGAAATTAGGAGTTTGATATCGCTCCAAAGCCATTAATTGGAAAGAAAGTTTATAAAAGACAACAACACATTAATGTTGTCTTTGGAAAGAAACGAAAATGATCGGTGGAGAAAAATATTTGGAAAAAGAGGTCGGTGTTCTTTGATCTTCCATATTGGCCTAACTTCGATGTCAGTCATTGTCTTGATGTGATGCACGAGGAGAAAAATGTATGTGATAGTTTGACTGAAACACTTCTAAACATTAAAGGCAAGACAAAAGATACTAATAAATTCCATTAAGATATGATGGTGATGGGTATACGACAAGAGTTAACCCTAAAAGATATAGGACATAAAACATATTTGTCCGCAACATGTCACACTCTGTCTAAAAAAGAACAATTTTTTTTTTGTAATTGTTTGCAAGTTATCAAAGTTTTCAAGGATACTCATAAAATGTGAAGAAACTTCTGTCAATGAATAATCTCAAATTAGTTTGCTTAAAATCTCATGATTGTCATGTCTTGATGCAACAACTTCTACCAGTGGCTATTTGTGACATTCTACCAAAAAATATAAGGGTAACTATAACTAGATTGTGCTTATTCTTTATTGCTATATGTAGTAAAGTTATTGAACCTGGAAATTTAGATGAGTTGGAACATGATGTTGCAATTATCTTGTGTCAATTAGAGATGTTTTTTCCTCCATTTTTTGACGTTATGGTTCACTTGGTGATTCATCTAGTAAGAGAGATTAGAATTTGTGGTCTAGTTTATTTATGATGGATGTATCCGGTAGAACGATACATGAAGATATTTAAAGGCTATACAAAGAATCATCACCGTCCAAAAGTTTCGACTGTTGAACAGTACATCACATAAGAAGCTATTGAATTTTGTACAAACTATTTGTCAGAAGCGAACTCTATAGGAATTCTCGAGTTTCGTCATAATGGAAGATATGATGAGAGGTATTCAAGGTTTAAATGTTAAGACATTTGACAAAAATATAGTTATTTAAGCACATTTGTAGATATTGAATAATGTTAGTGAAGTTCAACCTTACTTGACCATTCACAAAAGTCTTATCAAGGAAGAATTCCACCAGATGAGTGAAAAATATTGTTGACAGAGCTTAACAAAACTTTCATAACTTAGTTTAATGAAAGGGTTTTTAAAGAGAGTAGTGAATCAGAGACAATTAAATGGTTGACACTTATACTTAAGTTTAAAGTAATAACTTGGAGTGCATACAACATTACTAAGTATTCATTCTATAAAAAATCAAAGCATGATCATACTACCGTACAAAATAGTGGGGTTATGGTTAAAGTTGAATCCACGTACTTCTATAGTTCGAAAGATAAGAATCTTGTACTAGCATTTAGAGCATACTTTGGGGTCATTGAGGAGACTTTAGAGATTGATTATGTTACTTTTAAAGTGCCTTTGTTTAAGGCGACTTATATGAACGAACCGTTTGTCATGACATCCCAAGTAAAACAAGTTTTTCATGCCAATGATCCTTCTAACACAAGATGGTCAATTGGTCTACAAGGAAAATATATACTTGATAGTGATTAAAATCAATATTTGAATTTTGATACCTCTTCTTTCGTAACACATGTACGTCTCTCATCTGAAGAAAATGATTTTGAGGATGATGTGCATGCTATTCGTCATGATCATCAAGAGGGATATGAGAAAATTAGTAAGTAAATGTTTTATATCATTTAGTAATATATATTTATTCATTTATCTTTTTATATTCTTTTTACTAAATATTTAATGTTGTTGTTGTTGATGATCTTAATTGATTTCAAATGTGGTTCAAATTATATGTGCTTAACGACCGATGACAAATCACAAAAGAGAACTTTTGGATGACCTACAAGACTTTGAATTTTGGTTATTACTTCTGTGAGTTAATAATTTGTTTTAGTTTTAATTTTTTGTAAAATTTTAAGGTGTACATGCGCCATTTTGACGTTGAAAATAATGTAAACAATGAATATTTTTGGTACAATGTTTCTGTTTGAAAAAATGGTAAAAAGTGTGATGTTTCTGTTTCAGACATGACTAAAATATGATTCTGTAATACAGGTTCAAACTAAAATATAGAAAGAAAAAAAAATAACAATATTTTTCCCTTGGTTAATGTTATAAACCAGGGTAATAATTGTTCTCTATTACCTCAGTTTCTCAAATAACCAAGAGGAAATATATGGCGCGTCATCCAGTTCTGAAAATAATAAAAATGAAGAAGATGAGGATCAAACCCATGTGAAGACCATTTTATCCCTTGGTTATTCCAAAACCGAGGGGTAATATGACAAGTTTTTATGAAGTTCTTCGTTACATCGCATTTGTAACCAGAGTTAAATCCTCTTCGAGACCGAGGTTAAATGTATTTTTTTTAGTAATGAATACCATTCATTTTATTCCTTTTTCTATAAATGATAGATTAAGCATGAAAGAAGAATGTGTTTCAACTTAGTAAGAGAACTCATCGTTCTATAGAATATGTTGAAAAAGAATATGTTCATATTCTTTAAGAAGTTGATGTTGAAGACAAATCTAAGAATATGTTGAATTAATTTTGAATGCCTTGCAACCTAGCCTCATACTTCCTTTTTTTTTTTGCTTCAAAATATAATTTCAAAGGTCTCATTATTAAGCACCAATGAATCTTCTCCATATTGTTAAGTGAAAGTTCAAGGTCGCTCGAGTGTTTTCTCTAAGTATATCTGTTCGCTGTGAATTTTGGCGAACAACCTCTGGTTTACCAAAACTTGTAGAATTGGGTTACTTGCAGGATCAACCACACAAATCCTAGGACATGTGCAAAATCTAAATAACTTCGAAGATATCTAGAACAATTTTCATATTTTTCATTTTTTGGTTCTCTGAATACTTTATGTCGAAAGATGTTGATTAAAACGTTTAAACAGATGTAAATTTAACAAGATAAGGTAAGCGGCTGAAAATAACTGACGAAACGTAAAGTGTCGAAAAGAAAGTGCAGAAAGATAATTGACTGGAAAACGTAAAGGGAATTTGCAAAGAACTTTAAACTTTATGAAATAAACTTTGAAGGAATTGGTGTTTGCTTACACATACATGTTCCAAATATGACTCTTTTCTCTCACACGGGTACTTTGAGTGTTTTCAGGAATTCTGTACAAGTAAAATTTCCACCCCTTTTTCGATAACAACTACCCTATTTATATACAAATAACATAACTGTTACTAACGACTAAATCCTAAAACTGTGACAAATGACTTTCTTCCTTTCGCCAGATGCTTCCACGCGTCTTCTGCCAAACGTCACAACTCTTTCGAATTCGAATTCGTACTTTACGTCGGAATGATGTCTTCCTTCAGGCTTTGTCGAATTGTCGAAATATTATAACATCCTCCGTGTCTTGTCAAATGTCCCTTTCCACCTGCAGGTATCTTGTCGAGATGTCGAAGCTTTAATTTTGTCGAAGTGTCGAACAACACTTATCAACCAAACCGTTTATCCTATGTCGTCATTTGTCGAAAGAACCATTCTGCATACCAAATCTCATGGTGTCGAAAACGCATGTATACAAATTGCCCCCCAGCAAAGACGTTTCGACTGTTTTTTTTCTTCTGGAGAAACAGTCATTTGTTGTCAACCAGTGTTTTGATGCCATGTCATTTAATCTTTTATCAAATCCAAGTCTGATAATCTCAATTTCCAACACAAATTCATCATTACTCTTTCTCCAAATTGTCACGTCTAGCCCACGTTCAGAGTTCACTTCCATCATTTCCTCACATCATGGTTTCTTTTCAAGTTCCACCTCTCCAATACTCCCATCAGAATCGGCCACGTGTCCCACTATCATCATTACCATTCTAAAGCGCTTCATCATCATCTTCCTATAAATACCCATAAACCTTTTCTTTAAACCCTTTTTTACTTCAGATTACTTTTCTTCATACCCATTTCTTAAGCTTTCACACTCTCCTGAGAAAAATTCTTAAGTTCTTCCTAACAATGGCGCCTCAAAAACCTTCAAGCAGCAAACACTCCAAGAAGAAACAAGACTCAGCTTTCTCTCCTGTGCATGATTTAAAAGGACCAATGATCATTGGAAATCAACAGTATGTTCCGGAACCTCCAAATGAGAAAGAGAAAGAATGCATCTATAAATCCCAGGTATTAATCCCTATTCTTATTTCTGGAAACTGCCATGCTATGTTAGGTCCCCTTCCAAATCTAGAGCTTAAACCATATCGCTTAAAAGAATTTTTCCCATCTTACTTCCACACAAAACCCATAGGCGCTGGAAGAAAACCTCAGCCTAAAGAGAAAGTTGTAGAACAAAATGACCCATCGAGTTCGACGGATGCTGGAGAATTGAACTTAGCTTATCTAAATTACAATAGGATATTTAGAACCTGTCCGTGGTCGAAAGACCCTTCTGACTACGTATCTTGGTTAGATAAAATTGAAAGGGTTAAAGGGGCTTTTTGGAAAGAAGTAGGCATTTTTGACCTTATTCAGTTGTCAAGAGTAGGACCTAATATCTGCCCAAATATGCTTTTGGCCTCTTTCTACTTTTGGGATAGTACTTACAACACCTTTCACCTCCCTTGTGGGATGGTTACGCCTACCCTTTTCGATGCAGCAACCATTGTTGGTCTTCATCCCAATGGTATAGATTTCGACCCTACTGTCTTAAATGAATATACCATTGCTTTCGAGACTAGCCTTGCCCCCTACTCCTTATTCATGTCCTATTATCACGACAAGAGCACCACTGAGGTTTTAGATGTCGAACACATAGCTTTTTTGACTTTGTGGCTATCCAAATACGTGTTCTGCTCTCGCTCTCTTCAAGTTGCCAAGAGATTCATCACCATAGCCAATCAACTTCATGCAGGCACAAAGCTATGTCTGAGCGAAATGATTCTGGCGAACCTTTACGAATCTCTGAGTGAGAGTGTATATTTTTTTGAAAAACGCCAAAACCCAAGGTAAAGTCAACTTATCAGGACCTTTCTGGCTCTTGCAATTATGGCTTAATGCCATCTTTGAGACTTTTCTTCCTGTAGAGCCGGAGGTAGATGAAGAAGAAGTGAAAAATAGGATTGTCGAATGGCCAAGGTTAGTGCAAATAACACCAACTGATGAAGGGATTAGCCTTCGACAAGCTTTCAAAAGCTATGTCATGATGTTCGCCAAGAGGTATCAATTTACTTCGACCATGGCACCTTTTGCTGATAGAAAAATTGGACCTAAGTGGTTTACCCAACAACTGCCTTTGGAAATGCAGAAAGATGAAAATATATTTCTGAATGTTTGGGAATCATTCTTAACCCCCAGGCTCCTTTTTTCTTATCGTAACACTACTAAAAACCAAATTGCTTTGATAGTTTATCAACCCAACCTTGTTTCTAGACAGTTTGGCCTAATCCAGATAAAACCTCGACCTATATTCCCCAAGAAAGGATCCATCATCTTTTATAACTCCCTTCACACTGAAGACGAAGGCAGAGAACTGTCGAAGAAATTGACTGATGACTCTCTCGACATTCGACCCGTTATATTTCGACCATCATTCCTATGTACTCCTGAGTTTGATGAATGGTGGAAAGATTATTATTCCAACAGATTTTTCGACGTAGCTGCCTTTGCTACACAATTGACAAATGCTTTCGCTTCTGTGCAGGATCAGACCAAAAAAGGTATTCAAAGACACATTAGGGAGATACAGAAATTTCAAAAATATTTTGAAACTGTGTATAGACCTGATGATCTTAGTCGAACCATACACGAAGCAGCAGCAGAATTAAAACGTAAATTTACGGAGAAGTTTGAAAAACTGTCATTGCCTTCAAATCTTCGACCAGAGGCGCGTTATGACCTGGCTTTCAGTTGTCATCCACCAAAGTTTCCTCCTTTGCCAACTACTGAATTTGGGGTGGCATTCAGCCCTCCATTTCCAGATTGGTTTGTTTGTGGGGATTTTATGAAAATTCTCCGTCAACAGTACAAAAGGCCTGCTGAGCGTGTGGTTCCGACTAAGTATCATCTAGGAGAATACCCAGGACACCTTCATATTGGAATAGAACACGTTCGCGTGGAAGATCCCATTCTTGAAGGTGTTCACAGAAAACATGATTTCTCTTTTTGTTATTCTAACTGTATTATCATGTATTTCTTATATTTGTTTCTGAATCTTCTTTCTTTCCCTAGCCGTGAGGATTCCTGCCAAGAAAACTTCTGTCGAAGCATCACCCAGTGCTGCTAAGAAACATCCGACAAAGGTACCACCTTTTATTCTTCTTATTTATTTTTTCACTTTAAGACTAACTGGCTTTGGTCTGCATGACTAGGTAAGTCGAAAACCCGCAACAATCCAGAAGAGAAAGAGTGAAGAGGAGAAAAAAGAGGGTAAAGTTTCTAATGAAGAATCTGGTGACGAATCTCTGGAGCTAATCCCCCCTCCCCAGAAGAAAAAGAAACTTACAAAAGTCTCTTCCCAAAGATCCATAGCTAAATCAACCAGGAAGGATTCTGCAGGTACCCCCCCTGCTAAGCCTCAGTCGAAGGATACGGAGAGTGGGAAATCCAGCTTTAACACTGAGATTCCTGAGGTAAGTTTTTTTTTTATTTCGACAGTATATATATTCACCTTTCCTGCATCTTTTTTTCTTCTAAACCTTATAATTATTTTCAGGAACAAGTGGCTGTCGAAAGGACAACTGAGACAATTCTGGAGGAAACAGTCCTAGAAGAAGATATCCCTACAAGTGATCTTGTCAGGCAAACTGTAGTAGAATTCGATGCTACAGTGGGTGAAACTTCTGAAGATGAATCTCCTCCTCATCCAGGATTAAATGCTGCACCTCAGGGTGGTGACATTGACATGGAGGCTGGGGTCGAAGATGATCCTGAAGACGAAGCTGCCAAAGATGGGGGCAATCAGTCGAAACATACAGAGGCTGAGCGTACTTCAGAGCGAAACACTCCACCTGCTCCTGACCAGACCCAAGGGAGTGGCAAATCGACTGGTTCGACTAGTTTTTCTCTCGAGGAGCTTGAAAATCTCAAAGTGCAGAGACCCTTGGAGTATCTGAAGGCCATGCTTAGCGTCCGTTTTAATTTTCAAGATTCTTCACAGAGCAGTTTGACTACTTCTGGGGCCACTTCTGAAGCACCATCACTTGGCAGTATCTTGACCAAAATTAAAACGAAAATCCTTGATGTTGATTTGTTCAAAATTTTGGAAGAGAACTCCCTTGCTCACCTTGAACTTAAGAAAATTTTGAAGCAAGTGAATGTCTTGGAAGCTTCTGTTGAGGTTGGGAGCTTTGTGATGGAGCTGATGACCCTTATTGACTTGGCCACTGCAGATCTTCTTCGTCAAAGAGATCTTACCACTAAAATCTCCTCAAAGTCTGAAACTCAAACTGCTGAATGGGATGCTGTTTCGACTTCGACTGACAAAGTTTCAAAGTTGCAAAAGCTTTCTGAAACTTATGTCAAAGAAGTTGCTGCTTGTGATGACAATATCCAAAAATGGGAGAAACAGATAGCAGCACTTCAAGAAAAGATCTCTTAAGAGAAGAAACGTAAGGCATCCATACAACAACCCAAGCAGAGCGAGATTGACGAAGAGTTAAGGGTGGGTATTCGACATGCTGAGAAGGCCCAGCAACTTAGTCAAGAGATTGAGACTCTTTCTACTCACAAAAGTCTTTGTGATCATCGACTCCAGTTTCAGAGGCATAAATTCGCCACTTTGAAGGAAACTTTTGCCAGTATTAATTTGTAGTCGAATTGATTTAACAATTCTCAGCCCTTTGAGGCTTTCTTTGTAATGACTCTAATGCCATTTTTATTTGGCAAATCTTATCACAATTATGTTTGCAATTATTCTATCATTATTTTTATTTCCTGCAATATTGGCTTATATTTTTTCAAATACTTGCCATTTATCCTTAGGATTCTCTCATCCTTTCCTATTTCTTCTATCTCATACGCGCCATTTGAAAATATTTTCAAAATCTGGAAAGGTCCTTCCCACTTAGGAGACCACTTTCCCATTAACTTATCCTTTCGATCCATAGGAAGGATTACTTTCCACACAAGGTCACCAATTAAGAAGGTCTTGAATTTTACTTTTTTATTGTAAAACCTTTCGACTCTCTCCTTTTGTCTTCTTATTTGATCTAGCGCACGTAGTCTTTCTTCGTCCAAATCAACCAATTCATCCATCATCATATTCCAATATATATCTGATGGGATTTCATGATGCCTTTGCACTCTAACTGATTGCAAATATATTTCGACTGGTAAAACTGCATCATGTCCGTAAGTCAACTTAAATGGAGTCGAATTCGTTGCTTCTCTAGGAGACGTTCGACAAGCCCACAAGGCTTGATCTAAAGTCTTATGCCAATTTCTAGGTTTTTTCCCTACATGCTTCTTAATCAAATTTATCACTACCTTGTTGGCTGCTTCAACCTGCCCATTGGCTTGAGCATAGTAAGTTGTCGAAGTAAGGAGTTTAAAACCTGTTTCTTGTGCAAATTTCTGCATGTTTTTACCAGTGAACACAAATCCTTGATCTGTTGTTATTGTTTCAGGTATCCCAAATCTGTAAATTATGTATTTTTGGATAAAGTCTATGACTGCTTCTTGATCCACATTTACCAATGGTATAACTTCAATCCATTTAGTGAAATAGTCTATCCCAACCAAAATGTACCTTTGTCCTTTTGAAGAGGCTGGTCGAATTTCCCCAATCAAGTCTAAAGCCCATCCTCTAAATGGCCAAGGCTTTATAATTGAATGCAACTCACTTGCAGGAACATGAGGTATGCCTGCATGTACTTGACACTCCTGACATCCTTTTGCAAATTCGACACAGTCCTTCAGCATTGTTGGCCAATACATTCCTTGTCGAAATAATAACCACTTCATTTTGTGACCTGCTTGGTGTGCGCCACACGCTCCACTGTGTACATTCGACAAGGCTATGTAGGCTTCGTCTTCACCTAAGCATTTCAACAAGACTCCTTCTGCTGTCTTTTTGAACAATTCATTTCCCAAAAGTACATAACTCAAAGCTCTGTATTTTATCTTTCTTTCTGCTTTCTGATTTGGGTCTTGTAGATAATCTTGATAGGCTTTCTCCAGTCTGTAATTCCTGAATCATCTATGTTGAATATCTCAAAGTTTTCTTCGTCACCGTATCCTAATCTTATTGACTCCAGATCTGATGGGGACAACTTGGTGGACACGACTCTTCCTCTGACTTCAATGGCCTCTTCTAACTTTTCCTTCGACACTTTATATCCAGATGCTAGTTGAGCAAGATCGTTTGCTTCTTGATTCTCCAACCTGGGAATATGCTTGAAGACCACATTGTCGAATTCCTTGAGAAGTCTATTGGCTATTACAAAGTACATGATTAAATTTTCTTTTACGCACTTATATTCTTTTGTCAACTGCTTTATCACCAGTTCGGAATCGCCCATTATTTCGACTCTCGTTGCCCCCAATTTCAATAAGATTTCAAGTCCAGTGATCAAAGCTTCATATTCTGCTTCATTATTTGAACACAGACTTTCAACTTTGTACTTGAATTTTGTTGGAATTCTGTCAGGAGAAATAATTAACATCCCCACGCCCGTTCCATTTTTATGACTGGAACCGTCGAAATACAGTTTCCAAGGTTCTAATTCGACATATTCCACATTGTAGCACCTCAAATTTGCACCTACCCTTTGTACATACATTCTCATATTAGGTCATAACATTAACATAGTCCACTGCATAACATTGCATTGTCCCTTTTGCCCAAGTGCAAGCCATTCAGAAGAATTAGGTCAAACTGGTCAGGAGATCAGTCAATCAAGCAAGTCAGTGCATTTTCCTTTGAGGCAAGGCCCTAGGGTTGGTCCAACATGTTCACAGGACCTAGGGGTCCTTTTGAAGTGTTTTGGTCAAAGATTGGGTGCCCAGAAGTCATCAGTCATGGCTCAGTTCACCAGAAACCCTAAAAAGTCAACCATGGTCAACTGTGGTCAACTGTGCCTGATTTTATGGATTTCAAGGTGGGAAATGGTTTGAAGGGGTTCATTCATGTCCATATAGGCCTCATATAACATGTCAAACATCATCATGGAAGAATTTGAAGTCAAACAAGAAATTTCCAAAAATAGAAAGTTGACCTGTAATTGGAATTTGCCAAAAATGGAAAGTCTTGATCCTCAAAATTACATCATGATACAAGCTTCAAATGAATTTTTTCCCAACATGAAAGTTGAAGATTTTGTTCTCCCATTTTCAAAAAGTCCAAGAACACTCAATTCCCATGAATGGTTGGCAAGTTATGATCAAATCATTCTCAAAAAATTTTGAACTTCAAAGTGGCATATCTTCCAAACCATTTGGCCAAATTGGGTGGGGTTTTTTGCTACAAGTCACATTTGATGCCCTCTTTCCAAATATGTCATCACAATTTACCAAAAACTCACCAATCAAAATGACACTTTTTGAAGTGACTTGAATTATTTCAAGTGAGGTGAAAAAGTGATTTTGCAATTTAAGCCTTTCCAATATATTTTGCCAATTGAAATTGCTAAGAAATCATATTTGGAGTGTGTACAAGGCCCACTTTCGCAACTGTAACCACAGACCTTGCCATTTGAGTGAAAATTGACAAATTAACCAAAACACCTCCAATTACAAAAATCCAATTACCACATAACTAACCAAGCTTAAGGACACTAAAACACAGTATATATTCTTCATTTTCTGCAGAAGAAACCCTAGCAGCCACAACATCAAAAACAGAAAAGTCACATATTCTCTCAAACCCTCATTTTGCATTTTTGAACCTTTCTTAAAAAAAACTCTAAAGAACACGAGCTGGTCTTGTTTGCTTCATCACTCACCACCATCTTTGAGCTCATTGCAAGTGGTATATCTCAGCTGTAAAGCCTTGTTCATGGACTGTTTTGGAAGAGCTTCATCCATGGCAGATTTCAAGTGAAGCACAATCAAGCATTGCTGAGCCAAATTTCCTCCTCCATTCATCATTTGGGAGCTTGAAGAACAACTGTTTTGAGCTTACACGACCAAACAACAACTGAATCATAACTGCATTTCAACTTTGGTACCTTTAGCTGCTTATAGTTCTTTAAGAACTTTGCTTTGCTTTGCTTAATAGCAATTTGCATTGAGGTATATTTTCTTATCTTCATGTAGTCTGGAAGACCTAGCCTGTTACTTGGCCAGGCAACTGTCTGAAGTCCTCCTTAAGAGGCAATGTTTGTGACTGTTTACATTTATCCTTGTATAGAGTCAAAGACCTCCTAAGTGAAGAGGCAATTGGCAGAACCCAAGGGATATGCAATCTATCCCCTGCTATTCTGTGTGTCATCTGCTTTGCTCACACCACTGTGTTGATGCATTGCAGATACAAACCCAAGATCTTGTACAATTGTACAGTTGAGTCAGTTTCAAATGTGTAGAAGGGTTCCCACTTTCTGAACCCACACATTCTTGTCTTAAGCTCTCCCAGGCCAGGGATAAGAGCTGTGAAGTCTAATCTTCACTCACCTTTCATCAGCTTCACCCTAACTCTCAATGTTAGGGTTAAGAGCTAACACTACCCAGTTATAGTGGTTTGTTTGTTGAGGTTGATATGACCCCTCGACTAAAACTTAACCTTGATTGAGCCCATTGCTTGCATATAGTGTGTGTTACTTGTGCTTGTGTGTTCGCCTGACTTGCTTCCTGTGCAAGATAGGTTTGGTTTGGCTTGCTTCCTGTGCAAGTCATGTTTAGGATAGGCTTGCTTCCTGTGCAAGTTAGCTAGAAACCTTAACCTAGGGATGATTTTGCATGATAACATCTAGGCTCGAGTCGTAGTCTCCCTAGTTGTGTCTCCCTCTGTTATCTGGTTAGGCTAGCCCTGTATCCCTCCGTAGGGGAACTACGTCGCCCTGATTCTCATACCAGATGAGGTACGTAGGCAGGAGATCGTGCGAGATCTCTCCGGGCACACTTTTCTTTCTTTTTGTGTGTGTGCTTGACAGTTATAGGCTCGAGTTCCCGACTCCCTATTAACTTGTTTGGTTGTTGTGTGCTTGGAAGCTGATGTAAGTCCATCGAGTGGCATTCGGGTTCCAGTGTGCGTGTGTTTTGGTTCGGATGCCGATGTAAGTCCAGTGATTGGCGTTCGGGCTCCACGTTTGCCTTTTTGTGTGTGTTTTGGTTCGGATGCTGATGTAAGTCCAGTGATTGGCACTCAGGCTCCATGTTTGCCTGCTTGTGTGTTTGTTTGTTTGGCGTGCGTGTAGCCGAACTACGGCAATTTTGATTCTCATGTTCAGATGAGATACGTAGGCACAAGATGCGATGTCTTGCCGAGTTTGACTAATGACTAACAACTAATCTTTGTTTTCTTTCGCCCTCGTTGCGATCGAGACTTTCCCTTTCTCTTGCCCTAGTTGCAATCGAGACCCTTATTCCCGTAGTTAGCTGAACTACGTTTTTGCTCTGATTCTCATTCCAGATGAGATACGTAGGCATAAGACGCGATGTCTTAGCGAGCACACTTATCTTTAACCCATAGGTACCCGAGCTACGAAGACTCTGATTCTCATATTCAGATGAGATACGTATGCAATGGATGCGATATCTGTGCGAGTCATTTTTCTCTTGACCCTTTTAGTAAATAATACATTAGATAAACATACACCCTCTAGACAAGAAACAACAAGAGTGGATCCCGTAGAGTACTACGGATGCGTAGGGGTTCTAATACCTTCCCTTCGCATAATCGACTCCCGAACCCAAGATTTGGTTGCGAGACCTTGTCTTTTCCTTTCCTTTCTCCAGGTTTACTTCGAGCGTTTCCTTTCCCTCCTTTGGGATAAATAACGCACGGTGGCGACTCTTTTGTCATTTCTTTCTCGCCGGTTGTTTTTTTTTCGCACCTCCTGTATTTTTCAGGCTGCGACAGCTGGCGACTCTGCTGGGGATAATGTTTCCCTAAGCGAGTCCCTCCTAGCTTTTGTAGGTTTCTTGTTTGTTGGGTGTTTATTCTTTTGTACAGTTATTTATTTTCAGCATTTACCTGCTTTACCTTATTGCATTCATGTACATATGTTTGTTGTATCTGTGGGTTCTGTGGGTTGTCTGTTTGTTGGGTTGGGACTGTTCTATGAGAGATAAGCCCATTACCCAGGCTTGAGTGTACACATAGGTGTTAGAGTGGATAGTCATGAGGCTTGCGTGGTATGTTGCTACGTTAAGTCGTTCATGAGACCCACATTCCAGACGAGGTTTCTGTTGGATATATTTTGTCCTATGGGTGTTCCATAACGACAGATATTCCTGTAGAAATCGTCGACTCTGGTGACCATTTCCCGAGAACTCCGTCGAGGCCTCTCCTCCGAGACGTGATTATGTTAGCTCTGGTGGGCGCATTCTCGCTGCTCAATCCGAGGACCCCGAGACTGGGAACTTGCTTTAGGATGTCCTGTTGAGAGGAGTCAGTGGAGGTCTTTTATCCCGAAATAATGCCAAACCTTCAGTGGTAAATGTATTATTCCCGACTGAAGGGCTGAAGCTGACGAACTTCTGTTCTTAGAACCTACCTGTGAGGGGAGGGTTTGATCTCTACAGATACGGTTTCTGCCAGTGGTGCTGTGATGGTGACTTTGGTTCAGCCAAATTTATGGACATTTATTTCTGGGACGCCGGAGTTCTGTCCGTGGTTTATCAATGGGTTCCGTTTATTTCGGATCCCCGGGTTGAATTTGAAAGTACCTGTTCAGAGGATCTGAATGTCATCCGTTCAGTGGATGTTCCTGTGACGATAGTGATGTAATCTCCAGTTCCGTTTATTTCGGAACTCCCCAAGTCTGATTTATGGTGACTTAGTCCCGATGATTGTGACTAGTTCAGAGAATGGGTCTTCAGATGACTTGGTGGCGCAGTGACTTGCATTCATGCATTTGCATCGCATTCATCTGCATTTAACTCGTGTCTATCCGTACTCAGGGTCCACTTTTTGATTAAGATTCTGGTTGAGAGATATCCAGATGTCAGAATGTTATTGATGAAAAATTATTTGTCTCTGTGAAACCAAAATCAAAGGAATATTCCTGGTACGGATAGACATTGCATGCGTGAGTCATACTAACCCGTTTGCTGTTTTGAAGGTGTCAACCGGTGCGCATAGCTCTTCCATTCAGACATACAGTCAGACTCAACAAATCCAAGCTGATGGATCTTCCCAACGCCGACATCCTTGAACTAAAAGAGATGATGAGGGGATTGTTCAGTATTGTGCAAGGGCTTGCCTTGGGGCAGAAAGCCATGTCTGAGAGATTGGAAAGGATTGAGAGCTGGATGATCAAGGAGAAAGTTCAGGGAAGGGCTCCATCATCCGATGTAACAAATCCCTCTGGCTCGATAGCAAAGAAACTCTCTGACAGTGGTCCGCTCAAAAAGGAGGTTGAGTCAAGTGGTGTGCCAGCAAAGAGAGAACGCAGTAAGGATCGTTATCATCCTTATGCTGTTGTTGTAACCACTCTTGTTGGTAACTCACCCGTACCCCCGCAACAACCACCACCTCAACAGAAGGCACCGAGAGCTAGGAGCCAGGTGAAGAAAAAGAAGGAGGATCGTCAGTTTGAGGAGCCACCTGTGACCTACACCCTTCTGTTCAGGAGATTGAGGGATTTGGGGTTAGTCCGGCCAAGGATTTTGATTCCCATAGCACAACAGAAGAGGCCTGCACACTATGATGAGAATGCCAGTTGTGAATTCCATTCTGAGGCACCCGGGCACAGTGTTGAGGGTTGTAGAGCTTTCAAGCATGTCGTCCAGGACATGGTGGACTCCAAGACCATCAGCTTGGCCCAGATAATGAATGGGGATGTCAACCGGTACCCAGGCAGGGTCCTGTAAAAGTGAAGATGGTGAAAAAGGTCAAGAAAGGAATGGAGATGACTGAGGAAGATCAGCTAAAGGTTCCCCTGGCTGTGGTTCCAAAACCTCTGGTGCAGGATGGAGTCTTCCCTGTGGTTGATAATTGCTGTGCGGCCGTTGCCACAGAGGGGTGTGTATTGATGGGAGACACGACCCAGAAGATGAAAGAAGTAGAAATGGACATTGGAAAACTTGAAATACCCAGTCAAGCAATCGAAACCGTCCAGGTGGAGAGCGCTCTTGTTGTCGAGAAAGAGAAGAAGTTGTCCATTTCTTCTTATAAACAAGCTCTAGAGGTGGTGAAGAACCAAGAGGCCCGAGGTTGGGGCAGGATCATCGACATAGTGGTAAAGGCAGACATGTTCGGGATTGGTTATCCAGATCAAGAGTCGTCTAGACCAAATAGAGGACGTCGTCCACCGTACATCTTTGTCAGTGCAGGAATGTTGGATCCTGATCATGCTTGCTCAGTGAGTGAAGAGACTGACCGTGACCGCAAGCTCGAGTTGTGGATAAAGTCGTGCGTACTAGGCAACTGGAAGGTCTCCAAAAGCATCACTGTCGCTCATCCGGAAGTGTAGTATTTCTGTTTTAATTTTGTTTGCATGAAAGCCATACGTTTTGCCCGAAACGTACTGGTCCATTGTAAGGGCCATCTCATGTGTTTCATTTTGCAACGTTTTGCATCAGTAATAAATGGATGTTTTTGTGATTAAAAGCGGTGTTCCCTGTTTTTCATTTTTTACAATTTAAAAAAAAATATAAATGGCAATGTTTTTCGTTTTTCTTCTGAACTTGTCTCGTTCCAACCTCAAAAGTGATTACCCTCCTGATCTCATCGATAACAATTTGGTTACACCTTTGTATGACTTCGACAATTCGATCTATCATGCCGAAGGAGAAGGCGAAGAAGATTGTGATTTGTTGGAATTAGCCGGGTCGTTGAAACCAGAGGAGAAGATGATTCAACCGCATGAGGAGTGCTCAGAATTGTTGCTCCAAGCACCGCCGAGGTCAGAAAGCGAATATTGAGGCCGCTTCAGAGGCAAGTCAAGAACAGGATGGTATATGTGCGCCTGGTTGTATCCAGATACACCAAGGTAAGATACCAATGTTGTGGAGGCACGAGTTACCATGGGGAGAAGACTGTCCTCCAGGGAAGCGGAAACCGGTGCTGAAAGATGAGAATGTGTGTGGACTGTCGAGATGTGAGCTGAGCTAATCTGAAAGATGAATTCCCGGTACGTCACAACGAGGTATTGGATTGATTATAATGCTCAGTTTATCTTCATGGATGGTTTCTTGGCCGAGACCAGATTGAACTGTTGCCAGATGATATGACGTAAACCATGTCCATCACACAAGGGGCACCTTCTGGTTATAAGGTGATGTCGTTCAGTATTGAGAAGGCCGGTGTCAAGTATCAGAAGTCTAGGGTGACTTTGTTTCATGATATGATTCATCGTGAAAGCAAATGCCATGTTGATGACATGATGGCAAAGTCCCAAGCAGAAGAGGGGCATCCGATGGATCAAGTTGTTTGACAGGTAGAGATAACTCATACTGTTGAGTTCGAATTAGCGCACTTATGGAGTGCTGTCCAGCAAGCTGCCGAGGCATGTTGCGAACGAAAGAGGAATCAAGGTTGATCCTGCAAAAAAAAAAAAAAAAAAAAAAAAAAGGAACAGTACTAGAAACGCCTGAACCATAAACAAACGAAAAAAGAAAGAAATCAAATGGTCAGATGGAATGAGGACTGCCAAGGGGCATGGAAAGACAAAAAAAAAAAAAAGAGTAGTAGGAACCTCTGATTCTGATACCTTCCGGGGAAGAAACGACTGCTAATCTGGTACTTGACAGCCCTTAAGGGGTCTATGAGGTGCGTATTGAGTCAGTATGACTAGTCTTGTCGAAAAGAGCACGCAATTTACCTAAGCAAAAAGTTTATCGACTGTGAAACAATACACTCACTGCTCGAGAAAACTTGATGTACTTTGGCATAGGCTGCTCGCCGATTGAGACAGTGTATGTTGGTTCATACCACCTTGTGGATGTCCAAAATGGATCTGATCAAGTATGTGCTTGAGGAGCTAGCATCGAACGGACGGGTTGCGAGAGGGCAAGTGATGTCGACTGAATACGATATTCAGTATACCTCCCAGAAAGCAACCAAGAGGAGGGTATTGTATGGTTATCTCGCCCAACAGCCCACTGATGATTGTCAACCAAGGAAGTCTGAAGTCCCTGATGAGGACATCTCGAGGTACTCGAATCGAAAGATTGAGAGTGACCGATCCCGGAGGAGGGGCCTGACCCCGAATCCGAACGGGTTTTGATGTCTGATGAGGAGAGTTTAAAGAGAGTGAGCTAGTGCTTCCCCGATAACATGTGAACGCACCAATGATAGTGGCTGAGTGCGAAGTTGGTATCCTGAGTGTCGTACTTTGGTACGTGCATCTACTGGGGCAACGCCTTCCTCATGCGGTATGGGATGGAAGTGATCTTGCCTGCTGGAGGCTAGATTTCATTGTAAAGAGTCCGGATGGATGAGAAGTTAGAAAAGGGCGAGTGGATGAGGACTCGGTATAACGCGTTGAGCCTGGTTGAGAAAAGAGGCTGACAGTTACTTGTCATGGGGCAGTTGTACCCAGTAAATGAAGCGTGTTGTCGACCGAGAAGTGCGACCTCGTGGGTAGCATGGAAGAGATGTGGTGTTGAAAAGGATCCTTCCTCCTCAAGACGATCGTGGGGCAAGTGGATAAACAATTATGAATGTCCGTTCGTGGTCAAAAGGGGTTTTCTCTGACAGAGCCTTGTTGCTGACGACCACGGATGATGAGGATTTTCCATCCCCTGTGAATGCGGACGCAGTTAAAAGATACTTCGTGAGAAAGAGACCCGCTGGACAAAAAGAATAAAAGAGTCCAGGCAAAAAGGGCATCCCGGCGAACCAAAAAAAAAAGAGAGAAAAGGTTTGGGCAAAAGTTAGGGATAATAAAAGAAAAGAACTGTACACCCGGCAAGTCGAAAACCCCACAAGGGCGACTTGGGCAAAAAAAAAGGGGTATCCCGGTGGACTGAAACCCGAAAGGGCGGTCCAGGCAAAAGAGGGAATGAAACGAACAACTGTGTCTGGCATGATCGTTTGTGCTTTGATTAAGACATCACGGCTAATCTCCGACAGAGATCGAATCAGAAGCGTCCTGTTCAGAAGGCCGAAAGTGCGGAAAGTCTTGAGGACATATGAGGTGTAACCGAGTTGGAACCCGATGAGATCACGGTTTCACATTGCCATTAGGATAGATATTTTTTCCTTTTGTGTGCAATCACCTCTTTCCAGGGTTTGCCTCCTGTGCGTCGCTCAGTTCTGGGCCGTCCTTTTTGTTTCAGTCAATAAATGCGTGTTCAGTCAAATAATTTTGTTTTTGTTTTCATTACCGTTTTGATTACGAAAACATCCATTCGTTTTGATAAGAATAGTTGCATTTGGAAACATAGAGGTCCCTTCCGATGCGTGCTTATAAGATTGAAATCTGGAAATCTTATTCGGAAGTTTGAGTGACCAAGGTGTTGAAGTGTTGGCACGCCTAGGGCACGCTTTTATCTAACAATCTCTTGTGCAGGTACCGTTAGATATCTTCATGCGCTAGCATGTAGTGGTATGAAACCTTTTGACAAAAGAGATCCCTGCAGAGCCCGACCAGGGGCAATGGATAGACAAACGGTGAAAAGCCCGTGACAGAGTTGTGACGGCGACCCTGGAGGATTAATCATCTTCAAAGTCTAAGGACTGGAAAGTTTGTATGAATCCCAGGAATTCGATCTTCGTGGGATGAATCAGAGGAGTCTAGGCGAGTCTGGGTGTTCTCAAAAGAGGAAAGCCGACACTGTGGGTGGACGATGGATGCCGCTGTTCGGCGACTCGACAGGTGTTCCGTGTCCAATAAGCTGTATTTCCCCAGTGGGTGTGAGAGGGTTACCTCCCTAACAGATTTGAGATCAGTGTCTCCTCAGCGAGCCTAAAGGTTACTACCTTCCCAGTAGGGTTTGTGTTGATGGTTTTCCCTCAGCGAGGTCCCCAAGCGGATCGGGTTTGGAGAAAATCATCCCCAGTAGAGATAAGAATGGGTTGCCTCCCCTAGCAGGGTAATCTCCAAGCAGTTCGGGTTCGATGGAGTGCATCCTCAGCAAGGTTTGTCTTTCCCCAGCAGGGTGGAAGTTGACGTGATTATAAGATCCTCAGCACAGTTCCTGGAGTTCCCCGGTGTTGTCTCTGGAGGAGACGTGTGTTTATGCATTCATCATTTAGATAAGCATAGCATATTACATCATTAGTGCATAGCATTTCCATGATCATGGGGCATTGTGTAAAACAAAAAAAAACTCATGCATCAACATTGCAAACGTGTCCATTAGCCCTAGGCCGTGGTGACCAGCCGAGATTGGGTTGTTGGAAAGAGTTTAGCATCGCGCCATTGGATCGGCTTCAGAATTGGGTTCATCAGCATGGTTGAGAAGTTGGTGTTTTCCCAACGAGTGACTCCTTAGTTGAGTGGGTATCCCCAGCAGTGTTACTCCCCGAAGTTGGCATCATTTTGCAAGCTTGGTTCAATTCCCCTAGCATATGTGGGCGTGTCTGATCTCTCCATATAAAGTCGACCCCTTAAGCAGAAAATGTCCACCATTCCTTCTGCGCTCCCCACCGAGATACATCCTCGTGGATGACGGTTGCTTCCGTTCCCTCCATAATGGGATGGGTTTTCCCTATTGAGTTCTTTCCTCATTAGGATGAGTCTTGATTCAGTTTGCCTTCTTGGATCGATCCTAAATTGGCTTCTTGTTCGCTGTCTCTTGTACTTCTCTGGGGCATAAATGAATGGTTGCTAACTAACCGGCACTCATTCATCTCATCCTCAGCGGAATTTTTGGCTTCTACCAACGAACCGGTAGTTGTAAGTCCTATCTTTGTGGTTTTCTACCTACTAATTGGTAGTTGTAAAATCCCACTTTCATCCCCTAGCAGAATTAACCCTTTGTGCTCATCCTGGTCGATGACTGGTTACTTTTCTGTGGTTTTCTGCCTACAAACCGGTAGATGTAATCCCCTCTTTGTGGTATTGATAGTCTTGTCCCCTTTGGATACTTGCCTTGATCAAGCAGTATTGTCCCCATTGGGTCTTCCCCTTCTTCTTGGATACTTGCTCCGAGTAAGCAACTTTATCCTCTTTTGATTGGTCATCTTTTGCATACCTAGTCTGGTACCCCGTTGCCTTTCTTTTCGGTCGTTTATCCATTTAACAACCTACAACCCGGTTATGGATAATCTTCCATGCGAGTGTATTATCTACGTTTTGACGGCTATAGATAATATATCTAATGCACTCTTTGGTCAATCTTTCGATTGTTATCCCCAGCATGGGTCTTTGGCATGCGTGTCGGCTCACATATCACTGTTTTGTTATCTTCGCCGATGCTGATAGACATGAAGAATTTTCCGGTGTTCAGACCGAGGCGGTATTCACACCGAAGTGGCGTTCAGGCCAATTTCCGATTTTCAGATCGAAGAAGTTTCCGACGATCAGGTCGATGTACTTATGGCATTCAGGCCAATTTTCCGGTGTTCAGACCGAGGCGGTATTCAGACCGAAGTGGCGTTCAGGCCAATCTCCGATTTTCAGATCGAAGAAGTTTCCGACATTCAGGTCGATGCAACTTGTGGCATTCAGGCCAGTTTCCGGTATCCAGACCGAAGTGGCGTTCAGGCCAATTTCCGATTTTCAGATCGAAGAAGTTTCCGACGATCAGGTCGATGTACTTATGGCATTCAAGCCAATTTTCCGGTGTTCAGACCGAGGCGGTATTCAGACCGAAGTGGCGTTCAGGCCAATTTCCGATTTTCAGATCGAAGAAGTTTCCGACGATCAGGTCGATGTACTTATGGCATTCAGGCCAATTTTCCGGTGTTCAGACCGAGGCGGTATTCAGACCGAAGTGGCGTTCAGGCCAATCTCCGATTTTCAGATCGAAGAAGTTTCCGACATTCAGGTCGATGCAACTTGTGGCATTCAGGCCAGTTTCCGGTATCCAGACCGAAGTGGCGTTCAGGCCAATTTCCGATTTTCAGATCGAAGAAGTTTCCGACGATCAGGTCGATGTACTTATGGCATTCAGGCCAATTTTTCGGTGTTCAGACCGAGGCGGTATTCAGACCGAAGTGGCGTTCAGGCCAATTTCCGATTTTCAGATCGAAGAAGTTTCCGACGATCAGGTCGATGTACTTATGGCATTCAGGCCAATTTTCCGGTATCCAGACCGAAGTGGCATTCAGGCCAGTTTTTTTCCGGTGTTCAGACCGAGGCGGTATTCAGACCGAAGCGGCGTTCAGGCCAATTTCCGATTTTCAGATCGAAGAAGTTTCCGACGATCAGGTCGATGTACTTATGGCATTCAGGCCAATTTTCCGGTATCCAGACCGAAGTGGCATTCAGGCCAGTTCCCGGTATCCAGACCGAAGTGGCATTCAGGCCAGTTTTTTCCGGTATCCAGACCGAAGTGGCATTTTGGCCAATTTTCCGGTATTCAGACCGAAGTGGCGTTCAGGCCAATTTCCGATTTTCCGATCGAAGAAGTTTCCGACGATCAGGTCGATGTACTTATGGCATTTTGGCCAATTTTCCGGTATTCAGACCGAAGTGGCGTTCAGGCCAATTTCCGATTTTCAGATCGAAGAAGTTTCCGACGATCAGGTCGATGTACTTATGGCATTCAGGCCAATTTTCCGGTATTCAGACCGAAGTGGCGTTCAGGCCAATTTCCGATTTTCAGATCGAAGAAGTTTCCGACGATCAGGTCGATGTACTTATGGCATTCAGGCCAATTTTCCGGTGTTCAGACCGAGGCGGTATCCAGACCGAATGTGGCGTCCAGGCCAATTTCCGATGTTTCAGATCGACATCAAATCTCTCATATTCCGAGGCTCAGTATTCAGACTGACGAGCGGTGCTCAGGCCATGGTTATCCCTGTGTTACCATTTATTTTGGTATCCAGGTCGACGTTTCTGTTTCGGTATTCAGGCCGATTTCTTTTTTCGTTCCAGACGGATTTTTCTTTCAAGACTGTTTCTTCGCCGATCCTGACGGGCGTTGTTAATTATTTTCCCAGCAGAGTGCAAATTTCTACGGTTCTTAGTATTCAATCCCTGTTTATCCTGAAAGTCTGACAGCCGTTGCTCTCATCCGTTCGGGTTCCCAGCTGATTGAATAGGGGCAGCTGTAGCACCTCAAATTTGCACCTACCCTTTGTACATACATTCTCATATTAGGTCATAACATTAACATAGTCCACTGCATAACATTGCATTGTCCCTTTTGCACAAGTGCAAGCCATTCAGAAGAATTAGGTCAAACTGGTCAGGAGATCAGTCAATCAAGCAAGTCAGTGCATTTTCCTTTGAGGCAAGGCCCTAGGGTTGGTCCAATATGTTCACAGGACCTAGGGGTCCTTTTGAAGTGTTTTGGTCAAAGATTGGGTGCCCAGAAGTCATCAGTCATGGCTCAGTTCACCAGAAACCCTAAAAAGTCAACCATGGTCAACTGTGGTCAACTGTGCCTGATTTTATGGATTTCAAGGTGGGAAATGGTTTGAAGGGGTTCATTCATGTCCATATAGGCCTCATATAACATGTCAAACATCATCATGGAAGAATTTGAAGTCAAACAAGAAATTTCCAAAAATAGAAAGTTGACCTGTAATTGGAATTTGCCAAAAATGGAAAGTCTTGATCCTCAAAATTACATCATGATACAAGCTTCAAATGAATTTTTTCCCAACATGAAAGTTGAAGATTTTGTTCTCCCATTTTCAAAAAGTCCAAGAACACTCAATTCCCATGAATGGTTGGCAAGTTATGATCAAATCATTCTCAAAAATATTTGAACTTCAAAGTGGCATATCTTCCAAACCATTTGGCCAAATTGGGTGGGGTTTTTTGCTACAAGTCACATTTGATGCCCTCTTTCCAAATATGTCATCACAATTTACCAAAAACTCACCAATCAAAATGACACTTTTTGAAGTGACTTGAATTATTTCAAGTGAGGTGAAAAAGTGATTTTGCAATTTAAGCCTTTCCAATATATTTTGCCAATTGAAATTGCTAAGAAATCATATTTGGAGTGTGTACAAGGCCCACTTTCGCAACTGTAACCACAGACCTTGCCATTTGAGTGAAAATTGACAAATTAACCAAAACACCTCCAATTACAAAAATCCAATTACCACATAACTAACCAAGCTTAAGGACACTAAAACACAGTATATATTCTTCATTTTCTGCAGAAGAAACCCTAGCAGCCACAACATCAAAAACAGAAAAGTCACATATTCTCTCAAACCCTCATTTTGCATTTTTGAACCTTTCTTAAAAAAAACTCTAAAGAACACGAGCTGGTCTTGTTTGCTTCATCACTCACCACCATCTTTGAGCTCATTGCAAGTGGTATATCTCAGCTGTAAAGCCTTGTTCATGGACTGTTTTGGAAGAGCTTCATCCATGGCAGATTTCAAGTGAAGCACAATCAAGCATTGCTGAGCCAAATTTCCTCCTCCATTCATCATTTGGGAGCTTGAAGAACAACTGTTTTGAGCTTACACGACCAAACAACAACTGAATCATAACTGCATTTCAACTTTGGTACCTTTAGCTGCTTATAGTTCTTTAAGAACTTTGCTTTGCTTTGCTTAATAGCAATTTGCATTGAGGTATATTTTCTTATCTTCATGTAGTCTGGAAGACCTAGCCTGTTACTTGGCCAGGCAACTGTCTGAAGTCCTCCTTAAGAGGCAATGTTTGTGACTGTTTACATTTATCCTTGTATAGAGTCAAAGACCTCCTAAGTGAAGAGGCAATTGGCAGAACCCAAGGGATATGCAATCTATCCCCTGCTATTCTGTGTGTCATCTGCTTTGCTCACACCACTGTGTTGATGCATTGCAGATACAAACCCAAGATCTTGTACAATTGTACAGTTGAGTCAGTTTCAAATGTGTAGAAGGGTTCCCACTTTCTGAACCCACACATTCTTGTCTTAAGCTCTCCCAGGCCAGGGATAAGAGCTGTGAAGTCTAATCTTCACTCACCTTTCATCAGCTTCACCCTAACTCTCAATGTTAGGGTTAAGAGCTAACACTACCCAGTTATAGTGGTTTGTTTGTTGAGGTTGATATGACCCCTCGACTAAAACTTAACCTTGATTGAGCCCATTGCTTGCATATAGTGTGTGTTACTTGTGCTTGTGTGTTCGCCTGACTTGCTTCCTGTGCAAGATAGGTTTGGTTTGGCTTGCTTCCTGTGCAAGTCATGTTTAGGATAGGCTTGCTTCCTGTGCAAGTTAGCTAGAAACCTTAACCTAGGGATGATTTTGCATGATAACATCTAGGCTCGAGTCGTAGTCTCCCTAGTTGTGTCTCCCTCTGTTATCTGGTTAGGCTAGCCCTGTATCCCTCCGTAGGGGAACTACGTCGCCCTGATTCTCATACCAGATGAGGTACGTAGGCAGGAGATCGTGCGAGATCTCTCCGGGCACACTTTTCTTTCTTTTTGTGTGTGTGCTTGACAGTTATAGGCTCGAGTTCCCGACTCCCTATTAACTTGTTTGGTTGTTGTGTGCTTGGAAGCTGATGTAAGTCCATCGAGTGGCATTCGGGTTCCAGTGTGCGTGTGTTTTGGTTCGGATGCCGATGTAAGTCCAGTGATTGGCGTTCGGGCTCCACGTTTGCCTTTTTGTGTGTGTTTTGGTTCGGATGCTGATGTAAGTCCAGTGATTGGCACTCAGGCTCCATGTTTGCCTGCTTGTGTGTTTGTTTGTTTGGCGTGCGTGTAGCCGAACTACGGCAATTTTGATTCTCATGTTCAGATGAGATACGTAGGCACAAGATGCGATGTCTTGCCGAGTTTGACTAATGACTAACAACTAATCTTTGTTTTCTTTCGCCCTCGTTGCGATCGAGACTTTCCCTTTCTCTTGCCCTAGTTGCAATCGAGACCCTTATTCCCGTAGTTAGCTGAACTACGTTTTTGCTCTGATTCTCATTCCAGATGAGATACGTAGGCATAAGACGCGATGTCTTAGCGAGCACACTTATCTTTAACCCATAGGTACCCGAGCTACGAAGACTCTGATTCTCATATTCAGATGAGATACGTATGCAATGGATGCGATATCTGTGCGAGTCATTTTTCTCTTGACCCTTTTAGTAAATAATACATTAGATAAACATACACCCTCTAGACAAGAAACAACAAGAGTGGATCCCGTAGAGTACTACGGATGCGTAGGGGTTCTAATACCTTCCCTTCGCATAATCGACTCCCGAACCCAAGATTTGGTTGCGAGACCTTGTCTTTTCCTTTCCTTTCTCCAGGTTTACTTCGAGCGTTTCCTTTCCCTCCTTTGGGATAAATAACGCACGGTGGCGACTCTTTTGTCATTTCTTTCTCGCCGGTTGTTTTTTTTTCGCACCTCCTGTATTTTTCAGGCTGCGACAGCTGGCGACTCTGCTGGGGATAATGTTTCCCTAAGCGAGTCCCTCCTAGCTTTTGTAGGTTTCTTGTTTGTTGGGTGTTTATTCTTTTGTACAGTTATTTATTTTCAGCATTTACCTGCTTTACCTTATTGCATTCATGTACATATGTTTGTTGTATCTGTGGGTTCTGTGGGTTGTCTGTTTGTTGGGTTGGGACTGTTCTATGAGAGATAAGCCCATTACCCAGGCTTGAGTGTACACATAGGTGTTAGAGTGGATAGTCATGAGGCTTGCGTGGTATGTTGCTACGTTAAGTCGTTCATGAGACCCACATTCCAGACGAGGTTTCTGTTGGATATATTTTGTCCTATGGGTGTTCCATAACGACAGATATTCCTGTAGAAATCGTCGACTCTGGTGACCATTTCCCGAGAACTCCGTCGAGGCCTCTCCTCCGAGACGTGATTATGTTAGCTCTGGTGGGCGCATTCTCGCTGCTCAATCCGAGGACCCCGAGACTGGGAACTTGCTTTAGGATGTCCTGTTGAGAGGAGTCAGTGGAGGTCTTTTATCCCGAAATAATGCCAAACCTTCAGTGGTAAATGTATTATTCCCGACTGAAGGGCTGAAGCTGACGAACTTCTGTTCT
Organism: Lathyrus oleraceus; assembly: GCF_024323335.1. Classification (NCBI taxonomy): domain Eukaryota; kingdom Viridiplantae; phylum Streptophyta; class Magnoliopsida; order Fabales; family Fabaceae; genus Lathyrus; species Lathyrus oleraceus. Next base: position 114,272,539 of record NC_066580.1, read on the forward strand.
TAGAACCTACCTGTGAGGGGAGGGTTTGATCTCTACAGATACGGTTTCTGCCAGTGGTGCTGTGATGGTGACTTTGGTTCAGCCAAATTTATGGACATTTATTTCTGGGACGCCGGAGTTCTGTCCGTGGTTTATCAATGGGTTCCGTTTATTTCGGATCCCCGGGTTGAATTTGAAAGTACCTGTTCAGAGGATCTGAATGTCATCCGTTCAGTGGATGTTCCTGTGACGATAGTGATGTAATCTCCAGTTCCGTTTATTTCGGAACTCCCCAAGTCTGATTTATGGTGACTTAGTCCCGATGATTGTGACTAGTTCAGAGAATGGGTCTTCAGATGACTTGGTGGCGCAGTGACTTGCATTCATGCATTTGCATCGCATTCATCTGCATTTAACTCGTGTCTATCCGTACTCAGGGTCCACTTTTTGATTAAGATTCTGGTTGAGAGATATCCAGATGTCAGAATGTTATTGATGAAAAATTATTTGTCTCTGTGAAACCAAAATCAAAGGAATATTCCTGGTACGGATAGACATTGCATGCGTGAGTCATACTAACCCGTTTGCTGTTTTGAAGGTGTCAACCGGTGCGCATAGCTCTTCCATTCAGACATACAGTCAGACTCAACAAATCCAAGCTGATGGATCTTCCCAACGCCGACATCCTTGAACTAAAAGAGATGATGAGGGGATTGTTCAGTATTGTGCAAGGGCTTGCCTTGGGGCAGAAAGCCATGTCTGAGAGATTGGAAAGGATTGAGAGCTGGATGATCAAGGAGAAAGTTCAGGGAAGGGCTCCATCATCCGATGTAACAAATCCCTCTGGCTCGATAGCAAAGAAACTCTCTGACAGTGGTCCGCTCAAAAAGGAGGTTGAGTCAAGTGGTGTGCCAGCAAAGAGAGAACGCAGTAAGGATCGTTATCATCCTTATGCTGTTGTTGTAACCACTCTTGTTGGTAACTCACCCGTACCCCCGCAACAACCACCACCTCAACAGAAGGCACCGAGAGCTAGGAGCCAGGTGAAGAAAAAGAAGGAGGATCGTCAGTTTGAGGAGCCACCTGTGACCTACACCCTTCTGTTCAGGAGATTGAGGGATTTGGGGTTAGTCCGGCCAAGGATTTTGATTCCCATAGCACAACAGAAGAGGCCTGCACACTATGATGAGAATGCCAGTTGTGAATTCCATTCTGAGGCACCCGGGCACAGTGTTGAGGGTTGTAGAGCTTTCAAGCATGTCGTCCAGGACATGGTGGACTCCAAGACCATCAGCTTGGCCCAGATAATGAATGGGGATGTCAACCGGTACCCAGGCAGGGTCCTGTAAAAGTGAAGATGGTGAAAAAGGTCAAGAAAGGAATGGAGATGACTGAGGAAGATCAGCTAAAGGTTCCCCTGGCTGTGGTTCCAAAACCTCTGGTGCAGGATGGAGTCTTCCCTGTGGTTGATAATTGCTGTGCGGCCGTTGCCACAGAGGGGTGTGTATTGATGGGAGACACGACCCAGAAGATGAAAGAAGTAGAAATGGACATTGGAAAACTTGAAATACCCAGTCAAGCAATCGAAACCGTCCAGGTGGAGAGCGCTCTTGTTGTCGAGAAAGAGAAGAAGTTGTCCATTTCTTCTTATAAACAAGCTCTAGAGGTGGTGAAGAACCAAGAGGCCCGAGGTTGGGGCAGGATCATCGACATAGTGGTAAAGGCAGACATGTTCGGGATTGGTTATCCAGATCAAGAGTCGTCTAGACCAAATAGAGGACGTAAGTCCATCGAGTGGCATTCGGGTTCCAGTGTGCGTGTGTTTTGGTTCGGATGCCGATGTAAGTCCAGTGATTGGCGTTTGGGCTCCACGTTTGCCTTTTTGTGTGTGTTTTGGTTCGGATGCTGATGTAAGTCCAGTGATTGGCACTCAGGCTCCATGTTTGCCTGCTTGTGTGTTTGTTTGTTTGGCGTGCGTGTAGCCGAACTACGGCAACTCTGATTCTCATGTTCAGATGAGATACGTAGGCACAAGATGCGATGTCTTGCCGAGTTTGACTAATGACTAACAACTAATCTTTGTTTTCTTTCGCCCTCGTTGCGATCCTTTCTCTCGCCCTCGTTGCGATCGAGACTTTCCCTTTCTCTTGCCCTAGTTGCAATCGAGACCCTTATTCCCGTAGTTAGCTGAACTACATTTTTGCTCTGATTCTCATTCCAGATAAGATACGTAGGCATAAGACGCAATGTCTTAGCGAGCACACTTATCTTTAACCCATAGGTACCCGAGCTACGAAGACTCTGATTCTCATATTCAGATGAGATACGTATGCAATGGATGCGATATCTGTGCGAGTCATTTTTCTCTTGACCCTTTTAGTAAATAATACATTAGATAAACATACACCCTCTAGACAAGAAACAACAAGAGTGGATCCCGTAGAGTACTACGGATGCGTAGGGGTGCTAATACCTTCCCTTCGCATAATCGACTCCCGAACCCAAGATTTGGTTGCGAGACCTTGTCTTTTCCTTTCCTTTCTCCAGGTTTACTTCGAGCGTTTCCTTTCCCTCCTTTGGGATAAATAACGCACGGTGGCGACTCTTCTGTCATTTCTTTCTCGCCGGTTGTTTTTTTTTCGCACCTCCTGTATTTTTCAGGCTGCGACACACATCTTCGTCTATAGAGTGGTCGGCTATGAAATCAGCGACCACTTGTCCTTTCACAACTTTTACAGGCAGATATTTCAAGGAGTATTCTCTTAATACTAGAGCCCATTTTCCAATTCGACTATGTAAAATAGATTTAGATAACATATACTTTATTACGTCGAAATGGGAGGAAATATATACATCAACAGGTTTTATATAATGCTTCAATTTCATACAAGAGAAGTATACACATAGACATAGCTTTTCTATAATACTATATCTAGTTTCAGCATCATTCAGGACTCTACTGAGATAATAAATGGCTCTTTCGACGCCATTCTCATCTTCTTGACACAACATACTTCCTAATGTTTTGTCTGATGCCGAGATGTACAACCTCATACTTCTTTTTCTGCAAGGAGACATCAGGATTGGGGGACTAGCCAGGTATTCCTTGATTTTGTCGAAAGCCGCTTGCTGTTCTTGCCCCCATGCAAAGTCTTCCTTCTTTAGTCGAAGTAGTGGAGAGAAAGCTTGCGTCTTCCCACTGAGATTGGAGATGAATCTTCTGAGAAAGTTGATTTTCCCTAGCAGAGACTGCAACCCCTTTTTGGTTGATGGCGCTCTCGCCTCCATTATGGCTTTGGCTTTGTTTTCATTTATTTCGATCCCCTTCTTGTGGACCACAAAACCTAAGAAATCATCCGCCTGCACACCAAAAGCACATTTAAGTGGGTTCATTTTCAAACCAAACTTCCTCATTCTTTCAAAGGACTGTCGAAGATGGTCTATATGACTTTTCCCTGAAACAGACTTGATCACGATATCGTCAATATACACTTGCATGAAAGTTTCGATAAAGTCATGGAAGATGGAATTCATAGCACATTGGTAAGTTGCTCAAACGTTCTTTAAACCAAAAGGCATTACTACCCATTCGTACGTTCCTATTGCTCCAGGACAACGGAACGCCGTTTTAGGAACATCTTCCTCAGCGATAAAAATTTGATTATAGCCAGAGTATCCGTCTAACATACTTAAGTACTCATGGCCGGCTGCAGAATCTATAAGCATTTCTGCCACTGGCATAGGATATTCATCCTTCGGGGTAGCCGAGTTTAAGTCTCGAAAATCAATGCATACCCTAAGTTTGCCATTTTTCTTAATTACTGGGACAATATTTGCAATCCATTCGACATACCTGGTTGTGCGGATGAACTTGCATTTTAGAAGTCTTTCGACCTCTTCTTTTATTTTCGACAGAATCTTCGGCGCGAAGCGTCTTGGAATCTGCTTCACTGGCTTCTTTCCTTCTATTATTGGTAACTGCAATTCGACCAAACTTCTGTCTAGACCAGGCATCTCGTCATAATCCCATGCGAATCAGTCTTTGAATTCTTTCAGCAACTGGACTATTTCGACTTTGAACTGGGGGTCTATTTTTGCGCTTATGTATGTTGGTCTATGTTCTGCCACCACTCCTAAGTTTATTTCTTCTAATGGATCCTGCGCCACCATCTTTTCGTTAGTTGACACTGGATCTTTTTCGAACCCTAGGGGCTCGTCGTCATAAATGGCGTCAAGCTTTTGGTGTTGCCATTCGCCCATTTGGTTGTTATCATGATCTTCCACAACGTCTTCTTGGGGACATTGTTTGTTGGAGTTTTCTTGGTTGGCTTCGGCAGCCATGTATTTTACTTCAGCCTCAAGGGCCTCTTTGAGTTTGTTTTCGGCTATGTAACCCGTAATTTTTTTGAGCGCTGATTGTTTACTCGTCATCGTCAAATTCGCTTCCCCATCCCGTTGGCGCTATATGAGTAGTTCCCCACATGTAAGTTTCGTCAATTACTTCTTTATCCCACTGGAAACCATGTGTAGGATGAAGGTACATGGAGCAGTAGGCATTGTCTGTCGCCTTTAAGTCGAATTCGGCTGGGCTGCAAGGAGGTATGTGAGCCAGGTTCTTGTCGAAGCTTTGGCTGTTGACATTGTTTACTTCTGTCATGAAGTAGCTTTGATCAGCCTCGATGTTTTCGACGATCCCGTCTGGCCTCCATATGGCTATTCGCTGATGCATTGAAGAGGGTACAACTCCTACGCCATGAATCCACTCCCTTCCAAGCAGTAGGTTGTAGTTGGCCTTTGAAGCGATGACTATGAACATTGTTGGCCTTGTTATGGTTCCAACAGTTAAGTTTACTTGGATGACTCCCATAGTTGTTCCTACTTTTCCTTCATAATTTGATAGCACCATGTTGTGAGGTTTCGCGTCTGAATCGTCTTTTCCAATCTTCTTCAGCATGTAATGGGGCATCAAATTCACTACTGCTCCCCCATCCACCAGTATCTTATTCACACCGATATTTTCCACCTTTCCTTTTATGAACAAAGGTTTCAAATGCGCTTTCATGGAGTCGTCTGGTCTTTCGAAGAAAGCATTCTGCTCTTCGACGCACCCGTTATTCATCACGTAGTAACAAACGGGCCTGTGTGCCATTGTTTCCTCTTCCATCTCGTCTTCTTCGTCTTCGACCTCCATGACTCTATCATAGTCTCTAGGGAGAACAGAGACCACGTTGCAGATCACGTTGAAGGATGATTCTGAGTCAGAGTTGAAACTGTCAGTTACTTCGTCATCTTCCTACATCTTCGCCTTCGACGCCACTAGTTCGACAGCGCTGCCAGGATTGATCTGGGGGGGAGTCTCTTTTCTGCTCCTTGTCTGACGATTGTTGCTAGATTCTGCTTCGTCTTTTCCATTCATGTTCTTTTTTGCCACCTCTATTTCTGCCCTCTTCTGCCTCTAGAACCTCCTCCATTGGGATCTGGACATGGGGTTTTTGCCTTTGTAATTCTCTGAAAGGTATGGTCTTGGCTTGTGTTTTTCCATTTCCTTCTTGCCTTCCATCGACGTGCCTCTCTGAACCCCAAACTTTCCCCATTTCTTCTGCCCCTGGGCATCTCTAATGGGTTGAACCCATTTGTCGTCCGTCGCTTTGTTGGATGGTTTATAGGTGTTATGGCGTCTTTCTCCGTGCCTCCACTGATGGTGATCACTTCTCCTTGGGTCATATCTTACTGTTCCCCAATTCTCTTTCCTCTTGGCTCTATCCACTGCTTCTAGGTTGGTTGCTGCCTTCCTGTCGAAGATTGCACTGCAACGTGGGCATAGCATTACTTCGGTTTTCATCCTTTGGCACCTCTTGATGAATTCTATTAAGTTTTCCTCCTCTTTAGGATACGCCAACCTTTGGTACTCTTTTCGACGATGATCTTCGCCCACTTCGGCCTGGTTCTTCTGAGATATTTCCACCATATTTACCCCAACATTTCGTTCGTTGGCGATGCTTAATTCGTTCATCTTTCTAATGAGCCTCTCTTCTTCGCCTTCGACGCCTTTTGGTGTTTGGTCGAACTCTTTCTTTGGGCAGCAGCACCAAGATATGGTCCTGGGACCATGTTTGCAACAACATTTGTTCCAATTTCTTCTGGGGTCTTCCATTGTCCTACGCAGAATCCCACTGACCACGGGCTTCGAAGGACCGTTAGCGGCTTCCGCTTTGCTTTTTGTGACTTCTTTACTGAAAGGCCCCATAGTGTTGACGCAGTTGGCGACATCACCTTTCTTTGTTTGGTCAGAATCAAGGCCTTCAGCAACCTTGTTTTCAATAATGAGGTCTTCAGTAACCTTCTCTTTCGTATTAGGGGAATGCTCAATTGCCTCAACTGTTTCTTCATTGTTGTCTGAAGAAGCATCTCCCCAACCGCTTGGTTGGATTGTGTTGATGTCTATCTGAGAGCTTGCCGGCGCATTGTACTGCACAAGATAATCATACTTCCCACTTGGCTTTCCCAAGCGGTCCCAATTCCCCTCTTGTCGAAACTTCACATCTTCGACAGTATCGTCACCGTCCTTCTTGTCGAAACCTTCAGTAGTTTCCATTCTTTTCTGGTTGTCGAAGCCTTCAATAACTTCAACTTCGTTCTGGTTTGCGGGATCATCAGCAATCTCGACCATGTTGATATTTGTGTCGAAACTTCCAGGGGCCTCCACTATTTCCAAATTGTCATCAGGAGCAACTTCGGCCTCCACCATGTTAACTATGGATGGTTCAGCGTAGTGGGCTTCGACTGCCTGCATGGGATTCGAATCGATCCTCATCTGTTGTTTTGGTTTGTCACCAAACTTCAGCCTTCCGTCACGAATAGCATTTTGAACGAGATCCCTGAAAAGGAAACAACGAGACGTTTTATGGCCCAGAAAATTATGGTATTTACAAAAACCTCTCTTTTTCTGTTGTTCCATAGGCGGTTCTTTAGCGCTTGGCGGTTTTATTAATTGACCATCTTTAACCAACAGATCGAAAATTTCGTCACATTTGGTGATGTCGAACGTATAAGTCCTTTTGGGGAACTTATCGTTGGTTTCGACTGGGTTTCCGTTCGACGGAGTTAGCACTTTGCATGAATAAGGTGGGCCTTGCTTTAGTTCTGCTAGGTCAATCTCTTGTTCGTCGAAGTTACTTGGTTCGTTTTCGTCGTACTCATCATCTTGGCGAACCCCTACGTAGGCTACCCTCTCTTTTTTATTCTTATTTGCTCTGAATTTTTCGTCCCTTAACCTTTCGACCTGTCTCACTCTATCTGCTAATTGTGCCATATCCCTCAGATATTGGGTATCTAGTTTCTTCCTTATAGAATAATCTAGTCCCCCTGCAGCCATTTCGACCAACTCATGTTCTGGCACCGGGGTGAAACATCTAGCCTTTAGCAATCTGAACCTATTTAAATAATCATCTATTGGTTCTGAGTGTTTTCTCTTAACACTGGCTAATTCTTTCAGACTTATTTTTGTTTGTCCCATGTAGAATTGTTCATGGAACAACCTTTCTAATTGGGTCCACGTATATACTGAGTTTGCAGGCAAAGATGTAAACCAAGTAAACGCGTTTTTTGTTAAGGAACTAGGGAAATATTTTATTTTCAAATTTTCATTACGGGCTATTTCCCCTGCCTCGATCAGATAACGTGCCACATGTTCTATGGTGGACTCACTAGTGTCCCCTGAGAACTTTGTGAACTTAGGGACTTTCCACCTTGGTGGCAGTTCTTCTTGCAGAATATATTCCGATAGTGGGGATGCGTAACTAGGCCTTTGTAATCCCATGTTCATCCCATTTTGTGCCATTATCGTTTCGACCATGGCTGCCAAATTGTTTTCGACAGGCGGATTATTATACCGTATCCGTTGTTGCAATACAGCATCCGCGTCTTGGCCTCTCTGGATTACTATCCTTCTAGGCTCTTGTGGAACAGGGATCTCGACACGAGTCTGTTCGACTGCATCCTCTTGGTTTCTGACGTTTGTGTGAGGATTGTCCAACGGTATCTGGTTTATCGTAGGCTCTTCCTGGACCGCTACCACTGGGTTATGAACCACTTGTTCTCTGTGTCGAGTTTGAGGGACTCCAAAGAAATCAGCAATGCGCGTCATTTGCGCTGCCAACAATTGGTTTGTTTGGGTGGTGTTTTGTATTAGAGGGTTAAACACCGCTCCCATTTGTCGTGTCAACGTTTGGATCATATCATGATTACTCTCGTCCATTTGTTGTCTAATTACCTGCGCAGAATTATTTGTTATCGGCGGCACGTAAAGTGGTTGTTGATTTAGTCTACTCATGTTTCCGCCATATCCTGACCCTTGTAAAGGTGAAGACATATTGGCCATCGAATCAGAATATATTAACGGGGAATTGTGTAAATTTGCCATTACCGAAGTTGGCATTCCAAAGGGTTGTTCCCTACCAGGCGGAGGCATGGTGAAGTTTGTTACAAAAGGCCTGGAAGTATTTCCCACAGGAGGGGGTGTCCCAACAGGCATTTGTTGTGCCCTAACGGACGAACTAGGCGCATTTTGCAAAATTGAAACCGCTGGTATTGACCCTGTTGACGAAGGCACAGCCTCTGACACAGGGACCGATCCTACATTGCCTTCTGTCGAAGGGACAGGGTTGGATACTGGGATGGCTTCATTTGGATTAGAATTATTTGGATTATTTGGCTGATTCGCCATTTTCCTTACTCTTGTTCTTTTAGGTATTTCTACGTCGGATACGGCTAATTTACCGCTTCTCAGTCTCATACAACGAAGAACAAACTTTGACTAACGATTATCTAAGTTTCTAGATTTCTGCACTGTCCCACTGGGCGTGCCAATTTGTTCACTGTGAATTTTGGCGAACAACCTCTGGTTTACCAAAACTTGTAGAATTGGGTTACTTGCAGGATCAACCACACAAATCCTAGGACATGTGCAAAATCTAAATAACTTCGAAGATATCTAGAACAATTTTCATATTTTTCATTTTTTGGTTCTCTGAATACTTTATGTCGAAAGATGTTGATTAAAACGTTTAAACAGATGTAAATTTAACAAGATAAGGTAAGCGGCTGAAAATAACTGACGAAACGTAAAGTGTCGAAAAGAAAGTGCAGAAAGATAATTGACTGGAAAACGTAAAGGGAATTTGCAAAGAACTTTAAACTTTATGAAATAAACTTTGAAGGAATTGGTGTTTGTTTACACATACATGTTCCAAATATGACTCTTTTCTCTCACACGGGTACTTTGAGTGTTTTCAGGAATTCTGTACAAGTAAAATTTCCACCCCTTTTTCGATAACAACTACCCTATTTATATACAAATAACATAACTGTTACTAATGACTAAATCCTAAAACTGTGACAAATGGCTTTCTTCCTTTCGCCAGATGCTTCCACGCGTCTTCTGCCAAACGTCACAACTCTTTCAAATTCGAATTTGTACTTTACGTCGGAATGATGTCTTCCTTCAGGCTTTGTCGAATTGTCGAAATATTATAACATCCTCCGTGTCTTGTCAAAGGTCCCTTTCCACCTGCAGGTATCTTGTCGAGATGTCGAAGCTTTAATTTTGTCGAAGTGTCGAACAACACTTATCAACCAAACCGTTTATCCTATGCCGTCATTTGTCGAAAGAACCATTCTGCATACCAAATCTCATGGCGTCGAAAACGCATGTATACAATATCCCACAACCTCATGGTATATATGCGTCATGAGTTCACAAAACAACCTAAAATATTAATGAAGGGCTTCCCTATTTTGAATTTAACCTATGTAGAAGAATATAACAATATGAGATTATGATTTGAGTGACTTCAAACTAGGTGTTCCATAGTTGTTTATGGAACGAGAAGTCACCCACTAAGGTCACACATAACTTTGTCCATCCTCTTTGAAACTGAAATACCTCTAATATATAGTTCCAAAAGAACCTAATCAAAAATATTGCATTGCGGTATTTGTACAAATTTGTCATCCATAACATGAGAAAAGATTCCATTGCATTGTTCAGACGGGGGAAGATTACCATTGAAATCTACAAGCAAAATCTATGATTCGAGGATAACATTCCTCAATTTTTTAAGCTAAGCTTGTAATCCTTCACTAAGTGAAAGAACGAGGCTCACATAGATTCCTAAATAGAACCAAATGTTATTTTTGTTTGCCATCTTAAGGGTAACATATTGTGCAAAGATTAAAAAAATCTATAAGAAATAACAATAGGTTAATGAGGATATCTATAAACCTTGAGATTGTCACACGACTTCCATGATCGTGACTCTAGTGTTATATTTGTAGGAGTCCTAAGTTAGGGCACCCTCGCCCAACAAATTTTCTGCCCAGACAAAAATTAAGAGACTTGCCCGAAGGCATCCATAATATAGGGGTCAAGAAAGAGGGAGTCTCCACCAACTCCTAGAAGATAGGTGGTCAATAACTTCTTCTAATAAGGAGGGGGCGATTAACATTACTAGGGGGATCAAAACCCTAGGCTCAAATGAGCCTATATCAATACACTTTTCCAAGGGGACGGGCTCTAAGTCATACGCATTCTCTACAATCTAAAGAGCACCATGCTCAATAGATTCATAACACACAACTAACCTAACCATCTGCTTGCTACCAAGCATCACAAGTCATCTACAGGACCTCTCACGTCACATGAGTTGGTCTCCTAAAATTACCTCTAACACCACCGTGGGCAAACCCTCATCACCAAAATGTGTTATACACCTACCAATGCCTTTAAGTCTCCCTGCCATTGCAGGGGAAACATGCACATATGTACTTTTTTTACCAGTATAGTGGTGCCCACTGTGGGCCCCCAGTGAGACTAATTTGGACCACATTCTTTTTTAATCACCATCATTTTTCCGCCGTACCCTTCATTCCTACACCTAGCCATTTTTGGCCATGGTCAACAGGAGAGTTCCATCCCCTGCGCCAAAAGCTACCAGGGGTACGAGTGATGTTGATGCAATGGTGGAGATGCGCTTCACCATGGACAAACTACAACACTATTATCAGACGTTGGAAGATGATATCCACAATATTATACAATGCCAATAGGATGTCAATCCCCCGGAAGAGTTGGAATTGCTGGACCCCCAGCCACTCTCAGAAGAAATATGGAGGGAATTTTTTCCCAAAGGGTTCAAACCTCCCATCTTGGCCAAGTTTGATGGACGCACCGATTCCCACGAGCACGTAACCTCCATTAACACACATATGGACATCATATGAACGTTTGAATCTTTGAAACACAAGTTGTTATCATGCACTTTCAGGGATGTTTTCCTCAAATGGTACATAGGTCTTATTCTTGCCTCAATTAAAAGCTATTAGGAATTGGTAAGCAAGATGATACACCGGTTCACCTCCAGTCTCCATAGGAAGATATCCACAACCAACATGTTTAACATTATCCAGGGTCTGTTAGAATCACTGAGGAACTACCTCGCCCGCTTCAACGAAGCAACCATCAAGGTCATCCCTATAACTAAGAAATGTTCGTGAGGGCATTCCAAAATGGACATAAGGCGGCGAACTTCAATGAGTCCCTCGTCCAGAAGTCGACACTCGTTTTAGCATAAGTGGTCACTTGGGTTGAGTGATACATAAAAGGTGAGGAAAGCAACGCCGAAAAGAAAGCTCATGACGTCAATGAGGGTGTTCCTAGCACCGAAAGTTCACACCCACCGAGGAAGAATAATTACACCTCACCCTAAAAGGACAATCTCAAGTTCAAAAGAGTAGGGAGTACGACATAGAGTTTTATGCCTCTAAATACTCATCGAGAGTAGATCTGGCGTGAGGTACCCCACCTGTAAAACATCCATGCATCGCCTACTTTAAAGCCTGGTGTGATGAGGCCTGAACCAGGAAGATGGTGCAAAGTTCATAGAGTCAAGGGACATCATATTGAGGATTGCTACTAGATCAATAAGGAAATAGAAAAGCTGATACTGAAGGGGCACCTAAAGAAATATGTGAAGGTCGACTACTCCAACCTACTAAGAGACCTAATTTGTGCGGGCGAGAAAGGGATGGAAGCCCCGGGCCAAACAAGTCAAAAGAAACTTCTTAGAGAGAGGGAGGCAAAGATACACATCACATGCTCAACAATATAGAGGGAGGATTCGTCGGAGGTGGTAAAACCAGCTACGCCTGTAGAAGGTATACTCGCCAAATTATGAATATAGAAAATCTCCCTGAATTTAAGGTCGTAGGTACACTAGAAGCCGTAATCGCCTTCTCGAAGAAAGATGAATATGACATCCCTCCCCACAACCATGAACCCATGGTCATCGCAGTCAAATGTGAGGAATTGGATATTAAAATAGTTTTGGTGGACTAGGGGAGCTTCGCATGTATTAGGACACCTTCGAGAGACATCGTCTCGACCCCGAAGATCTGAAGCCTTTCAAAGAATAATTATTTCGGTTTTCTAGAGAATAGGTACAAGTAAAAGAGTACCTTACTCTGAGAGTCACGTTCGGAGAGCAGGACCAAGTCAAAGAAATAAAGGTTAAGTATCTAGTCATTGACACCCCCTATTCATATAATATGATTATTGGGCGACCATCCTTTAACCGGATGAGATCCATTTTATCTACTATGTATTTGTGTATGAAATACCCACACCTAATGGGCAAATGGGGGGTTATCTGGGGAGATCAGGAGATCGCCATGAAATTTTACATAGAAAACCTAAAGTTAAAGAGGGACCGCTTTCCATGCGTGAGAGCAAAGACGACTAGCTCTAGGATAACGCCGCCCAGACAAATTGGCGAGGGAGATGAATCTTCCTATCCAACCTCACAAGAAAATGAAGTCTAAAAGATCTATAGGGGATGTCCCTTTTTTTGGATCCATTAGTGTAGTTATTTTATCTTTTGTTATTTGTTTACTTAGTTGACAATTTTTCATAGGTGAGTATTAAGACACTATCGATTGTAAAGACAAGTTGTTTCGTTGGGGTGAACTTTTTACCCTCCATGTCTTACATGGGGAAAGGGTTTTTAATGAGGCACCCAATTCCTATTTATTTATATAAGTTGGTTATTCCATCTCTTTGCATGAAATCCAAGCTCATAAGAAAGCCAATATGTTGGATCCCCAAGATGGGATCTTTGCCGCCCATAGAGGCGACCAAATATGTTTGATCTCCAAGATGGGATCCTTTTCACCCATAAAGGCGAATAAATATGATGGATCCCCAAGATGGGATCCTTTCCGCCCATATAGGCGATCAAACATGTTAGATCCCCAAGATGGGATCCTTGTCGCCCATAAAGGCGATCAAATATGATGGTCCCTAAGATGGATCCTTGCATCCCATAGAGGAGAACGAATATGTTGAATCCCTAAGACGGTATCCTTGCCACCTATAGAGGCAATCAAACATGTTGGATCCCTAAGATGGTATCCTTTCCATCCATATAGGCAAACAAATATGTAGGATCCCAAAGATGAGATCCTTGTCGATCAAAGAGGCGATCAAATATGTTGGATCCCTATGACGGGATCCTTGCCGCCCATAGAGGAGAACAAATATGTTGGATCCCCAAGATGGGATCCTTGCAATCCATAGACGAGAATAATTACACTGGATCCCCGAGATGGGATCTTTTCCTTCCATATAGGCGAATAAATACACTTGATCTTCAAGACGAGATCCTTACCACCCATAGAGAAGATCAAATATGTTGTCCTTGCCGCCCATAGAGGCGATCATATCAAAAATCATCTTAAAACTAAGGTGAATAACAAATAATTAACAATAAAGGCAGTTAATATAAAAGACGCCCCTAAGGAATGTCGATGTTCAAAGTGATTACCAAATCACCCAAAGGGATAAATATAAATAATGTTAAAAGGAAAGAAGTAGGAGGGGGAATCAATATCCGTATATTAGTTCCCCATCTTGAATCACCCGAAAAGGAACCATGGGGCTCAAGTCCAGATGAGGATAAAGAAGGGAAACCCTCCTTCTCACTTCCTCAAAGAGATGAACAGAGGTTGCCACGACGTCATTCTTAAGCTGCGAGGCATGCTCCTCGGTGCTTTCAAAAAAACCTTGATCCCCCTCGAGGGATTTATTCAAGCCTCCTACCTCTTCACATTGAACAAGGATATGAGTGGCCACTCCTTTGACAAGAGCTTTGATATTCACCTTCATCTACTTTAATGCCATTCCACATTCATGAGTGCGTTTGTTCAGGTTGATTACCCCGGATCGCATCTCTCTAGAGTGTCAGAGCGCTTCTCTCTTAATGTTCACCCCACTAAAAAACACCTCATAAGCTGGACCTACAACAAGGTAGACAGTTGAGTGGGGGACGTAGTATAAAGAATTAAGTAGTCAACTAGGAATTTCTTAGGGAAAGAGAAAACATGATCGGAAAAATCCACTACATTAAAATCTTGTTATGCCACAAAGAGGGTTTAGAAGAAACCAAAGCATCCACAAATCTTCCAATTCCAGGAAACGCCTCTTGGTTTCCTGATAGTAAAAAATAACTTTCTTTTCTCCTAGGAACCATAAAAGGGGAAATATCGATCGGAGCGGGGATTCACCTTGCACCGTCCCCCGAGCATCAGAAGTGTCTCAGGTAAAAGAAAGCATCACCCGTTATTGAGTCGTTTGCATCTTCACCTGACACTCCCTTTTTTCATAGAGAGGTACCATCATCATATCACTTGCAGATAACAAACATCATAAGAATATGTTAACAAAACAGAATAAGAAGAGAAAAGTGTTTACCCATATCTAAGTATTCCTCCACTTTGTTGTCGTCTTCATTGTCCTGTTTAATAAGGGTAATGGATTCCATGGGGAAAAAGCACTCTAGAACCTGAATCACTTTTTGGTCAAAAGGAGAAAGACATATGAGTCCACCCTATCCATGGAATTTGGATCATGGGTCCAAGATAGGGGGAAAAGGATAATCTTCCCCTCCTGCGATAATAGGAGAAGCATTATCACATCCTCTTATTCACACGAACTTGTTGTTATACTCTTTATAAGGATTAGTCAAGGGTTTCATCAAGCACACCTTAGGAAAGGGGCGCAATATCACCCAACCATTAGTGGGAAGGAACTCAATCTTGAAAAAGTAGAGAAGCGCCTTGACAGAAGGGGATACCCTTAAATTGTAGTAGATTGTTTGAAAATCCCTAAGTATACCCTATACATTTGGAGTATCTTGGAAAGGAGCCAAATTGATAGAAGTTAAAAACTCTGTTTCAAAGGAAGAAAAAGAGGCCAAGACCCTTAGCTCGTAGATAATGGGAAGATTAATGTAGAAAAAAAGAGCATACGGATCACCAGAGGTATCCATGTTTTACCTCTCATCATTTGAGAAAGGTTTCAGGATCATGTCCTTCTCTCGTCCCGTGCTAGACTACCTAATGCCATGACGAAACTTCTTGATCATTTCCTCATTGTAATACAAGGAAACAATGTCCTGAACATGGATGAGCTTGATTTTCTTCCCCATAACCAGTAGAAACAGGGGTTCAGAAGAGAAATATCTAACCTAATAATGCTTATATGAAAAGAGAAGGTGAAAAAGAAGTGAAAGGATTATTCTAAAAATATATATAGGAATCTCAAAGGGGTGAGTTCACACGATCACCCAATTAAAAAGGACTGCCACCAGAAGTGGGAAAGTCTCCACACTTAAGGCCACGTGTAAAGACGAGAAACAAATATTTTTCCCAATAAAATCCATCATGAGGTGCATTAAATTACACCCATGTTTGTATCAATCAAACACTCAATCTATCCAGAGTGATTGACATTTTGATGTCTCAGAACATCATCTCAAAGAAGACATGTTTTTTCGTGCTTTTTTAAACGCCCTTACCATGTAAATGCCCCTCACTAAGGGACTCACCTATTACTGTAAGCTCCTTCAGTTGCGGGACTCTCTATTCACTAAGGGACTCACCTATTAATGTAAGTGCCTTCATATAAGGAATTCACCCATCACTGAGGGACTAACCTATTAATGTAAGTGCCTTCAGCTGAAGAACCCGTCCCTCGCCGAGGGACTCACCTATTAAATAAATGCCTTCTGTTGAGGGACACACCCATAGCTGAGGGACTCAACCAACGAGTAGGACCATCCTTAATTAAGGGAATCATCAATAAGGCAAAAGGCTCACTTCAAAAAGTAAATAAGTTTTAAACACTTTGCCCTTAAAGAAAAGTCCTCGTGCTTGAGGGACTACGTAGTATTATATTTATAGGAGGCCAAAGTTAAGGCGCCATTTCCCAATAATCGTTCCTTTCAGGCTGAAAATAAGAAACTCACCTGAAGGCATCCATAACTTGGAGGCCAAGGAAGATGGAGTCTCCTCTAACTCCTAGAAGATAGGTGGTCAATAACTTCTCCTAATAAGGATGGAGCGGTTAACACCACGAGGGGGATTAAAACCTTAGGCTCAAATGAGCATCTATAAATATCCTTTCCCCTATGGGAAAGGGGAAAAACTCTAAGTCATACGCATTTTATGCAACCTAAAAAGAACCACGCTCAGTACAGTCTTAAAACACGACTAACCTAATCGTTTACCTGCTACCAAGCATCGTCAGTCATTTACAGGAAATTTCACCTCACATGATCTAGTCTCCTAAAACTACCTCAAACAACACCGTACAAGGCTTGTCGTCATTGTGGGCAAGCCCTCATCACCAAAATGTGTTATACGCCTACCAAGGCCTCTGAGTCTCCCTGACCTTGTGGAGGGAATATGAACATCTGTACTTTTTGACCAGTACAATGACTATATTATATCACTCTTTATTTCAGTTTTGCTTTGAATTATCATGCACATGACAATTTAAAGCCTCCAACTTTCCAAATTAGAATATAAAAATCATTAAAATCTATTATTAAAATTAATTTAGAGTAAAACAACCGCAACAAAGAAGAAATATAAAAGGACAACATATAAGGGAATGACAACTAGTAGGAGTATATTATAGAATTAATAAAGATATCAATATTATTTTTTTGTATTTAATCATATCAATTGTATTTAAATAGGTTTAATTTTATTTTAATAGATTTTTCATTTTAGGTAAAATACAGGTTAAGCTTTTAATGCACAGATTCCTTGTATACTTATATATAGAAATAAAGTTACATGAATGAAAATATATTGATCAATTCCTTTTTTAAACGGTATTTGTTGTTTATCCTTTCTAATATTCGTCATTTTGCTTCCATTTTTTTACAGACACCTTTATCATTTTCCACCATGTCTGATACTCCAACCCCAACATTTCCTAGTATTTCTTCTACCAACCTTCCCCCACTGACCATTCCAGACAACCTCAAACACAGTTCCATGTGTTATTGACCATTCATATAATTCTTCAATTGTTCTTGTCACCCTTTACTTATAGTTGATAACTATAGTTCATGGAGTTGTGTGGTGATAATGGTACTTCGTACAAAAATAAATTTGGTTTTGTTGATGGGTCAATAACCATTCCAAAGAAGAAAGAAGACATTCCTACATGGAAACAATTCAATGATTTGGTTGCAAGTTAGATCCTTAGTTCAATTTCAACTGAGATTCGTCATAGTATTTTGTATGTTGAAATTACAGCACAAATATGGCCTGTTCTAAAGGATCAATTTTTACAATCAAATGTTTCTAAAATATATCAATTAAAATAGTCAATTTCCTCCCTAAAAACATGGAGGCATGTTTGTTTTTCTCTATTTCACTCATCAACAAAATGGAGTTGTGGAACAAAACCTTAACACCTTCTTGATGTTGCAAGAGCGTTATGCTTTCAAGCAAACTTACATCTTTCTTTATGGGGAGAATGTATTCTTATTGTAGCCTATCTTATAAACAAACTTCTAACTTATATCCTAAAATATAAATCTCCTCGTCAAAATTTTCTTTGTTATACTCCTTCATACTCATCACATCCTGTGTTTGGATGTTTATGTTTTGCTAAAAATATGAATATTCAACATAAATTTGATGAGCAGTCAAAACCTGGTATTTTTGTTGGTTACTCTTTTAATTAAAAAGGATATTGCATATATGACACGAAAAATTGTTAAATCTATGTCTCTCGTGAGGTTCAGTTTCATGCAACTATATTTCCTTATCAATATCTTCAACCCCCAACATTTAATAATTCAATAAGCATAAATACTCAAAATCTTAATTATGAATTTAATGACATCTCTTCCATTTTACCAACTCAACCTAATAATCCTCCCATAAATAGTCGCAATAATAGTCCAAATGACATAATTGTGACTATTCCTACTTCTCAAGATGATACTTCATCCAATCTTCCATCATTTACCGTAGATACTCTTCAAAATAATTTTGTTACAAAAATGAACTCTTAAAACCATCGTCATTCTCAACGTTTTTGTAATCCTCTTATTCGTCTCAAGGATTACATGTGTGAAATTAAAAATGTTACATCAAAAATTAACTTTCCTTTGGAAAATTAATTATCATTATCAAATCTAAGTAATTCTCATTGAGCTTTTCTCATAAATATCAATGAAAATAAAGAATCAAAATCTTATTCCCAAACCATGCAATCAGCTGAATGGCATGAAGCTATGGCTAAAGAAATTCAAGCCCTTGAATCAAACAACACTTGGGTTTTATGTTTACTCCCTGAAGTTTAATCGGAAATTGGTTCTAAGTAGATTTATATAATCAAATATCACTTTGACAGTTCCATCGAGAGATATAAGGCTTGCTTAGTTGCCATAGGTTACACTCAAGTTCAAGGCATCGACTATCATGATACTTTGCATATGTCGCCAAACTAGTTAGAACTTAAATTTTTCTCTCCATTGTTGCCATTAAAAATTGGTCATTACATCTGTCATACCCCAAAATTTTCCCTACTTTTTTTATTCAATTCGCCTAGCTTATGGTTTTGTTCATTTGCATACTTTGTTTCTATTTGATCATACAATCATCCAAATTTGCATATGGTAACAAATTTATGTCAAATGTTCGATGATAATAGATTTAATCGGTTTAAGTGGATTTTCGAGGTGAATATTATTTGGTAATTATTCGGGTTTATTTCATGTACTACTTGTGGTGCGAATCATCTCTTTATTTGAGATTCATGGTTATTTCTAAGGTTTGCCTGGATTCAAAGAAAAGAGAAAAGTTGGAATAAAATGAAGATTTCATTCATTTATTGGAAAATATCACTTCTCAAAAGTATTAAAAGTTATGAGTTAAGCCACTCAAAATTCAAGGCAAAAGTGGTAGAAAAATCAAGACAAATGCATGAAAATTCAAATTAATTACTAGTGACTCTTTGCTTTACATCCTAACTTGGTACTTTTGCTAAACTACAACACAATTGGTCTTTAACTATCTTTAACTACCTATTTCTCCCCAAGCCATCAATTTACCTAATTACCCTTAACTTTCAAACTAACACAAAACTTCCAAACAAACACAATTCTCAACTTCCTTTCTTTCCACTCAATCCTAATCACTCTTAACAATTAATCCTATAATTGAAATTGGTGATCCGCAACTAAGGATTAAATTAATTTCTAACCATTGGTGAACAAATTACTTGGATCACAATCCAAGGGTGATCATTCACCTAACAATTCTATATTAACATGTTATTTCTCATAATTTTGACCTTAGTAACCTAACTTAGAAAATTCACAATTAATTATTATTTTTCCACCATTTTTCTTCTATTCTCTTTCAATTTCTCTCTCAATATTCATCTTCTCCCTCACCCTCACTAAAGTTCATCTTCATCACCATTTAAAACTTCACATTGAAGTTCTAAAATAGTGAAACTTAGCCATCAACAATTTTTGTATTATTATCAACAATTATCGATCAACAATTCAAACATTATCATAAAAAAATCATTCATCAATAATTTCTACATTATCATCAATAATCATCATCTAAATTTTATCAAGATTTATCAACAATCATCATCCAAGATTCATCAATTCAAACTTAATCGTCAATAAGAATAATTATCAAAGCTTGTAAGTTAATTGAATTAGTGGAGCTTATTCTTGATGTGTTTCGGTTTTCTTTTCGACGATCCTTTTTTCAACGCTTACCGGAGCAAATCTTTGTTTCATCGGTAATCATTTATCTCTTCCGCACTCTTGCCATGAATTATTGGATGATTGCTTGTTGATTAATTTAAGCTACTATTTTGATATTGCTTATTGGATAATAACTTATTTTTGCATAAGATATATAAACTTGAAAATAGTGATTTTTTTTAATTTGTAACTATTAATAACATTTGAATATATCATTCGAATCGATTTTTGTGTTGATCATGAATATACAATTATTTTTTCATTTCGATGCATATTTTAGCCGAACCAACACATTCTTTAATCGAATTTTTGTCCATTTTTGCTATTTTTTTGGTATAATTCGTAGTTTATTTCGCAATTTGCAATATATATTTGATTCCTTTGTGAAATTTCGATTCCAATAATATATTAACTTGACGAATTTGTTTCCATTAACTGTTACCAAAAATTTATTCAAAATTGGTATTTTGTTTTTTCTATACTGCTATTTCACCTACCGCTATGTCATGTTAAATCATTTTTCTTCGTTTCTTTTATTATTACTCCTTTTAATTATTATTATTATTATATCAATGTTAAGAAACCACATGCTATTGGTCCATTCTCCACTTTAGTGTCAAACTAATAGAAAACCGATACCAATGGTACCAACATACACGCGGTAACCTCGTTAGCTTTTCATATGTTTATACTAACTTTCTCTCTTTTTTGTTACGGTAACTTTTCATGTGTTTTATTAATAGTCCTTGTTCATTACCTTAGTTACTTAGTTAAAGAAATATATACTAATGCTCTAGTTATATATATTAATACCGTAATTTTAGTTTAAAATATAATTTAGTTTAGATTTAATACATTAGTCACTATATACATGTAGCTTAGTTATTAAATAATTCAGTAACCACTTAGTTAGAAAAAATACATATTTTTAGTCTTAGTTTGGAATTATATAACAATTAGTTTTAGTTAGAATATGTTGTTTAGTTAGAAAATAAACATTAGTATTAGTTTACTGAAAATGTTAGAATTAATTTCTCTTTTAATTAGTTTTAGTGATTGTTGAAAATGCTAGAAGTAGAATTAACGTGTTAGTTAATTGTTTTTGATTAATTGATAAATCTTCTTTTGGTTCATATAACTAATTAAACCTTTAATTAATTCTTTTGTTAATTTATGGCTTTATTTCCCTTGATTGATTTAATTATTTGATCAAATATACTTTGGTCAAGTAGTTATGTTAATGTCTTCAGGACCTTTTAATATGACTTTCTCATGAATTTGCATGTTTAATTTTCCTGATAAATTCAATAGGTTTATTTTTATACTTAATTTCAACTATCATTTCAATCTCACTGATTAAATATTGACCAAAGGATGCTTTGGTCAATCAAATCATTTGTATTGTGTTGTAAGCCCCAAGCTTATTCAAGTAATCAAAAGACCTTTGATCATTTGATAGGGCAAGTTTATTGTGCTCAAGCTATTGTGGATATGCTGAATCTCAGGAGCTCAATCCCTCAAGGTTCAAACGCAAGATCAAGGCTTTAAAGTCAACATCAGTCAAGCATAGCTAGCAACATGGACTACTTCTCAAGCACTGTAAAGGTATCAACACTTGACAATCATAATTCAGAGTTTGTGGCACGAGCCTTAAGAAATAGAGAAGGAATGAGATTGGAGACTTCCATTCACTCATTCTGAATATCTTTGGGTATAGGATGCTTGACCCAGTTGCTTATCGTATTCACCTATATTCATAGAATTTAGCATAATTTGAATTACGTGATTGTCAAGTCTTTTTCTACAACAAGTAGCATCGCATCAATAAGATCAACACACATGATCTCCTATCAGCAACTTGTCAATTTTGATTCGAGTTGTACGCAATGAGCCTTAAGAAACAAAGAGTGGATGAGAGTGGAGAATTCCATTAACTCATTTTGGATATCCTTGGGTACGGGACGCTTGACCCAGTTGCTCAAGGTATCCGCCTTTGTTCATAGACTTTAGTGCAATTTGAATCACACAATTGACAAGTCTTCTTCAAGCAAGCATCAATCATTTAACACTTCAATAGTGAAGCATCATTACACATCTTTCATCCTTCAATGTTTAAGCATCATTACTTTATTCTTGGATTCAGTATCAAACTCTCCTCCTTGATGTTCAAACATATTTTGGGATCATTATCTTAGGGTCACATACCCATTTCTTAATCAATTGTTTCATGTTTTTCCTATCAGTTCAGACTATAGCATACTTTGTTGCTTGCCTACAAGGTGCAGACTTTGGAAACTTCCTTCAACCCATGGAGTTCAGACTCTGGCTTTATTATCTGCATATAAGGTGCAGACCTTGGCGCTCATCCCATAGAGTACAAACTTTGGATTTGTTTCTTGTCCTCAAGGTGCAGACCTTGGCAATTTCTCCCAGACTATGGAGTACAAACTCTAGCTTTATTCTTTTCTTATAAGGTGCAGACCTTGGCATTCTCACCACGTTGAGTTCAGATTCTGGCAACCCTTGATTGTGCCTATAGGCACAAACGATGACATCCTTATTCTCTGCCTATAAGGTACAAACCTTGGCATTCATCCCATAAAGTACAGACTCTGGCTTTGTTTCTTGCCCATAAGGTGCAGACCTTGGCATTCAGCCCATAAAGTACAGACTCTGGCTTTGTTTCTTGCCCATAAGGTGCAGACCTTGGCACTTCTTTTAGCCTATGGAGTACATAATCTGGCTTTGTTCCTTGCCTATAAGATACAGATCTTCGCATCCTTTCCCCATGGAGTTCAGACTCTGGCTACCTCTTTCATTGCCTTATAGTTCAGACTTTGGCATCATACTCTTTTGCTCTCACTGAGTTCAGACTCTAGAAGTTAGATCATTTCCTTTGCCTTTGTATTAGTTCAGACTATGGCATTCATATATATTGCCCTATGGAGTTCAGGCTCTGGCTACATCTCATTCTGCCGTGTGGGGTGCAGACCCTGGCAATATCTTTTCCTACCCCGTGGAGTCTCAGACTCTAGTAGCATCTTTGGTTTAGACCATGCCTTCATTGATACCTTGTGGATGACTACCATCATTGTTTAATGCCACGTCTTTGCTTTGTTAAGCAATTTTCTTTGCCTCTGGGCAACCCAATCAATCTATCTTCCTTTGTTTCAGTCGTAGTAGGCTGAACTACAGAAACTCTAATTTTCTCATTGCACAGTGGGAATACGTAGGCATGAGAATTCAGATTCTTCGCGAGCTACCTTATTTATTAATCTAATCATTCATTTTTTATCCATTCAATCAATACACTTTTTTAGATCAAGTATCATTGCTCTTTGGATTCCATGCACATCCTTTTAGGACGACCTAATCATGTTTGCCTTGTGAACCAAGAGGTATTTGGATTATTGTCAAACATTATATTCCTTTGTTTTTGGTTATTCCAATACAGTGATATCATGCCTCGGGTCCCTCACTTGTTGGTTCATACCAGTCTTACTCTTGTGTGTTTGATGCTCCGCCACCGTCGGTGGTGAGCTCTGGTGCGACGGAGATGCTCGTGTTAGGTGATGAACATTTTTTAATATATTGAATACATGGGATAAACGTGAACCACACGATTTTTACTTGAATCTGATTCTTTTCCATCACATTTTCGGATTGGGCTTCCATGTTTCCCTGAAGCCCAATGTTTTACTTAGCATACACCAAAGAATGATCCACACCTCCTAATTCACACATGCCAAAGTTATAGGCCTCTGCACCCAAATGCTTCCTACACCTTATTTTCCGATTTCTTGTATTTTATTGCTTTTTATATTTTTTGTTAAATTTAGCATTTGTTTTTTTGATTAAAATAGTTAGAAAATAAACAATTGATTTTAATTCATGTTTTAAGAATATTGATGTAATATTCTTAGACTTTTTTTAGAATTAATTGAGTTTAATCATGTTTATCATGTTGATTAGAATATTGATCCTTTTTAGAATTAATTCTTGTAGTTAATTTATAACTAACACATTGCTAACATGTTCCCATAGTTCTATGTCTTTTTTAGAATTAGGATTAATAATAATTGGATCAATTCTTAGGGTTGGTCATTAATTCGTTGTACATGATTAATTAATTAATTTATATCCCTATTGATTGAGTTGATCAAAGTTGTTTTAATCAAATAAATCCTTTGACATGTGCTCATTTCCTCAGTCTATTCAAGTGATCAAAAGTTTCTTGATCACTTGATAAGATTACTCCTATGTACTGGAGCTGCATTGGTTCACAAGACCTCAATAAGTTCAAGACTTCACACCTCAAGTCAACACAAGTCAAACATTACAGACAGGTTATACTACTATCCAAGCACAATAAAGATCATGTATCAACACTTATCAATTACAATTCGAATTGTGCTCCATGAGCCTTAATCAGTAGAGAAAGGGTGAGAGTGAGCATTCCTATGAATATCTTTGGGTACAGGATGAATGATCTAATTGCTTAGAGTATTCGCCTCTACTCATAGATTTTAGTGCAATTCAAATCAAATGATTATCAAGCCCTTTTCTTCACGAGCAACACTGCATCATCGGGATCAACAAGCAGAATCTAGAATCTTCTTCAACAACTTATCAATTATGATGAGAATTACATGTCACGAGCCTTAAGCAGTAGAGAAAGGGTGAGAGGGGGCATTCTTATCCTCATTCTGAATATCTTTGGGTACAGGACGAATGACCTAGTTTCTCAGAGTATTCACCTCTACTCGTAGACTTTAGTGCAATTCGAATCAGGTCATTGACAAGTCTTCTTCAGGAAAGCGCATCAACCATTCAACACTTCAACATTATAATGCCTATGATTCATTAACCAATCTCCTCTTTGGATCAACAATCATACTTTCCTCCTTGATATCCATATATCCTTTGGGTTAATCACTTCTTCATCAAATACCCATCTTTGAATCCCAATCAATCTATCATTCATTTTTGCCTTATAAATCCTCTCATGTGTAGACAAATCATCTCTCATTCATTGTTTGTCTCATGTTTCCCAATCAATTCTTCAATATCGCGTGGACAAACTCAACTCGGTTAGTTATTGTATTTCCGAGATGTCTAACCCGATCGGTCCAAACACAAACAATATTTTTCTTTACCTGGTTTAGAATTGTACTTTCAACATATTTCAACAAATCTAGATATTGCTCACACACCTATCTGAAATGTATAATAGCTTCGACATATAATTCTTTTGTAGATGAATTAATTATCACGGTCCATGCATCCATTATTCTTTCCACTATGACACTTGCTTTGACAATTATTCCGTCTTCGCCCTTAATTTCTTTCGTCCCTACCACAAGTTTAAATCTACTTCTCACGTTCGTTGTGATGTGTGTAACACCCCTTTTTCTACCCCAAAATACTTAACATATAATCAAAGTAAATAAGCATGCATATAAACAAAAGGGCGTCACATCGACGTTTTCAAAAACTAAAAGCTTTCAAAAACCAACATCATTCATCATCAATATACAATACACCTGGTCATTTCAAATAACACATTTCAAATATCATGAATATCCAAGAATATGCGTTCGCAGCGGAAAATAATGAATATTCATGCATTTCATAAAATGATTCATGTCCCATACCATGATCATCTCTCAATAATCTCCTCAAGATAAAATAAAACCATATCCAGAATATTTGGCACTATGGCCTCTCAAACAACACTTGCAAATAAACATGTTCACAAGTAATAACATAATACATATCCAAATAAGATATGAGTTCAATACTACTAATCTACCTAGTGTTACATGACCAGAGCATTGACTCACTAACTAGTCTCTAAAACCAAAACACGGAAACTCTCCGGCTAAAGCTCGAGTGAGCTACCGTCCACTTACTTCAGCAGTACTACTCTTGAGTATCTGCACGATGCCATGTAAAGCAACATTCAAACAGAAGGGTGAGAATTCAAATCATTATGAAGAAGTATAATAAGGCACAATGATTAAATCAACAATTAACGGAATTCATCACACCTTGTATAACCATGTCAATAATATTAACCAACATTTATTTCACATGTTTCAAACATCCATCAAAACTCAAGGAGTACAATATTAAAATCCAATACTATATTCCCAAATATACATATAGCTACAATTATCGCATAATCACATATTTTGCCAAGTTATGTATCCAAACATCACCAAATTCAATTACCATATCTCATACACACCTCACAATCACATCAATGCATACATTCAATTATCACATAACTCTAATGTGACTCAATGCAAGACATGTGACTCTATGCATGTAGTACTGCAATGTGAACCCAACGTTTCACCGCTTTCCGATTCAATATCTAGAATCCAAGCCACGCTTCCGATCCGGACAAGATCAAAGCCACTACGTCTATTTCCAATTAAGGATCAACGTCTGCTACGCCTATTTCCAATTAAGGATCAACGTCTATGTGAACCCACAGTTTCACCGCTTTCCGATTCAATATCTAGAATCCAAGCCACTACGTCTATTTCCAATTAAGGTCAACGTCTGCTACGCCTATTTCCAATTAAGGATCAACGTCTATGTCCATGTGAACCCACAGTTTCACCGCTTTCCGATTCAATATCTAGAATCCAAGCCACTACGTCTATTTCCAATTAAGGATCAACGTCTGCTACGCCTATTTCCATTCAAGGATCAACGTCTATTACCATGTGAACCCACCGTTTCACCGTTTCCACCATGAAGCCGACCATGCCATGAATAAATGTACAAATACCAACACATATGCAATTAAGATCACCTCTACCATCTTAACATTCCACATATCACCATAATTCAACTCTATGAATTATCCACCAATGGTACATATACACATTCATAACAATATATCATTCACAAATATAGGCTAATTATCAAATACGCACACTTAGATTTCATTTCAAACTGAATATAGCCTTTAAAGTCTCAATTTTTCATTTTTCAACAGTGTTAACCGGTTAACGCTTTTAGGTAACCGGTTAACGCGAAACAGAATGCACTTCCTGGCAGATTTTCAACAGTGTTAACCGGTTAACGCTTTTGGGTAACCGGTTAACGCAAAACATAATGCAATTCCTGCGCAGCTTTTGAACAAGTAACCGGTTAACGCTTTTGGTTAACTGGTTAACACAAAACAGAATGGACTTTCTGCGTAGATTTTAACAAGTAACCGGTTAACGCTTTTGGTTAACCGGTTAACACAAAACAGAATGCAGAATTTTCTGCGTTATTCATCGTTGGAGGCCTTTCGGACCTCCGATTTCGATTCCGTAAAAAGCCAAACGCTTAGAAAATTATAACTCATACAATACTCTAAGTATATAACGTTAATTTGCAGTTTTAACACAATTAAATCACCACAAATCAAGAATACTCATCAAAACCTAACAATTCCAAAAACCATGAAATTTAGGGATTTCAGCGTAAACATATTTCTACCCATTGACCTAATCATACTAACCCATAATAATAAGGATTCTCCCCCTTACCTCTTCAATTTTCTGGAAACCTTAGCTTCTCTCTTGTTCTTCCCCTCTTCTCCTTACTTTTCCTCTTTTCTTTCTCTGTTGCCGTCAATGATCAAATGAATCATATTTCTCACTCTCCTACCTCTTATATTCTAGTATTATATTTGGGCTTAAAGAATGATACCTCTAATTTAATTATTAGGCCCAATAAGACCTAGTATTATAATATCTCTATTTAATTCAAATAAATTAAACCAACACAGTATACACACCAAGTTAATTAATATAATCAATTATTATACTACCTAACAACCAATTAATTAATTAACACTCCAAATAAATAAAATAAAATAAAATAATAATAATATAAGAAATAAATACTAAAAAAATTGGGTTGTTACAATGTGATACCTACAAAGTAATGCGTAAAAAGTAGGAAAGACCCTTGCAACTGAATTCATCAAGGAGGTATTGTGGTCGGTGATAATGACTTTAGACATGTCTTCTTTGTCCTTCGACATTGTCCGGAAGACTTCTAAAGCCCAAGAAATATTTTCCTTTCTCACTCTCCAGAAATGCAAACCTGGTACAAGAAGTCTTCTCGGTAAAGGTAACACCGACAATTCTTAATAGAGGAAGTCATAACTTATTAGTCTTATACATTGAATCACTGATGAGAATATTAGGAAACGTGTTGAACAAATTTATCGAACTCGGATGAGTCCAAAATATATCTTGAATGTTTACTTCATCCTCGCACGTTTAGTAACTTGATACATAATTGTTAACATCCAAAAGTTTCAAAAGTTGTTGCATTTCAGTTTCATCCCCCCTTACCACCTTATTGTTATTGACATGAATATTGTACACCTTCTTAATATTTGATATGTTTATAGGTCTTTTGTGTTTCAAAGTTGCAAATATGTTTTTCGGCTGCAACATATTCAATGTCATATCCTTAACGAGTTCCTTCTCTTTCGGCATTAGGCAACATGCAATTGGATGCCCGACTAACTTGTCTATATGTCATGGTTATGTAAACCACAAATGACATTAAATTTTCATTTTTTATTGAACAACAAATAATCATACAGCTTAAATGGACACTCACATTTTCTCGAATCGGTATCATCCTGTTTGAATTTCTATAGATGAGTTTTATACGTCTCATTTCTTTCGCATCTCATTGTCACAAATGTAACTCTTCTATCTGAACCATTGTCGGGTCTTTCAATTATAACACCAAACCTTAAATTAGATACTTATGTGCACTTCCATTGAAGCATATGATCATGAAACACAAACTCGTGTCCCGTTGTAAATTATTTGCAAACATATACCTCTTTCACAACGACACTTTTGACATCCGTAAACACAACATGTTTTGGAAAAACACTCGGGTACACCATAACTAATGCAAACAAAAACACATTATATTTAAAAACTAAAACAGCGGACATTCTGGAAATGCATTTTCATAGGAATTCATCTAAAGGCCAAAGATGCATTTTTGGACTCAATGTAACTTTGACAGCAAAAAAACAAGATTAATGTGAAAAATACCTTGAATTTTAGTTTCTCTTGCTCCTTTTGAAATGATGAAACACAAGACTGGAGCTTTTGAGTGAAAATCTTGATTGAGAATGGAATGATTTTTTGAAAGGGTTTTGAGAAAGGCTGGCAATGGAGTTTGATCATGCAAGATTTTGTTTTACCAAAAAATGACATTTGAGTTTTCCGGAGATACATCTCCGGAATAGACTAACATGCAAAGGTCACATGTTTTCAATTTCTCACTTCACAATTTCAGAGACTCGCCTTCGAAAAAGTTATTGAGTTTATAAATTAGAAATAAAATGATAAGGTTGGTTCTGAATTGCATCTCAAAATTATATTTTGGAAAAAAATAAGGTGACACTCAATTAAATTGTGTTTCAATGGTGCAGAAAAAATGTCTGGAAATGTATTTCCAAAATCTGACAGGCATTTTTGAATTTTCATAGGATGATTTTTCACCACATAAAATGGGGTAATCAATTCCCAACTAATTATTCTAAAACTTATGGAAACAAAACTGCACATTGTTAAGAGTCATTTTGTTCTTTCTTACACATAACATGACAATAGAACTTTTTTCATTTAAAATAAATAAAATTAGTGGTTTGAAATAATATAAAAACTAAGGTGGGAAAACATATAAAATGGTTTTAAACCTTTTTTTTTCAAATATAAACCTTTCTAATTATTTTAGGTATGACTCACAATGAACCGAACCAATTTTAAAATATTTTAAAATTTGGTTCGACAATTAAATTGTTGAATTAGATTTATTAATCAAATGTGCTGAATAAACTAATTTTGTTAATTATATAAATTGAATTTAGATTATATCTAGTTCAATTCGTTTATATATGAGAATGATTATATAGGTTTAAAAATTTATTCCAAATTTAACTCTATAATGACTCTTCCGTACTAGTACTAATTATGGCAGTAAAGCTGAAAATTGCATTTAGAATCATATGATGGAAATGTATCAATTTCTATTAATTTTGTATATTTTTTCATTAAATTTGTAAGGTTTCTAAATATTTAGATGAAGTTGTGAATTTTTTAGACAAATTTAAATTTCAATTGAGACGTTTTTAAATTAGACTTTTAAATGTATCTCTTAAAAATTATGTAGTTTTTAAATTAATAAATTTGTGATACAAAGTTAAATTCTAATCTAATAAATTTATTTTATTTCAATATTTTATTTTAAAAAATATATTAATTTAAAATATCAAATACGTGGAAAAAAAAATTAAAATGACTTTTAAATCCATGAAACAAGTTAATTGAACCTAACGAGTTGTTCTGAATAGTGCATATAAACTTATAACAAGTCAAATTTGAGTTTCAAAAAAGTTTATGTTGAACTCGAACTAAGACTTGAACGTAATCAATTCTTAACGAGTTGAGACGAGTTCGACTCGACTCGACTCATTTTCAGCATTAATTCCAAAATATCCAAGCATTTCATTGTTAATGGTAAACAAATATTGACATTTAATTTTAATATAATTTCAATCATTATTTTAAATTCGGTGTTTAAATTATAAAATAAAATAATATACAACTTATGGAAAAGAAAAACAAACACAAAAGCATTAAAAGAAAAGTTCTTCACTTTTATACTGATAACTTCATTATTTTCACATTTGGGTAATGTGCTGATTATGAACCAAATATGGAGTCATAGTATTGGAATGATAGGCCTTAATAACAATGATATTCTAATACATAGCATACTTTGTGTGCTATAATTGAACTTTTCGGCAGTGTTTGAACACAATGCAAAAGGAATCTATACCTCTGATACTTGTCTTCCTTTTTTTATAAACCATAAATCTTCACGTTTTGCTTCTTTTAAACAGAGTTCCACTTCCAGGTATTCAGATTAGTAGACAAAAATAACCAAGCATTTACATGACTCTTTAGTAATCTTTCATGGCAATGAACATGCATCCTCAGCCCATTTCTTGCACAGTTGGCATATATGCCCCTTGGCAACCCCTTCTCGGCACACTCTAGGAGGCCATTTCTTTTGCAATCTCACCCACCTTATGTACCAGCTTCATCATGCCAACCGAGTGTATCTCCTTATTTCTCACACACAGTCACTGCCCAACCCGACACCCACATTGTACCTCCTCCCTCATTGGAAGACAACAAAAAACTACTACAACCTCATGAAAAGCCACATAAGTATGCTATCGAGTAACCATTACACATCTACTACTACTAGTACTAATACTGCCAGCATTCACGCATCCCCCACTCCTGCTCACTATTATTTCTTCTACGGCAATAGTTTCAGGTGAGGGAATTGGTGGTCTCAGGGATGATCAGGAGGAAAAGGATGAGAGATGGGGGAAAGGAGGGAGGAAATAACTACAATGGTGTATAAGTAGACTTGCAATCTTTTCATAGAAAAACTAAAATTGAATCACTACTTAGTAGAGTATATTCCTCTAGTGTGTCATGTCATCCTAACTAACTTGTAGTTAGTTAGAGTGTGCTGTAGGATAACAAAGTAGTGGCACAGGATTAGATGCATATAAGTTCTATTCTGTTGTAACTGTAACTGTTACAATCGTAATAACAGAATTCAGTTTGAGATCTCTCTCTTTTCTCTCTCCCTCTCTCTTTCACTCTCACTTCAATACTACTCAGTCACAAAATTAAGTTTGTAGAGCCGATAATAGCACAAGGATCAGTCAGTTTTTTCCCCTATAAAGTTTAATGCACTATTGTAAATTGTAATATTAATTTTAAATATGGAAGGATGGTTGAAACTAATTGCAACTGAAGAATTCAAATTTCATCATTAATAATTTAATTCCAAATTATCAAAATGATTATTGTAACAGTTGGAAAATTTTAAAAAATAATTGGGACAATCTAAAAATCCACTGTATCTGTTTGCAAAAGACAATTCAGGGTGCTTATATACTCTTTTCTCTAAACATAATAACATTAAAACTTACTATTTCTCAACAATGAAAGAATACTTTTATAATCTTATATCTAACTCTAAACATAGATAATAATAATGTTATCTTTTTACTTCTCATTTTGTCAAATTTAATTCATATCTGATTTTGGATCCTATAAGAATTGTACTGTGACACCACTTAAAAGAAAAATAAACAAAATAAAAAAACCAACTCTGAATTCAAACTGTTGGTGGTAAAGCATAGTTATAGTTTAGTTCCTATTTGGTCCAACCCTACATTCCACTCGAGGCTACACTTTAGACTAGTATAATAATAAATATTTGAAGTTTTCACATTGAACTACACAAACAAAGCCAAGTCTCAGTCTGAAGAACGGTCAACATACAAATACACCATATTTACATGAGAAAACCCTTTATAACAAGCTATCCTCTAATCATTCATCGGAATACTAGAGTCTATGTTAGCATTTTGAGCACACCTGTAATCTGCAACTCTTTTTGGGATGTTGGGCGTCAATGTGGTTCCACCACAATAACCATTCATCAACAACTTCCCAATTTTAGCACGCCACTCAGAAGTATCCACTTTCTTCCTATCATGCACAACTCTGTCGCGGTAATTAAGCATGGTTCCAAGGCCGGTGTTTGGGATCCAGCCATATTCCATTAACACCTTTGCCTCACCTTCTGCCAAATCTTCTCCAACCTATACCGAAGACAGCAAGAATTGAACAGATCAAATTTCTTTTCTAGGGTGGGGTAGAAAAGCGAGTATGAAATGAAAGATAAAGGGAAAAAACAATAATTAGAAAAGAAAAGTTTGGTCAATTAAAAATAAAAACAGTAACTAGCGCCATCTCATACTGCATCAACTTTTTTTAGACTGTATGTTGGTATTATTAATTTTTGAAGCTGAAATTCTGAGGATCCTTCGATAGAGCTCAGGCTTAGGCTTCAGACACCATGTTCAGCCTCTAAAAAACTGACATTAAAATTATTTGTTTCAACCTACTGCATTTGACTCTAATCTCTTGGGGGGGAACCTAACAAATGTCTCATAAACCTAACAGATGCTTGAGTTAATTAATTAAGCAAACCAAAATAAAAGAGAGAACACTAATAACCAGCAATAGGCATTAGATAGAAATTAGTCATCCAGAAAAGATAGATTCAATAACTAATCAACTAAAATACAAATAAAGATTGTTCAGGTTTAACGATTCAACTTCTCATTAATCACTATCTAACAAACATCTTAAAATAATCTCATGGCTAACATTTCAATCAATAGTGACATTTTTTTCTAAAATATTTTTTGTTGAATAGTTGGTTGGCTAACATTTCTTTCAAGACACGTGTGTTATTGTTATATCATAAAACAGTAATAAACATTAATTTTCTACCCTATTGACCTATCTGAACGTTGAAGCCAACCTCCATCCTTCCTATATATTTGGTCATGTCTAAGTTCCACTTTTTTCTCCCTCACACTCATCAACCAGTCACGTAGCATCCCGGTTGTTGTAGTACAGCTATTAGGAGGAAAGTTTAATACTACATTATAAATATCAGAAGAAGCCTAACTAGCTGCTTATTATTTTGGATAGCAAGATATAGATCCAATTAGTACGTCATCTAACAGCAGATCATATATGCATGAAGTCATTACCAATAATTCTTTGTTTTCAATAATAGAGATCCTGCTACATGTAGTCAGCTTCATAGCAACCACCAACCGCTTGATCTGCCATTCAACAGGTAAGGATGATAACAGTTCAAAGAAGTAGGTTGCATAGCCATATTCAGGGCGTTCCAGCACTATCCTACATTGAAGTTCAGTTCAAAATCAACATCATGGACTAAATAACACAAAGGAAACATGGACTCAAAGATTAACTTCAATGCATATCAAGCACCTGTTATGCCTGTGAAAAACAAAAATAAATGATTGAAGATCTCGACACCAACCCCACTCAACAGGCCATTTTTGAAGCTTCAAATATCTTGTCTGTAGTATAAATAAAACAGGAATAGGTATAGTACCAAAACATAGTATGGACACCGAGTTTGTAAGAAACCAACTACCTGCTCCACTAGTGAGATTAGACAAGCCAAGCAATAACTCACTCTTGAACCCTTCCCAGCACGAATAACAGAGAATTTAATGAAAGAGCTGCGTTGAGAGAAAATCTGTTTCCAAACAAGAGGAAATTATATAAATCTAAAGCACTGGAGAAAACCCACCAAATGACTCGAAAAAAATATTCCATCTTCAATACTAAAAAAAATTGAGGCCTGCTTTACCCAAATATTTTATGATTTATAAATAAATAGTTTTTAGAACCAGTAAAAGTACTACTCATCAGAAAGCTCGATCATATTTATAATCATAAAACCAGGAAACTGGAAAAATATGCCAGATTGTCCGGTGCAAGTGACTTGCTTCTTTTGAGCCTTCTATAAAGGTGGTAACTGTGACTTTGAATCATCTAGCTAAAACGCTATTTTATTTCCATTTGTTTTCTTTCTGGAAATACAGGAAAACAAAGGACAAAGGAGAGACCTGTTCCCTAATGTTATGTTTATTATAAATGGTTTAGGAAAGAAAGAAAAATTGGGGGTGAGATATAGCGGAGAAGGACTTTAAGTCATTTGGTTTATATAATAGAAATGTGGGAGAGAAAGCCTGCCTGTAGGCCCCACTTCTTTTAAGGGACAAACTTCAAGTCGTTGACAAAGCATCTCTGCAGTAAGATGACCCTGGATTTGAAGGGGAGATAATAAAGTAATGGCTAAACTTAATAGAGTAATGGCTAAACTAACCATCTATGCAAGTAGAAACCAGTTTAGCCAAACAAGGCCTTAACCTTGTAAGTTGTAACTGACTGTGCTGAGTCAGTACAGTCCTGGCTGGGCATAAATACTTATTCAGTTGAGTACTGTAACTAACTTCCTCATTTAAGAAATCTAAAACAGAAAAAGAAATCTACTCTCCCTCTCTTTCTCTCAGTTTTCATTTATGTAACAGTTTCTAATACACGTATCAGCGGAGATTGACTGGAGAGACTAGAGAGAACTTTTTTTTCTTTCCGTACTTACCCACATCTCTTCACTTTTCCATATCCCTAAACTAACTGCACAACTCGCTTCTGCAATAACCAAGAACTTCAACCCACATAAACCTCCTTGCATGTAACCCACATCTCTTCACTTTTCCAGTTTTCCCTATCCCTAAACTAACTGCACAACTCGCTTCTGCAATAACCAAGAACTTCAACCCACATAAACCTCCTTGCATGTAACAAGCCTAAGCTGCAGCATTAAGGTTGTTAAGAATGTGTGATTTGGCCTAACTCAACCCTACAAAACCAGTTGGTAGAGTGAGGATTGCCCCCACTTATAAACACATGTTCATGCCATATATTGTCTGATGTGAGACTCTTAACACACCCCCTCACGCCCAGGACTAGACATCTGGAGCGTGGAAATAAATGGTGGGTGGCCCGATAGTGGAAACCATAGTAGGTGGCCCACCGGATCTTAAACGAGACTCTGATACCAAGTTAAGACATGTGGTTGGCCTAACTCAACCCTACAAAACCGGTTGGTAGAGTGAGGACTGCCCCACTTATAAACACATGTTCATGCCATATATTGTCCGATGTGGGACTCTTAACACACCCCCTCACGCCCAGGACTGGACATCTGGAGCGTGGAAATAAATGGTGGGTGGCCCGATAGTGGAAACCATAGTAGGTGGCCCACCGGATCTTAAACGAGACTCTGATACCATGTTAAGAATGTGTGATTTGGGCCTAACTCAACCCTACAAAACCGGTTGGTAGAGTGAGGACTGCTCCCACTTATAAACACATGTTCATGCCATATATTGTCCGATGTGGAACTCTTAACAAAGGTTTAACCACTCTCGACCTTCCTCGCCTCTTTTGTTCTTCTCGCTCACCGTTTACTTTTCCAGTTTTCTGTATCCATAAACTAACTGCAGAACTTGCTTCTGCCATAACCAAGAACTCCAACCCACATAAACCTCCTTGTGTAACAATCCCAAGCTGCCTTTAAGTTTTAACTACTCTTGACCTTCCTCACTTGTTTTGTTCTTATCACTCACCGTTTTGTATGCCGTGCCTCCGTGTATCAAGAAAGAAGGGGCGAGGATACTACAGTTGAAGGCCAATAAGAAGAATAAAAAGACATTGGATGAAGATTATGAAACATAAATGACATGGAGAGGGATGGGGAGTGCAATGTCACAAATAAATTAAATTAGCTAAATAATTTTGTATCAATCGAGTTAATTTGAACTACCTATTTATTTGAATTAAATTAATGGATGAAAAATATTTTTATATTTTTTCTGCTGTTTGCTACCGCAATTAGTATGGGGGGAAATTCTAGAGAGGATATATGTTATGTAAACAACTTTACCCCCACAAGTCGAGAATCTGTGTTCCAAGATTTGCACTCAAAGATCACATGGCAGCAAACTTACTGTTGCACCAAGGATCACCCTCTTGATATTTAGAAATGAATTGAGAAGCCAAAAATTTAAGATGTTATGACTATCTTATTGTTATGTTAGATGGTTAATAGTTATAATATCCTTACTGTTGAGTTAGTTTGGTCCTGAAATCAAATGAAAAGGCGGATTATTTAGGAAGC
The DNA here is from genome assembly GCF_024323335.1 of Lathyrus oleraceus. Classification (NCBI taxonomy): domain Eukaryota; kingdom Viridiplantae; phylum Streptophyta; class Magnoliopsida; order Fabales; family Fabaceae; genus Lathyrus; species Lathyrus oleraceus. The sequence goes on from NC_066580.1 coordinate 114,309,378, forward strand.
TATTACAATTATTTTCATATTTTTCACCTTTGTTATCACAGCTTCAAGCTCTGAAAAGCTATCTTGGCAAAGTGATTCATCCAGAGCTTCATCATTCTCTGTCTCTCCATAAAGCTTAATTTCATCTACTAATATACCCTTGTCTAGCAATACCTGCCAGATGCAAAATCCATGAAACTCAATATAAATTCCAATTTCAAAGTGGCTGTACACAAAAAAAAAAAATACCTCCAAAAGGCCAGGGGCATCCTCCTCAAGCGCTGTTTGAATTGAATTCCTGCAAAATAAGAATAATATTTGGGATAGTTATTATACATTTATAATGGAACTATAGATAAAATATTAAATTATTTAACAGAATCAGATCCTACGTGGCTGTTTTCTTTCTTTTTCGTGCACACTTGATACGTGAAGGTTCTGCAGATTCTGAAAAATTAGAGCTTGACACAGGGTAGCTTATAGGAATATTTAAACTACAATCCTCTCTGGACATGAAAAGCTTCAACCGATCATTTAAGATCATATGTTCCACTTGATCATCATTATAGTCGTTATGGACTTCCTGTTCATTTTTAACAACTGGCAGTTTAATGGAGGTGCTACCCATCGCATTCTCTACAACATTGTGGATTTCGCTGTTATCCCAAGGTTCATCCTTGATTTTGACAGAGGTCGGACAAGCTGAACTACTTGGCCCGTTATTGTTTATAGGCATAACGCCTTGTTCCTCTTGTGAATCAAAATGTGTGATCATTTCTTCGGATTTGACTATTTGGTCGTATTCTTGAGGGTATGCTGAAATTACTGGTTTTCTTAATTTAGGTGCGGCATGCTCAGTGGACAAAGATGATCCAGAGGGGGCTTCATGTGGTAACTCAGATAGTGAAGTATTTTTTCCTTCTGGAATGTCGTGACACTGATCTCTAACTGCAGTTATTTTCCCATCAACAGAATTAAATTCTCCATTTGCTTTTTCAACAGTTTGATCCGCGATGTTTTTGAACAAGCAATCACTATCAGCCTGTGACATAAATAAGTTGCAGGTTTAGTAAAAAGATAAAACCATGACCATCATAAGAGTTATTAACTTTATTGCCAAGAAATAGACAAAAAACTATAATTAGAGAGTTATATCAACACACTACATAAACTACATTCTAATGGTGGGTACATGGAAAGGAAGGTGCAGGCATGTCAATTTAAATAAGGAAACAAAATGAGTATATGAAAACAAGAAAAATACTAAGAAAATCTGGTTTTAAAAGCAAAATGTCATCTTCACAATTAACTGCCCAAAACAACTCCATGGTTGGAACTCAGTATTCCTTGTACTCACCAAAACAAATTCAAAGTTTTACACACAAAGTAAAAGCGCATAATTTCTCTAATATCCATGTAGATCCTTTGTATCACAGAGAAGAAGCTTGTCTTCCAACGGTGTATATTAACAAACAACTAAAGGGAAAACTATAACTATAACAAATGTGTTTCTTTGCTGCTTATTTAGTATATTATTATGTGTGTACATTATGTCAAAAAGTGCCTATTTGTTTACCAGTATCTGTTCTTCAAACATAGTTGATGTGATTGATTGTTCCTAAAATGGAAATAGTATAATGTTTATGCTATTAAAAATCATTTCTGTGTTGCCAAAGAGATGAAAGATAAGACATATGAAATCAAGGAGAGAAGTAAAATGTTGAATAGTTTAATTTCAGAAAGTTGGAGGTGTTCATATGACAATCAGCATCTCGGCAGTTGTGTATGCACTACAATGTACTAATTTCTTTATAACCATCAAGAATTAATAATAATAATAATAATAATAATAATAATAATAATAATAATAATAATAAAAATAAAATGAAAAAATGAGTAATAAAGAAATAAAATAACTACCATTTTTCAAACAAAAATAGCATTCAACTAACAAAGGCTAACAAAGTTCCAAAAGTGAATTATGACTAACTTGTTATCTTTCTAGTAAATATATCCCTTAACTGATAAAAAATTTAAATTAAATTACCTCAAATGCTGGACTTGGCCACCCTGAAAGTCTCCTGCAATAATAATAGATATTGTTGAAATACAAGAGACTAAGAAACATTTGAATAAACCGTGTTTGTAGAGTGAGGATTGTCCCCACTTATAAACACATGTTCAGGCCTAACTCAACCCTACAAAACCGATTGGTAGAGTGAGGACTGCCCCCACTTATAAACACATGTTCAGGTCATATATTGTCCGATGTGGGACTCTTAACAGATATAATATTTAAGCATTTTGCAAAAGCATCCATCTAGCTTCCTTCAAACAGTAGATTATCTTGGTTCCTCCCAATGATGGGAATATGGTATTCCAACTAAACTTGGTTTTTGTAATATACATGATAAAGTTTTGAACAAAATGGAATTAATTATTTTCCAAAAAAGAAGCTGAAATCAAAATACATTAAGTTTGTAAAATGGGTTGATCAGTTAATTTAGACCTGCTTTTTTTTCTATTCACAAATCACAACCCTACTACTAACCAATCAACTATTCAATTGTGTAAGTTGTCGAATTCTAAAGAGAACTATCATTCAAAGTTATTGCACAACAGATTTAAAAAGTGTGTAAAATATCTTATCTGACTTACAGAAATACATTTTTAAGTAAATCAATCTGTTGCTTAATTTTTTAGGAAATATTTAAAGATTCATCTTCATGTTATAGACCATAAAACCATTCAAGCTCCTTCCACTCACCTACCCGCTCTAGCAAGCTTACTGCAATTCCCTTCCACTCATTGAGCATGAAATGTTTCTCGGCTTACCAACTACCACAAAGGCACAAACAAACAAATGCAATAGCTCATTTTTTATACTTGCTTGCAAATTTTAATAGAAAGTTGTCGGGATGGTTTATGGTTCTTTACCCCAACCCCAATATCTTCCTGAGGACAAAAAGACGATGCAATAGGAAACATTCCTATCTTTATCCTTCATAAGCATACAATGGAAGAGAATATGGCCTTCAATATTTTATCGTTAAGCCCTAGACTAGAGATATCAAAAAGTTGATTTACTACATTATTTTCAATATTTATCAATTTCAGTTGACATTTTAAGAAAGAAATTAAAGAGGGTAAATACTAATTAGACAAAAAAAAGTGAGTTTGATACTTTTTCTAGCAGGAAGAAAAAACAATAATTAACATTAAGTGCCTAGCTAGCAGCATCCTTTTCCTTTCTTTAAATACAAAGTGGAATTTAATAGTTTCCTTCAAATGAATATTATTTTGGTTCCTAACAATAATGAAAATATGGTATTCCAACTAAACTTGGTTTTTAGTTATATACATAAAAAGTTGTTTCGGTGGATATATGGTTCTTTGCCCAGTAAATAGTGGTTATATTGGTGCTATAGTGTAGCAGAATTTGATATAAACATACGTTGTTAATCTCGGATAGCATCGCGTAGCAGATTCTCTGAAATGCTATAGCAGTATAACGGATAGCGGGATACTGCAAAGACTAAAACCAATATACAAAGTAAACATAAATACTCAAAAATAGACTAATACACTAAATTAAAGAGATCATCATACCTAATAGTTGAAGAACCTAAAGTATGAAGTAATAAAAATAAATCAGAGAAGAAGAATAAAACAGAACTGAACTAAAAGTAAGAAGAAGAATAAAACAGAATTGAACTAAAAGTAGGAATAACATAACATTACTCTTCAAAAGGTTCAGATTGATATTTATACACTTAGAAAGGAGACAACAGTTTAAAAAATAATAATTTGAGGAACTTATCCCCGAAATTCTAATAGCAGACAGAATAGCAGCAGCGATATAGGTTTGTGATCGCTACAACCACTATCGTTGACAGCAGCTCGCAGACCAGTAGTGTCGTGCCAAACCCTAGCACCACTACGCTATTCCACTGTAGCAATGCACAAGCATGCTATTGATAACATAGATATAAACAATTGTTATTTTCCACTATTGACAATAATGCCTTTACTAACCCAATATCTTCCTAAAGACAAAAGAGATTATGCAATAGACAACATTTCTAGCTTTATCCTTCATACATACCCATACAATGAAAGAGGAAATGTACTTATACAATGGAATAGAACATGGCATTCGAGATTTTCCCACTAAGCCATAGAGATATTAAAAAGCTTCTTTGCTACAATATTTTCAATATGTATCTATTTCAATTTCAATTGTCATTTTAAGAAACAAAATCAAAGAGGGTAAATACTAAATAGAAATATAAAAAAAGGGAAATCTAAAGTACCTAGCTAGAAGCATCCTTTGCCTTTCTTTCAGTACAACATGATCAAGATCATCGACACTATCTTCATAAGTCTCCTCTTTCACTTTCAAAATAGGAAAATCTAACTGAAAAGACGCATTTCCACTTCCACCATTATCAACAGAACTCAAAAGAATCTCAGAATCTTCAACCTTGGTGACAAGAACATCACAAATCGTCGAACATTTCCGTAAAGTACTGGTATTCTCCACTCCAAGAGCATCATTTTGAATCTTTGAATATGTTACCTGTTTCAAACTAGGGCATAATCATGCTTGAGTCTTCTTCCTTTTGCAACCTATGCAAACGACAGCTCCATATTGAGAACTGCCACTTCTTATATACAACCATTTCTACACGCTCTATATAAAGTTTATACAAAATAATTTGAACTGAAGTATAATGAATTAATCAACTCAGAGTCCTAATTATTATTCAATTTTTCAGGTTATTTGAAAAGTATTGTTGTTCTAACATTAAATTGGATAATTAATTGCATAGGCGAAAGGAAACAGAAAAATGATATGAAGAATGAGATTGAGAATGGAATAATTTACCTGTGAATCGAAATTATCGTGTTCTTTTTTGACAGTAGCGTGAATCGGAGGTGTGGGGGAGAAAATTATAGGACGGCGTTGTGATGTGGGAATGTGTTCGAGGGAGGGTGAGTCTTGAACGTTGTAGGAACACGCCATGGTGGCGACCGTCGTCGAAGGAATTGGAGGACGGTGTTGAAGAGGGGGGAATTTCGGAGTTGAGTTTTTTTTTTTTTGAAGCAGGTGAAAATCGACTCCCGCTCAGAGTTTTCACAAAATATTAGTGAGAGCTATTCTATCTAGAGCTGTCAATTGGGGAATGGTCATCTCAATCCTATGGAGTGCAGCCCAAACCCAAAAATGTCTTCCATAATTTAGCCACATATTTCATTTTGTTAAAATATGTTCATCTCCATAAAAAAATTAGGTGGATTTAAAAATGATCTTCGAAAACCTCATGAATGTTATCTATACAATAATGTTGTCCTAATCATACATAATTTATTCCAAAAATATAAAAATAATACAATCAAACATAAATTAATGTTTGTGTCTAATCCTTGACTTTTCCACCTGTATTACAAGGCATTTCGTGTCTCGGTTTCTATGAGGGCCAACTAGAGACTGTCTTCCTGAAAAATTCTTGCTTTTATATTTGATCTCGTCATATCCACAACACGCCGGCAAACATTGTGTACGTCCTAATGTGGTTATCCCTAGCCTCCGTTACCTTCTGATTATATGGCATATGTGGTTTTCCAATAGCGTTTTATGTCATGATAGGATGTGACACCTTATAGAACCATGTGACATAATCGTCTGAATAAGTCCATTATACAGAAGTTGGCACCTTGCGATAGTCCTCTGATATTAAATGACTCTTGAGATCCTCGAGTATGGCATCAAGATCTTTGTGGCAAACGGCGGGAGGAGTAGACTCTAAGGGGTGTTTTGAAATAACCTACAAATACCCAAATGGGCGCATCACTCACTCAGGCAGATATGCATACATCATATCTGACCCACAAAGCCAATCATCTAGAGTATAACGAAATGACGCCCAGCTGACGCGTTTGGAGATGACCGTTGTACAGGCAGAAGGCAATGTCATCTACTATAGTGCTTTCAAGATACACCCTGAAGGGCTCGATCGCCTGATTACTTCTGGACGGAGAAAAGGCAACAACATGTGGCCAATCCTCATTGTAGTCAGGCACTGAATCCCACTCGAAAATGCAAGGAAAGTGAGAGATGATCATTCATGAAAATGGTTATGAAAATATTAGTAACAAGTGTAACAAATAGTTATGAAAATATTAGTAATAGTAAATTATCGTAAGCAATGTGCAACTTCCTGTCAACTGCTCGGTCTTCCATAAACAACATTCGTTCAACTTCGAGTATATGTAGACTAAATAAGCAGCTCCCCAGTTGTACTCATGAATCATTGTTAAGTCGATGAAGTATTTAAGGTATACCACATCGACATAGATTTCACTTTTGTCCAGAACACATGGATGTGTCAACTAAGAACAAGAGGTAACATCTTAATGTACATTACTGGTGGTACTCGACTTGTATATCATCACTTTTGGCATCCACATTCATCTACAGCTGGTATTTATAAAGTTCTTCCAAGAATTTAAATCTAGTATGAGCACCTCTGGTGTCAGCCACCTCATTTGCGACCTTGTTGGGTCAGCCCCCAAATATGTAAACAGCATCTTGTTGGCTTCCTCATGACCGAGCCTTTTGTGATCCAGTAATTTTCCTCTAACAAGGAGATGTAGGAGGCATGAGACATCAACCATAGTGATGGACATCTCTTCAAGAGGAATATGGAACGATAACTCTTGTGAATGTCATCTCTCTGCAAATGTCGCATGCACGTCATAGTTTATGGTCTTATACGCAGCAACACATAAACCAGCAAGCCTAGAGTAGCAAATAACATCCATGAACCAGTCATCTTCGGGTTGTTCCAAATCCAAAATATTTCTTCCGTGGTTTGCGAATTTTAAACATGGGCGCTCCTATAAAAAAACATAACACCATTAGTCACGATCAAATTACATTAGAACAGATGTAATGCAAATGTAAATAAATATACCTCGCATTATCATACATGCCTAACAACATGGCCTCCATATATATGAAGTAAGGAGGTGTCAAATGGGCCTCTTGGATAATTATCTACATGGGAATCCACATCAGTTGTGGGTTCCTCCATATTGTTCTCATAGGCTTCAAGGATTCATAAGCAGGGGACGTGATGAGGTTTCCTTGATGGTGTAATACGGAATGGTGTGGTATGACCATAATATCTTAGGGATTAGTTATGCTCATAAGCCTTTGGCATCATCAAGCTTCTTCTTGAGCCCCTTCAGACTTACTTTGTTTGTTGACTCGGCCTAACAGTTGGATTGAGGGTGTACAACATACACACATTTTATTTGTACTCCCAAGTATTTGAAAAAGTCAATGACCATAGTACTGGAGAGGAGGGTCCCATTGTCGGAGACAATGGCTCAAGGAAGTATGTATCTACACATAATCGTCTGCCAATAGAAACAACACACAATTTCTACCGTGATTTGGACTAAACCTCTGCTTCTATCCATATGGTGAAGTAATTGACTCATACTATCATGAATTTCAGTTGACCTGGTGCCAGGGGGAACAAGCTCAAAATTTCCATGCCCAATTGGTAAAAAGGTTAGGGCAAAGTCATCGACAGGAGAAGTTTTATTAGGGCATGGTGAAGGTTAGCATGTCTCTAACATTGATTGTACCTCTTTACAAAGGCGATGATATCTTTCATTAGGGTAGGCCACTAATACCCCGCCCATAACAGTTTATGGGTGAAGGCTTTTTCGCTAATGTGGCTGTTGCAGGCACCAATGTGTACCTCTGCAAGAACCATAGTAGTTTCATGCTCGCCTAAACATCACAACATAGGTGAAACCCTCCCCATTTTGTATAGTTTTCTAGAGAGTAAAGTGTAATAGCTTGTTTCTGGATCCTTCTTGCTTCTCCCTCATATAGTGGGAAGTTCGTTAGACTGTAGATAATGCATTATATGATATATCTAGCTAGATTATGGAACAACTTCCAAGGAGTACACCTTGTCTACCTAAATGATGGGGAAGGTGGGAGTCTCTTGGATAATTGTTTTATTGAACTTCGATGTCTCCAATGTGGATAGCTTGGACAAGAGGTATGTTCTGAAGTTTTACTCACGGGGGACATACTCTATTTTAAAGGAGGAAGAGCGAGAGGACAACTTCGTACCTTTGTAAATATTTTATCAGTTGGGGTTCCTTCACCTGGTATTTCCCGGAGAGTTGGTTGGTGACCAACGGGGAGTCACTTTTAGCCTTCAGTATGAAGGCTTCCATTTCTAAGGCGAGAATCATACTGGCAATAAGGGGCTCGTACTCCACCTGATTGTTACTAGTGGTGAACTCAAACTTTAGCTCTTGCTCGATGAGTATGTCGTTAGGACCTTCTAGGATTATTCTGGCACCATTTCATTTCATGTCGGAGGCGTCATCTATAGTTAGCACCCATTCTAGAGGGGTCTCCTCGTCTATGGGCGAGCTGAATTCTGCTACAAAATCTACCAGGGCTTGCGATTTGATGCTTCCCATATGGATATAATGGATGTCATATTATGAGAGTTATACTACCTTGGAGAACATAGTAACAATATGGCAGAGTATAAAGTGTGCATCTTAGGCATAGAGGCAGCCATTGATTTAAGGATCAAGATCCTTGAAGTCTATGGAGATTCAACCTTGGTAATCAGCCAGGTTAGGGGAGATTGGGAGGTTCGAGATCTAAGTTGATTTCGTACAAGGGGCGTGTCTCAAAACTAATCTCATACTTTGATGAGATCACCTTCCACCATATCCCTTAAGGAGAAAATCAACTAGCAGATGCCTTAACCAATTTGGCATCCATGTTTTAGGTTAAGTGGAAGAATGAAGCATGATATATCCGTATTAACTACTTGGATGAACTAACATATTGTTTACAGCTGAAGAAGAATTTGATGGTCATCCATGGTTCTATGATATCAAGAGGTATCTGGAGAAGCAAGAATATCTAGAGAATTCATCCATTACAGATAAGTAGTACCTCCGAAGACTCTTAGATAAATTCTTCTTAAGTGGATATGTACTTTAAAAGAGGAATTATGACTCGGTCCTGCTCAGATGTGTGGATAGACACAGAGTATATCGAATCATAATTGAAATTCATGAAGGCTCATTTGGACTCATGTCAGTGGGCCTACCATGGTTAATAAGATCTTAAGGGTGGGCTATTATTGGATGGAAATGGAGGTTGATTGCCACTATTATGTGCAAAAATGTCATAAATGCCAAATCTTCGCAAATAAGATACATGTGCCACCAGTTTCACTAAATGTCTTAACATCACCTTGGCCTTTCGCCATGTGGGGCATATATGTGATTGGGCACATTGAGCCAAATGCTTCAAATGGGCATCACTTCATCCTTGTATCCATTGACTATTTCACCAAATAGGCGAAGGCAGTCTCGTATGCAAATGTTACAAAGCAAGTGGTTGCTCGCTTCTTGAAGAAGGAAATTATATGTCATTATGGGGTCCCTAATAAAATCATTACTGATAATGGTTCTAACCTCAATAACAAGATGATGAAGGAATTATGTAAAGACTTCAAGATCGAGCACCACAATTCATCCCCATACCGTCCAAAGATGAATGGTGTTATTGAGGCAGCCAACAAGAACATCAAAAAGATCGTTTAAAAGATGATGGAGACATACAAGGATTGGCATGAAATTCTACCATTTTCTTTGCATGGCTATCGTACTTAGGTACATACTTCCACTGGGGCAACTTCATTCTCCCTTGTGTGTGGTATGGACGTAGTACTGCCTATCGAAGTAGAAATCCTTTCTTTAAGGATATTAACAAATGTCAAGTTAGATGAAGATGAGTGGATACAAGTAAGATTGGATCAACTTAATCTAATTGAGGAAAAGTTCCTAGCAGTCATATGCCATGGTCAGTTATATTAGAAGCGGTTGAAGAGGGCATTCGACAAGAAAGTTTGTCCTCAAAACCTCGAGGTTGGAGACTTGGTGTTGGAGACTCGTATCCATCTTCACGCGCCTTCTTAACCTTTTATTGAGAAGTTTCTCAATACCTTTCGTATGAGAAATCCATCACAGCTTTCTAACCTTTCGTTAAGAAGTTCTCATTACCTTTTGTATGAGAATGCCAATCCCTCAGCAGCCTTGTGTCGAAAAGTTCTCATTACATTTTAGATGAGATTCTCACCCCTATCTTTCTTCTTGACCTTTTGTTAAGGAGTTCTCAACACCTTTTGTGTGAGAAACCTATCCATATTTCTTCTTAACCTTTTGTTAGGAAGTTCCCACTTCTCTTGTTAGGAAGTTCCCACTTCTCTTGTTAGGAAGTTCCCAATTCTCTTGCTAAGGAGTCGTTGCTACCTTAGGGTTTTATATGATTGTTTTCCTAAGGGTTTTTTGCCAAGATCACTTAAGGAATTGGGTGGTGCCTTTGTGGGTTAGGGTTTTGCTTTGTTGCATCTTGTTTTACATCTAACCATTATGCATCCTATAGGTGCATTTACCTTTCTTTATGATCAAACATATAGGTGTACAAGAATAAATCAAGGTGTACTTTGCTTCACATCAAGCTCAAATTAGAATTCAAGGGCCATGGTGCTTAAGTATGGGTTCATGATCAAGGCATTTTAATTATGGCATGAGAGATTTACTTTGGTCCAAAGAAAAGTCAATGAAGATTCAAAATGGAACAAACATCATTTCAAGTGTGATTAAAGCATGTTCAATATGGAACCAAGCATCATTTCATTCATTTACAACTTGGTTTTGGGTGGGAATTCAATATTGATACACAATCCATTTCAAGTGTGATTCTTGAACCAAAGCTAAAGTATCATGATGGATCACTCATTTTTAAGTAATGTATTTGGCATAAGTATGCATCATTTATCAAGTTCATTCAAGTATGCTCAATTTTGAAAGTTCAAGCTTATGTCACTCACTTTTTATCATCACAATCACAAGGTATGCACCATATGACATGGTTTAAGGTGGCATGGTTCAAATTTCCATTTAGCATTGTAATGTGCAAGCAAGCAAAGCCATGTTCATTATTCAAACCTTAAATATAAGATCATAAGCCAAGTTTTTTTATGGGATTAAATACAAGCCATGGTTCAAGCATTAACATTCATATCATCAAAGCAATGCCATTCAATTCAACTCACTCATGGTGCGTTTGGCATGATTCATAAGTTCATCATGTAAATTTCCAAGACAAACAAGGCATTGGTTATGCTATGTATCCTAATTCAAAAGCAAAATGAATGCAACCCAAGTCTAATAGTTTAATGGCCAACAATGTCATCAGCCAATTCATGAGCTAGGGTAGGCCAAAGTGGTGAGCTACCTGTTTGCTGTTGATTTTGGCGAACAACCTCTGGTTTTCCAAAACTTGTCGAATTGGGTTACTTGCAGGATCAACCATACAAATCCTAGGACATGTGCAAATTTAAATAACTTTGTAACTCTTTAGAACAACCTTTGTATCCTTTATTTGGTTTACTAAGTATTTCATGTACGAAAGATATTGACTAAAAATGCTTAAGTAAAAGTAAACTTAACAAGACTAAGATAAATGGCGAAAAGTAAATGGCGAAGAATAAATTGCACAAAGTAAATGCAAAGGATAAATGACTGGTAAATGTAAAGGAAAATTGGTAAAGAACTTTGAAATTTATAAGATAAAACTTTAAAGAAATGGTGTTTGTTCACACGTACATTTTCCAGATATGACTCTTTTCTCTCACACGGGTACTTTGAGTATTTTGCAAAAATTTTGTACAAGTTTTTTTTCACACTACATTCTGATAACAACTATCCTATTTATATACAAACAAAATAACTGTCACTAACGAATAAATCCTAAAACTATGACACTTGGCTCTCTGCATAACTTCCTTTCGCCAGGTGCTTCCACGCGTCTTCTGCCAAACGTCATAACTCTTTTGAATTTGAATTTCCGCTTTACGTCGAAACGACGCGTCTCCTCAGACTTGTCGAATTTGTCGAAATACCATAACATCATCCATACTTGTCAAAGACGTCTTTTCATCTGCAAACATCTTCTCTTGTCGAATTATCGAAATATCATACCACCAATCTGTCGAAGTGTCGAACAAGCATCTCCATTTTGTCGAAAACACTATTCTGCTTATTAATTTCATTGCGTCAAAAATACATGTATACAAATTTCCCCCCAGCAAAGATGTTTCGACTACTCTGGAGAAACAATCATTTGTTGTCAACCAATATTTTGATGCCATGTCATTTAATTCCACTATTTCCAAGCTTTTATAATCTCAAGTTCCCAAACAGATTCATCATTACACTTTTTCAGAAACGTCATGTCTAGCCCACGTTTTAGACCTTACCCCCATCATTTCCTACACCTAACATCATGGCCTTTTTCAAACTTCCACATCTTCATCATCACCGTCGTGATTCAGCCACGTGTCCCACGATTATCATCAAAAACTCAAACATTTTTATCATCTTCCCTTATAAATACTCACAACTCATTTTCTCTGAAACTTTTTACGCTTCAAACTTTCTTCTTCATACCCACTTTCACACTTTCAACTTTTCTGAAAAATTTCTTTGTTCTTCTCAACAATGGCTCCTCCAAAATCTTCCAGCAACAAACACTCCAAGAAGACCCAAGATTCAACTCTTCATCTTGTGCACGAGTTGGATGGACCAATGACTGTTGGAAACCAACAATACGTTCCTGAACCTCCCAATGAGAGAGAGAAGGAATGTATCTACAAATCCCAGGTATTAATTCTTGTTCTTGTTTCTAGTATTTGTCACGCTATGTTAGGTCCACTCCCCAATCCAGACATTAAACCAGATCGTCTGAAAGAATTTTTTCCCACCTATTTCCATACCAAACCCATAGGTGTTGGAGTAAAACCTCAACCTCAAGAGAAAACTGTAGAACAAATTGACCCACAAAGTTCGACTGATGATGGAGAGTTGAATTTAACTTATTTGAATTATGCTAGGATCTTTAGAACTTGTCCATGGTCGAAAAACCCTTCAGACTATTTATCCTGGCTAGATACGGTTGAAAAGATTAAAGGAGATTTCTGGAAGGAAATAGGTATTTTCGACCTCATTCAATTGTCGAGAGTAGGACCCAATGTTAATACCTTAGGATTGGCATTAATTTTGTAAAACAAATAATGTAATCATCTCTGTTGTTTTAATATGTTGGGTTGAAGAAGTTCAATGTCTGGACCAACATGTCATGTACGATGTCACGACATCATGCATGTGACATCGTACATGTGTAGAAAACTGAATGAATTAATTCAGTATATATTCTGGGGTTAGTGAGGATATTTGGTGAATATCCTAACTCCCATGTGGAGGTCTTAAAGACTCAATCAGAAGATATATAGGCTCAAAATAAGGAGATATATATGGAGAGATTTTAGGATTGAAGACCTTGTTTGTAGCAGAAATTTTCTGCTGTATTTGTAACAGCAAAGAACAAGTTTGCTGCGATTTCTGAAGGCCCAAATCTAGTTGGGTGATTAGGTTATAAATAGCTAATTATAACCTAGTCGTTGTAAGCCTCTTAGAATGAAAATTTAGGGGTGTGTGTGAGGTAAACCTCCCAATCTGTGGGAAGGTTACCATGTGTTTCTCAGTGTTCAAAGCTGAGAGTTTTTGTAACTCTAAGCCTGTAGGCAAGAGTGATTATGTGCTTGAACGAAGCTGTGAAGCAAGTTCAAGTTGTTTGAACATTACATTGTATTTGTAGTGACAGGAATGGAAACTGGAGGTTTCTATCTAGGAGTTCCTAGGTATAGATTGCATTGGGTAGGGATTAAGTGAAGAGTTGTAAACGGGGGAGTTTAACTCTGAATTAATACTGCTGATAGTGGATCTTCTTCCTGGCTTGGTATGCCCCCAGACGTAGGTGATGTTGCACCGAACTGGGTTAACAATTTCCTGTGTTTGTTTTCCTTCTACATGTTTTAATACTTCTGCCATAACACTGCTGATATTCCAGTCTGGTTATCAAGATGATAACAAACCTGGTATACTGCCTTCTGTTTGAATGTCAATCAGAATGTTGTGACGTTCATCAGTGACAGCATATACTGAATAATATGCATGATGATCTCAGTTCAGTATGCAGTTAAGTCTGGTCTTCAAGAGGATAACAGACCTGGCCAAAGGATCATTGTGAAACTGTCAAACTGGATGTCTTGACAGTTGTTCGTGTAGGCTGATACTGATGTTGAGACTGGTTAGTCTTTTACAGTACAGCAAAGTTAGCACAGTCTGTTTCCAGAACATAACAAAATCAGCATGAGGGATATGTTCTGGATGTCAATCTGAATGTTGTGACATTCACACCTAACAGCTTGTGCTAAATTGTAGGATAATTAGTTTTTCTGTTTCAGCATTTTTCTCAGGCCAATTTTTAGGAATACACCAGCTGAGCTAAAATCCAGGAAAATAACAACTAACCTACAATTAATGAACCTAACTAATAGCCTATTTGTTAGCTCCCTAATATGTGGAAATTAGGTTAACTTGCTTGACTTTTAGTTTAGGAAACACGAGTACTAAGCCAGCAAATTGAAATACAGTAACAAATGATGTGCAAATCAATATTGATATATCATGCTGATAACTGTCCAAACACAAAAGAAGTAAGTAAGGTGTTTGATCTCTGTTGTGTCTTTGTACAAGAAGGACAGAACTAGGTGTTCTTACATTCTAAGGTAATACAGTAGCAGATGTCGTGACTACTGTGAAAGCGTGCTAGAGTACAGGGTTTTATTTGGTACAACTGTCTTGCTGTAGTAGTTACTATGTTGGATCAGATGTCATGACTTGGAGTAGAACATCTGAATTCTGACTACGCCGGAATTTCAAATGGTATCAGAGCTGGCATCCTGTCTGTTTCTGGATGAGATCCATGGGTGATACTTTCTGGTATCTTGCAAGGAGTTATGTTAGTACTGATGCTGGAACCAGTGAAAGGTTCTGTAATTTCCCTGAATGGTCCCTTGAAGTAGGTGGATGGACTGTTCATGACGGGAATGGTGTGTACCTGTCTCTGGAGGTTGGCAATTGGCCTTTGTGTGGGACAGCTGTGCCAATATTGAATCACATTCAAACTTGGTATGGTCTGTGAGGCTGATCTGGTGAAGTGTGTGTTCATAGGCTGAGTTGTATTATGATTTCCGCTGCATAATACCTGGCAAAACTCAAACTCTGATGTTGTTTCCACTCATGTGGATGAAAGGCTGCTGTATTCAAGATTTCATCATAAACTATTGAAGATGTCAAAGATACTCGAGTCTCCTCAAGACCACTCATCATGACGCTCTCACTTCAGGATGGTAAGAATCAACTGATCACTGATTCTTTTACTCTTTTGGGTAATGTATAAGAAGACCTTGAAGAATTTCAAGGAAAGTTTGTTCCAAGGAGGTGGAATTAATGTTCTATGTGATGTTAGAACATGGTGTTCAACAAGTATGCAGCTACTGGTTGAAGAGCAGATGTTTTAGGTGTCAAACAAAGGGAGACCTTGTTTGGAACCTACTCCTGACCTGGAAGAGGAGACATCTATGTGTGCTAAGTGGACAAGGGTAGGGTCAACTGTGTGTATGTTCAAGAAGGTCACAGGTAGAGGTCTGGTCTCTAAAAGTGGAGCTGGCTGAGATGTGTCATTGTGCAATTTCCTGTTGCTTGTCCTACTCCTGTAGATTGATCAGGGCTGGATAGCTGTTCTCAGGAGTACTAGGGTGTGTTGGAAGACAAGTCCTCTGGATGTTAGAAGTCAATAATGGGGTAACCTGATTGATATTTCATTTAAGAGGATTGGGACCATGAGTCTTGTTATTCAAACACCTCGCTCAGAAGTGGCAGTTCTTTCAAGAAGTGAGAATATGAAGATTCAGAGGTTGGTTGAGGTAGTATGCTCTGGCAATGCATATCTACTATTGACTGGTGTTGTCCTTCACTAGTACTTATGGTCAGCTGAAGTCTGATTGGTGTGATTGGAATATGTATAGGTATAACTCATAGAGTTAGGTGCCACTGGTAGGGATGGTGTATGTCATGTTGAGACATGTCTGTACAATGCATGGATATTGGTGTGAAGTTTCCATGATTGTTAATTTGAGGGGGAGTTTTGGTTAACCTCCTCACATTTGGTCAGCCTAGGGTCTGGTTGGCTGTTGACCTGTGTCACATGAGTTCTGGTGGTTGTGTGACACATTTGCAAGGAAGAATTCATCTCTCTTATTCCTAAGGGTGAATTTAATCTGAGAAGATTTTCAAAATTGTTGAAGTGCTTGCAAGCAGAAGATGTTGACACTAGAAGAGTATTTTCAAAGTAGTCTTATGGTGGAAGTATCTGAAAGGAATATTGGGAAAGGATTTAAGATCAATGTCAACTTGTGCCAAGTACAAGTAGTTAATTGATTATCCTTGGAGCTCAAGATAACTGATGTTCTTAAAGATGTTGGAACGTCTCTTCTTCAAGACCCTGTGCAGAATCACAGGAAGGATAGTACATTGGTTTATGATCTATCTCTTTGGTGGCAGCAAAAGCATATGATCTCTGAAAAGGTTTCCTGGCAAGAAACATGTTCAGCCTT
Source organism: Lathyrus oleraceus (assembly GCF_024323335.1). Taxonomy (NCBI): domain Eukaryota; kingdom Viridiplantae; phylum Streptophyta; class Magnoliopsida; order Fabales; family Fabaceae; genus Lathyrus; species Lathyrus oleraceus. Next base: position 114,326,000 of record NC_066580.1, read on the forward strand.
GGTGTGTACAAGAAGAAGAAGACATCAGAGTCTTGATGGTGGTTACTTGGATCAGTTTATCTCCGATCTAAGTAAGGAAGTGCATTGGCTAATGCACACTATGAAGTTAAGAACAAGTGGCAGCATTCTTAACATCATGGAAACAGCCTTGCCTTAGGAAGTGGAATCCTTGGTATAGCTGAAGGGTTAGTTTCTAACTGGTCCTTCTGAAGACTCATGCATCAGAGTGTCTGATGTCTTTGGAGAAGAAGCAGGGATTCATCAAGGTGTGAGCTTGGATGACTTAACTGCAAACCTGCAGGATGGAGGTTGTTTACTCAAACTTGGTTCCACAATCAAGTCTATGAGAACATTGAACTCTTGTTCTGTGAAGGGAGGAAGTTCTTTCAAGTGGCAGAAGAAGGAGCTGAATTCAACAGCTGGATGTCAAAACACAATGTTGTGACATTTGGTTCAACATCAGATTCTCAGTTGGTGAAGTGGCACATCAAATTGAGATAGAAGGGTCTACAGGGTTGTAGATTGGACACTTCAAAAGGCTTGAAGTTCAAATCTCACTTGGAAGGTCAGAATAGCTTTGGGAGAAGTCTGATAAACTTGGAAAGGTCAAAAAGTGGCATTTGGTCTATCTCAGAAGTGAGTTCGAAGAATCAAGATAATCAACATATGGCAGCTGATTATTCTTGAGGAAAGTCTGAGACAAATTACTTTTGAGCAGAAAAGTAGTAAGTTGAAGACAAAAAGGAGGTATTTTCTATTCATATCTTGGAGCTTGTGGTAGGAGTTATGAGCTATCTATGGAAGATTATCTCTTGTAATGGGATGAGAATGTATATGTCCCAATTTGTGTCTGGTTTCTTTTGGATTAAGCTGGTGACTCAGTGATATCTGAAGATTATCAGATGGTGTTCTTTGGTATGTTGTGAAGGTCGTCCTAACTAGTGTTAGAACTTGTTTGTGAAGTGGCTTTCTGTTCTGGTTGGAAGAGAGATTGACACAGAGTGTGGATGTGTTCAGCCAAGAGGGTTGATCAGAGGGTGTGCTCTTGAAGACATGAAGATGCATCTTATGTTTTCCATTCATCAAGTGGTCTGGAATCTCCTTGAATCAGGAAGTATGTGAAGGTTCAACCTTGGGGTGTTGGATATGATCATGTGTGACCTCCAAGAGAGTAGGTTGTCCATGACAGGGGGAGTTTGTCCTTGTGCTGCAAGTAATCATCAAGCTTGTGGTCTGTGTGCTCTCAGATAACTGGGTATGGCACCTTGTTAGTTATCAGGATGCTGTGATGTATGTCAAGGCTGAGTGAGCAGAAGAATGTCTGACCGGATGTCATGACATTGCCCTGGAGAATGCTGTTATTTCCTTCTGAATCTTAAAGTCATTAGGAATTATGGATGTGATGTGTCTAATTCTGATAAATTAGAATAAGCCTGATGGTCACAGTTGTGTGGTACAGGGGGAGTAACCATCTACTGGTGCTTGTGATTTTGGCTTTAGCAGTGCCAGATGTCAAGTCTCTACTGGAGGTATGAAAGTGGTCTTAGGAAATGTTGAATACTGGCAGAATGCAGGGAAAAGCCGCGTGGAATGTTAAGACATCGCGTGCAACGCATCTGACTGCATATATGGAATAGTCTCCATGCACTGGAACTGCTGTTTCAAAAAAGAAACAGTCAAGAGCTATAAAAGGTATTCAAAGATAGTCTGAGATTTTGTTGGTGATTCTCTGACTATTTCTCAGCAAATATTAATGAATCTTGACCAAGCATTTACTCCTACCGTTAATTCCTAAGCACGGGCTGGACTATTTAAAGGATGTAATAACCCTCTCCTTCTCACAAGAGAAACACTCCATTCACTCTGAATCATGGGGTATGTTAAGGTTTGGGCAAACTGCGTCTGGATCTGGTTTTGTGAGGGGTTCCTTTACAAATGTTTAGCTAAAAAGGGGGAGAGAAATATAGTCCTGAGGTTGAGAATGTACCAGAAGCAAGTAAAATGTGGTAGCAAGCAGAAGTTGGCTTCAGGCACAGAAGTCATTAATTGGGCATATCACTTGTGTCTTGTGATCTGAGTTAAGAGGACAGTTGTGTCTTGTGATCTGAGTTACATTATCTATGTACTCAGCATTACATATTCTTCTGGAAGCTCTCCTGTTGAGGGGAAGGGTTCTGGTACAACTGATTCATGTACCTCTACTTCCTCATGTACACCAACTTTGGTGTTTGTGGTGGTGGAGTCAATGACAGAGATGAAGAGCATACCCATATTGGGATGTTTTGTCCAGTGTAATGTTTATTTGTTTTAGCTAAAATTTGCCAAAGGGGGAAATTGTTAATACCTTAGGATTGGCATTAATTTTGTAAAACAAATAATGTAATCATCTCTGTTGTTTTAATATGTTGGGTTGAAGAAGTTCAACATCTGGACCAACATGTCATGTACGATGTCACGACATCATGCCTGTGACATCGTACATGTGTAGAAAACTGAATGAATTAATTCAGTATATATTCTGGGGTTAGTGAGGATATTTGGTGAATATCCTAACTCCCATGTGGAGGTCTTAAAGACTCAATCATAAGATATATAGGCTCAAAATAAGGAGATATATATGGAGAGATTTTAGGATTGAAGACCTTGTTTGTAGCAGAAATTTTCTGCTGTATTTGTAACAGCAAAGAACAAGTTTGCTGCGATTTCTGAAGGCCCAAATCTAGTTGGGTGATTAGGTTATAAATAGCTAATTATAACCTAGTCGTTGTAAGCCTCTTAGAATGAAAATTTAGGGGTGTGTGTGAGGTAAACCTCCCAATCTGTGGGAAGGTTACCATGTGTTTCTCAGTGTTCAAAGCTGAGAGTTTTTGTAACTCTAAGCCTGTAGGCAAGAGTGATTATGTGCTTGAACGAAGCTGTGAAGCAAGTTCAAGTTGTTTGAACATTACATTGTATTTGTAGTGACAGGAATGGAAACTGGAGGTTTCTATCTAGGAGTTCCTAGGTATAGATTGCATTGGGTAGGGATTAAGTGAAGAGTTGTAAACGGGGGAGTTTAACTCTGAATTAATACTGCTGATAGTGGATCTTCTTCCTGGCTTGGTATGCCCCCAGACGTAGGTGATGTTGCACCGAACTGGGTTAACAATTTCCTGTGTTTGTTTTCCTTCTACATGTTTTAATACTTCTGCCATAACACTGCTGATATTCCAGTCTGGTTATCAAGATGATAACAAACCTGGTATACTGCCTTCTGTTTGAATGTCAATCAGAATGTTGTGACGTTCATCAGTGACAGCATATACTGAATAATATGCATGATGATCTCAGTTCAGTATGCAGTTAAGTCTGGTCTTCAAGAGGATAACAGACCTGGCCAAAGGATCATTGTGAAACTGTCAAACTGGATGTCTTGACAGTTGTTCGTGTAGGCTGATACTGATGTTGAGACTGGTTAGTCTTTTACAGTACAGCAAAGTTAGCACAGTCTGTTTCCAGAACATAACAAAATCAGCATGAGGGATATGTTCTGGATGTCAATCTGAATGTTGTGACATTCACACCTAACAGCTTGTGCTAAATTGTAGGATAATTAGTTTTTCTGTTTCAGCATTTTTCTCAGGCCAATTTTTAGGAATACACCAGCTGAGCTAAAATCCAGGAAAATAACAACTAACCTACAATTAATGAACCTAACTAATAGCCTATTTGTTAGCTCCCTAATATGTGGAAATTAGGTTAACTTGCTTGACTTTTAGTTTAGGAAACACGAGTACTAAGCCAGCAAATTGAAATACAGTAACAAATGATGTGCAAATCAATATTGATATATCATGCTGATAACTGTCCAAACACAAAAGAAGTAAGTAAGGTGTTTGATCTCTGTTGTGTCTTTGTACAAGAAGGACAGAACTAAGTGTTCTTACATTCTAAGGTAATACAGTAGCAGATGTCGTGACTACTGTGAAAGCGTGCTAGAGTACAGGGTTTTATTTGGTACAACTGTCTTGCTGTAGTAGTTACTATGTTGGATCAGATGTCATGACTTGGAGTAGAACATCTGAATTCTGACTACGCCGGAATTTCACCCAACATTTACCCCAATATGCTTTTAGCTTCACTCTATTTTTGGGACAGTACCTATAACACTTTTCACCTTCCTTGTGGGATGGTCACCCCCAATCTCTTCGACGCAGCAGCCATCGTTGGCCTTCGCCCCAATAGGATAGATTTCGACCCCACCAACCTAAATGAAGATTCTATAGCTTTCGACATTAGCTTTGCTCCATACTCTTTATTCATGTCTCATTATCATGACAAGGATACCACAGAAGTCTCGGATGTCGAACATATAGCCTTTTTGACTCTATGGCTAACAAAATATGTGTTTTGCTCCCGTTCCCTCCAAGTTGCCAAAAGATTCATCACTATGGCCAATCAGCTTCATGCAGGAACCAAACTATGCCTAAGTGAAATGATTTTAGCGAATCTTTACGAATCCTTGAGTGAAAGTGTAAATCTTTTGAAAACTATCAAAGACCAAGGTAAAATCAATTTGTCAGGACCTTTTTGGCTTTTACAATTATGGCTCAATGCCACCTTTGAAGCTTCTCTTCCTGTAAAACACGAAGTGAACGAAGAAAAAGTGAAGGACATGACTGTCGAATGGCCTAGGTTGGTGCAACTAACGCCAACTGATGAAGGAATTAGCCTTCGACAAGCTTTTAACGGTTATGTCATGATGTTTGCCAAAAGGTATCATTTCACTTCGACCATGGCACCGTTTGCTAGTAGAAAAATTGGACCTGAATGGTTTACCCAACAACTGCCCTTGGAAATGCAGAAGGATGAGAATATATTTTTGGATGTTTGGGAATCTTTTTTAACCCCCAGGCTCCTTTTTTCCCATCATAACGTAACCAAAACCCAAATAGCTTTGATAGTCTACCAACCCAATCTCGTTGCTAGACAGTTCGGCTTGATCCAAATAAAACCTCGACCCATCTTCCCAAAGAAAGGATCTATCATTTTTTACAACTCCCTTCATAATGAAGATGAGAGCAAAGAGTTGTCGAAGAAGCTAACTGATGATTCTCTTGATATTCGACCAGTGATCTTTCGACCATCTTTTCTCTGTACTCCTGAGTTTGATGAGTGGTGGAAGGATTATTATTCTACCAGATTTTTTGACGTAACGACCTTCACCACACATTTAACAAATGCTTTTGCTTTCGTGCAGGATCGGACCAAAAAAGGTATTCAAAGACACATTAAAGAAATACAAAAATTTCAAAAATATTTCGAAACCGTGTATAGACCTGATGATCTTAGTCGAACCATACGCGAAGCAGCAGTAGAATTAAAACATAAATTGACTGAGAGGTATGAAAAATTGTCATTGCCTTCACATGTTCGACCAGAAGCGCGCTATGACCTGGCTTTCAGCTGTCATCCACCAAAATTTCCTCCTCTACCAACTGCTGAGTTTGGCGTGGCATTAAGCCCTCCATTTCCAGATTGGTTCGTTTGTGGGGACTACATGAAAATTCTTCGTCAACATTACAAAAAACCTGCTGAGCGTGTGGTTCCGACTAAGTATCATCTGGACGATTACCAAGGATACCTTCATATTGGAATAGAACACGTTCGCGTGGAAAGTCCCATTCTTGAAGGTGTTAACAGGAAACACGATTTTTCTTTTGTTATTCTAACTGTATTATCATGTATTCCTTATATTTGTTTCTAATTTTCCTTTCTTTCCTTAGCCGTAAAGATCCCTACCAAGAAAGCTTCCGTCAAAGCGTCACCAGGTGCTGCTAAGAAACCTTCGACAAAGGTACACACCTCACCCTTGGTGTTTATTCTTTTTCCTTTTAAGAATTTAACCGGCTATGGTTTGCATGACTAGGTAAGTCGAAAGCCCCCACCAGTCCAAAAAAGAAAGAAAGAAGAGGAGAAAGAAGAGGAGAGAGTTCCCAATGAAGAATCTGGTGATGAATCTCCAGAGCCAAACCCCCCTCCTCCTTAGAAGAAGAAAATCAAGAGGGTCTCTTCCCAAAGATCCATTGTTAAGTCAGCTAAAAAAGAATCTTCAAGTACTCCAACCGCCAAACTTCAGTCGAAGGATACAGAGAGTGGGAAATCTAGTTTTAATACTGAGATTCCTGAGGTAAATCCTTATTTCGACTATCTATGTTCATCTTCATTGCATTTCTTCCTTCTAACTTAGAATTATTTTCAGAAACAATTGGCTGTCAAAGGACAACCTACAGATAAAAACAACCCAAAACCTGATAGTGGTTTTGCTCTCAAAACTGTCAGCTCGACGTCCACTTCTCCGAAGGATTCGACAAAAGGATCAACAATGGAGATGGCGCAGACAAAAATTAATCCTGAACCTGAGAAAACTCTGGAAGAGACAGTCCAAGAAGAAGATATCCCCAAAAATGATCATGACAGGCAAACTGTAGCAGAATTCGACGCTCCAATGAGTGAAGCTTCTGACGATGATTCTCCTCCTCATCCAGCATTAAATGCTGCCAATAAGGGCGATGACACTGACATGGAAACTGAGGTCGAAGATGACCATGAAGAAGAAACTGCTAAAGATGAGGATGACCAGTCGAAACAACCAGATGTTGGGTAAACTTTAGGACGAAGCACTCAACCCGCTCCCGACCAGACCGAAGGAAATGCCATATCAACTGGTTCGACTGGTTTCTCTCGCGAAGAGCTTGAGAGTCTCAAGGTGCAGAAACCCTTAGAGTATCTGAAGGCCATGCTTAGCGCTCGTTTTAATTTTCAAGATTCTTCGCAAAGCAGTTCGACTACCTTTGGGGCCACTTCTGAAGCGCAATCTCTTGACAACATCTTGACAAAGATTAAGACGAAAATCCTTGATGTTGATTTGTTCAAAGTTTTAGAAGAAAGCGCCACTGCTTATATTGAACTCAAGAAGATTTTGAAACAAATAAACGTCTTGGAAACTTCTGCTGAGGTTGGCCATTTTGTGATGGAGCTGATGACCCTCATTGACTTGGCGACTGCAGACCTTCATCGTCAAAGAGATCTCTCCCAGCAAATCTCCACAAAATCCGAGACTCAAGTTGCTGAATGGGATGCTGTTGCTACTTCGACTGACAAAGTTTCAAAGCTGCAGCAGCTTTCTGAAACTTATATCAAAGAAGTTGCTGCTTGTGATGATAATATCCAGAAATGGGAGAAATAAATAGCTGTTCTTCAAGAAAAAATCTCCCAAGAGAAAGAGCGCAGAGCATCCATACAGCAACCTAAGCAAAATGAGATTGACGACGAACTGAAGGTGGGTATTCGACATGCAGAAAGGGCTCAACAACTTAGTCAAGAGATTGAGACTCTCTCCACCCACAGGAGTCTTTGTGATCATCGACTCCAGTTTCAGAAACAGAAATTTGCCACATTGAAGGAAACTTTTGCTAGTATCAAATTGTAGTCGAATTAGTTTAACAATTCTCAGCCCTTTGAGGCTTTCTTTGTAATAACTTTGGTGCCATTTTTGTTTGGCAAAGCTATCACAATTATTTTCACAATTATTCTACTGCTATTTTTACTTCTTGCAATATTGGCTTATACCTTTTCAAATACTTGCCATTTATCTTTAAGATTTTCTCGTCTTTTCCTATCTCTTCAATCTCATGCGCACTATTTGAAAAACTTTTCAAAACCTGGAAAGGTCCTTCCCACTTAGGAGACCATTTTCCCATTAATCTATCTTTTCGATCCATAGGAAGGATTACTTTCCAAACAAGATCACCAATTAAAAAGGTCTTGAATTTTACTTTCTTATTGTAAAACTTTTCGACTCTTTCTTTTTGTCTCTTTATTAGATCCAACGCACGCAACCTTTCTTCGTCTAAATCAACTAATTCATCCATCATCATACTCCAATATATATCTGATGGGATTTCATGATGCCTTTGAACTCTAACTGATTGCAAATATATTTTGACTGGTAAAACTGCATCATGTCTATAGGTCAACTTAAATGGAGTTGAATTCGTTGCTTCTTTTAGAGATGTTCGACAAGCCCACAAAACTTGATCTAAAGCTTTATGCCAGTTTTTAGGTTTTCTCCCCACATGCTTTTTGATCAAATTTATCACTACCTTGTTGGCTGCTTCAACTTACCCATTGGCTTGAGCATAGTAAGGTGTCGAAGTCAGGAGTTTAAATCCTGTTTCTTGTGCAAATTTCTGCATATTTTTACCAGTGAACACAAATCCTTGATCTGTTGTTATTGTTTCTGGTATCCCAAATCTGTAAATTATGTGCTTTTGGATAAAATCTATAACTGCTTCTTGATCCACATTTACCAATGGTATGGCTTCAATCCACTTAGTAAATTAGTCTATTCCAACCAAAATGTACTTTTGCCCTTTTGAAGAGGCTGGTCGGATTTCACCAATCAAGTCTAAAGCCCAACCTCTAAATGGCCAAGGCTTTATAATTGAATGCAACTCACTTGCAGGAACATGTGGTATGCCTGCATGTACTTGACATTCCTGACAACCTTTTGCAAATTCGACACCGTCCTTCAACATTGTTGGCCAATACATTCCTTGTCGAAATAATAACCATTTCATTTTATGACCTGCTTGGTGTGCGCCACACGCTCCACTGTGCACATTCGACAAAGCTATGTAAGCTTCATCTTCACCTAAGCATTTCAATAAGACTCCTTCTACAGTCTTTTTGAACAATTCGTTTCCAAAAAGTACATAACTTAAAGCTCTGTATTTTACCTTTCTTTCGGCTTTCTGATTTGGGTCTTGCAGATAATCCTTGATGGGCTTTCTCTAGTCTTCAATTCCTGAATCATCTATATTGAATATCTCAAAATTTTCTTTGTCACCATATCCTAATCTTATTGATTCCAAATCTGATGGGGACAATTTGGTAGATATGACTCTTCCTCTGACTTCAATGGCTTCTTCTAACTTTTCCTTCGACACTTTGTACCCAGACGCAAGTTGAGCAAGGTCATTTGCCTTTTGATTCTCCACCCTGGGAATGTGCCTAAAGGCCACATTGTCGAATTCCTTGAGAAGTCTATTGGCTATTACAAAGTACATGATTAAATTTTCTTTCACACATTTATATTCTTTAGTCAACTGCTTTATCACCAGTTCAGAGTCACCCATTATTTCGATTCTTGTTGCCCCTAATTCCAACAGTATTTCAAGTCCAGCAATCAAAGCTTCATATTCTGCTTCATTATTTGAACACAGACTTTCAACTTTGTACTTGAATTTTGTTGGAATTCTGTCAGGAGAAATAATCAACATCCCAACACCAGTTCCATTCTTATGACTGGAACCGTCGAAATACAGTTTCCATGGTTCTAATTCGACATACTCTACATTCTCATCTATAGAGTGGTCAGCTATAAAATCAGCAACCACTTGTCCTTTCACAGCCTTTAAAGGCAAATATTTCAAGGAATATTCTGTCAATGCTAAAGCCCATTTTCCGATTCGACTATGTAAAATAGATTTAGATAACATATATTTTATTACGTCGAAATGGGAAGAAATGTACACATCAACAGGCTTTATATAATGCTTTAATTTCATACAAGAGAAATATACACATAAATATAGTTTTTCTATAATACTATATCTAGTTTCAGCATCATTTAGGACTCTACTGAGATAATAGATGGCCCTTTCGACTCCATTCTCATCTTCTTGGCACATCATACTTCCTAATGTTTTGTCTGATGCCGAAATGTACAATCTCATACTTCTTTTTCTACAAGGAGATATTAGAATTGGAGGACTAGCCAGGTATTCCTTGATTTTGTCAAAGGCAACTTGTTGTTCTTGCCCTCATGCAAAGTCTTCCTTCTTTAGTTGAAGTAGAGGAGAGAAGGCTTGCTTTTTTCCACTAAGGTTGGAGATAAACCTTCTGAGAAAGTGGATTTTCACCAACAGGGACTGCAGCCCCTTTTTCGTTGATGGCGCTTTCGCCTCCATTATGGCTTTGGCTTTGTTTTCATTTATTTCGATCCCCTTCTTATGGACCACAAAACCTAAGAAATCGCCCGCCTGCACACCAAAAGCACATTTAAGGGGGTTCATTTTTAAACCAAACTTCCTCATCCTTTCAAAGGATTGTCGAAGATGGTCTATATGACTTTTTCCTGAAACAGACTTAATCACAATATCATCAATGTACACTTGCATGAAAGTTTCAATAAAGTCATGAAAAATGGAATTCATAGCCCGTTGGTAAGTTGCTCCGGCATTTTTTAAACCAAAGGGCATTACTACCCATTTGTACGTTCATATTGCTCCAGGACAACGGAAAGCTGTTTTAGGAACATCTTCTTCAGCAATAAAAATTTGATTATAGCCAGAGTATCCGTCTAGCATACTTAAATACTCGTGACCTGCTGCAGAATCTATAAGCATTTCTGCCACTGGCATAGGATATTCATCCTTTGGGGTAGCTGAATCTAAGTCTCGAAAATCAATGCATACCCTAAGTTTGCCATTTTCCTTAATTACAGGAACTATATTTGCAATCCATTCGACATACCTGGTTGTGCGGATGAACTTGCATTTTAGAAGTCTTTCGACCTCTTCTTTTATTTTCGACAGAATCTCTGGTGTGAAGCGTCTTGGAGTCTGCTTTATTGGCTTCTTTCCTTCCATTATTGGCAGCTGCAACTCGACCAAACTTCTATCTAAACCAGGCATCTCGTCGTAATCCCATGCGAAGCAGTCTTTGAACTCTTTCAGCAACTAGACTATTTCGACTTTGAACTGGGGGTCCGTCTTTGCGCTTATGTGGGTTGGTCTACTTTCTGCCCCCAGTCCTAAATTTATTTCTTCTAATGGATCCTGCGCCACCATCTTTACGTTAGTTGACACTGGATCTTTTTCGAACCCCAGAGGTTCGTCATCATAAATGGCGTCAAGCTTTTGGTGTTGCCATTCGCCCACCTGGTTGTTATCATAATCTTCTGCAACGTCTCTTTGGGGACATTGTTCATTGGAATTTTCTTTGTTGGCTTCGACAACCATATATTTTACTTCGGCCTCAAGGGCCTCTTTGAGTTTGTTCTCGGCTATGTAAGCCGTAATTCTTTCGAGCGCTGATTCTTTACTCATCATCATCAAATTCGCTTCCCCATCCTGTTGGCGCTATATGAGTAGTTCCCCACATGTAGTTTGATTCGCCAATTACTTCTTTGTCCCACTGAAAACCATGTGTAGGATGAAGGTACATGGAGCAGTAGGCGTTGTTTGTTGCTTTTAGGTCGAACTCGGCTGGGCTGCACGGAGGTATGTGAGCCAGGTTCTTGTCGAAACTTCCACTGTTGACATTGTTCACTTCTGTCATGAAATAACTTTGATCAGCTTCAATGTTTTCGACAATCCCGTCTGGTCTCCAGATGGCTATTCGCTGATGCATTGAAGAAGGTACGACTCATACACCATGAATCCACTCCCTTCCAAGTAGTAAGTTGTAATTCGCCCTTGAAGCAACGACCATGAACATTGTTGGCCTTGTTATGGTTCCAACAGTCAAATCCACCTGGATAACGCCCATAGTGGTTCCTACTTTTCCTTCATAGTTTGACAACACCATGTTGTGAGGTTTTGCGTCTGAATCATCCTTCCCAATCTTCTTTAGCATGAAATGAGGCATCAAATTTACTGCTGCTCCGCCATCTACCAGTATCTTGTTTACACCAACATTCTCAACCTTTCCTTTTATGAATAAAGGCTTTAAATGTGCCTTCATGGAATCATCTGGCCTTTCGAAGAAAGCATTCTGTTCTTCGACGCAACCATTGTTCATGACGTAGTAGCAAACGGGCCTATGTACCATTGTTTCCTCTTCCATCTCATCTTCCTCGTCTTCGACCTCCATGATTCTATCATAATCTTTAGGGAGGACAGAAACCACATTGCAGGTCACATTAAAGGACGCTTCTGAGTCAGATTCAAAGTTGTCAGTTATTTCGTCGTCTTCTTGCACCTTCTCTTTGGACACCACTGGTTCGACCATGCTGCCAGGATTGATCTGGTGGGATGTCTCCTCTCTGTTTACTATCTGAGCATTGTCATTGGATTCTGCTTTATCTTTGCTGTCAGCATCTTTTCCAATCACGCCTTTTTCTGCAGCTTCTTTTTCTGCCCTCTTCTGCCTTTGGAATCTTCTCCATTGGGATCTTGACATAGGATTTTTCCCTTTGTAGTTTTCTGAAGGATATGGTCTCAGCTTGTGCTTCTCCAACTCCTTCTTACCTTCCATTGAAGTGCCTCTCTGAACTTCAAAATTTCTCCATTTTTTCTGTTCTTGAGCATCTCTAATGGGTTGAACCCATTTGTCATTCGTTGCTTTGTTGGATGGTTTATAAGTGATATGGTGTCTTTCTCCATGCCTCCATTGGTGATGATCACTTTTTCTTGGGTCATATCCTGTTGTCCCCCAATTTTCTTTTCTCTTAGCTTTATCCACTGCTTCCAGATTGGTTGTTGCCTTCCTGTTGAAGATTGCACTGCAACGTGGGCATAACATCACTTCAGTCCTCATCTTTTGGCACCTCTTGATGAATTCCACTAGATTTTCCTCTTCTTTAGGATATGCCAGCCTTTGGTACTCCTTTCGACGGCGATCTTCATCCACTTCTGCCTGGTTTCTCTGAGACACTTCCACCATATTTACCCCAACATTTCGTCCGTCAGCAATGCTTAATTTGTTCATTTTTTTAATAAGTCTTTCTTCTTCGACTTCACCATTTCTTTTTATCTGGTCAAACTCCTTTTCTGGGCAGCAACACCAAGATATGTTCCTGGGAGCATGTTTGCAGTAACATTTGTTCGAATTTCTTTTGGGGTCCTCCATTACCCTACGTAGGATTCCACCGGTCATAGGCTTAATAGGACCATCCACAGCTTCCGCTTTGATTCCTGTGACTTCTTTATTGAAAAGTCCCATAATGTTGACGCAGTTTGCGACATCACCTACCCTCATTTGGTCAGGATCAAGGCCTTCAGTAGCCTTGTTTTCAATAGTGAGGTCTTCAGTAACCTTCTTTTTGATGATAGGGAGATTGTCAGTTGTCTCAGTTGTTTTTTCATTGTTGTTCAAAGGCAAATCTCCCCACCCGGTTGGCTGGATTGCGTTGATGTCGATACGAGAACTTGCAGGCGCGGTGTATTTCGCGAGATAATCGTACTTCCCACTTGGCTGTCCCAAGCAATCCCAATTTGCTCCTTGTCGATCTGCAACATCTTCAGCAATATTGTCATTGTCCTTTTCGTCGAAACCTTTAGTAGTTTCCATCTTTTTCTGGTCGTCAAAGCCTTCAGTAACTTCAACTTTGTTCTGGTTTGTAAGATCATCAGCAATCTCAACCATGTTGATATTAGTGTCGAAACCTCCAGCAGCTTCCACCATTTCAAAATTGCCGTCAGAAGCAACTTCGACCTCCACCATATTCACAATGGATGGTTCAGCATAATGGGCTTCGACTGGCTGCATGGGATTCGAATCAATCCTCATCTGTTATTTTGGCTTATCACCAAACTTCAGCCTTCCGTCACGGATAGCATTTTGAACGAGATCCCTGAAAAGGAAACACCGAGACGTTTTATGGCCCAGAAAGTTATGGTATTTACAAAAACCTCTCTTTTTTTGTTGTTCCACAGGCGATTCTTTAGCGCGTGGTGGTTTTATTAATTGACCATCTTTAACCAATAAGTCAAAAATCTCGTCACATTTGGTGATGTCGAACGTATAAGTTCTTTTAGGAAACTTATCATTGGTTTCGACTGGATTTCCGTTCGACGGAGTTAGCACTTTACACGAATATGGTGGGCCTTGCTTCAGTTCTGCTAAGTCAATCTCTTGTTCGTCGAAGTTACTTGGTTTGTTTTCGTCGTATTCATCATCTTGACATACCCCTACATAGACCACCCTTTCTTTTTTATTCTTATTTGATCTAAATTTTTCATCCCTTAACCTTTCGACTTGTCTCACCCTATCTTCTAATTGTGCCATATCCTTTAAATACTGAGTGTCTAGTTTCTTTCTTATAGAATAGTCTAGACCCCCTGCGGCCATTTCGACTAACTCATGTTCTGGCACCGGAGTGAAACACCTAGCCTTTAGCAACTTGAACCTATTTAAATACTCATCTATTGGTTCTGAGTATTTTCTCTTAACACTGGCTAATTCCTTCAGACTTATTTTGGTTTGTCCCATGTAAAATTGTTCATGGAATAATCTCTCTAATTGGGTCCACGTATACACTGAGTTTGCTGGCAAGGATGTAAACCAAGTAAACGCGTTTTTCGTCAAGGAACTAGGAAAGTATTTTATTTTCAAATTTTCATTACGGGCTATCTCTCCTGCTTCAATAAGATAACGTGCTACATGTTCTATGGTGGATTCACTAGTATCCCCTGAGAATTTGGTGAACTTAGGAACTTTCCATCTTGGGGGAAATTCTTCTTGCAGAATATATTCCGACAGTGGGAAAGCATAACTGGGCCTTTATAATCCTACGTTTACCCCATTTTGTGCCATTATCGTTTCGACCATGGCCGCTAAATTGTTTTCGGCAAGCAAGTTATTATACCGGATTCGCTGTTGCAACATAGCATCATCGTCTTGGCCTCTCTGGATTACTATCCTTCTAGGCTCCTATGGGACAGGAATTTCGACACGAGGTTGTTCGACTACTTCCTCTTGGTTTCTGACGTTTGCCTGGGGATTATCTAACGGTATTTGATTTATTGTAGGCTCTTCTTGGACCGCCACCACTGGGTTCTGAACCACTTGTTTTCTGTGTCGAGTTTGAGGGACCCCAAAAAAGTCAGCAATGCGCGTCATTTGCGCTGCCAATAATTGGTTTGTTTGGGTGGTGTTTTGTATTAGAGGATTAAACACCGCCCCCATTTGTTGTGTCAACATTTGGACCATATCATGATTACTCTCATCCATTTGTTGTCTAATTACTTGCGAAGAATTATTTGTTATTGCCGACATGTAAAGTGGTTGTTGGTTAAGTCTACTCATGTTTCCGCCATATCCTGACCCTTGTAATGGTGAAGACATATTGGCCATAGAATCAGAATATAATACCGACGAATTGTGTAAATTTGCCATTACCGAAGTTGGCATTCCAAATGGTTGTTCCCTACTAGGCAGAGGCATGGTGAAATTTGTCACAAAAGGCCTAGAAGTATTCTCTATAGGTGGAGGTGTCCCAACAGGCATTTGTTGCGCCCTAACGGACGAACTAGGCACATTTTGCGATATTGAAACCGCTGGTATTAACCTTGTTAACGAAGGCACAGCCTCTGACACAGGGACTGATCCCACATTTCCTCTTGTCGAAGGGATATGGTTGGATACTGGGATGGCTTCATTTGGATTAGGATTATTTGGCTGACTCGCCATTTTCTTTACTCTCGTTCTTTTTGGTCTTTCTACATCAGATACGGCTAATTTACCGCTTCTTAGTCTCATACAACAAAGAAGAAACCTTGACTAAAGATTATTTAAGTTTTAGATTTTGCACTAGTCCCACTGGGCGTGCCAATTTGTTCGCTGTTGATTTTGGCGAACAACCTCTGGTTTTCCAAAACTTGTCGAATTGGGTTACTTGCAGGATCAACCATACAAATCCTAGGACATGTGCAAATTTAAATAACTTTGTAACTCTTTAGAACAACCTTTGTATCCTTTATTTGGTTTACTAAGTCTTTCATGTACGAAAGATATTGACTAAAAATGCTTAAGTAAAAGTAAACTTAACAAGACTAAGATAAATGGTGAAAAGTAAATGGCGAAGAATAAATTGCACAAAGTAAATGCAAAGGATAAATGACTGGTAAATATAAAGGAAAATTGGTAAAGAACTTTGAAATTTATAAGATAAAACTTTAAAGAAATTGTGTTTATTCACACGTACATTTTCCAGATATGACTCTTTTCTCTCACACGGGTACTTTGAGTATTTTGCAGGAATTTTGTACAAGTTTTTTTTCACACTACATTCTGATAACAACTATCCTATTTATATACAAACAAAATAACTGTCACTAACGAATAAATCCTAAAACTATGACACTTGGCTCTCTGCATAACTTCCTTTCGCCAGGTGCTTCCACGCGTCTTCTGCCAAACGTCATAACTCTTTTGAATTTGAATTTCCGCTTTACGTCGAAACGACGCGTCTCCTCAGACTTGTCGAATTTGTCGAAATACCATAACATCATCCATACTTGTCAAAGACGTCTTTTCATCTGCAAACATCTTCTCTTGTCGAATTGTCGAAATATCATACCACCAATCTGTCGAAGTGTCGAACAAGCATCTCCATTTTGTCGAAAACACTATTCTGCTTATTAATTTCATGGCGTCAAAAATACATGTATACACTACCATGATCAAATTGTTGCAACATTACCATCATTGATCACATGAAACAAGTCACGAGTGAGCCATTAAAAGTGCCAAGCCAAGCCAAGCCACCAAATCAAGCAAGAATGATCCAATACAAAAACAAGTGTTAAAGGCAATGTAGATAAATGAATAACATGCATAAAATCATGTGCAATCCAGGTGGAAATCAGGAGCAGAACACGTGCAAAGTTGCTGCCAAAATACCAAGAAAAATGTACAAGCATGTATAATACAATACACATACGAACCATAAAGAAAATGCCAAATTAAAAAAGGTTCTAGAATCCAAATGATTTCCATATCATTACCAAATGGTTACGCACGCATTTTGGAGTGGATTTCCTCAGCTTTACAGCTCAGCAATAAGCTTGAAATTCAGTCATGTGCTCCATTTGATTCATACAATTTCCACCTCCATTTGGCAAGTATGAGCTACCATTAGGTTCCCTATAAATAGAACTTCGTTCTCCTTCATTTATTAAGCTAGATAGCCATCGAAACTCTACAAAATTCACTCCAAAAACCACTTCAAAACAGAGCATACGAATAGAGCATTTGAGTCATTCTCAAAGCATCTTGAGCACTCCAACATTTTCACCAAGCATCACTAAAGCTAATAGGACCAAGAAGGAGACCTGAAACCACCTCACCTGAGCTTTGCAACTTCGTCGGAATCTTCATATGAAGCATTTTTCGGAAAGGTAGAAACCACCATAATTTCACTTTAAACTTGTTACCATTCTACTTGTGGTGACTCAGTGGTGCTTAACCATATGATTTGAACTCTTATTGTTGCGTATTTGCCATTTAATTTAACTTTTAAGGTTTTTGTTTCGTATGGTTTTGACTGAAATTCTCCGTACGCAGAGCCAATCAAGGGCTCATGAGTATGGAGTTGGCAACGATGACCATAGGCAAGGTGGAATCCATGTTTGATTGCACTTAAAACCTTGAGTTGCAAAGTCTCGTTTTTCCACTTATTAAAGGTTGAAGATGAAGCCTCCGTGTTTACTTTCCTCTATTTTTCTATTTTAATTTAAACTCATTTCCACTTGTCTCTTGTTGGTTGGCTGTTTGGATTGAGTTGGGTTGACCAAATACTGTGTTGCATGTTTGACTCAAGCACATGTAGTCCTCATAATCTAAGTCATTCCCTATGGTTACTTATTTTGGTAATCAGATCTAATGGATAAGCTTAGTATTGACTATAACGCGTTTGGATTATCGGATCAGATCCAATGGATCTGATTCACTTGAGGTCTACCTTTGGTTTTTCCTTCCACTCAGACTTTGGTCTTGGGCCTCAGCGCCATATTAGACATGTTTTGTTTCTAATTGGAACCCCTAATTCCATTATACCCCCCTTTTGTTTTGTTTTATTTTTATTTTTTATTTTATTTTCTTATTTTATTTTTATTTAGTTTTTATTTCTGTTTTTATTTTTATTTTAGATTTTGACTTTCTTTGTAATTAATTTTTAACTTCTGCAAAATAATAATTAATATTATTTTTGCAAGTTTAATTGATTTTCTTTTATAATTGATTTTTATTTTGCAAATTAATTTTGATTAAAATGTATATTTTAATTCTAGCATTTTTACACTTTAACTTTGCAATTTGATTTCCACAGTACTTTGCAAATTAAAGATGATTTTAGTGTACATATTGATTTTGATTTTTAACTTGCAATTTAATAGTTAATATTAATATTGGAAATTAATTCATTTTCATCTTACCTTGCTTAATTCAAGTCCACTTTTCTTTCCCATATTGCAATTTAATCCTTATATAATACATTTTAATTTGATGTTGATTCTCTTATACCTTTACTAACTTCATCTAACTTCTAACTTATTTTAATTCAATATTGTTCTTCATCTTTTTGTTTTGACTTGAGTGATTGCTTGGCTGATCAAATGTTCAATATTTCAAATCATTGATAGATGGTTCCTTGGTTAATTAAATCTTTCCTAATTCAATATGTTGATAGATAGTCATTTTACCATATTTTGGACACTTTGAGTTAGGGATAGATCATCCCTTGGTGTAACATATGTTTGAGTCCTTTGACTTGTTAATAGATGATCCCAATGTGATTGTTTGAGTTCGCTTTCTAACTTCTCCTTCTTTATTTAACTACTAACGTTAACCTCTAGTTTTTATCATTATCATTTATATTTTGCAATTTATCTATGCATTCTAACTCTCATCCATCATCACTATTATTTACCTCATGCATTTTATTTGTCTTCTACTTTGTTATTTCATTTCTTGTTATCTAATTCATGAAAAAGAACAAAAATATGATAAAATGAAAAGACCAAAAAGATGTGATCCTTCTTTATGAGACTTAATGATGGACATAGAGGACTTGTTATGACCCTTGCTTGGACCTTGGACTATTATTATTGACCTACACACAACATGGAACATCATGAACTTGTAATCTTTTATTGCAAAAATGACATTCATGACACTACCTTAGGGAGACATATTTTGATTCCATTATCCACTTGTTTAACTTATACCACTTTGCGCACACAAAATGATTTCTCTTGGGCTACCTTACAACAATACCTTTTATTTTTAGCATTGTCTCCCTCGTAATTTCCTTGTATCCCTCTCCCCATTTTGGTGTATTTTTGTTTCTTGCTTCCATTTGTATGTTGTTGCTCATTAGCCAACCTTAGGAGCTAGGATCATCACCATGTTTTCATAAGCAATAAAACCCTTGATCCAATGTCAAACAAAAAAATTTCAATTAAATTTAAAACACAATAAAATATGATTAGGATTACGCATCACAAGCCTTAAGTGATAGAGAAGGAGTGAGAATGGAGCTTTCCTACCCTCATTCTGAATATTTTGGACACAAGACATTTGGCTTGGTTGTTTGAAATATTCACCTCTACCCATAGTATTTAGTGCAATTAAAATAAAAAACAATCTATTTTAAAAACCCTAAAAACAACATCAACTCATCAAACCATTTTTTGCGCCTTAGGGCATCACTCAGAAAACCCTTTTCAAGGTAAAATCAACCAACAAACAATCATTTTTTACTTTGAACTATGGAGCTCTGATTCCTCATTCCACACTGAAGATACGCAGGCACGAGACCCCCAATCCTTGGCAAGCACGCTAATAAAAAACTGTTAGAACAAGATTTGGTTATGCATTTATACCTTGAGGTTTTATGATAACAATGTTGTATTTGTGTGAGAACAATTTTGGTATCCTAATGGTTTGTTATTGTGTAGCTTTAACAACCAGTTCTAATTTTGAATATATGATGTGCAACATCATCAATTTCCAAACAATATGTTTCAAATCCGTTTTTGCGTCAGCTATTAGAAGTTCTGAAAGATGTTTAATATTACTGCTACAATGATCTTTCTGCTTCCATGTTGATTCACTCATGAGAAGCTTTTGAGGAGACATTATGTTGTTGCTGCAATGTTCTCTCAGTTCATGCTTCTGCACGTGACTCTGATCACCAAACTTCTGAAGAATAGTAAGCTTCTAAAGTTGTGTTATGTAGTTGAATATTCTGAAGATCTCAAGTCAGACGATTGAAGCTATCAAGGTTTTGACTAAAGATTCTGAAGATTCTAAACTCAAGCCAGACTACTAACGTTGTCAAAGTTATGACCAAAGATTCTGAAGTTTCTGAATCCATCTTTATGTTTCTTCATTTCATGTTTCATCAACTTTCATCAGAAGCCAATGAATTTGAAGATAAGATCAAAATGGGAACATGATCAAATACTATGGTACAAATCGAACATCCTTTACACAACCTGATTTCATGGGCAATGACAGTACTATACATCACACATGTCACTGATTTTATGGGCGAAGGATAGTATGCAGTTTCACTCTTTTCCCATCCAATAATGGACAGTCGCTCAAATGAGCTTTCTCCATTTTGCCCTCTAATGGTCGTATGCTTATGCTATATAAGTAAGACTTGGAGACTTGAAGAAAAGCGTCAGTGACACAAATATTTTGACAAGTTATTTTCTTTATGAAAAACTATCATTCTTTTGTACATAATTTTTCTTTAAGTATTTATTGTTCATTTGTGTAAAATCTGCCTGTGTAGGAGCATCTTGTAACATACAAAATATTATTCAAACTATTTATTTGATTTCCTTAAGGAAGTTATCCTTGAGAAGACACAGAAGGTTGTTCTTTGTGAGTCCTTAAAGAGACTAGGGTATAGTTGGATCCTTGAGAAGACAAATAAGGTTATACTTTGTGTTTGTTGTAATCTGTTGATTATAGTGGATTAAGTTCTTGTGTATAAGGCAAAATCACCTTGGCGGATGGACTAGATTAGCTTTGAGTTTCAAGCGAACCAGTATAAAAATACTTGTGTTTTGTCTCTTTGTTATTAACTTGTTATTGGTGTTCTTATTTTGGAAAAAGCTTTTGCTTATAAAACCCAATTCAACCCCCCATTTCTTGTGTTTTTCACACCTTCAATTGGCATCAGAGCTCCGGTTCTGATTGTAATAAAAGTTTTATCAACACCTCACAATGTTCAATACCGATCCAGTTTGTGTGAGAAATAATGGTTGCTGCTAACGTTGTTAATGATAATGAAAGAGATCATTATAGTGCAAAACCACCTATTTTTTATGGTGAGAAATTTTAATATTGGAAAGATAGAATGGAAAGTTTATTTCTTAGTTACGATGTTGATCTCTGTGATCTTGTAATCGATGACTACGTTCACCCAGTAAATGGTGAAGGAAATACTTTAGCAAGAAGTGTTATGTCTGATCAATAGTAGAAAGACTTCAAAAATCATCATAAGGCCAGAACCATATTGCTTAATGTTGTCTCTTAAACGGAGTATGAGAAGATAACAAATAGAGATTCTGCCAATTCCATTTTTGACTCTATAAGGATGACACGTGAGGAAAATGCTCAAGTAAATAAGACAAAGGCCTTAACCTTAATCCAAAAATACGAGGCATTAAAAATGGAAGATGATGAAATAGTTGAGATTATGTTCTCAAGGTTTCAGATGCTTGTCGCAAGACTTAAAGTTTTGGATAAAGGGTATTCTACAACTGATCATGTCAAGAAAATTATCACAAGTCTTCCCAAAAAATGGAGACCTATGGTAACTGCCTTGAAGCTGGCAATTAATTTCAATAAAATCAGTCTTAAAGAACTTGTTAGTTCTTTAAGAAGTCATAAGATTGAGCTAGAAGAAGATGAACCTCAAAAGCAAGGTAAATCTGTTACTCTAAAATCCAAGCCTGAGAAGACAAGAGTATATCAAGCTGAGGAAGAATCAGAAGGATCTGATGAAGACTCAGATGATGATGATGAGATGTCTCTAATCTCAAAGAGAGTCAACAGACTTTGGAAACACAAGCCAAGTGGTCAAGGGGAGTTCAGAGGAATCAGAAGGACTATTGGTCGCTTCGATTCTTCGTCTGGACAAAAGAAGAAAGGTTCTAGAAAAGAAGTTATCTTCTTCGAGTGCAAGGAGCCAGGCCAATACAAAAATGATTGTCCTAAGCTGAAGAAGGACAAAAGGCCCAAGAAGAATTTCTCTAAGGTTAAGAAGGGGCTGATGGATACATGGGATGACTCTGAATTTGAAGAAGAAGATTCTGACGAAGAAAAAGCCAATGTTGCACTGATGGAAACTACAGAAGATCCAACAAGTTCTGAAAAACCAGAAGACAAGGTATTATCATAATCAAAATCCAATTCCGATTCTGAAGAGGTATTTTCTAACCTATCTCGTTCTGATATTGAATCATGTCTCTTTGAAATACTGGAAAAGTACTTGAGTCTTCAGAGTAAATACAAGGAACTTAAACAAGTCCAAGGAATTGCTTTTGAATCTCAGAGAGAGATTGAGAAAGATATTTCCTCTCTAAATGAAAAAGTATTTTCTTTAGAAAGTAATAACTCTGCTTTGAAAAGCAAAATTTCAAAACAAGAGGAGGAAATAATCTCAAAAGCTTTTGGTACTGATTGCGTCATTAGATATCACAGAGCATTCCAATACTTTCTAGCTATAAGCATAGATAAAATAAAATGGCTTCCTTAATCTATGGAGTTTGCAGAAATGGAAGGAAAGGCTTAGGTTGTACCAAATCTATAAAATCTGACGAAATTCAGAAGGTTAAACTAAAACCTCTTTATGTGCATTTTGTGTCTGCTGACACTGAACTTGATACTTCTGCACAGATACAAAAGCATAATAAGGATAAGAACTATGTTCTGAAACCTAAGTATCATGCACAAATATCTTATGATTATCCTTCTTCTAAAATACCCAAAGTTGTAAGAAACTCTGGGAAAACTAACAAGAGAGGACCCAAAAAGTGGGTACCTAAGGATAAAATAATTTATGTTGCAAACATCCTTAACAACTCAGCTGAAACACCAGTCATAGTACCTAGACAGTGGATGCTCACGACACATGACGGGCAGAAGGTCTATGTTCCAAGATCTGGAACTTAAGTCGGGAGGCTCCGTTGGCTTCGAAGGAAACCAGAAAGGAAAGATCATTGGCTCTGGAACCATTAGTAACAATAAACTTGCTTCTATTGCTAATGTTCTTTTAATTTATGGTCTAATGCATAACCTTGTGTCTATTAGTCAACTTAGTGAGAATGGTTATGATATCATCTTTAATCAAAGTCCTGTAAGACTGTATGTCAGAAAGATGGTACAATCCTTTTTAACGGAAAGAGGAAGAACAACATTTATAAAATTAGACTTTCTGATCTTGAAGATCAAAACTTAAAATGTCTAATGTATATTAATAAGGAGCAACGAGTATGGCATAAACGTTTGAGCCATGTTAGCATAAGAAGGATTTCTCATCTAAATAAGCTTGGATTAGTCAGAGGTCTACCCAACCTTCAGTTCTCTTCAGATGCTCTTTGTGAAGCATATCAAAAAGGCAAGTTTTCTAAAACATCTTTCAAAGCAAAAACTGTTGTTTCTACCTCTAGACCGTTAGAACGCCTGCACATTGATTTGTTTGGACCAGTGAAAACTGCTTCTATCAATGGAAAGAAGTATGAATTAGTCATAGTTGATAACTACAGTCGTCGGACATGGGTAAAGTTCTTGAAACGCAAGGTTGAGTCACATTCTATGTTTTCTACATTATGCTCACTAGTGCAAACAGAGATGAATTGCAAAATAGTCAAAGTCAGAAGTGATCATGGTGGAGAGTTTGAAAATAAACATTTTAAAAAAAAAATTGATTCAAATGGTATTTCCCATGATTTATATTGTCCTAGAACTCCATAACAAAATGGAGTTGTATAAAGGAAGAATAGGACTTTGCAAGAAATGGCTCACACCATGATCCAAGAAACTGATATGGCTAAGCATTTCTAGGCAGAAGCAGTTAATATAACTTATTATATTCAGAGCAGGATTTTTATCCGACCTATTCTAGGTAAGACTCCTTATGAATTATGGAAGAATAGAAAGCCCAATACTTCTTACTTTCACCCTTTTGGATGTGAATGTTTATGTTGAACACTAAAGAGAATCTTGACAAGTTTGATTCTAAAGCACATAAGTGTTTACTATTAGGATATTCTGAACACTCTAAAGGCTACAAAATCTTTAACATAGAAACACAAATTATTGAGGAATCAATTCATGTTAGATTCAATGATAAGCTTGACCCTGAAAAGTCAAAGCTAGTTAAGAAATTTGCAGATCTGAAGATAAATCTTTTAGAATCCAAGGATACTGATTTTGGAGAAAAATGACTTAGAACGCAAAGCCAAAGAATCCGAAGAAACGACTCAACCAGAAGCAATCGTTGATCCAACTCATCAGAAGAATAGTAGATCAAGAACTTCTCATTCTGAAGAACTGATTCTGGGAGACAAGAATGCTCTTGTCAGAACTAGATTTTCATTCAAACCTTCTGAAGAGAATCTTCTAGGTTTGGTGTCTCTGATAGAACCCACATCAATTGATGAATCTCTTCTGGATAATAAATGGATTCTGGCTATGGAATAATAACTGAATCAATTCACCAGAAATCATGTTTGAGATCTTGTTCAGAAACCAAAGGGTTTCCATATCATTGAAACCAGATGGGTCTTCAAAATCAAGTTGAATGAGAAAGACGAGGTTGTCAGAAACAGGGCTCGAATGGTAGCACAAGGTTATAATCAGCAAGAAGGAATAGACTACACAAAAACCTTTTCTTCAAATTCCAGGTTAGAGTTTATTCGTCTTTTAGTGTCTTTTGTAGTCAATCATAACATCATCCTTTATCTGATGGATGTTAAGAATGCATTCTTGAATGTATATATTTTTGAAGAAGATATGTTCATCAACCTCCTGGTTTTCAAAGTTCTCAAAATCCTGATTTCGTTTTTAAACTGAAAAAACCGTTATATGGTCTAAAGTGTTAGGTTTGTCTTTTGGTGATTGGCTGCTTTTTTGGAAAAACAAGTATTTGCAAGATGTTGAACAAGATGTCCTGACATGTTGCTTCAACATTATGCATAATCCATCTTGCGTTAGTAGTGAGATTTAGTATCGTTAATTATGCTTCCTAAAGATTCTCTAAAGATTTAGCTTTTGTAATCTATTGTGCATTTCCCTGTGATTGAAGAAGATCGTATATTGACTTGTACATGAAGGAACAATGTCAAGACATATTAGCAAACATTTGATTTAATGAGAATCGTATCTTCAGAAGATTCTTGGATCCGCTTCATATCAAAGACCGAAGCCCATGCGTATAAGTGTTATATATAGAGGAGTTCTTAACCTAGGTATGCATCGAAGTAGTGTAGAATTATGTTATCATTAGGGTTTCATGTGTCTGTTTTATGTGAGATATTCGAGTATCAAATTGATACTTGAATTGGACTGAATATTTTTAAGTTGTAATTTGCTATCCCTCACAAGCTTTTAAGTAAGAGTGGATTGTGCTTTTTCGCTGTGTGTTATCTTGTGATTGAGGGAAGTGAGAGGGGTCTCATATCTAGGGTTGCTCTGGATAGAAACGTCCACAAGTAGAGATTAGGAGAGAAGTCTATAAACACTGAGGTTGTTCAGTCTAACACCCTAAACCATGCATATAATTTATCGCGTAAATTAAATATAAAATAAAAACACATAGGGTGTCACACATTCATAACAGACATGACCTGCTCCGTAACACGAGTTTCAACAGAAAATTCCAATACATACATTTGTAATAAGGGGTTTACACGACATCCAACTTATCTGAATCATACCTAGGATGTTTACACGACATCCATCTCATTATTGGTGTAAGCCCTAGAGGCCAATACTTTTGGTACTTGTATCGAATAATTTAAAGGCATTTTCTTTATTATGGTTGATTAATAAAGTCCCTAGAATAGATAGTCCGTTTAATGTATTAAGTGTGACTTAATCATGAGAACACATTAAACATAAGGGCACTATTCTTAAAGTATCCGTAGTCGAGCTTTAATGTGAAGTGGGATAACATTAAAGCATTAAGACTATTATGTTTGTAGACTGATGATCACATCTCATGGATCATGGATAAAGAGTTATCAAGTCTTAAACATAGGTATGAATATTAGGAGTAATATTTATACCGGATTGACCCACTATGAGAATACTATATAGAAAGTTATGCAAAGTGTCATAAGTTATTCTCATGGTGATAATAGTGTATACCACTCTTCGACCTGAAACCACTATGGATCCTAGATGTAGAGTCGAGTGCTTTGTTGCTGATCCAACGTTGTCCGTAACTGGATAACCATAAAGACAATTGATGGGTACTCCACGAAGCATGCTGAGGGACATGAGTGTCCTAGATGGAATTTGCCAATCCTGCGTAACAGGATAAATGTCTATGGGCCCAATATTGAACTGGACAAGGGTGACACGGTCTATACCTTGTGTTCAATATAGACATAAGGGTAAAGGGGTAATTATACACATAATTATTATCACAGGAGGTTTTGTCAGATCACATGACATTTTCGTGACTTGGGTAGCAGTGATGTGTTGCTAGATACCGCTCACTGTTTATTATGTTAAATGCGTGATTTAATATAATTGCCAATGTCGCGAAAACCTATAGGGTCACACACAAAGGACGGATTGATGAGAGATAGAATAATTAAGGAACATTGTAAGGTACGGTGTACTTAAGCAGAATACGAAATATGGTAAGGTACCAAATACTTAAGTGATTTTGGCATATTATGAGATATGGGCCAAAATGCACTTAAGTGGGCTTTTTGGCTTGAAGCCCACACAAGTGGTTCTATAAATAGAACCCCTTGGGTAGAAGCATTGTAACTCACTGAGACAGAAAACACAACTGAAGAGTTGGAATTTCGTATCTCTCTCTCACTCAAAGCCTTCATTCATAACAGCTAGCACTGCGATTAAAGGAATCCGTTCGTGTGGACTGAGTAGAGACGTTGTCATCGTTCAACGTTCGTGATCGCCCCGTGGATCTGTATCAAAGGTTTTGATCATTATCAGAGATCTGCACCAAAGGTTTGAATCGCCACAAGAGGTAACGATTCTATCACTGATCATGCCCATTCGTAAGGATCACTAAATGGAGAAAATTTTAAATTCCACTGCGCCTTGGATGACAATTCTCCTACAGTGGTATCAGAGCCACTTACGAAACCATGAATCTGATATTTGTTTTTGTTCTGTAATAATATGATTAAAGACAGAATGAATCAAAGGTTAAATTGAGATCGATCAAGTTACATATATGTGATATATGTAATCCTGATGCAAAATACATTATATATGATATAGTGTTCTTGTTTCGTTCATTCAAACCCTCGATGATTGTTTTCCTTTGAGCGATCAATGGTCGTTTGCTTCTTGATCCGACATTAGTATGGTGAAGCAATGACGTGTTGATCAATCATACTGAATTAACAATCGAGATGTGTTTGACGGTCTGAAATTGGTGCATCAGGGTTAGTGACGGCACAAGGGTTGTGTTGTCAGAGAGTTATGCGATTGGGGTTTGACTGGACAAGAGTTGTGCGTTCTAAACACTTTTCCGAACAGTGTTAACCGGTTAATGCGTATGGTTAACCGGTTAACGAGAAACTGAATACAACCTTCTAAACTTTTTTGGAACAGTGTTAACCGGTTAACGCGTATGGTTAACCGGTTAACGCAATGCGAAATAAAATTTTTGAGATTTTCAAACAGTGTTAACCGGTTAACGCATTTGGTTAACCGGTTAACGCAAGGCGGAAAACAGTTTTCCAAGAAATTTTTCAACAGTGTTAACCGGTTAACGCATATGGTTAACCGGTTAACGCAAGGCAGAAAAGAATTTTCTAAAAGTTTTCAAACAGTGTTAACCGGTTAACGCATATGGTTAACCGGTTAACGCAAGGAAAAATTCACCCGTTCGGCTAGAAAAAGTGCTTTGAAGTATCAAGTGTTGGTACGAAAAACGACGTCAATTTTAAATGAACCACCGTCCGCTGACCGGGCAGCGGAACACCCGTTCCCGCTTTCCGGGCAGCGGACCCCCGGCTAACTCTGCGTAGTGTGATCGATCGTCGAAATTTAATTTGATTTTAATTAATTAAAGGAATTAATAATAATAATAATAATAATAAAGTGTTTATTATTGTCTTGTGGTGATCGGTTATGGCCTTAGTTTTCCTTTGTTTTGTTTTGGGTTTTTAAAATACGACCTGCGTGTCGTGCCTCTCTCTTAATCTCCCAAATGTAACTTCTTTTCTCATCTCACTCCCTCGTATGTAAAACGAGTTTCTTTCATGTAATGTAATGACATGAAGAAAGCAAAGAAGTCAGTGCCAAAGGAGGACAACCTTAAAGATCTTGATTGGAGAAGCTTAGATCGTTGTAGGTTAGCTTAGGTTCTCTCATTGGCTTGGGAGAACAATTGCGCTAGGGGCCATAACTGTTTCATTATGTATGTATGTATGTTGATACATGTGAATGTATGTTGATGCATGTGAGAGACGGTTTATATGATAAACAAGCCGGTGAGATCAGAAAAATTGCAATTCCCTCAAAATAAATATTAAGTTTTAAGCTTTCCAAGTTTTAACACTCATCAAGACTAGTATCGAATAATGTAGGTTTCGCCTACGCGAGGTGCATGTTCTATATTAGTAAGGTGCGATGGGATAATTGTAATATCCAACTGTTAAAACAATGGGTCAAACTTAACTAAACAAATTATAATAAGATTATATATATGTTTAGAAGCAAGAATTGGGAATGATCCATATGATGGATTGGAATAAGGAGTTATTCACCCAACTGAAATTTTCGAGAGTTGTATGAGATACAATTGGAAGGAGTTCCTACCTAAATAACCTAGTTTTGTGTAATCTGCCTACGCGGACTTAGAACGAAGTGAAATATGGATCTCGACCCACTAGAAAATCTTCCAACGGGATTTTCTGAATCAGATGATGAGGGTCATTTGTTTTGAGTAAAATAGTGGGAGCATATTTAATTAAAGGCCTAATTGAATATGTCAATGATACTTATATTTTCATTAATCCTTATGTAGATTACCATGACAGCAAACACCTCTAACAACATCCTGCGATCAATCCTTGATAAGGAAAAATTGTCTGGGACAAATTTCCTGGATTGGCACCGAAACCTGAGGATTGTCCTCAAACATGATAAAAAGCTGTATGTCTTAGAGACACCTGTTCCTGAAGAGGAACCTCCTAGTTCTGCACCTAAGGCAGAAAGAGATGCTTATAAGAAGCATGTCGATGATGCCAATGAAACTGCTTGTCTCATGCTAGCTACCATGAACTCAGAATTGCAAAAGCAACATGAGAGCATGTCAGCGTTCGATATGATCGAACACCTGAAGTTGCTCTATCAAGAGCAAGCAAGGCATGAGAGGTTTGAAGTTTCAAAAGCCCTTTTTCAAAGCAAGTTAGCTGAGGGAGCCCCTGTAGGTTCCCATGTACTCAAGATGATTGGGTATGTGGAAAACCTTGAGAGATTGGGTTTTCCCCTCGAAAAGGAACTTGCAACTGATTTGATCTTGCAATCGTTGCCAGATAGTTTCAGTCAATTTGTCCTAAATTTCAATATGATTGATATGGACAAATCTCTTCCTGAACTGCTCGCCATGTTAAGAACTGCCGAGCAGAATCTGAAGTCAAAAGGGAAGTCCATTCTGATGATCGGAAATGGAAAGAGACAGAACAAAAGGCCCACTAAGCAGAGTGATAAGGGGAAGGGCAAGGAAGTTGCCAATCCCAGACCCACTGCTGCTTTGAAGCCTAGTGGAGGCATAGCAAAAGAAGGCACCTGCTTCCATTGCGGTAAGACCGGACACTGGAAGAGGAACTGCCCAAAGTACCTGGAAGATAAGAAGAATGGAGTAGAGACTTCAACTTCAGGTATTTTTGTTATTAATTTATCTACTTCTGCATCATGGGTATTAGATACTGGATGCAGTTCTCACATTTGTACAAATGTGCAGGAACTAAAAAGGAGTAGAGATTTGGCAAAAGGTAAAGTCGACCTACGAGTTGGCTATGGAGCAAAGGTTGCTGCTTTAGCCGTAGGAACTTTTGTATTGACTTTACCTAGTGGTTTAATAATTCAGTTAGAGAACTGTTATTATGTACCTGCAATTAGCAGGAATATTATTTCCATTGCTTGTTTGGACAAGTTTGGTTTTTCATTTATAATAAAGAACAATTGTTGCTCAATTTATTTGAATGATATATTCTATGCTACTGCGCAAATGAATAATGGACTATATGTCCTTGATCTTGAAATGCCTATTAATAACATTAATACAAAAGGGTGAAACCTAACGAGTAAAAACCAACTAGGTAAAAATATTAAAACTCTTCGATCAGATCGAAGTGATGAGTATTTAATCCTAGAGTTTGATGACCATCTGAAAGAGTGTGGGATCCTATCCCAACTTACTCCTCCTGGAACATCCCAATGGAAGTGTGTATGTGAGAGAAGAAATCGAACCCTGTTGGACATGGTCCGATCCATGATGAGTCACACCAATCTTCCAAACTCCTTTTGAGGACATACACCATTGACATCAGCTTACACACTTAACCGTGTTCCATCCAAAAGGTTGAAAAGACACCATATGAGATATGGAGTGGTAAGAGACCACATATGTCTTACATGAAGATTTGGGGTTGCGAAGTTTATGTGAAACGACAAATTTCAACTAAGCTTAAGCCCAAATCTGACCAATGCTTACTTGTGGGGGTATCCTAAAGAAACAAGAGGATATTATTTCTACAATCCTTCTGAGGGCAAAGTGTCTGTCGCTCGAACTTGAGTTTTCCTAGAAAGGGATTTTATTTCCAAAGGAATCAGTGGGAGGAAAGTAGAACTTGAAGAAATTCAAGAATCACAAAGTATCGATACACCTATGGAGGAATTAGAGCAGGAAACACAAGTAGTTGTGTAAGAGCAACCTGCTCAAATAGAACAAGACCAACATAGGTCAGGCAGGATACGTCACCTACCTGAGATATATGGATATCTGATCAAGGTGATGTATTACTCATGGATCAAGATGAGCCTGTAACCTACTCATGGAATCTTCGTTTTGATGAAACAGTAAAACTGTATGGATTCATCAAGAACGAAGATGAGCCTTGTGTCTACAAGAAGGTTAGTGGGAGCATGATCGTATTCCTGGTATTATATGTAGATGACATATTACTCATTGGAATCGATATCCCTACCCTGCAACAAGTAAAGTCTTGGTTGGGGAAATGCTTTTCTATGAAGGACCTGGGTGAAGCAGCCTATCAGAATCTATAGAGATAGATCACAAAACTGCTTAAGTCAGAGTACATACATAGACAAAGTGCTGAGACGCTTTAATATGAATGATTCCAATCTGGTTATGTGTTTTGCTTAAATGGTGGCATTGTGAGCTTGAAAAGTTCAACGCAAGATGCAGTTGCTGATTCTACAACTGAGGCCGAGTATATTGCTGCCTTAAGTGCAACAAAGGAAGCTGTTTGGATCAATAAACTTGGCATAGTCCCTAGCATTGTGGATCCCATTGGTCTCTATTATGATAACAATGGTGTTATCGCACAAGCTAATGAGCCTAGATCTCACCAACGATCCAAACACATACTTAGACGTTGTGCGAAAATATGTAAAGTACCTACACTTGACAATATAGCTGACCCACTAACAAAGCCTCTTACGCAGCAGAAGCATGATGGCCATACTAGATCAATGGGCATACGGGGTATGTCTGATTGGCTCTAGTGCTAGTGGGAGATTGTTGGTGTAAGCCCTAGAGGCCAATACTTTTGGTACTTGTATCGAATTATTTAAAGGCATTTTATTTATTATGGTTGATTAATAAAGTCCCTAGAATAGATAGTCCGTTTAATGTATTAAGTGTGACTTAATCATGAGAACACATTAAACATAAGGGCACTATTCTTAAAGTATCCGTAGTCGAGCTTTAATGTGAAGTGGGATAACATTAAAGCATTAAGACTATTATGTTTGTAGACTGATGATCACATCTCATGGATCATGGATAAAGAGTTATCAAGTCTTAAACATAGGTATGAATATTAGGAGTAATATTTATACCAGATTGACCCGCTATGAGAATACTATATAGAAAGTTATGCAAAGTGTCATAAGTTATTCTCATGGTGATAATAGTGTATACCACTCTTCGACCTGAAACCACTATGGATCCTAGATGTAGAGTCGAGTGCTTTGTTGCTGATCCAACGTTGTCCGTAACTGGATAACCATAAAGACAATTGATGGGTACTCCACGAAGCATGCTGAGGGACATGAGTGTCCTAGATGGAATTTGCCAATCCTGCGTAACAGGATAAATGTCTATGGGCCCAATATTGAACTGGACAAGGGTGACACGGTCTATACCTTGTGTTCAATATAGACATAAGGGCAAAGGGGTAATTATACACATAATTATTATCACATGAGGTTTTGTCAGATCACATGACATTTTCCTAACTTGGGTAGCAGTGATGTGTTGCTAGATACCGCTCACTGTTTATTATGTTAAATGCGTGATTTAATATAATTGCCAACGTCGCAAAAACCTATAGTGTCACACACAAAGGACGGATTGATGAGAGATAGAATAATTAAGGAACATCGTAAGGTACGGTGTACTTAAGCAGAATACGAAATATGGTAAGGTACCAAATACTTAAGTGATTTTGGCATATTATGAGATATGGGCCAAAATGCACTTAAGTGGGCTTTTTGGCTTGAAGCCCACACAAGTGGTTCTATAAATAGAACCCCTTGGATAGAAGCATTGTAACTCACTGAGACAGAAAACACAACTGAAGAGTTGGAATTTCGTATCTCTCTCTCACTCAAAGCCTTCATTCATAACAGCTAGCACTGCGATTAAAGGAATCCGTTCGTGTGGACTGAGTAGAGACGTTGTCATCGTTCAACGTTCGTGATCGCCCCGTGGATCTGTATCAAAGGTTTTGATCATTATCAGAGATCTGCACCAAAGGTTTGAATCGCCACAAGAGGTAACGATTCTATCACTGATCATGCCCATTCGTAAGGATCACTAAATGGAGAAAATTTTAAATTCCGCTGCGCCTTGGATGGCAATTCTCCAACACTCATATGATCGGTATTATATACTCACATGATAAGACATTCATAACTTGTCACCGCATACTCACTTCCATTTTAAAGTATCATCGCAATTATCATCACAATTATGGAAGATAAAACAAATAATAACATATAGTCTCAACTTCAATTCTAATAACAAAATAAAAGAGTTGTAATCAATCAACTAAACATCTTAAGAATTCTCAACAATAAAATTAGTCTTATGACTTCAACATAATCATACATAAGGAATAAAACAAGCATTTAACCCAACCCGGTGTTACATGATCAGAGCAAGGTACCGCTAGTAAAAGCGACAAAATAAAGAAGTAATCCAAGAGCTACCTTCCACTTACTCCAACAATACTAATCTTGAGTATCTGCATAATGTACATGTAAAGGCAACATTCAAACAGAACGGGTGAGAATTCATTTCAATAATAACGATACAGAATGAAGAATAAAATACAACATCTACACATTCATGCACAATAATATATCACATTCTTACATCAAAATCATAATCAACATCATACACGACAACATTTTAATTATCATAAATATCATACAAAACCACATCTCAATTATCATTAACATCATATGCAACCACATCTCATCCAACATCACATCAACAACAACCAATACAAATGCAACACTTATATAATGTACTCAATACCGACTCGACATGCATGTGGTACCAAATATGAACACTCAGGTGTATCTCACTCCATGATCCCCACCATAGGATCGATTCCCTCTTGGAACCAGAGCCCACCAAAATCGCTACCATCACCATAAGAAATGCTTCACTAATACCCCATAATAGGAATTAGCTACTCGCACTCAATCCATTAAAATGGGATTGAGGCTCACCAAAACTCGTTACCATAAACATAGGTAACGCTTCACTAATCCCCCATAATAGGAATTATCTACTCGCATACGATCCATAACCATAGAATCGAGACTCACCAAAATTGGACCGAAGCCCGTACACCAAGATGCATGACTCTTAAATAACATGCATTAACATAACAAGGTTCACCTAAAGGATCCCCACACACATCTCATTATTTATGCATCACATCATTCATCATGCAACAAATAATTCATGTTACCACGTGAATAATATTAACAAACTGCGGCAACTCGTCAACATCTTAACATCGTCGACATAACAACATAATTATCACACCATGATATTACAACAATGCAATGATTCATCAACCAAATGTATGAATCAATACATTTATTAATAGAGTAGGCATATTAATATTATAAAAACATACCAATAGTCACTACCATGTTATATTTATGAGTGTTATCTTTCTAACGCTTCAAACAACATCAAAATCGGACTTACGGAATAAAATTTATGACCAAAATCGTCGGGATATGTCAATAATCTATTAATCGAACGTATGAACAAAAACTTCACCAACACAGCAGGCATATGAATAATTTTCAATCAATTCACTTATCACTATCATGTTA
Source organism: Lathyrus oleraceus (assembly GCF_024323335.1). Lineage (NCBI taxonomy): Eukaryota > Viridiplantae > Streptophyta > Magnoliopsida > Fabales > Fabaceae > Lathyrus > Lathyrus oleraceus. The sequence goes on from NC_066580.1 coordinate 114,360,614, forward strand.
TATCTCTGAGAGTCAGTTTTCTAATGCTTCAAACCCCAACCCAAAATGATTCACGAGTTAAAAATTATGATCAAAATCGTGCACAAAGGCGTTACTAGAAAGTTGTTGTTTTCCTAAAATTTCCAGCACAATTTTCATTTTCTTCAACTCCAAAAACGTCAATTAAATAATCACCAAAATTATTTGATCCATGAATCAAAATTATAACCCTTTATTTCAGATATCCAACACTTCAAACGGAAAATAAAATAAGTATCGACAATATTCTCACACACATGTCGCATACTAGGGAACAAACATAATTAAACAACCTGGCCGGACGGACCGACCTGCTCTGATACCACTAATGTAACACCCTAAACCCCGCACATAATTTATCATGTAAATTAAATATAAAATAAAACCACATAGGGTGTCACACAAGACCTGCTCCGTAACACGGGTTTCAACAGTAAATTTCAATACACACATTTGTAATAAGGATGTTTACATGATATTCAACTTATCTGAATCATACCTGGGATGTTTACATGACATCCATCTCATCTAATCGGTATTATATATTCACATAATAATACATTCATAACTTGTCACTACACGCTCACTTCCATTTTAAAGTATCATCGCAACGGAATTATTATCACAATTATGGAAGATAAAGCAAGTAATAACATATAGTCTCAACTTCAAAAGTAATAACAAAATAAGAGAGTTGTAATCAATCAACTCAATATCTTAAGAATTCTCAACAACAAAATTAGTATTATGACTTCAACATAATCATACATAAGGAATAAAATAAGTGTTTAACCCAACCAGATATTACATGATCAGAGCAAGGTACCACTCGTAAAAGCGACAAAATAAAGAAGTAATCCAAGAGCTACCTTCTACTTACTTCAGCAATACTACTCTTGAGTATCTACACGATGCCCATATAAAGGCAACATTCAAACATAAGGGGTGAGAACTCATTTCAATAATAACGATACAAAATGAACAATAGAGTACAACATCTACACATTCATGCACAACAATATATCACATTCTTACATCAAAATCATAATCAACATCATACAAAACCACATCTCAATTATCATTAGCACCATATACAACCACATCTCATCCAACAACACATCAACACCAACCAATACAAATGCAACACTTATGCAATGTACTTAATATCGACTCGAATGCATGTGGTACCAAATATGAACACCCAGGTTCATCTCACTCCATGTTCCCCACCATAGGATCAATTCCCTCTTGGAACCGGAGCACGCCAAAATTGTTGCCATCACCATAGGTAAGGTTTCACTAATCCCCAATAATAGGAATTAGCTACTCGCACCCGATCCATCACAATGGGATCGAGGTTCACCAAAACTCATTACCATCAACATAGGTAACGCTTCACTAATCCCCCACAATAGGAATTAGCTACTCGCATACGATCCATCATCACATAATCGAGGCTCACCAAAATTGGGTCGAAGTCCGTACATCAAGATGTATGACTCTTAAATAACATGCATTAGCATAACAAGGTTCACCTAAAGGATCCTCACACACTTCTCATTATTTATTCATCGTATCATTCATCATTCAACAACCAATTCATGTTACCACGTCAATAATCTCAACAAACAACGACAACTCATCAACATCTTAACATCATCGACATAACAACATAATTATCACACCACGATATTACAACAATGCAACGATTCATCAACCAAGTGTATAAATCAATACATTTATTAACATAGTAGGCATATGGATATTATAAAAACATCTCAACAATCACTACCATGTTATATTTCTGAGTGTTAGCTTTCTAACACTTGAAACAACATCAAAATCGAACTTACAGAATAAAAGTTATGACCAAAATCGTCGGGATATGTCAACAATTCATTAATCGAGCGTATGAACAAAAACTTCACAAATACAATAGGCATATGAATAATACTCAAACAATTTACTTATCACTATCATGTTATATCTCTGAGAGTCAACTTTCTAATGCTTTAAACCCCAACCCAAAATGATTCACAAGTTGAAAATTATGAACAAAATCGTGCACGAAGGCGTTACTAAAAAGTTATTGTTTCTCTAAAAATTTTGGCACAATTTTCATCTTCTTCAACTCCAAAAACGTCCATGAAATAATCACCAAAATTATTTTATCCATGAAACAAACTTATAGCCCTCTATTTCAGATATCCAACGCTTCAAATGGAACTCGATTTGGACTTATAGATCAAATTTTAAGGCCAAAACAATTTTGACCGAAAAATACGAACAAAGGCTCCCGAACTAAGCGCGGTTGTGACGGACAAAATGTAGCGTTTTTCATCATTTGAGGCCTTCCGGACCTCCGATTTTGATTCCATAAAAAGTAAAACACTCAGAAAATTATAAAGCATGCAATAATGTAATTATCTTAAGTTAATTTCCAATTTTAACTCAACTAAATCATCTAATCATTGTTTTAAGATTATGCCTAAAACCTTCGAAATTATAACAATGGTGAATATAAGTTCAATCGTAAAAAAAAATACACGCATATAAGGCACACGAAATTCATCATATAATCATCATATAACAACCATCTAGCATCCTAATTTAAAATTATGAATCAAAACACTCAATCCTAAGGAGGTTAAGGGTTCCTTCATTTCACCCTTCTACCATACCTTTTACTATTGGAACAAGTTCCCACCCTTACCTGAATTCCTTGCAAAACTTATGAATTAAAACCTTCACTCTCTTTCCTTGATCACCTTGCCTATTGCCTCTTTGTTTATTTTTCTTCAATATCACGTATTGTAAAAATCTCCCTAAACCTAAGTTCCTCTTAACTTTTTATTTTTAGGGTAAACTTTTCCAAATCACCTACTTGACCCAAAATTTATTATATCATATTCCTTCATCCCACTAACTTTCTCAATTTCTCATATTTGTCCCAATTATTCTATCTTCACTAATTAATATAATAAAAATAAATAAAATATTATTTTTAATTATCAAAATAATTCTAAATTATTTTACTTACCTCTAGCATCTCTTTATACCCATAACTCAAGGATATATACCCCCACCCCCGCCAACACCCAGCCATAAAATAAATCATCAAAATGCATAATTCAAACAATTAAAATATAATAAAATATCTAATAAAAAAACAGGGTGTTACAACTCTCCTCACTTATGAAATTTTCGCCCTCGAAAATTACTTGAGGAAAACAAAGCCAGATACGACCCCCTCATCTGCTTCTCACGCTCCCAAGTCATGCTCCCACCAGCTGGTCCACCCCAAACTACCTTCACTAAGTCAATCTCTTTACCATGCATCTGTTTCACTTCCAGATCCTCTATCCAGATGGGTGATACCTCAACAGTCAGGTTATCTCTCACCTGCACATCATCCACCTGGATCAGATGAGATGGATCCAAAATGTATCTCCTCAACTGAGACAGATGAAACACATCATGAAGATTAACAAGCGGCAGCGACAAAGCAATCTGATAGGCCACCTCTCATATCCTATGTAAAATCTGGTACGAACCAACTGTAATACCCCAAAATTTACCCTTCATTTTTTCTGGAAGCATGGGATTATGTTTCACATTTCATTAGCATCATACTAGGTCATACTCATTGTATACTGCATTAGTGACTTGGAAATCAGGTTTTGATTGATCACTCCTTAACAGAAGGAGCCCACACAAAGCAAGATTGAGAATTGGACTTCATTTTCTAAATATACAAGTCTCAAGGGTCTCTGGGGGCTCCAGGTATCTCATTATGGTCCTCAATTCATCAGTGAAGGATTCAGAGCTATCAGAGTGCTCATCTGGATTTAATCAGGAAATTAGGGTTTCATGGCTACCTGCAACAGGCAATGTTTGGTTGGAAGTAGAGGAGCTCATCCATGTCATGATTGAAGAGGCATCTTGGCCTAGGAAGATTCACAATTATCTCAGAAAGATTCATTGGCAAGCAGTGCAATCAGTTCCTGATCAATTTTGCCCTAAATTAGGGTTTGGTATAAAATCAGTTTATTTCAGATTCTTTGGGTGAAACTCTTTTCCATGGCCCTCCATATGTCCGCAAGGGTCTACATACAAAAAATCAGCTCTTTATTTGAGCTTGGAGTGCTTCAATTGATCAATGGAATCAAGAATCAGATAGTTTGGGAAAAGACAATTGTGGGGCCAGAAAAGTCAACTCCTAACATTTTGAGAGTGGAATATCAAAATCCATGCCTAGGGGAGCCTACATGTGAAATTTGATCAAGGTTGGATCATGGATTCATCATTTAATCAGGAATTGAAAAAGTTACTTAATTTGTAAATGGTTGACTTTCCATTTAGGGCAAGTTTTCATGATTGTTGCACTCACTTTAAGCCCATTTTCCATCAAGATAAAAGCTCAATTTGAAAATTTCTCCAACATGAAAGTTATTCCTCTTGTTCCAAGCTTTCTAGAGATATAAAGTTTTCTCCATTTGGATCAAAATTGAGAAAGTTATGCTTAGTCAAAGTGAGACATATTTTTAGGACACTTAGAAAAATTTCTAAGTCCAAAAATCTTCAAAGTTTGTCAAGACTTCTTGGCCAGTTTTCTTGCACTTTAAGGCATCATTTGAAAATACTTTCTTCACAACAATTACACCTTACCATGCCCTTTTTCACATCCTTTTGGAATCATCTCATTTGGATCCATGGTTTGAAAGATACATTGACCTAAAGTGGGCATCATGACTTGGTTTTCTAGGCAGATTTTGGGCCTAGCTGGCCCAACCATTTTGCAGTTGTGAAACCTGAACTTTGAGGCCATTTTTCACCTTCTTCCATTCATCATTTCAACTTGTGCTCAACATGAAAGATGCTATACTCCATGAGATCTTTCTACTTTTTGCATTGTCTCATCATTTGGTGACTTGATCATCAAGTTACATGGCCATAAAGTCACCACCTTGGAATGAATTTCTTGCTTGCCAAGCCATGCATAAAATCAGCACACGTTTTTTCCTCTTTTGGCCATGAATTGGATATTTAATCACTTAAGTTTGGCCCAAAATAACAACATTTCACATGCCATTCCTAATACACCTCACTTGGCATTATTTTGGATTATGGATATCAATTACTTCAAAGCCCATTAGAACACCTAACTCACCATATTTAAGAAGATGAAAACCCTAAACCTAGAGAAGGCATTGGTGAATTTTCGTGGCAAGCAAGGCAAGGTAACCATCTTACTCTATCTCCTATGGCCATGAATTGATTCCTATGCTTATTATCATTAATGTTCACCATGATATTCTCATCTATGCTCATCATTATTATTAATACTGTTATGTTCATGTTTGTTCCATCATCATTACCATGCCAATCATGCTTGCATTCTTGTTATTGGTGTTGCTGAATTTTTTCGCCCTAGCCGTGTCCATGTTGTCCTCTTGTGGTCAACTTTTCTCCATGATTAAGCCATTATTTTTACTAAAACAAATCACCATGATAATCTACACATTTTGTACTTGGATTTTGGTTTTTATTTCATCTCATTTGGTGCATTATAGTGGTAGTATTATTGGGTGGAAGTTGGAGAAAATCCACTGATTTTTGTGGCTGCATGAACATGCATGGTGCTAGGGTTTGTTTTATGGAAAAGATGGACACATGTTACTTCATGGGCCATTAGATCTAAGGCGCGGGTTTTAATCTCAGCTGTCCATTCCTATTTTGTCATCTAGTCACTTAAATTGCCTTGCCCTATTGATAAATGTTGACATGTTAAAATGTTATTTCGAGTGTCACATGCTGACTTAAGCTGATTTGGACCATGGGCCTATGCATTTCGCTTTTCACACCCCACTCTCAAGGCCCACCAACAATCCATTTTATTTTCTTATTTTAATTTCCACTTAGATTTTAATTAATTAAAAATATTTTCTTTATTCATAAAAATCCCCAAAAATATTTTCCACATTTCTTAATGTCTTATTTAATTTTATTTAATTTTTATTTTCGTATTTATTTAATATTAGTATTTTATTTTAATTATTTATTTCAAGTGGTTCATTTTAACACACTTTTTTTCTTGATTTTATTTTTATGTCTTAAAATTATTTTTAGCTTTTGATTTTTGGGGTGAAGGTTGACCACTGTCCCATGGTCAACCTGACCTTTTCTTGGAATTTTATTTCCCATTTTCAATTTATTTTGGATTTATTTTTGACCTAGTTTGGTTGGTTGACTTTTAATTTGACTTCTGTTTTATTTTAATTAATTTATGTACCAATTTTCATTATTTTTAAAATATTTTTGGGGGATGATGATGTCCTGACCCCACCTTACTTAGTTTAATTTTTCATAATTTTCTTGATTAATTTTCTATTTATTTGATATTTTTCAAGTTGACTTGAATTTTCAGTTGACTTTCTTATGATCGATGTTTGAATTAGGGATGGCTTAGGGCAATTGAAGAGATCTTTTGATCCTCCCTTGTCCATCTCATATGCCATGTATTAGAGGCCTTTCATCATGATTTTATTTGATCCTATCTCCTTTCCTGATTAAATTATTTTAGTGGATCCTTTGTGTGCATATTCTCATATGTCTGATTCATCTATTATCTCTTACACTTGTTTCTTTCATCTATGCTTACTGTTGCTTGATTGTTAAACATGTCCATACCTCCCATGCATTGTTTAATGCTCCATTATTTCATTCTTTGATTCTTGGATTTGATTATATACCTATTTATTTATCCTATCTGATTGATAACTGTTGCCTACTTGTATGATGTATGAGGCATATATTCTTATTGTTTGATTGCCATGAATCATCCCCATTCATAACAAATGTACCCCTCTCCCATGAAGTGTATAATATTTATTCTCTCATTCTTTATTCATCCGTTAATACAAGAATTAAAATGAACATCCGATAACCATTTCAAAACAAGATCAAAACCTCGACCCAACGTCGAGTAATCATTTTCAAAACTTAACAAAACCAGCACGCATTCATCCATCCTTTTGTAAGTCGATTGCCTCAGGCATCGCCATTTCTCTTGTAAGTCGATTTCTTCATGCATCGCCATCTACCTGTAAGTCGATTGCTTCTGGCATCGCCATCTACCCTTATCAGTGACTCCTCTCCTTGCTCCATCCGTCGACTCTTGTTCTGTTTAGGTAGCACCCATTAGGTAGAACCCTTTGTATGATAACATAGGTAGAATTCCCTTTTTCCTTGCACGCTAACATTAGGTAGATGTCCCCATTTGTAAATCCTAACACTTAGGTTCACATTGCATGACAACTCTAGGGCAGAGCTTCCCCATTTTTAGACCTTCCGTGTGTCTCCGATCTTGTGGCATGTCAATCCGTTCTATTGCAAAGAGGTAACTGCCTAAGACTCGATTCAGCGAGCTGCGACACCTACTGCTAGGACGTTGAACACATTGCCCACTTTCCTTTGACACAGCTGGTGTCCTCCTTTGTAAGTCCATGTTCAGATGGCAATCCTTAACCCGTAGTTAGTCGAACTACGATAACTCTGATTCTCATGTTCAGATGAGATACGTAGGCACGGGATGCAATGTCGCCGAGTTTTTGATTGACGACTAACAACTAATCCTTATTTGCTTTCTCCCTTGTTGCGATTCTTTTCTCTCGCCCTCGTTGCGATTGAGACCTTCCCTTTCTCTTGCCCTAGTTGCAATCGAGACCTTTGTTCCCATAGTTAGTTGAACTACGTTTTGCTCTGATTCTCATTCCAGATGAGATACGTAGGCATAAGACACGATGTCTTAGCGAGCACACTTCTCTTTCACCCATAGGTAGCCGAGCTACGAAGACTCTGATTCTCATACTTAGATGAGATACATATGCAGTGGATGCGACATCCATGCGAGTCATTTTCTTTCGACCTTTTCCTTTTAGCAGATAGTACATTAGACATTACCTACACCCATTAGACTAGAATAACAAGAGTGGATCCCGTAGAGTACTGCGGATGCGTAGGGGTGTTAATACCTTCCCTTCGCATAATCGACTCTCGAACCCAAGATTTGGTTGCGAGACCTTGTCTTTTCCTTTCTCTTCAAGTTTTCTTCGATCGTTTCCTTTCCCTCCTTTGGGACAAATAACGAACGATGGCGACTCTTCTGTTTCTTTTTTTCGCCGGTTGTTTTTTTTTCGCATTTTTGTGTTGCGACACCAACAAAAATGCGGCGTGAGCTTTTGAGACTTCAAAGCTCGACCAACACCAGTTACCAACGTAACTCTCAAAAACACGTGATCTCCCTCCCGAAACTTAAGTGTTTTCCTCCTCTTGTCATGGTAAATTTTCTGACGACTCTACGACACTATCATCTTTTATTGGATCATCTTGATCTTTTTAATCGTCTGGTGAATAATCTCAGGTCCGATCATAACATTCTCACCTGACTCATACCAACACAATTAAGTTCTACACCTCCTACCGTACAACGCCGCATAGGGTCCATTCCGATACTAGAATGGAAACTGTTGTTGTGGGTAAACTCAATCAACGACAAGTAGCTATCCCAAATACCTTCTTGTTCTAGCACACAAACCCTTAACAAGTCCTCCGAAGACTGGATAATACTATCTGTTTGATTGTCCTTCTGCGGATGGTAAGAAGAACTCAACTTCAGCTTAGTACTCAAAGCATCCTATAGACTCTCCCAGAACTTTGATGTAAATCTCAGATCTCTATCTGACACAATACTTGAAGGAATACCATGCAACTTCACAATCTCATCAAAATACAATTCAGTCAGCTTTTGCGAAGGATAATTGATCCTCATCGGTACAAATAGATATTTTGAACACTTTTGATCACTGAACACTTCTAATTTGGTGTCAAATAGGTAGTGCCTCCAAGTCTTCAACATGAATACCACCGTTGTCAACTAAAGATCATACGTAGGGTATTCCTTTCATGAAATATCAATTGTCTCTAAGCATAAGCCACAACCTGACTATTATGCATCAACACACCTCCCAGACCCATTTTTGAAGCATCACAATATACAACAAAGGACTCACTTGGATTCGGAGAAATCAAAATTGAAGTAGACATCAATTTCTTCTTAAGTTCTTGGAAACTCTTTTCACAATGCACATCCCAAACATAGGCTTGACCCTTTCGAGTCAACTGAGTTAACGACAATGTTAAATTTGAAAAACCTTTAATGAACTTCTTGTAGTAACTAGTCAATCCAAGAAAAACTTATAATCTCAATGGCAGACTTCAGAGTCTCCCATTGTAACACGGCATCTATCTTCGATAGAACCACAACTATACCACCACTAGAATCACATGACCAAGAAAACTCACTTCCTTTAACCATAACTCGCACTTGGAAAAACTTTGTATACAAATGGTTCTCTTTAAATGCCTATAATACAATTCTCAGATTACTCATAACCTCATACTACCATCCCTCTTCTTCACTAACAACACTGACACACCCCATAGAGAAACACTTGGTTGAATAAACTTCTTCTCAAGCAAATCTTCAAGTTGCTTCTTCAATTCCCAAATTGTGAAGCAGACACCCTATGAGGAGTCATCGACACCGGACTAGTACTAGATACTAAGTCTATAGAAAAATCCACTTTGTGTTGTGGAGGATGTAACACCTCAAAATTTGCCCTCCTCTCTTGGGACTAGCTTAGCATATTGCATTTCATTTTTAGGTCATTAGTCATTGCATATTTGCATATCATATGGCAACATTGAGCAAGTCATCCTCTTGAGTCTTGATCAGAAGATAAAGAGGTTAAGATTCAAGCCTGAGGGTTCATTGAATGGATCACTAGCCATCTGAGGGTGTGTGCTTCAAATTAGGGTTTCTTGGTTCCTCAAGGAGGTGGATCATTATCTTGGTGGAAATGGTACATCATCATCATCATGGTCTTGTCATCACCAAGAGATTCATTGTGCTTGATCAGATACCTTGAGATTAGGGTTTTGACCTCTGGTCAACCCTAATCATCTGCATTGTGCCAATTAGGGCTTGGTAAGGAGATGAGGTCTTCATTGAGGTGAGAGATCATCACATGATTATATTGAGCTTATGGAAGCTAGGGGTTCATGTTTGAGCCATTTCATCAGGAGTTTGAGGCTCAAGTTCATCAGTGCATAGTCAATTCATCTATCAGTCAGAAAAAGTCAACCAAAGGTCAACTGTTGGATTTGGAGGTGGGAGAGGGTTAGAGACACTTCATTCATGTCCAAACAAGTTTCATTTGACATTTCAAACATCAACAATGAAGAAAATAAAGTCAGATGGAAACTTTCCAAAAATAGAAAGTGACTTGTAATTCAAAATTGCCAAAAATGGAAAGGTTTTCTCCTTAAAATTACATGTCCAAAAATGCTTCAAATGAAATTTTGTCCAACATGAAAGTTGTAGATCTTGCTCTCACCTTTCCAAAAAGCCCAAGAACATGAATTTCTCATTTGTGGTTGGCAAGTTATGGATTGATCTTTGTCAAGAAAAGTTGAATTTCAACAAGGCATAACTTTTGATTCACAAGGCCAAATGGAGTGAAACTTTTTGGAGCAAATTTCTTTTGATCTCCTCTATCCAATTCATGCATCACATTTCATTAAAAATCATCACACAAAAAGTGCATTTTTCAAGTGAACCTATTTTGAATTTGGAGGGAAAAAGGTGATTTTGAGAAATATTCATTGTTTTCACTCAATTCCACTTGCATTAGCTTACAAACCACATTTCTGAATTGCTCCAAACCAGAAATTACACTGTTACATTGGTTTTGTGTATGTAAGGGTGAAATGCTAAATTTAGCATAAAATTTGGTTTTGGCTTAAACATTTGCATTTTTGCTAATCATGATTAGCAACTTCATTAACATCACATATAAAGCCATAATCATAACTGTTTTCTGATTAACCATAACAGAATTGTGAATTCTAGATCTAGATCAAAACTTTTTCATTTTTCTCTCAACTTTCTTCATCAATTTTCTTCATTCTTTTTGCCTTGCCTTCGATCAATTCATCATCTACATGCATATTGGAAGTGGATTGAAGCAAAATCTTGGAGAAATCTTGAAGAATCATGGACTGTTAAGTGAGCTTCAACAATGCCAAATGGAGATTTGAGCTAGATCCTTCATAATCAACACACAAACCTTGTTCCATTCATCAATACTAGCATCAAAGAGCATCTGTTTTGCACTTCCATGGCCTGAAACGCGCGATTTCACATCTGCAATTCCAAGAAGGTCAGTTTTCGATTTGCCTAATTCATGCAATTGATATATGCTTTAGATAGATCTTGCTTAGGAGGTAATTCTGCAAGTTGAATCACTGGATTTGGTTGAGAAACAAGGAAGTTATGATGATTTGAATGTTGACATGTGAAACTTTCTTTGATCGATTCTTTGAGCATGAGTAGAATTAGATGAAACTATTGCTGGATTCGTGATGTACGTTAGAAGACCTTCCTAGTGATATGCGTTTTGTTGATTTTGGTGAACAATTGTTCATGCGCTGGGTTTGGATGATGAACATATGATGAATGTTTGAAATTTTTTCCAGAAACCTTGTTAGATCCAGTTTTTCGCGTTTTGCATTGCTGTTAGTGTTAGTCACACTGTAGCGCACGCTCAAATTTGAAAATGAGCCTCCCTTCGATCCTCAGCTGGATCACTTCACCAATTTGCCTTGCATTTTTCTTCACTTCATGTATACATATTTCACCATGCCATTTCACTTTTTTTTTATTTTTTCACTCACTTGTAAATTTCATAACTTCTTGAATAATGATCCAAATTGACTGGAATTTTTTGTGCCATGATACTTGCCATGTCTACTATTTTATGGTGATTTTTATGAAAATTGTGCACGTGTGGAATCTGTTTGGGCTTAGGGAATGTTGATACATGTCATTTGTTACACCTTGCTTACCATTTTGATCATGAAATTGTGATGCTTAATCCAAAATTCTTGAAATTTTATATGTGTAAACTAGACACCTTGAGGAGCATTTTGGTATAGAGTTTGTGATTTTTGCATTCCTGGTTTGTGAGATATGACCTGATCATTGGAGGTGTGACAATATGTGTCACACCATTTCTTGTCCAATTTGTGGAATTTCTTTACCATGCCATATGAACTTGAAATGAGCTGAATTTTTGCATGTTAATACTTCTGGATGTTAGGTTCACTTGTGAACTTTTGTGGATTTTTTGAGTGCATTTCCAATTTGATTGAGATTTTCTTCCCTGTTTGACCAATTGTGGACTTTTTGTGAGTCATGATCTCATATGTTTTGTGAAATTCTTGTGGTTTATTGGATGGACCTGAAATTTGGCATGTGTATTATAGACATCTTGAAGTTTGCCATGGTTTTGGTTTCACTCATTTATCATGTTTGGTTTCTGTTTTATGATTGCTGGAGGTTGATGCATGATTTAATGCCTTGTATGAGCTTGTTTGAGTATGCTTTGGCTTGGTGAATTTAATTGACTTGCTTCCCTTTGTCCAAATGGCCTGAAATTTGGTGTGATGATCCTTTAATTAGTGTTGTTTAGCCATGAATGTTTTGGGAATTTTTTGAATTGTTTGTGAGTTGATTTGAATTGGATCTTTCTGTTTGGTCCTATGAGGTTCTAAATTGCATGTTTTGCACTAAATGCTTTGTGAAATGAAATTGATTGATGATATGAATGTGAGACCAATTGGATTTGTTTCTTATTTGATTGAACTTGATTTTGGATAAGTTTCATGTTCTGTTGTGAACTATTTCTCTCATTTTGACCCTAGGCCTTGTCCTAGAGGTTTGCTTCTCACATTTGAACTATGTTTCAGGTTAAAGAGCACAATTGCCATGCTTGATGATATTCACTCATTTGGAGTTGGTCCATTGCTTATTGATTGACTAATCTTGAGTTTATTTTGTAGGCTTTGAGACTTGAGCTTAGGCCTTGTGGCTTGCACCTTTGTGCATTGATGCTTGTTTGTCTGTTTGTGTACAGTTAACTGTTGACTTTTAGTTTGTCTGTTTGACTGTTTGAGTTGTATACTGACTGAGTTAGATTGATTTCAGGTACCTTAGTTGCTATAGTTCATTGTGAACTTGCTTGTGCTGTTGCTTGGTTGTTTAAACCATTTGAGGTATAATTCCACTAACTCCATGTAGTCTGGAAGACCTGGCCTGTTACTTGGCCAGGCACCTGTCTGAAGTCCTCCTTAAGAGGCAATGCTTGTGCTTGTTTACTTTTGTCCCAAGCAGAAAAAGACCTTTGATAAGGCAATTGGCAGACACAAGAGGTGTGTAGTCCACCTCCTGCTATTCTGTGTGTCTTCCCTTGGCTCACATTACATGTTGATGCCTTGTGGATCTTAACCCAAGATCTGTTGAATCAGTCATAAGTGTAGAAGGGTTCCAGCTTTCTGAACCCACACTTTCTTTGTCTGAAGCTCTCCCTGGCCAGGGATAAGAGCTGTGAGGCACACCCCTCACTCCCATTTCATCTGCTTCACCCTAACTCTCAATGTTAGGGTTAAGAGCTAACATCACCTGATACAGTTGGCTTGCTTTTGCAGCCTAACCCATGTGTGAGCCCACTTTGTCTGTATATAGTGTGTGCTATTTGTGATTGTTTGCTTTGATTGCTTTGCCTGTTTAGGATTAGCTTGCTGCCTGTGCAAGTTAGGATAGAAACCATAACTTAGGGATGATATGCATGATAACATCTAGGCTCGAGTTAGTCTCCCTAGTAGTGTGTCTCCCTTTGTATCTGGTTAGAATTTCTTTCCCGTTCAGGGGAACTACGTCGCCCTGATCCTCATACCAGATGAGGTACGTAGGCAGGAGACCGTGCGAGGTCTCTCCGGGCACCCTTTTTCTTCTTTTTGTGTGTGTTTGCTTGACAGTTGCTAGGCTCGAGTTCCCGACTCCTTAGTAACTTGTTGCTTGTGTCTTCTTGTGTGTGTTAGGATGTGGATGTAAGCCCAACGATTGGCATTCCGTATCCTATTGTTGTGTGCTTGGAGTCCGGTATAAGTCCATCAAGTGGCATCTGGTTTCCAGTGTGGGTTTGTTTGGTTCGGAATCTGATGTAAGTCCAGCGATTGGCATTCGAATTCCATGTTTGCCTGTCTGTGTGTTTGTTTTGACGTCTCAGCGTCTGAATGCGTATGTTTGTTCGGCGTGCGTGAGCCGAACTACGGCAGCTCTGATTCTCATTCCAGATGAGATACGTAGGCATAGGATGCGATATCCTAGCGAGCCCTCTCCCCCTTTCCCACCTGTGTTGTGTGTGTGTGTGCATGTCTTTTGAGTTTTGTTTGAGCAACCTTTTTCTATCTTTCTGAGCGTGGATCCCGTCGAGTACGACGGATGCGTAGGGGTGCTAATACCTTCCCTTCGCATAACCGACTCCCGATCCCATTCTCTTTGGTCGCGAGACCATGCTTTTTCCAGGTTTACTTCGAGCGTTTCCTTTCCCTCTTTGGGATAAATAACGCACGGTGGCGGCTCTGTGTTGTTTTGTTTTAGCCCGCCGGTTGTTTTTCGCGGATGCGACAGCTGGCGACTCTGCTGGGGAGTATAGAAGTTGACCTATTGCTGGTCCATCTTCCCTAAGCGAGTCTCTCCTAGCGTTCTAGGATAGTTCAGGTTGTTTGTGTTGCTTTATTTATTGCATTGATTATTCTTTTGTCTATATATTTGCATAAATGTTTACATGCATCATACTATCATTCTGCTGTCCTCTGTACAGGTGGTTCCTCTGTTTGGGATGGGTGTTTTGAGTGGGGCTAAAACCCAGGCCCGAGTATACACCTAGGATTAGTGTGGTCTCACGTTCCTCATTTGCTTTATCAGCATATTGTTGCAACGTGACATACCACAAGCCGAACGAGGTTCATTGGAGAGTGCTCTTCCTCGGTGGGGTTTTCCACTTTGGTTGGGTTACCTCTTTTGAGCTGTTGACTTCGGTGGCCGATCTTTCTCGGATCTTTGGTTTAGACGATCTTAAGAGAGCTGCAGCGGCAGACCCGAAAGGGCAAACCCGTTGAGTATCTTTGCCCGATTGTCGAGACTATTATCCGCCTTAGGATGACCTGATTAGAATTTACCTGTGAGGGGAGGGTTGATTCTTACAGATGCATGTTCAGATGGTGACTTTGATGGTGACTATTGGTTCCGTTGATCAGAATCATATTTATAAGTCGGATTTATGGATTTATTTCCGAGACGCCGGAGTGTTGTCCGTGTTATTTATCAGTGGGGATCCGTTTATTTCAGGATTCCCCGGGCCGATTCAGAGATTGTTGTGGTTATCTGCTCAGAGATTGCCTGGTGATGATGGTGATGTATCTTTCAGTTCCGTTTATTTCAGAACCCTGAGTCGGATTTGTGGTTGCATGTACCTCAGATGGTTGGGATCAGTTCAGAGATCAGGCTTCAGTGCAACAAATGTTTAGATGACTTGGAGGATGGCACAGTGCATTGCATTCACGCATCAGCATCATCCACATTTTGCATTCATCGGCATCTAACTCATGTCTATCCATACTCAGGGTACATTCTCGATTGAGATTCCGGTTGAGAGACATCTTGATGTCAGAATGTTATTGTCAAAATATTATCTGTCTCGATGAAACCAGGATCGAAAGACAGAAGCTTCCTCGCATGGATAGACGTTGCATTCATGCATATTAACCTGTTTGTTATTTTGCAGGTATCAGTTGCTAATGTGCTTGATTGTTTTAGGAATCATTGCTCGTGCTCGTAGAGTTGTACCTTTGCACTCAATATGCCCTCACCGATACTTCACCAGACGCAACACTCCTAGACTGATGGATCTATCGAACGCTGATGTTCTCGAGCTGAAGGATAAGATGAATGAACTGATCAACATCATGCAGGGTTTTGCAGTTGGTCAGAAAGCGTTAGCTGATAAAGTTGAGAAGCTCGAGCGGGCTTCAGCTGTTAACAGCGGTGTTAACCTGGATGGTGTCTCCAACCAGGGGCTTGGTGGTTCGAGAGACGGCGGAAAAAGAACAACCGTGGGTATAGTGAACAATGTTGCCGGTTTTGGTGCTGCCACTGGTGGTCAACCTGGTCCGATGGGTCAGAATATGAAAGACAGTCTATTCCCGCCATTCTCTGGGGCTGATGATGACAGAGAGGAAGACAGGGAAGCTGATCAATTCTCTATGCATAATGAGCCGTTCGGTCAGTATGGTGCCCAACCACAGAATAAAGAGATTCAGTTGCTGGCTGAAAAGATCAGAGCTTTGGAGAGTTATGCCACTCCCGGGGTCGTAAATATGTCAAACATGGGGCTGGTCGAGGGGATTGTGATCCCACAGAAGTTCAAAGCGCCCGCTTTTGATAAATACAATGGGAGTTCCTGCCCGGAAACTCATCTGCAAGCATTTGTCCGTAAGATCTCTGCTTACACTATGGACCAAAAGCTTTGGATGTACTTCTTCCAGGACAGTTTGTCTGGAGGATCCTTGGAGTGGTACACCAAGTTGAAATCGTCTGATATTAAGAGCTGGCAGGATCTTGGTGACGCATTCTTTAAACAGTACCAATTCAATGCTGACATGGCTCCTAGTTGTACCCAGCTGCAGGGTATGTCTCAGAAGCCGAGTGAAGGGTTTAAAGAATATGCTCAGAGGTGGAGGGAATTGGCTGCCAGAGTACAACCTCCACTGGTGGACAGAGAGATGTCTGATCTCTTTATGGGTACCCTTCAGGGGGAATTCGCTGGGAGAATGGTGGGTTGTCCAGTGACAAACTTTGCAGACATAGTGGTGGCCGGTGAAAGGATTGAGAGCTGGCTGAAGCTCGGAAAGATACATGGTGGTAATGCTTCGTCTTCAGGATCGAAGAAGCCCTTCGGTAACGGCTAGAGGAAGAAAGAGGGTGATACAAGTGCGGTATACACTCAGAGAGGACCCAGTAGGGATCGTTACTTTCAGCACAACGCTGCGGTAACTATTCCTGCTGATAACCAGCCTGCACAACAGCAACAGCAGCAACCGCAACAACAAAGACAACCATTTCAGCAGAGGGCTGGATACCAAGTCAGGGGGAGAATAAATGATCGGCAGTTTGACAGGCCGCCTGTGACCTATTCCTTTCTATTGAAAAAGTTGAAAGACTTGGGGTTGGTACAACTGAGAACTTTGGCACCTTTGAGACCTGATCAGAGGCCGGCCAATTACAATGAGAATGCAAAATGTGAATTTCATTCAGGTGCGCCCGGACATAACATAGAGAACTGCAAAGCTTTTAAGCATGTGGTTCAAGACCTGGTGGATTCAAAAGCTATCAACTTTGCTCCGTCTCCCAATGTTAATGATAATCCCATGCCTGCGCATGGTCAAAGGGGGTGAATGCAATCTTGGAGGAAAACAGGATCGGGCTGTCCAGTGTTGATCAACTGAAGACTCCTTTGGCTGAGGTCAAACGGCAGTTATTGTTAAATGGGGTTTATCCGGGCTGTGGTGATGGTTGTGCTGAGTGCACTGTTACCCCTGAGGGGTGTATACTCTTGAGAGAGACTGTCCAGAGACTGATGGACGAAGGAAGTATTCGGGTTGAGAAGGCTGATAAGGGGAAAGATGAAGTCTCCACCATAACAATTTACTTCGACCCGGTTGATTTGTCAACTCTGGCGGAGGCGGCTCCAGTTACCATCACGGTACCTGGACCAATTCCGTATGACAAAGATGATGTCGTGCCGTGGCATTATGGTGGAGAGGTTTATTGTAATGGAGAGAAGGTAGAGGATCAAGTTGCAGGTGAAACCACCGTTTCAAAGGTGGATAATGCCGGTCCCAGTGGTTTCACTCGCAGTGGAAGACTGTTTGCTCCCGATGCTCTGAGAGGTGGGGAAGGAGAAAAAGAAAAGAAAGATAAGGTTGAGGCTTTAGCCAGGGCAAGAGGAAAACAGGCAGTGGTGAATGATGGTACTCCCGTAGGGACACCGGCGCCTGTTGGGTCGGAAGAAAAACTTGATGATGAAGCAGAAGAATTCTTAAGAATCATCAAGAAGTCTGAGTACAAGCTTGTGGACCATCTGCAGCAGACCCCATCCAAAATATCGATTCTATCTTTGCTGCTAAGCTCTAAGGGTCATAGAGAGGCTTTGATGAAAATTCTGAAGAAAGCCTATGTTCCTCAAGAGATTACGATCAACCAGTTGGAGATGGTGGTGTCTAATGTTCATGCCAGCCACGGGCTGGGGTTTACTGACATGGATCTGACTGTAGATGGGAGAAATCATAACCGGGCATTACACATTGCAATGGAATGTAAAGGAGCCGTGCTGTCGCATGTGCTGGTTGATACCGGCTCCTCATTGAATGTGTTGCCAAAGAAAGCCTTGGCAAAGCTGAATTGTGAAGGATTGATCCTGACGCCCACTGACTTGATAGTAAGGGCCTTCGATGGGTCGAAGCGGGCTGTGTTCGGAGAGGTCGAGCTTCCGGTGAAGATAGGCCCAGAGGTGTTTAAGTCTGTTTTCTATGTCATGGATATTCAGCCGGCATACAGTTGCCTGTTGGGTCGCCCATGGATTCATGCTGTAGGGGCAGTGACTTCGACTTTGCACCAAAAGCTGAAATATATTTGGGAAGGACAGGTCGTCACCGTCTGCGGAGAAGAGGATATATTTGTCAGCCACCTTTCATCTTTCAAGTACGTTGAAATGGACGGTGAGATATGGGAGACGCCGAGTCAAGCATTCGAGACCGTTAAGGTGGAGAATGCTCTTTTTGCAAAGGAAGAAGAGAAACCGTCCATATCTTCGTACAAGCAGGCCGCTGAGGTGGTGAAGAGTGGGGAAGCTCCTGGTTGGGGTAGGATGATGGATATCTCCGCCAAGAAAGACCGCTTCGGAGTGGGGTATCAGCCGAACAGAGGCTCATCTAGACAAGGTAGAGGACGCCGTACGTCAGTCACGTTCACCAGTGCCAGAATGCTGGATCCAGATCACATCTGTATGGTGGGTGATGAAACTGATAGCGACTGCGAAATTGACCAGTGGATAAAGCCGTGCGCACCAGGGATGGGAATCCAGAACTGGAAGGCTGAAAAGATCATCACGGTCACTCTACTTGAAGAGTAATATTTTTCCTGTTTCGATTTTATATGCATGAAAGCCTTACGTGTTGCCCGACACGTAATGGTTCATTGTAAGGGCCACCTCATGTTTCATTTTGCAAGTTTTGCATCATTAATAAACGGATGTTTTTCAGTTAAAAGCGGTGTTCCCTGTTTTTCATTTATTTTTGCAGTTTAAAAATAAAAACGAAATAAAAATGGCAATGTTTCATTTTTCTTTTTCAATTTGTCTCGTTCCGGTTCTAAAGCAATGCATGAATCCACATTCATGCAGATGCGATTCTTCTCCGGATCTCATTGATAATAATCCTGTTACACCCTCGTATGACTTTGACAATCCAATCTATCATGCCGAAGAAGAAGGCGAAGAAGATTGTGAACTGCCAGGGGAGTTAGCCAGGTTGTTAAAACAAGAGGAGAAGGTGATTCAGCCGCACGAAGAGCAGGTTGAAATTGTGAATCTGGGTACCGATGAGGTCAAGAAAGAAGTGAAAATCGGGGCTGCTTTGGAGGAAAGTGTCAAGAGCAGAATGGTGGCATTGTTGAAAGAGTATGTCGACATCTTTGCCTGGTCTTATCAAGATATGCCAGGGTTGGATATCGATATCGTTGTGCACAAGCTACCGTTGAGAGCAGATTGTCCTCCAGTGAAGCAGAAGTTGCGCAGAACTCGGCCTGACATGGCGATGAAAATTAAGGAGGAAGTGCAGAAGCAGTGGGATGCTGGTTTCCTTGCTGTCACTAATTATCCGCCATGGGTCGCGAACATCGTGCCAGTCCCGAAGAAAGATGGGAAGGTAAGAATGTGTGTGGACTACCGAGATCTGAACAGAGCTAGCCCGAAGGATGATTTTCCATTACCTCACATCGATGTGTTGGTAGACAATACAGCTCAATTCTCGGTGTTTTCCTTCATGGATGGCTTTTCTGGCTATAATCAAATCAAAATGTCGCCAGATGATATGGAGAAAACAACGTTCATCACACCGTGGGGCACTTTTTGTTACAAGGTGATGCCGTTCGGTCTCAAGAACGCCGGTGCTACTTATCAGAGGGCCATGGTGACTTTGTTTCATGATATGATTCATCATGAAATTGAATGCTATGTTGATGACATGATAGCAAAGTCCCAAACGGAAGAGGGGCATTTGGTAGATCTGGCCAAGTTGTTTGACCGGCTGAGACAGTTCAGACTGAGGTTGAATCTGAACAAGTGCACTTTCGGAGTGCGGTCCGGTAAATTGTTGGGGTTCATTGTAAGTGAAAAAGGAATCGAGGTTGATCCTGCTAAAGTAAAAGCAATAAGAGAAATGCCTGAACCGAGGACGGAGAAAGAGGTTCGTGGTTTCTTAGGTAGATTGAACTACATTTCACGGTCCATATCTCATCTAACAGCCACGTGTGAACCAATTTTCAAGTTGTTGAGAAAAGATCAGACGGTCAAGTGGAACAATGATTGCCAAGCGGCATTTGAAAAAATAAAAGAGTATTTGCAGGAGCCTCCGATTCTGATGCCTCCTGTGGAGGGAAGACCGTTAATCCTGTACTTGACGGTCCTCGAGGGGTCTATGGGGTGTGTATTGGGGCAGCATGACGAGTCTGGTCGAAAAGAGCATGCCATATACTACCTTAGCAAAAAGTTTACCGACTGTGAAACAAGATATTCACTGCTCGAGAAAACTTGCTGTGCTTTGGTCTGGGCTGCTCGCCGACTGAGGCAGTACATGCTGGTTCATACCACTTTGTTGATTTCCAAGATGGATCCAATCAAGTACATTTTTGAGAAGCCAGCATTGACCGGACGGGTTGCGAGGTGGCAAATGATTTTGACAGAATATGATATACAGTATACCTCTCAGAAAGCAATCAAGGGGAGTGTATTGTCTGATTATCTCGCCCAGCAACCTATTGAGGATTATCAACCGATGAAGTTTGAATTCCCTGATGAGGACATCATGTTTCTCAAATCGAAAGATTGTGAGGAACCAATCCCGGAGGAGGGGCCTGACCCTGAATCCGAATGGATTCTGATGTTTGATGGGGCCGTTAACGTGAATGGAAGCGGTGTTGGTGCTGTTTTGGTTACGCCGAAAGGATCCCACATTCCTTTTGCTGCCCGGCTAACATTCGAGTGCACTAATAACGTGGCTGAATACGAAGCTTCTATCTTGGGGATTGAAGAGGCGATTGATTTGAGGATCAAGAACCTTGTTATATATGGAGATTCAGCTCTGGTTGTGAATCAGGTTAACGGAAAATGGTATACGCATCAATCTCATTTAGTTCCATACCGGGATTATACGAGGAGATTGTTGACGTTTTTCACCAAGGTGAAAATGCATCATGTGCCCAAAGAGGAGAATCCTTTGGCAGATGCTTTGGCTACTCTGGCTGCCTTGATTAAGGTGCAGTGGTGGAATCAGTTCCCCAGCGTTGAGGTGGGACGTCTGGATAGACCGACTTATGTGTTTGCTGTTGACACAACGCCTGATGATGAGAAGCCGTGGTATTATGATATCAAGCGCTATCTGGAAACCCAAGAGTATCCTGAGGGAGCATCTAAAAAGGATCGAAAGACTCTGCGGAGGTTGGCCATGGTGTTTTACTTGAATAAGGATGGGGTTATGTACAAGAGGAATTTCGATTGGGTCTTGCTCAGATGTGTTGATGATAAAGAAGCAAGCCAATTGATGAAAGAGGTTCACGAAGGATCGTTCGGTACCCATGCCAGTGGGAATGCAATGGTAAAAAAGCTGCTGAGGGCAGGTTATTATTGGATGACAATGGAGGCCCAATGTTTCAATTTCGTGCGGAAGTGTCATAAATGCCAGATTTATGCTGACAAGGTGCACGTGCCTCCAAATCCGTTAAGTTTGATGTCGTCTTCGTGGCCGTTTGCTATGTGGGGCATTGATATGATTGGAAAGATTGAGCCTACAGCTTCGAATGGGCACCGGTTCATATTAGTGGCTATCGATTACTTCACCAAGTGGGTGGAAGCAGCCTCTTATACGAACGTGACGAAGCAGGTCGTTGCCAGGTTTCTGAAGAGAGACATCATTTGCAGATATGGGGTTCCCGAGAGAATCATTACTGATAATGGTTCTAATTTGAATAACAAGATGATGGCAAAACTGTGCCGGGAATTCAAGATTGAGCATCACAATTCTTCTCCTTATCGTCCGAAGATGAATGGGGCGGTCGAGGCAGCTAATAAGAATATAAAGAAGATTGTGCAGAAAATGGCGGTGACCTATAAAGACTGGCATGAGATGTTGCCGTTTGCATTGCATGGGTATCGAACGTCAGTGCGTACATCTACTGGGGCAACGCCTTTCTCTTTGGTATATGGGATGGAAGCCGTGCTACCGGTTGAGGTTCAGATTCCCTCTTTGAGAGTCCTGATGGACGTAAAATTGCAAGAGGCTGAATGGGTAAGGACCCGGTACGAAGAGTTGAGCCTGATAGAGGAAAAGAGGCTGGCGGCCATCTGTCATGGGCAGTTGTACCAGCAACGGATGAAACGTGCTTTTGACCGAAAGGTACGACCTCGAGTATATCATGTAGGTGATATGATGCTGAAAAGGATCCTTCCTCCTCAAAACGATCGAAGGGGCAAATGGACACCCAATTATGAAGGTCCATTCGTGGTCAAGAAGGTTTTCTCTGGCGGAGCCTTGTTACTAACGACCATGGATGGTGAAGATTTTCCATCCCCTGTGAATGCGGACGCAGTTAAAAAATACTTCGTATAAAGAGACCCGCTGGACGAAAAGAACAAAATAGTCCAGGCAAAAATGGGCATCCCGGCGAACCGAAAAAAAATGAAAAAGGTTCAGGCAAAAATTAGGGATATAAAAGAAAAAATTGTACACCCGGCAAGTCAAAAACCTGAAAAGGCGACTTGGGCAAAAAAGGGTATCCCGGTGGACTGAAAACCCGAAAGGGCGGTCCAGGCAAAAGAGGGATTGAAACGAACAACTGCGTCTGTCATGATCGTTTGCGCTTTGGTTAAGGCACATGGATAATCCCCGGTAGGGATCGGTCGGAATTGTCTTGTTCAGAAGGCAGAAAGCACGGAGAGTCTGAGGACATATGAGGTGTAACCGAGTTGAAACTCGATGAGATCACGGGTTTCACATTACCATTAGGATAGATTTTTCCTTTTGTGCGCGATTACCTCTTTTCAGGAATTGCTTCCTTTGTATTGCTCAATTTGAGCCACACTTTTCAATCAATAAAATGCATATTCAGTCAAATAATTTTGTTTTTGTTTTTCATTACCGCTTTGATTGCAAAAACATCCAATTGTTCGTGATAAAGAATCTTGCATTTTAAGACATACAGGTCCCTTCCAATGCATGTATATAAGATTGAAGATTTGAAATCTTATTCGGAAGGTTGAGTGACCCAAGTGTTGAAATCTTGACACGCCTAGGGCACGGTTTTATCTAACGATCTCTTTTGCAGGTACTGTTAGATATTTTCACTCACTTGCAGGTTGTGATGTGGAAGCTTTAGACAAAATAATCCCCACAGAGTCCAATCAGGGACGGATGAATAAAAGAATGGTGAAAAAACGATGGAAGGACGTACGACGATCCTTGGAATTAATCAAGAAGACTCTTCAAAGTCTGAAAATTGAAAAGCCTGTATCAGTCCCAGGAGTTTGCTCTTCGTCGAGTGCGGAGCAGTTGGGAATACAAGGTGATAAATCAGAAAAGTCCGGACGAGTCTGGGAGTTCTCAAAATTGGAAAGTTGACAATGGGAGTTGGGTATGAATACCATGGTTTGACGAGTCGTCGGGTGTTCAGTACCAGACTGTCCTCCTCCCCAAGCAGAGTCGGAATGACTAATTCCCCAGCAGATTCAAGGTCTGTGGCTTCCCTAGCAGGGTCAGGATGGTTATCCCCAGCAGGTTTCAGATCGAAGCTTCCCCAGTCGCCAGGTCTGAAGGTTGTTATTTCCCAGTGGAGGTATCTGTGAGGGTTTCCCGAGCAGAGTCTGGAGTGTTGTATCCCCAGCAAGTCAAAGACTGTTGTTTCCCCAGCAAGTCAAAGACTGTTGTTTCCCCACAGAGTGCATTGGTGGTTCTTATCCTCAGCAATTCGCCAAGCGGATTGAGTGCAAAGGAGATCATCCCCAGCAAGGGTTGCTTATCTCCAGCAGCAGTGCTATTCCCCAGCAGGGCGGAAATCGGAGTGTTGTCGAATTCCTCAGCAGAGTATCTCGAGCTCCCCAGAAGAGTCCCTTGAGGGGGATACTTTTTTTTTATATACATTCATCATGAAAAATAAGCATAGCATATTGCATAATAATCGCGTAGCATTTCCATAATTATGGAGCATTGCGCTAAAAATCATCATGCATTGCAAGTATAAGCTAGTCTCAAACCGTGGTTACCGTTTGAGAAGTGGTTGTGCCCGAGGGTGAAGGTGTTACTCCGAGGAGTTTAGCATCTTGATTTTTGATCAAAGGTGTTCCCCAGTAGTGCGATACTGGAGGAAGAGTTTCTGTCCAGCAGGGATGGGAATGTTAATCAGAGAAGTTTCGGGGTTTACAAAAGAAAAAAAACAAGAAAGAATAATCCCCAACTAAACGCGAAGTGTTCGTTGGCTAGGGTTGAAGAGAGAATAGCCGGTTCGTGGCTTTTTATCCCCAGCATGGGTCATTGGCATGCGTGCCGACTCACTTATCACTGTTTTGTTATTTTTGCCGATGCTGATAGGCATAAACAGTTTTCCGGTGTCCAGACCGAGGTGGCATTCCGGCCAGTTTCTGATTTCCAGATTGAAGAAGTTCTCGATGTTCAGGTCAAAGAACTTGTGGCGCTCAGGCTAGTTTCCGATTTCCAGATCGAAGAAGTTTCCAACAGTCAGGTTGAAGCACTTGTGGTTTTCAGACCAGTTTTCCGGTGCTCAGACCGAGGCGGGTATTCAGACCGATGTGGCGTTCAGGCCAGTTGATGGTATTCAGACCAGTTTTCCGGTGTCCAGACCGAGGTGGCATTCTGGCCAGTTTCCGATTTCCAGATCGAAGAAGTTCTCGATGTTCAGGTCAAAGAACTTGTGGCGCTCAGGTCAGTTTCCGATTTCCAGATCGAAGAAGTTCTCAACAATCAGGACGAAGGACTTGTGGTTTTCAGACCAGTTTTCCGGTGATCAGACCGAGGCGGGTATTCAGACCGATGCGGCATTCAGGCCAGTTCCGATTTTCAGATCGAAGAAGCTTCCGACGATTAGATCGATGCAGCTTGCGGCATTCAGGCCAATTTCCCGGTATCCAGACCGAAATGGTGTTCAGACCAAAGTGGTGTTCAGACCAAAGTGGCGTTCAGGCCGATCTCTCGGTGTTCAGGCCGATCTCTCGGTATCCAGACCGACATCAACACTCTCGTATTCCGATGTTCAGTATGCAGACTGACGAGCGGCGCTCAGGCCATGGTTATCTCTGTGATTCCGACATATTTCTGCTTCGGTATTCAGGCCGACTTTCTCCATATCAGACGGATGTTTCTTTCAAAATTATTTCTTTGCCGAGTCTGACAGGCATGGTTAATTATTTTCCCATCAGAGTGCAAATTGTTCGTCTGTTCTTGGTATTCAATCACTCTTCATCCTGATCATCTGAAAGCCGAGGCTATTCATATCGACAGGTTCACAGTGGATTGAATAGGGGCAACTGTAACACCTCAAAATTTGCCCTCCTCTCTTGGGACTAGCTTAGCATATTGCATTTCATTTTTAGGTCATTAGTCATTGCATATTTGCATATCATATGGCAACATTGAGCAAGTCATCCTCTTGAGTCTTGATCAGAAGATAAAGAGGTTAAGATTCAAGCCTGAGGGTTCATTGAATGGATCACTAGCCATCTGAGGGTGTGTGCTTCAAATTAGGGTTTCTTGGTTCCTCAAGGAGGTGGATCATTATCTTGGTGGAAATGGTACATCATCATCATCATGGTCTTGTCATCACCAAGAGATTCATTGTGCTTGATCAGATACCTTGAGATTAGGGTTTTGACCTCTGGTCAACCCTAATCATCTGCATTGTGCCAATCAGGGCTTGGTAAGAAGATGAGGTCTTCATTGAGGTGAGAGATCATCACATGATTATATTGAGCTTGTGGAAGCTAGGGGTTCATGTTTGAGCCATTTCATCAGGAGTTTGAGGCTCAAGTTCATCAGTGCATAGTCAATTCATCTATCAGTCAGAAAAAGTCAACCAAAGGTCAACTGTTGGATTTGGAGGTGGGAGAGGGTTAGAGACACTTCATTCATGTCTAAACAAGTTTCATTTGACATTTCAAACATCAACAATGAAGAAAATAAAGTCAGATGGAAACTTTCCAAAAATAGAAAGTGACTTGTAATTCAAAATTGCCAAAAATGGAAAGGTTTTCTCCTTAAAATTACATGTCCAAAAATGCTTCAAATGAAATTTTGTCCAACATGAAAGTTGTAGATCTTGCTCTAACCTTTCCAAAAAGTCCAAGAACATGAATTTCTCATTTTTGGTTGGCAAGTTATGGATTGATCTTTGTCAAGAAAAGTTGAATTTCAACAAGGCATAACTTTTGATTCACAAGGCCAAATGGAGTGAAACTTTTTGGAGCAAATTTCATTTGATCTCCTCTATCCAATTCATGCATCACATTTCATTAAAAATCATCACACAAAAAGTGCATTTTTCAAGTGAACCTATTTTGAATTTGGAGGGAAAAGGTGATTTTGAGAAATATTCATTGTTTTCACTCAATTCCACTTGCATTAGCTTACAAACCACATTTCTGAATTGCTCCAAACCAGAAATTACACTGTTACATTGGTTTTGTGTATGTAAGGGTGAAATGCTAAATTTAGCATAAAATTTGGTTTTGGCTTAAACATTTGCATTTTTGCTAATCATGATTAGCAACTTCATTAACATCACATATAAAGCCATAATCATAACTGTTTTCTGATTAACCATAACAGAATTGTGAATTCTAGATCTAGATCAAAACTTTTTCATTTTTCTCTCAACTTTCTTCATCAATTTTCTTCATTCTTTTTGCCTTGCCTTTGATCAATTCATCATCTACATGCATATTGGAAGTGGATTGAAGCAAAATCTTGGAGAAATCTTGAAGAATCGTGGACTGTTAAAGTGAGCTTCAACAATGGCAAATGGAGATTTGAGCTAGATCCTTCATAATCAACACACAAACCTTGTTCCATTCATCAATACTAGCATCAAAGAGCATCTGTTTTGCACTTCCATGGCCTGAAACGCGCGATTTCACATCTGCAATTCCAAGAAGGTCAATTTTCAATTTGCCTAATTCATGCAATTGATATATGCTTTAGATAGATCTTGCTTAGGAGGTAATTCTGCAAGTTGAATCACTGGATTTGGTTGAGAAACAAGGAAGTTATGATGATTTGAATGTTGACATGTGAAACTTTCTTTGATCGATTCTTTGAGCATGAGTAGAATTAGATGAAATTATTGCTGGATTCGTGATGTACGTTAGAAGACCTTCCTAGTGATATGCGTTTTGTTGATTTTGGTGAACAATTGTTCATGCGCTGGGTTTGGATGATGAAAATATGATGAATGTTTGAAATTTTTTCCAGAAACCTTGTTAGATCCAGTTTTTCGCGTTTTGCATTGCTGTTGGTGTTAGTCACACTGTAGCGCGCACTCAAATTTGAAAATGAGCCTCCCTTCGATCCTCAGCTGGATCACTTCACCAATTTGCCTTGCATTTTTCTTCACTTCATGTATACATATTTCACCATGCCTTTTCACTTTTTTTTATTTTTTCACTCACTTGTAAATTTCATAACTTCTTGAATAATGATCCAAATTGACTGGAATTTTTTGTGCCATGATCCTTGCCATGTCTACTATTTTATGGTGATTTTTATGAAAATTGTGCACGTGTGGAATCTGTTTGGGCTTAGGGAATGTTGATACATGTCATTTGTTACACCTTGCTCACCATTTTGATCATGAAATTGTGATGCTTAATCCAAAATTCTTGAAATTTTATATGTGTAAACTAGACACCTTGAGGAGCATTTTGGTATAGAGTTTGTGATTTTTGCATTCCTGGTTTGTGAGATATGACCTGATCATTGGAGGTTTGACAATGTGTGTCACACCATTTCTTGTCCAATTTGTGGAATTTCTTTACCATGCCATATGAACTTGAAATGAGCTGAATTTTTTCATGTTGATACTTCTGGATGTTAGGTTCACTTGTGAACTTTTGTGGATTTTTTGAGTGCATTTCCAATTTGATTGAGATTTTCTTCCCTGTTTGACCAATTGTGGACTTTTTGTGAGTCATGATCTCATATGTTTTGTGAAATTCTTGTGGTTTATTGGATGGACCTGAAATTTGGCATGTGTATTATAGACATCTTGAAGTTTGCCATGGTTTTGGTTTCACTCATTTATCATGTTTGGTTTCTGTTTTATGATTGCTGGAGGTTGATGCATGATTTAATGCCTTGTATGAGCTTGTTTGAGTATGCTTTGGCTTGGTGAATTTAATTGACTTGCTTCCCTTTGTCCAAATGGCCTGAAATTTGGTGTGATGATCCTTTAATGAGTTCTATTTAGTCATGAATTTTTTGGGAATTTATTGAATTGTTTGTGAGTTGATTTGAATTAGATCTTTCTGTTTAGTCCTATGAGGTTCTAAATTGCATGTTTTGCACTAAATGCTTTGTGAAATGAAATTGATTGATGATATGAATGTGAGACCAATTGGATTTGTTTCTTATTTGATTGAACTTGATTTTGGATAAGTTTCATGTTCTGTTGTGAACTATTTCTCTCATTTTGACCCTAGGCCTTGTCCTAGAGGTTTGCTTCTCACATTTGAACTATGTTTCAGGTTAAAGAGCACAATTGCCATGCTTGATGATATTCACTCATTTGGAGTTGGTCCATTGCTTATTGATTGACTAATCTTGAGTTTATTTTGTAGGGTTTGAGACTTGAGCTTAGGCCTTGTGGCTTGCACCTTTGTGCATTGATGCTTGTTTGTCTGTTTGTGTACAGTTAACTGTTGACTTTTAGTTTGTCTGTTTGACTGTTCGAGTTTTATACTGACTGAGTTAGATTGATTTCAGGTACCTTAGTTGCTATAGTTCATTGTGAACTTGCTTGTGCTGTTGCTTGGTTGTTTAAACCATTTGAGGTATAATTCCACTAACTCCATGTAGTCTGGAAGACCTGGCCTGTTACTTGGCCAGGCACCTGTCTGAAGTCCTCCTTAAGAGGCAATGCTTGTGCTTGTTTACTTTTGTCCCAAGCAGGAAAAGACCTTTGATAAGGCAATTGGCAGACACAAGAGGTGTGTAGTGCACCTCCTGTTATTCTGTGTGTCTTCCCTTGGCTCACATTACATGTTGATGCCTTGTGGATCTTAACCCAAGATCTGTTGAGTCAGTCATAAGTGTAGAAGGGTTCCAGCTTTCTGAACCCACACTTTCTTTGTCTGAAGCTCTCCCTGGCCAGGGATAAGAGCTGTGAGGCACACCCCTCACTCCCATTTCATCTGCTTCACCCTAACTCTCAATGTTAGGGTTAAGAGCTAACATCACCTGATACAGTTGGCTTGCTTTTGCAGCCTAACCCTTGTGTGAGCCCACTTTGTCTGTATATAGTGTGTGCTATTTGTGATTGTTTGCTTTGATTGCTTTGCCTGTTTAGGATTAGCTTGCTGCCTGTGCAAGTTAGGATAGAAACCATAACTTAGGGATGATATGCATGATAACATCTAGGCTCGAGTTAGTCTCCCTAGTAGTGTGTCTCCCTTTGTATCTGGTTAGAATTTCTTTCCCGTTCAGGGGAGCTACGTCGCCCTGATCCTCATACCAGATGAGGTACGTAGGCAGGAGACCGTGCGAGGTCTCTCTGGGCACCCTTTTTCTTCTTTTTGTGTGTGTTTGCTTGACAGTTGCTAGGCTCGAGTTCCTGACTCCTTAGTAACTTGTTGCTTGTGTCTTCTTGTGTGTGTTAGGATGTGGATGTAAGCCCAGCGATTGGCATTCCGTATCCTATTGTTGTGTGCTTGGAGTCCGGTATAAGTCCATCAAGTGGCATCTGGTTTCCAGTGTGGGTTTGTTTGGTTCGGAATCTGATGTAAGTCCAGCGATTGGCATTCGGATTCCATGTTTGCCTGTCTGTGTGTTTGTTTTGACGTCTCAGCGTCTGAATGCGTGTGTTTGTTCGACGTGCGTGAGCCGAACTACGGCAGCTCTGATTCTCATTCCAGATGAGATACGTAGGCATAGGATGCGATATCCTAGCGAGCCCTCTCCCCCTTTCCCACCTGTGTTGTGTGTGTGTGTGCATGTCTTTTGAGTTTTGTTTGAGCAACCTTTTTCTATCTTTCTGAGCGTGGATCCCGTCGAGTACGACGGATGCGTAGGGGTGCTAATACCTTCCCTTCGCATAACCGACTCCCGATCCCATTCTCTTTGGTCGCGAGACCATGCTTTTTCCAGGTTTACTTCGAGCGTTTCCTTTCCCTCTTTGGGATAAATAACGCACGGTGGCGGCTCTGTGTTGTTTTGTTTTAGCCCGCCGGTTGTTTTTCGCGGATGCGACAGAGGAAAATCACTAATGTCTTCGGGAAATTCACACAATCCAGGAAGATCATGAACTACTCCATTTCCTCTAGCTTCCAACGAAGCTAACATCACAAACACATGTGCCATATCCTTCACGGACGCTCTCACTTACTTAGTTGATACAAACGTCAACTCTTCACCTGCATCAAATTCAAATTCACTCTTTGGAGGCAAGTCACAAATATCTTCAGGAAAACATCAAGAATCACACACCACCAGCATAACACTTGTTGTCACATTGCTCTCTACTCTACAAGAAACAACATTAATAATACTTGATCATTTTCCCTAAAGACTTCTTAACTTGATAAACAATAATCTCGAATCCATAACATCTCCAGTGTTAGGAATAACACAACTTTAACATCGTCTGAGCTCTTGCAATGAACGACACACTGCACCAACTTAGCAAAATAATGGGTAAATACTTGGTTTAAATCCAACCAATTCATTCTAAGAATAACATCAACTTGTTCCTACAAAACACAAAACCGTACATATCCTCGGGGAACACATCAGGATACTCAACACACCACTGGTTCATCTCTGGCCAAAACATCGCTTTCCTCCTCACAAGGAAGTGACCAACGAGAACACCTGACCGTATTCCCTCAAGGATCATACCATTTTTCTAATCAACACCATCCTCGAATCCGACCTCCCTTTGGGTTAAGGAAAAGCACAACATTCTCAAAACAGGTTAACTAGCCAACACTCTACTCTTGCATGCAACAACATGATGTCCAATCTCTATACAATTGGAATATTCAAGAGACGCATACGCTTCTCCCACACTTGTTTCATTTCCAACTTGCAAATGGAAAACAAAACAAGCATCAACAGTGTTCTCACACACATGTCGCATACTATGGAACAAACATAATTAAACAACCTCGTTGGACCGACCAACCAACCTGCTCTGATACCACCAATGTAACACCCTAAGCCCCGCAAATAATTTATCGTGTAAATTAAATATAAAATAAAACCACATTGGGTGTCACACATTTATAACAGACATGACCTGCTCCGTTACACATGTTTCAATAGTAAATTTAAATACACACATTTGTAATAAGGATGTTTACACAACATTCGACTTATCTAAATCATAACCGGGACGTTTACACGACATCCATCTCATATGACCGGTATTATAAATTCACATAATAAGACATTCGTAACTTTTCATTGCATGCTCACTTCCATTTTAAAGTATTAACGCGGCGGAATTATCGTCACAATTAAGGAAGATAAAGTAAGTAATAACATATAATCTCAACTTCAATTGTAATAACAAAATAAGAGAGTTGTAATCAATCAACTCAATATCTTAAGAATTCTCAACAACAAAATTAGTCTTATGACTTTAACATAATCAGACATAAGGAATAAAATAAGCGTTTAACTCAACCCGATGTTACATGATCAGAGCAAGATACCACTATTAAAAGCGACAAAATAAAAAAGTAATCCAAGAGCTACCTTCCACTTACTTCAGTAATACTACTCTGGAGTATCTACACGATGCCCATGTAAAGGCAACATTCAAACAGAATGGGTGAGAATTCATTTCAATAATAACGATACGAAATGAAGAATAGAGTACAACATCTACATATTCATGCACAATAATATATCCCATTCTTACATCAAAATCATAATCAACATCATACACGACAATATCTCAATTATCATAAACATCATACAAAACCACATCTAAAATATCAGTAACATCATATGCAACCACATCTCATCCAATAACATATCAACAATAACCAATACAAATGCAACACTTATGCAATGTAGTCAATACCGACTTGACATGCATGTGGTACCAAATATGAACACTCAGGTTCATCTCACTTCATGATCCCCACAATAGGATCGATTCCCTCTTGGAACCGGAGCACACCAAAATCTCTACCATCACCATATGTGACGTTTCACTAATCCCCCATAATAGGAATTAGCTACTCACACTCGATCCATCATAATGGGATCGAGGCTCACCAAAACTTGTTACCATCAACATAGGTAACACTTCACTGATCCCCCATATTAGGAATTATCTACTCGCATACGATCCATCACGATAGAATTGAGGCTCACCAAAATTGGACCGAAACCCATACACCAAGATGCATGACTCTATTAATACAACAAGCTTCACTTGAAGGATCCTCATACACATCTCATCATTTATGCATCACATCATTCATCATGCAACAACTAATTCATGTTATCACGTAAATAATATCAACAAACAGCGACGACTCATTAACATCTTAACATCGTCGACATAACAACATAATTATCACACTACGATATTCCAACAATGCAACGATTCATCAACCAAACATATAAATCAATACATTTATTAACATAATAGGCATATTAATATTATAAAAACATCTCAACAATCATAACCATGTTATAGTTCTGAGTGTTAGCTTTCTAATGCTTCATACAGCACCAAAATCGAACTTACGGAATAAAAGTTATAACCAAAATCGTCGGGATATGTCAACAATTCAATAATCGAACATATGAACAAAAACTTCGCCAACACAGTAGGCATATGAATAATACTCAAATAATTCACTTATACTATCATGTTATATCTTTGAGAGTCAACTTTCTAATGCTTCAAACCCTAACCCAAAATGATTCCCGAGTTGAAAATTATGATCAAAATCGTGCCACCACATTCTTGGTGACAGAAGCAAATGAGGCCGCCTCTACCCACTTTGTAAAATAATCGATAGCAACCAGAATGAAACGATGTCCATTAGAAGCAGTAGGTTTAATCTCTCCAATCATATCAATGCCCCACATTGCAAAGGGCCAAGGTGCTGTCAACACGTTCAATGGGGCAGGAGGCACATGTACTTTATCCGCATAGATCTGGCACTTGTGACAAGTTCTGGAGTGATGGTGGCAATCAGCTTCCATGGTAGACCAATAATACCCTGATCTCAGAATCTTCTTGGCCATCGTATGTCCACTAGAATGAGTCCCAAAGATACCGTCGTGCATGTCTTCCATGATCTTTTCTGCTTCTTTTTTGTCCACACAACGAAGCAAGGTCGAATCATGATTACGTTTGTATAATACCCCATTACTCAAAAAGAATTTAGCGGAGAACTTCCTCAGAAATTTTCTGTCGTTGATGGATGCCTCTTCAGGGTATTCCTGAGTTTCTAAATATCTTTTTACTTCGTGGAACCAAGGTTTCTCTTCTACTTCATCAGCATTAAGTTCATAACAATATGCTGGTTCATCTAATCGTTCAATGGTGATCATGGGAGCTTCATCATCCCATCTGACCCTGAACATAGATGACATGGTAGCCAATGCGTCTGCCAACTGATTCTCTTCTCGTGGAATATGTTCGAATGTAATCTCTTCAAAGCATGGGATTAATGTCATCACCCGCTCTCGATAAGGGATGAGATTTGGATGTTTAGTGTCCCATTCTCCTTTGATCTGACTGATTACTAAGGCTGAGTCTCCGTACACTCTCAAAAACTTGATTCTTAGGTCTATAGCAGCTCTGAGTCCCAAAATACATGTTTCATACTCAGCCATATTATTGGTACAATCAAAACATAGTCTAGCAGTGAAAGGCGTATGGCAACCCTTGGGGGAAATGATTACAACACCAACACCATTGCCCAATGCCTTAGAAGATCCATCAAAAACCATAGTCCATCGGGATCCCAGTTCGGGTCCTTCATCCGGTCCAGGTTCTTCATAATCAGTAACAAGCATGACATCCTCATCTGGGAACTCAAAATTCATAGATTGGTAATCATCAACTGCTTAATGAGCCAAATGATCGACTAACACGCTTCCTTTGATTGCTTTCTGAGTAGTGTATTAGATATCATACTCTGTTAAAATCATCTGCCACCTTGCTATTCTTCCGGAGAGGGCAGGTTTCTCAAATATATATTTGATAGGATCCATCTTAGAAATCAATAAAGTGGTATGATTCAACATATACTGTCTTAGTCGGCGAGCAGCCCAAGCCAAAGCACAACAAGTTTTCTCAAGCAGTGAGTATCTTGTTTCACAGTCGGTAAACTTTTTGCTAAGGTAGTATATGGCGTGCTCTTTTCGACCAGACTCGTCATGTTGCCCCAACACACACCCCATTGAACTTTCTAACACGGTCAAATACATGATTAGAGGTCTTCCTTCAACTGGGGGCATCAAAATCGGAGGTTCTTGGAGGTACTTCTTGATTTTGTCAAAAGCTTCTTGACATTTATCATTCCATATCATCTCTTGATTCTTTCTCAGTAATTTGAAGATGGGTTTGCAGGTAGCAGTCAAATGGGAGATAAGTCGGGCAATGTAATTCAAACGTCCCAAGAAACCTCTGACTTCTTTATCTGTACGAGGAACTGGCATTTCTTGAATTGCTCTCACCTTAGTCGGGTCAACCTCAATTCCTTTACTACTGACAACGAAGCCCAAGAGTTTACCGGATCTTACTCCAAAGGTGCATTTGTTCGGGTTCAATCTCAACTTGTATTTCTTCAACCTCTTAAACAGTTTGTATAAATGATCGAGATGTTCTTCTTCAGTATGAGATCTGGCTATCATGTCATCCACATATACTTCTATTTCATGATGGATCATATCATGGAACAAAACCACCATGGCACGCTGGTATGTTACCCCTGCATTCTTTAAACCGAATGGCATTACTTTATAACAGAAAGTGCCCCATTGCGTCACAAACGTAGTTTTCTCCATGTCCTCAGGTGCCATCTTAATCTGATTATAACCCGAGAATCCATCCATGAATGAGAATACCTTGTGTTGAGCGGTGTTATCTACCAGAACATCAATGTGCGGAAGTGGAAAGTCATCCTTGGGACTCGCTTTATTCAAATCTCTGTAATCTACACACATTCGCACCTTACCATCCTTCTTTGGCACTGGTACCACATTAGCAACCCATTGAGGATAAGAAGTAACAGCTAGAAAACCGGCATTGAACTGTTTCATAACTTCGGATTTGATTTTCTCGGACATTTCAGGACGCATGCGACGAACCTTTTTCTTAACAGGATGACAATCTTCCTTCATCGGCAAACGATGTACTACTATATCAGTATCCAGCCCTGGCATGTCTTCATAAGACCAAGCAAAAATCTCAATATAGTCATGTAACATCTGAATCAATCTTTCCTTGCTACTATCTCCCAAGCCTGCTCCTATTTTGACTTCTTTCTTGTCTACTTCAGTACCCAGATTTACAATTTCGATTGATTCCTCATGCGGCTGTATAGTCTTTTCTTCTTGCAGTACCAGTCTGGCAAGCTCTTCAGGTACTTCACAATCTTCCTCACTTCCATCCTCGGCTTGGTAGATCGGATTTTCAAAGTCATAATTAACAGTAGCAGAAATATTATCAACAGGATCCAGAGTGGATATGGATCTGCAATTCGTTACGTGAGTGTGTGTAAGAAAACATAGCTTGTTTGAAAGATGACAGGAAAGATAAAGAGCACAATATTTGAATGCAAAACGTCCATTGATTTATTGAATGTGAATATGCTTATGAAGATGACAAAACCCTTAACAAATTAGCTATTGTGCCCCGGGCATAGACACAATGCTTAAGAAGTTCAATCATAAAAATTAAAAAATTGCAACACTAAAATAGACAATAACAATTACTCCTGACTAAAGGAAATCGAGATAGTGTCTTCAGCCTTCCAATTATTGAGCTCGTCACCGATTGTTGGGAAAATCCAGCTATCCAAGTCACAATTGCTACCAGCATCTTCTACAGCATTAATCTGATCTTTGACTATCTTTTCAGAGTTAAACCCCAGGCCGGACTTATCAGACTTGTACGGTACATCGATCAGTTGACCCCAGCCAGTATGACCACCATTTCCAACCACGACTTAAGCATCTTTCAGAGAACTCATAGTAGGAGGAGCACGAATAACCTTGGGCACAAGGGGAGTTGGCTTAAGGACAGGACTGGGCGGAGGAACCACTTCAAATGACTGAGAAGGAGTCTCGAAGAATTCGCCATCCATCTCGATGTATCTGAAGGTATGCACACTACTGACAATATACTCTTCTTCCCCACACACAGTGACGATCTTACCCTCTATTGGATACCTCAGCTTTTGATGGAGAGACGAAGCTACATCACTTGCCCCATGAATCCAAGGGCGTCCCAGCAAACAGGAATAGGCAGGACGAATGTTCATTACATGAAAGATAGTGTTGAAAACTTGAGGTCCTATCTTGATAGGGAGAACCACTTCACCATGGACAACACTCTTCGCACCATCGTAAGCACGCACCACAACGTTACTAGGCTTCAGTTCAATGCTTTTACAGTCAAGCTTATCGAACACAACTGTTGGTAGCACATTCAAAGAAGAGCCATTGTCGATCAATACGTGAGCCAAGGTGATCCCCTTACACTCAATGGAGATATGCAGAGCTTTATTGTGATTCTTTCCTGTTGGTGTCAGGTCAGCATCGGAAAAGCCTAGGCCATTGTCAACAGCCAAGTTAGCAACATAATGTTCTAACTGATCCACAGATGTCTCCTGAGGTACATGAGCGGTCTTCAAGAATCTTATCAACGCATCGGCATGAGATTCGGAAGATAACAATAAGGATAACATCGAAATTTTAGACGGAGTATGCCCCAACTGTTCTACCACATCAAAATCACTCTTACGGATGATTTTCAGCATTTCTTCCATCTCCTGCTTGGCAACATCTTCGGTAGTAACTTCGACTGACGTCTTTGACTGAGAAGGATCGATTGCCGGTTCTTTTCCTCGAGTTTCAGGGGCGGGAGGTGAGATCTCTGGAGAGAAGATCCTTCCACTTCGAGTAATTTTACTAGTCCCAACAATGTCATTAGGATTAGCAGAATTATCAACTTGCTTTATGCCGTGGATGTAAACATCACCTCCATAATTCCATGGAATGGCTTTGCTTGAGGAATACGGGATTGGGCCAGGTGCAGTAATAATTAGGGGAGCTACCTTGGGCTCAGCAATAATCTTCACAGGCACTCTAGTAGCGGTAATCTTCACCGGAACTTTGGACCTAGCAATCACAGATATTTCTTCAATAGGGTTTTCCACCTTAGGAATCTTTTCGAAGAGAATTGTGCGATCATCCATCAGCCGTTGAATACCACTCCTCAACTTCAAGCAATCATTGGGTCGGGGTATACAGAGATCGCAATTTTCAGCACAACCTGGAAATAAACCAGCTTGCAACAACTTCTTCTTGATGGTCAAGAGGGGAGATGCTAAGTCAGCTACATTAGAAATGTGAGAATTGTCATCCACAGCATTAACAGTCTTGTCATGATTAGGCATAGGTGCAGTGATGACATTGGGAGTCTCCGGAGGATCAAATTCGATTTCTCCCGTGTCGATCATATCCTGAATCTTATTCTTCAACAACCAGCAATCGTTTGTATCATGCCCGGGGCTATCGGAGTGATATGCACACCTGGCATTGGGATTATAACGAGGAGAAGTAGTGTTGAGATTTGCAGGAGGGCCCCTGAGGGTAATTAAATTTGCCTTTAGCATACCCTGCAGGGCTTGTGCTAAAGTCATATTGATCTTGGTAAACTGCCTTCTTGGCCTGTCTTGTCTGTGCTGGAAGTTTTGAGATGGCGGTGCTGCAATCGTAACTGCTCCAACGGTATGGTCACGGTTTTTCTTGTTATGACCCCTTTCACCATACACAACATTTGATTCATTCTTTCCCTGATAGGACTTTTTGGTGCTTGCAGAGGTATTTGCCTGTATCTTTCCACTTCGAATGCCGCTTTCAACACGTTCACCTGTCAATATAAGTTCAGTGAAACCCGATGAAGAACTTCCCAGTAGATGGCTGTAGAATGGGCCAGTCAGTGTACCCATGAACATGTCCACTAATTCTCGATCAGTCATAGGGGGTTTGACTCTGCCAGCCGAATCTCTCCATTTTTGAGCATATTCTTTGAAGCTTTCTTTAGATCCCATAGTCATATTCTGCAACTGTAGCCGAGTAGGCGCCAATTCAGAATTATACTGGTAGTGCTTGTAGAAAGCTGTCGCTAAATCAGTCCAGGTGCGGATGTTAGAGCTCTCGAGCTGATAATACCACTCCAACTATGTGCCAGACAGACTCTCTTGGAAGAAATAGATCCATAGCTTCCTATCAGTGGTATACGGCTGAATCTTTCTCACATAAGCTCTCAGATGCATCTGAGGACAAAATGCACCATCATACTTAGTGAAAGCGGGGATCTTGAATTTGCGAGGAATGACCACATCAGAGACCAGCCCCAAGCTTTCGAAATCCAGACCGGGCGCCTTCTGACCCTCCATAGCTAGCATACGTTCTTCCAACAACTTGTACTTATCATCTTTTGGAGAGTACTGTTCATTTTCATAATCTTCATCGTCGTCCTCATGGTTGAGAGGATCAACATTCTCATCTTCCGAATCATTTTCTGTCTCCTCTTCTTGATCCTTCTGAATTCTAATCTTGACTCTTGCAGCCTGTCCTTTAAGCCTTCTTCCCGGGTTAATGTAACTCACAGGTTTCTTGTCTTTCTTCTTCTCGAGCAAGAGAGCCTTCAATTCCTCCTGCCCCTTGGATAAGCTCAAGATCACCTCCTGGAATTGAGCATTTTGAGCCTGGAGATCTTTGACAGTTTGTTCGAGGGCCATTTTTCTGTTTGTAATTGGAAGACCGTGAGAATATTGATCCTTTAGAATACCTGTTATGCGATGTTATGTTATGCTATGCAATGTATGAAATGTTTTCAAGGACTTTTGGAATTTAACTTTGCGTAAACCACCAAAAAAGGAAACTTTTATTAATAATTTTTAATCAATGTTCATTACAATAAAATACAACAAAAGCTCAAGTCTCCTAGGGGCGGCTTCTTTTTGGGCGAAGATATGCGTTGAGTCTTCGTTCCTCATTAAGCTGGCTGGTGAGCTCTAACACTTTCTTCCTTTCAGCATATAACTGAGCTTCAAAAGTATCCCTTTCCTCTCTCAACTGGATCCAGGATTTCTTTAATTCTTCAACATTGGTAGGCATATCTGGATAAGGAATGATCTGAGGAGTACCTCCTTCAACTTCTGGTTCAACAACCAGCGGTCCGACTGCAAGATATGGCATGACAAGTTCACGAGCTCTTGCGTGTACCCATCTGAGATAAGGTTCCATAGGAATAGAGTTTTTCTGTCCTAAAGTGCTTCTTTTCACCATGCCCCAAGCTCGTACAAACTTTTGACGGAGACATTGGGAATCGTCGTCATAGTCAAACATCGTGCCTTGGATAATTATTTCATGTGGACCATCTCTTCGAGCACAACCAAACTGACGTAGGGCTAAAGCAGGATTATAAGTAATACCTCCTCTTATCCCCATGAGTGGTACATTAGAGAATTCTCCACAACGGTCAATGATGATAACATTTTCTTTGGGATGAGGACACCAACGGATGTCTGAATGGGAGAGCGACCTTATCCTTTGAGACCATTTCAAATTCTGCTCATTCTTCAAGACTGATTGAGGAAGGTGCGAAATAAACCACCTAGATAATAAAGGTACGCAGCACATGAGAGTCCCTTGCCTTTTCATAGTACGAGTGTGAAGGGAATGCAAAATGTCTCCAAGAAAGGTAGGCACAGGGTTATGAGTGAGAAATATCTTAATAGCATTCATATCTATGAATTGGTCTGGATTGGGAAACAACACCAAACCATAGATTAGTAATGCTAGGACATCTTCGAAAGCATGGACATTCATAATTTTTAAGAATTCTCGGGCCTTATTTATCAGAAATTTGGCAAGTAAACCCTTAATTCCACTTCTTGTTACCCAATTGGTTTCAATGTCGGACTTTGTCATGTGTAAAGCTGCGGCAACTTCTTCTGACTTCGGAATCTTTTCTAAACCACTGAAAGGTATTTGATCAAGGATAGGTATCCCAAGCAGCCTGGAAAATTCTTCTAATGTGGGTACCAACTGATAATCTGGGAATGTGAAGCAATGATGTTTAGGATCGAAGAACTGGAATAGGACTCTCATCATATCTTCTTTGAAACCAGTGGTAACCAAATTGAGGAGAGAACCATGTTTCTTGATGAACTGAGCCTGATCGGGAAGTTCTAACACTAAATCCTTGAGTTGAGGAGAGATGGCTACAAAATTGATCCGGATGGTCTTCCTGGGAGCCATAGCCTTACAAAACAGAGCAACATTAAATCCCTAAGTCCTTGAAATGGTTAGTACAATGCCATGATGTTATGATGTTATGATGTTATGATGTTAAATGAGTAACAAGCACAAACAAGTCACACAACAATCATCCCTAGGTTTTAAGGCCTGCATGAGTTCCATAGGTAAGTACCCTCCCCACTGAAGTTTGGTTGGTTCAACCTATCCTAGAATAGTAACCGGGTTCTAGAAGGATCTCAAATCATTGACCTTTCCTTAAGTCCACTTCAGTGCAACACCAAGTGGTTGACCAAAGCTTCCCTAAAGTCCAATCTCAAAGAGTGTAGTATCGAGTCTCAACCAACCCCAGTCGGAACCGAAGTCAGTTATCTCACTACTTTCTAATGGCTAGGATGAGTCAATTAGGGTTCTAAAGGTCTGGTTAACGCTTTGATGACACCACGCGGACGCCAAATTTTTCCTCAAGTAAACATGAGGAACATCAGGACATCCAAAGTGTCACGTTAACCGTAGCCATCATTTTAACCATTCCAGTATACGCCGGATAGTCGCGATGATCTCTTGCTACTTACCAAAGGTACACTAGATCCGGGTGTAGGATCTTTCACTCAAACATAAAATACCCAAGCAATCCCTTAAAAGTAAATCAGACAATTCGAATACATAAGTGATCTTGTTTTTTAAGGTAACCTCTCTTTTTAATAGTCCCCAGCAGAGTCGCCAGTTCTGTCATACGGTGAACTGACTTTGTGTGTTTTTGCTTTGTAAAGCAAATGTCGCGGATAGCAAGAGTCGCCACCGACTTTTCTTTTATCCAATAAGGAAAGGTGGAAAAGAACAGGAAAGACCTTGATTAGATTTTGGGTTCGGGAGGTACATTATACAAAGGGAAGGTGTTGGCACCCTTTGTATCCATGGTTATCCATGGGCTCTTAATTGCTTAATCACTTATGTTTTCCTTGTTTGAAAAAGTGTTTGAGAAATGCTTAGAAAATGCTTTGAAAAGAGAGTTTAACTTTGTAATGATTCTTGTACGAATGTATACAAAGTGTTTATCTCGTTTAACTTTTACGGTTGTTTAGAAAAATATAACTCGGTAATGATTCTAGTATGAATGTATACCAAGTGGTGATTTTCTAAAAGATGTTTTGCAAAGTGTGAGGTGTGAAAAGTATTTTAAGTTGTGAGTAAGCATTTAAGAGTTATACCTACCCAAGGTCTTTATGGGCATTTCCTATCCTTATGAGGGTAAAACTGTCCTTACTATTGAGGAGTAAGTAGTCTTATCCTTTGG
The DNA here is from genome assembly GCF_024323335.1 of Lathyrus oleraceus. Classification (NCBI taxonomy): domain Eukaryota; kingdom Viridiplantae; phylum Streptophyta; class Magnoliopsida; order Fabales; family Fabaceae; genus Lathyrus; species Lathyrus oleraceus. Next base: position 114,402,969 of record NC_066580.1, read on the forward strand.
ATGTAAAGGGACATCGTAGGGTCATCGATTGGTCATTGAAGGCAACATTTGTAAGGATACTTTAGCATTCGAAGGGACAATCATCATTTAACCGTAGGCTACAACGACGGACCATCGAGGGACAAAATCATATATTCGAAGGCAACATCCGAGGGACTATGATTTATCTTGTAGGGACATGATGATTTAACCGAAGGGTCTTTGCTAAGTGTATCCCCACTTTCGCGGGACATGACCGTAATACCGTAATACCATAAGGCAACAAAGAGAGGGCCAAGATCACATATTCAAAGGCAATATTTTACAATCAGTTAGGTAATTAGGATGAATCTCCACAAGGGTATCCCACAAATAAAGTGGAATACCTAGCAAGCTACCTTTTCCGGGAGTGTGTGAACCCTTACAAAATTCAGCAAACAGGTCAGAATACCAAATTAGGGTGCAATCGAGAATTGCACCAAACAAAAGGAATCACAACAGTAATAGTGTTAGGTAAACAATGCATGATTACAATAAAACATGTCAGATGAGCGAAGATCAAAACAGAAAAAATCAGCGACTGTCATGTTCGCTGCTGCCTCGCCTAGCGAGGGCTTAGCGAACACTCGCTACAGGTTCGCTCAGCGATGGGCTAGCGAACGGCTGCGGGTTTTGAGTTTAATGGCAGTACGATTTCAGCAGGCTCCAAACCCTATGGCATCCACTACAGAAGTTACATGGTTAAACGTTCAAGATATCCATGCATACATAAATCCACATGCAAAACCTCAAATATATTTATGAATTCAATTATAATATCACATGTAAATTGGGAGCATAAAGCGGTAATGGTAGTGCAAACCTGTTTGTAATTGAATTGCAATGTTGAATTGGCGGATCACTCTTAGGGTTGGTGCCGGATGGAGTTGGGCGGAGGTAACCTTTGTGCAAATGAGTTTCCTTCAGGGTTTCCTTTAGGGTTGCTCTGAATTCCCTGGGTTAGCCTCCAGGGTTTGCTGTCTATGCTAGGGTTTCTGTCCGTCTCCTCTTTCCTCCTTTCCTTCCCCTTTTCTGAATGAGGTCTTGGTATTTATAATGATTTTTGTGACCTAATGGGCTCAGAATGAAGCCCAAAATTTCTGGTGTTCGCAAGCTTCGCTAGGCGAGTGGTGTAGCGAAGGGTTCGCTAGGCGAAGGATTTTGCTCGCCTAGCGAGCAAGCCAGTTTAAACCATTTTCTGGATTTGGCCACCTGTGTGCTGGGTCTTTGTTCCTTTAAGATCAATGTCTTGAAACACGAGTTGGAGTGCCTTGAAAAATGCCTTGCAAGATTAACGGGCAAATTTTGAGGTATGACAAGAGGCAAATCACTGATGTCTTCAGGAAATTCACACAATCTAGGAAGATCACGAACTACTCCATTTCCTCTAGCTTCCAACGAAGCTAACATCACAAACACTTGTTCTATATCCTTCACGGATCCTCTCACTTGCTTAGCTGATACAAACGTCAACTCTTCACCTCCATCGAATTCAAATTCACTCTCTAGAGGCAAGTCGTAGATATCATCAGGAAAACATCAAGAATCACACACCACTGGCATAACACTATGCGTCATATTGCTTTCTACTCTCCGAGAAACAACATTAACAATACTTTATCTTTTTTCCCTAAAGACTTATCAACTTGACAAACAAGAATCTCGAATCCACAACATCTTTAATGTTAGGAACAATACAATTTTAACATCATCTGAGCTCTTGCAATCAGCGACACACTGCACCAACTTATCAAAACAATTGGTAAACACTTGGTTTAAATCCAACTAATTAATTCCAAGAATAACGTCAACTTGTTCTAACAAAATACAAATCATACACATCCTCGGGGAACACGTCAGGATACTCAACACACCACTGGCTCATCTCGGCCAAAACATCGCCTTCCCCCTCACAAGGAAGTGACCAATGAGAACACCTTATCGTATTCCCTCAACGATCACACCATTTTTCTAACCGACACCATCCTCTAATCGGACCTCTCTTTGGGTTCAGGAAAAGCACAACATTCTCAAAATAGGTTAACTAGCCAACACTGCACTCTTGCATGCAACAACATGATGTCTAATCTCTATACAGTTAGAATATTCAAGAGACGCATACGTTTCTCTCGCACTTGTTTCATTTCCAACCTGCAAATGGAAAACAAAACAAGCATCGACAATGTTCTCACACACATGTCGCATACTAGGGAACAAACATAATTAAACAACCTGGCCGGACGGACCGACCTTCTCTGATACCACTAATGTAACACCCTAAACTCCACACATAATTTATCATGTAAATTAAATATAAAAAAACTACATAGGGTGTCACACATTCATAACACACATGACTTGCTCCATAACACGAGTTTCAACAGTAAATTTCAATACACATATTTGTAATAAGGATGTTTACACGATATTCGACTTATCTAAATAATACCTGGGATGTTTACATGACATCCATCTCATCTGGTCGGTATTATATATTCACATAATAATACATTCGTAACTTGTCACTGTTGGTGTAAGCCCTAGAGGCCAATACTTTTGGTACTTGTATCAAATTATTTATTAATAATAAAAGGCATTTTGTTTATTATGGTTGATTAATAAAGTCCCTGGAATAGATAGTCCGTTTAATGTATTAAGTGTGACTTAATCATGAGAACACATTAAACATAAGAACACTATTCTTAAAGTATCCGTAGTCGAGCTTTAATGTGAAGTGGGATAACATTAAAGCATTAAGACTATTATGTTTGTAGACTGATGATCACATCTCATGGATCATGGATAAAGAGTTATCAAGTCTTAAACATAGGTATGAATATTAGGAGTAATATTTATACCGGATTGACCCGCTATGAGAATACTATATAGAAAGTTATGCAAAGTGTCATAAGTTATTCTCATGGTGATAATAGTGTATACCACTCTTCGACCTGAAACCAATATGGACCCTAGATGTAGAGTCGAGTGCTTTATTGCTGATCCAACATTGTCCGTAACTGGATAACCATAAAGACAGTTGATGGGTACTCCACAAAGCATGCTGAGGGACATGAGTGTCCTAGATGGAATTTGCCCATCCTGCGTAACAGGATAAATGTCTATGGGCCCAATATTGAACTGGACAAGGATGACACGGTTTATACCTTGTGTTCAATATAGACATAAGGGCAAAGGAGTAATTATACACATAATTATTATCACAGGAGGTTTTGTCAGATCACATGACATTTTCGTGTCTTGGGTAGCAGTGATGTGTTGCTAGATACCGCTCACAGTTTATTATGTTAAATGTGTGATTTAATATAATTGCCAACATCGCGAAAACCTATAGGGTCACACACAAAGGACGGATTGATGAGAAATATAGTAACTAAGGAACACCGTAAGGTACGATGCACTTAAGTGGGAGACGAAATATGGTAAGGTACCAAATACTTAAGTGATTTTGGCATATTATGAGATATGGGCCAAAATACACTTAAGTGGGCTTTTTAGCTTGAAGCCCACACAAGTGGTTCTATAAATAGAACCCCTTGGGTAGAAGCATTGTCACTCCACTCAGACTGAAATTCAAGTAGAGACTTGGAATTTCGTTTCCCTCTCTCTCTCTCTCTCTCTCACTCAAAGCCTTCATTCATAACAGCTAGCACTGCGATTGAAGGAATCCGTTCGTGTGGACTGAGTAGAGACGTTGTCATCGTTCAACGTTCGTGATCACTCTGTGGATCTGTATCAAAGGTTTTGATCATTATCAGAGATCTTCGCCAAAGGTTTGAATCGCCACAAGAGGTAACGATTCTATCACTGATCATGCCCATTCGTAAGGATCACTAAATGGAGAAATTTTTAAATTCTGCTGCGCCTTGGATGGCAATTCTCCTTCAGTCACTGCACGCTCACTTTCATTTTAAAGTATCATTGCAGCAGAATTATCATCACAATTATGGAAGATAAAGCAAGTAATAACATATAGTCTCAACTTCAATTGTAATAACAAAATAAGAGAGTTGTAATCAATCAACTAAACATCTTAAGAATTCTCAACAACAAAATTAGTATTATGACTTCAACATAATCATACATAAGGAATAAAATAAGTGTTTAACCCAACCAGATATTACATGATCAGAGCAAGGTACCACTAGTAAAAGCGACAAAATAAAGAAGTAATCCAAGAGCTACCTTTTATTTACTTCAGCAATACTACTCTTAAGTATCTGCATGATCCCCATATAAAGGCAACATTCAAACATAAGCGGTGAGAACTCATTTCAATAATAACGATACAAAATGAAGAATAGAGTACAATATCTACACATTCATACACAACAATATATCACATTCCTACATCAAAATCACAATCAACATCATACATGACAACATCATACACAACTACATCTCAATTATCATTAACATCATATGCAACCACATCTCATCCAACAACACATCAACAACAACCAATACAAATGCAACACTTATGCAATGTACTCAATATCGACTCGACATGCATGTGGTACCAAATATGAACATACAAGTTCATCTCACTCCATGTTCCCCACCATAGGTTTGATTCCCTCTTGGAACCGGAGCACACCAAAATTGCTACCATCACTATAGGTAAGGTTTCACTAATCCCCATAATAGGAATTAGCTACTCGCACCCGATCCATCATAATGGGATCGAGGCTCACCAAAACTCATTACCATCAATATAGGTAACGCTTCACTAATCCCACACAATAGGAATTAGTTACTCGCATACGATCCATCATCATAGAATCGAGGCTCACCAAAACTGGACCGAAGTCTGTACACCAAGATGCATGACTCTTAAATAACATGCATTAACACAACAAGGTTCACCTAAAGGATCCCCACACATATCTCATTATTTATGCATCACATCATTCATCATGCACAACCAATTCATGTTACCACGTGAATGATATCAACAAACAACGGTAACTCATCAACATCTTAACATCATCGACATAACAACATAATTATCACACCACGATATTACAATAATGCAACGATTCATCAACCAAATGTATAAATCAATACATTTATTAACATAGTAGGCATATGAATATTATAAAAACATCTCAACAATCACTACCATGGCATATTTCTGAGCGTTAGCTTTCTAACAGTTGAGACAACATCAAAATCGGACTTACAGAATAAAAGTTATGACCAAAATCGTCGGGATATGTCAACAATTCATTAATCGAACGTATCAACAAAAACTTCACCAACATAGTAGGCATATTAATAATACTCAAACAATTTACTTATCACTATCATGTTATATCTCTGAGATTCGGCTTTCTAATGCTTTAAACCCCAACCCAAAATGATTCACGAGTTGAAAATTATGATCAAAATCGTGCACAAAGACGTTAATAAAAAGTTGTTGTTTTTCTAAAATTTCCTGCACAATTTTCATCTTCTTCAACTCCATAAACGTCCATGAAATAATCACCAAAATTATTTTATCCATTAAACAAAGTTATATCCCTCTATTTTAAATATCCAACGCTTTAAACAGAACTCTACTTGGACTTACGGATCAAAAGTTAAGGCCAAAACGATTTTGACCGAAAAACACGAACAAATGCTCCCGAGCTGAGTGTGGGCGTGACAGACAGAATGCAGTGTTTTTCATCGTTGGAGGCCTTCCAGACCTCCAATTTAAATTCTGTAAAAAGCCAAATGCTTAGAAAATTACAAACCATGCAATAATATAATTATCTTAAATTAATTTACAATTTTAGCTCAACTAACTCATTTAATCATTATTTTAAGATTATGCATGAAACCTTCAAAATTATAACAATGATGAATATAAGTTCAATCGTCAAAACAGAAAAAATACACGCATATAAGGCACACTAAATTCATCATATAGTCATCATATAACAACCATCTAGCATCCCAATTCAAAAGTATGAATCAAAACACTCAACCCTAAGGAGGTTAAGGGTTCCTCCATTCCACCATACCCTTTACTATTGGAACAAGTTCCCACCCTTATCTGAATTCCTTGCAAAATTTATGAATTAAAACCTTCACTCTCTTTCCTTGATCATCTTACATATTGCCTCTTTGCTTATTTTTCTCCGATATCACGTACTGTGAAAATCTCCCTAAACCTAGGTTCCTCTTAACTTTTTAATTTTAGGGTAAACTTTTCTAAATCACCAAATTGACCAAAGCTTAATTATCTCATATTTCTTCCTCCCTTTAACTTTCTCAATTTCTCATATTTGCCCCAATTATTCTATCTTCACTAATTAATATAATTAAAATAAATAAAATATTATTTTTAATTATCAAAACAATTCTAAATTATTCTACTTACTTCTGTCATCTCTCTATACTCCTAACTCAAGGATACATACCCTGCCAATACCCAGCCATAAAATAAATAATCAAAATACATAATTTAAACAATTAAAATTTAATAAAATATCTAATAAAAAATGGGGTGTTACATTCAGGACTTCAAACTAATTATGTGATAGTGGATTTCCTTCCTGGCTTGGTAGCCCCCAGATGTAGGTGACTTTGCACTGAACTGGGTTAACAATTGTGTGTGTTATTTCCTATTTTATTTATCCTGCTATTGTCTGTTGTGTGATAATATGTAGACCCTGAGGTCGTGACATCGTGTTCGACATTAGGTATCTGCTTGCAATAATTTTAATCGGTATCAGAGGAGGCATCATGATCTGTCTCTGGGTGTCAGGGAAGATATATGAAACCATAGACAAGGAAATAGGATTTATCAACAGACCCCTCATCTTAGATGGATCCAACTATGATTACTGAAAGGCAAATATGGTGGCTTTCTTAAAATCTATGGACAACAATACATGTAAAGTTATCATTGGAGGATGGGAACATCCCGTTGTGATTAACAAGGATGGAAATGCAACTACTGAACTGAAACCTGAAGAGGACTGGTCCAAGGAAGAATATGAATTGGATCTTGGAAACACCAAGGATTTGAATGCCCTATTTCATGGTGTGGACAAAAATATATTCAGGTTAATTAATACCTAGACTGTAGTTAAAGAAGCTTGGGAGATCCTCAAAATTACTCATGAAGACACATCCAAAGTAAATATGTACAGACTTCAGCTTCTCAATACCATATTTGAAAATCTAAAGATGAAAGATGATGAAAATATCCATGACTTTAACATGAGTATTCTTGAAATAGCTAATTCATCTAGTGCTTTGAGAGAAAGGATGTCAAAAGAAAAACTGGTGAGAAAATTTTTAAGGTCTCTACCTAAATTTCTTGACATGAAGGTGACAGCTATTAAGGAAGTTCAAGACATCATCTCCATGAGAGTAAATGAGCTTATTGGATATCTATAAACTTTTGAGTTAGGTATTAGTGACAGAACTGAAAAGAAAACTAAGAGCATAACATTTGTATCCAACACTGAAGATGACCAAAACTAATGTGATTTGGATACTGATGAAGGAATGGCCAATGCTATAGTGCTTCTAGGAAGACAATTTAACAAGGCTCTTAAGAGAATTGACAGGAAGTCAAGACCCAATGTCAAGAACATCCCTCTTGACATCAGAAATACTAATAACTTCCATAGAAGATCAAGAACTGAAGAGGGATCAAATCAAGGTAAAGGAATTCAATGTCATGAGTGTGGAGGTTTTGGACACATTATAGCTGAATGTCCCACCTATCTCAAGAAACAAAATAAAGCTATATTTGTTTCTTGGTCTGATGAGGACAAATCAAAAAGTGATCCTGATGAGGAAGTTGATAAACATGTCACCGCTCTAACTGGAAGATGGGAATCTCATGATGATTCATGTGATGAAGTGTTGGTGTAAGCCCTAGAGGCCAATACTTTTGGTACTTGTATCAAATTATTTATTAATAATAAAAGGCTTTTTCTTTATTATGTTTGTTTAATAAAGTCCCTAGAATAGATAGTCCGTTTAATGTATCAAGTATGACTTAATCATGAGATCACATTAAACATAAGGACACTATTCTTAAAGTATCCGTAGTCGAGCTTTATTGTGAAGTAGGATAACATTAAAGCATGAAGACTATTATGTATATAGACTGCTGATCACATCTCATGGATCATGGATAAGGAGTTATCAAGTCTTAAACATAGGTATGAATATTAAGAGTAATATTTATACTAGATTGACCCGCTATGAGAATACTATATAGAATGTTATGCAAAGTGTCATAAGTTATTCTCATGGTGATAATGGTGTATACCACCCTTCGACCTGAAACCACTATGGACCCTAGATGTAGAGTCGAGTACCTTATTGCTGATCAAACATTATCCGTAATTAGATGACCATAAAGACAGTTGATGGGTACTCCACGAAGCATGCTAAGGGACATGAGTGACCTAGATGGAATTTGCCCATCCTACGTAACAGGATAAATGTCTACGGGCCCAATATTGAATTGGACAAGGATGACACGGTCTATGCCTTGTGTTCAATATAGACATAAGGGTAAAAGGGTAATTATACACATAATTATTATCACAAAAGGATTTGTCAGATCACATGACATTTTCGTGTCTTGGGTAGCAGTGATGTGTTGCTAGATACTGCTCACTGTTTATTATGTTAAATACGTGATTTAATATAATTGCCAATGCCACGAAAACCTACAGGGTCACACACAAAGGACGAATTGATGAGAGATAGAGTAACTAAGTAATACCGTAATGTACGGTGCCCTTAAGTGAATTATAGAACATCGTAAGGTACGGTGTACTTAAGTAGAATACGAAATATGGTAAGGTACCACGCGCTTCAGTGATTTTGGCATTGTTAAGATATGGGCCATATACACTTGAGTGGGCTTTTTAGCTTGCAGCCCACACAAGTGGTTCTATAAATTGAACCCTTGTGTAGAAGCATTAGTGCAGTTGCAATTTCGTTTCTCTCTCTCTCTCACTCAAAGCCTTCATTCATAGCAGCTAGCACTGAGATTGAAGGAATCCGTTCGTGTGGACTGAGTAGAGGCGTTGTCATCGTTCAACGTTCGTGATCGCTCCGTAAATCTGCATCAAAGGTTACAATCGCCACAAGAGGTAACGATTCTATCACTGATCATGCCCATTCGTAAGGATCATTAAAGGAGAAATTTTAAATTCCACTGCGTTTTGGATCGCTCTTCTCCTTCAGTGGTATTAGAGCCACTTATGAAACCATGCATCTGATAGATGTTTATTTTATGTATTTTCTGTATTAATACGATTAAAAGACAGAATGAATCAAAGAATAAACGAGTAATTAAATTGAGATCGATCAAGTTATATATATGATATAAGTAATCCTGTTGCAAAATACGGTATATATGATATATTGTTTGTGTTTCGTTCATTCAAATACTTAATGGTTGTTTTCCTTTGAGCGATCAATGGTCGTTTTCTTCTTGATCCGACATTAGTATGGTGAAGCAATGACGTATTGATCAATCATACTGAATTAACAATTGAGATGTGTTTGACGTTTTAAAATTGGTGCATTAGGGTTAATGACGACACAAGGGTTGTGTTGTCAAAGAGTTATGCGATTAGGGTTGTGACTGCGCAAGAGTTCCGCTTTAAAGTATCAAGTGTTGATGCGAAAAACAACGTCGATTTCAAATGAATTGTTCATTAAAATTTTCGGTGGAACCACCGTCCGCTGACGGGGCAGCGGAACACCCGTTCCCGCTGACCGGGCAGCGAACCCCCGGCTAACTCTGCGTAGTGTGATCGGTCGCCGAAATTTAATTTGGTTTTAATTGATTAAAAGAATTAAAATTAATAATAATAATGTATTTATTATTATTGTCTTGTGGTGATCAGTTATGACCTTAGTTTTCCTTTATTTTGTTTTGGGTTTTTAAAATACGACCTGCATGTCGTGCTTCTCTTTTAATCTCTTAATGTAACTTCTTTTCTCATCTCACTCCCTCGTATGTAAAATGAGTTTCTTTTATGTAATGTAATGTTATGAAGAAAGAGAAGAATTCAATATCAAAGGAGGACAACCTTAAAGATCTTGCTTGGAGAAGCTTAGATCGTTATTAGGTTAGCTTAGGTTCTCTCATTGGCTTGGGAGAACAATTGCGCTAGGGGCCATAACTGTTTCATTATGTATGTATGTTGATGCATGTGAATGTATGTTGATGCATGTGAGATATGATTTATATGATAAATAAGCTGATGAGATCAGAATAATTGCAAATTCCCTCAAATTAAATATTACGTTTATGCTTTCCAAGTTTTAGCACTCATCAAGACTAGTATCGGATAATGTAGGTTTCGCCTACGCGAGGTGCATGTTCTATATTAGTAGGGTGCGATGGGAGAATTGTAATATCCAATTGTTAAAACAATGGGTCAAACTTAACTAAAGAAATTATAATAAGATTATATATGTTTAGAAGCAAGAGTTGGAAATGATCCATATGATGGATTGGAATAAGGAGTTATTCACCCAACTAAAATATTCGAGAGTTGTATTAGATACAATTGGAAGGAGTTCCTACCTAAATAACCTAGTTTTGTGTAATCCGCCTACGCGGACTTAAAACAAAGTGAAATATGGATCTCGACCCACTAGAAAATCTTCCAACGGGATTTTCCGAATCAAATGGTGAGGGTCATTTGTTTTGAGTAAAATAGTGGGAGCATATTTAATTAAAGGCCTAATTAAATATGTTATTGATACTTATATTTTCATTATTTTCATGTAGATTACCATGACAACAAACACCTCTAACAACATTTTGCGATCAATCCTTGACAAGGAAAAATTGTCTGGGACAAATTTTCTAGATTGACACCGAAATCTGAGGATTGTCCTCAAACATGATAGAAAGTTGTATGTCTTGGAGAAACTTGTTCCTGAAGATGAACCTCCTAGTTCTGCACCTAAGGCAGAAAGAGATGCTTATAAGAAGCATGTCGATGATGCCAATGAAACTGCTTGTCTCATGCTAGCTACCATGAACTCAGAGTTGCAAAAGCAACATGAGAACATGGCAGCGTTCGATATGATCGAACACCTGAAGATGTTTTATGAAGAGAAAGCAAGGCATTAAAGGTTTGAAGTTTCAAAAGCCCTTTTTCAAGGCAAGTTAGCTGAGGGAGCCCATGTAGGTCCCCATGTGCTCAAGATGATTGGGTATGTGGAAAACCTTGAGAGGTTGGGTTTTCCCCTCGGAAAGGAACTTGCGACTGATTTGATCTTGCAATCGTTGTCAGATAGATTCAGTCAATTTGTCATAAATTTCAATATGAATGATATGGGCAAATCTCTTCCTGAACTACTGGTCATGTTAAGAACTGCTAAGCAGAATCTGAAGTCAAAAGGGAAATCCTTTCTGATGATCGGAAATGGAAAGAGACAGAACAAAAGGCCCACCAAGCAGGGTGATAAAGGGAAAGGCAAGGAAGTTGCCAAACCCAAACCCACTGTTGCTGCTTTGAAGCCTAGTGGAGGAATAGCAAAAGAAGGCACCTTCTTCCATTGCGGTAAGACCGGACACTGGAAGAGAAACTGCCCAAAGTACCTGGAAGATAAGAAGAATGGAGTAGAGACTTCAACTTCAAGTATTTTTGTTATTGAAATTAATTTATCTACTTCTGCATCATGGGTATTAGATACTGGATGCGGTTCTCACATTTGTACCAATGTGCAGGGACTAAAAAGGAGTAGTGATTTGGCAAAAGGTGAAGTCGACCTACGAGTTGGCAATGGAGCAAAGGTTGTTGCTTTAGCCGTAGGAACTTATGTATTGACTTTACCTAGTGGTTTAATAATTCAGTTAGAGAATTGTTATTATGTACCTGCAATTAGCAGGAATATTATTTCCGTTTCTTGTTTGGACAAGTTTGGTTTTTCATTTATAATAAAGAATAATTGTTGCTCAATTTATTTGAATGATATATTCTATGCTACTGCACAAATAAACAATGGACTATATTTCCTTGATCTTGAAATGCCTATTTATAACATGAATACTAAAAGGATGAAACCTAATGAGTTAAATCCAACTTACCTTTGGCATTGTCGATTAGGCCACATAAATGAGAAACGCATTTCCAAACTCCATAAAGATGGACTGTTGAACTCTTTTGATTATGAATCATATGAGACATGCAGATCTTGTTTAATTGGAAAGATGACAAAGTCTCCATTCACAGGAAAAGGTGAAAGAGCTAATGATCTTTTGGCCCTCATACATACCGATGTATGTGGACCACTGAACATACCAGCCAAATGAGGTTTTCAGTACTTCATCACATTTACTGATGATTTCAGTAGATATGGTTATGTGTATTTAATGAAACACAAATCAGAGTCCTTTGAAAAGTTCAAGGAATTCAAGAATGAAGTACAAAACCAACTAGGTAAGAATATTAAAACTCTTTGATCAGATCGAGGTGGTGAGTATTTAAGCCTAGAGTTTGATGACCATCTAAAAGAGTGTGGGATCCTATCCCAACTTACTCCTCCTGGAACACCCCAATGGAATGGTGTATCTGAGAGAAGAAATCGAACCCTGTTAGACATGGTTCGATCCATGATGAGTCACGCCGATCTTCCAAACTCCTTTTGGGGACATGCACTGTTGACAGCAGCTTACACACGTAACCGTGTTCCATCCAAAAAGGTTGAGAAGACACCATATGAGATATGAAGTGGTAAGAAACCACATATGTCTTACATGAAGATTTGGGGTTGCGAAGTTTATGTGAAACGACAAATTTCAACTAAGCTTGAGCCCAAATCTAACAAATGCTTATTTATGGGGTATCCTAAAGAAACAAGAGGATATTACTTCTACAATTCTTCTGTGGGCAAAGTGTTTGTCGCTCGAACTGGAGTTTTCCTAGAAAAGGATTTTATTTCCAAAGGAATCAGTGGGAGGAAAGTAGAGCTTGAAGAAACTCAAAAATCACAAAGCATCGATACACCTATGGAGGAATTATAGCAGGAAACACAAGTAGTTGTGGAAGAGCAACCTGCTCAAGTGGAACAAGACCAGCGTAGGTCAAGTAGGATACGTCACATACCTGAGAGATATGGATATCTCATAACTGATCAAGGTGATGTATTACTCATGGATCAAGATGAGTCTGTGACCTACCAAGAGGCCATAACTGGTCCCGTGTCTTAGAAGTGGCTAGAAGCCATGAAATCTGAAATGGATTCCATGTACACAAACAAAGTTTGGACCTTGGTAGAGCCTCTTGTAGGAGTTAACCATATAGGATGCAAGTGGGTCTTCAAAAAGAAATCTGACATGGATGGTAAGGTACATACCTATAAGGCAAGACTGGTTGCAAAAGGATACAAACAAATTCATGGGGTTGACTATGATGAAACCTTTTCACCAGTTGCAATGCTTAAATCTGTTCGGATTTTATTTACTATCGCTGCATATCATGATTATGAAATATGGAAGATGAATGTCAAAACTGCTTTCCTTAATGAGAATCTTCTTGAGGATGTGTACATGACACTGTAGCACCTCAAATTTGCACCTATCATTGTACATACATTTTCATATTAGGTCATTTAACATAACATAGGCCACTGCATAGCATTGCATTGTCCGTTGCCCATGTGCAAGTTCAACTGACAGATTAGGTCAAACTGGTCAGGAGATCAGTCAGTCAAACAAGCAAGTGCAATTTTCATTGAGCCAAGGCCCTAGGGTTGGTCCAACATGTTCACATGACCTAGGGGTCCTTTTGAAGTGTTTTGGTCAAGGATTGGATGCTCAGAAGTCATCAGTCAATGTGCAGTCTACCAGAAACCCTAGAAAGTCAACTGTTGGTCAACTGTGCATTTAATCAGTGATTGGATGGCGGGAATTGGTTTAAGAGGCCTCAATCATGTCCATACAAGTCTCATATAACATGTCAAACATTATCAGGGAAGAATTTGAAGTCAAACAAGAAATTTCCAAAAATAGAAAGTTGACCTGTAATTGGAATTTGCCAAAAATGGAAAGTCTTGATCCTTAAAATTACATCATGATACAAGCTTCAAATGAATTTTTGCCCAACATGAAAGTTGAAGATCTTGTTCTCCCATTTCCAAAAAGTCCAAGAACACTCAATTCCCATGTATGGTTGGCAAGTTATGATCAAATCATTTTCAGAAATTTTTGAACTTCAAAGTGGCATATCTTCCAAACCATTTGGCCAAATTAGGTGGGGTTTTTTGCTACAAGTCCTATTTGATGCCCTCTTTCCAAATTTGTCATCACAATTCATCAAAAGCTTACCAATCAAAATGGCACTTTTTGAAGTGACTTGAATTATTTCAAGTGAGGTGAAAAAATGACTTTGCAAAATAACCATTTCCAACAACTTTTACCAATTGAAAATGATCAGAAAACATGTTTTGGATATGTTTGAGGCCCAAATTCGCAGCTGTACACACACACCTTGCCACTTAAGTGAATTTCATCAAATTAGCAAAAACACCTCTTTTACCAAATTCCAATTACCACCTAAAATAATCAAGCTTAGCACACTAAACAGAGTACATATATAACTTTTTCACTCTGAAAAGCCCTAGCCACTTTCATTCAAACAGATCAAAAAAAATTCTCTTGCTCTCAAAACTCACATTTTCTTCACTTTGAAATTCTGCTAAAAACTTCAAAGAAATCGTCCATTGCTTGTTTGTTTCATCACATACCAGCCATTTGGGAGCTATTGCAAGTGTGATTTCCCAGCTGTAAAGCCTTTCAAGCGACTGTTTCAACAAGAGCTCATCCATGGCAGATCGTGTTTTGAGCTATTTCCAACATTGCTGAGCCAAAAGCCTTCATCCATTCATCATCTAGAGCTGGAAGGAGCACCTGTTTAAGCCATTTGCAACCAAACAACATCTGAATCACAATTGTTCATCAGATTTGGTACCTTTAGTTGCTTTTAGTTCCTTGTGAACTTTGCTTTGCTTTGCTTGAATAGCAATTTGCATTGAGGTATAATTTCTCATCTTCATGTAGTCTGGAAGACCTGGCCTGTTACTTGGCCAGGCAACTGTCTGAAGTCCTCCTTAAGAGGCAATGTTTGTGACTGTTTACATTTGTCCTTGTATATAGTCAAAGACCTCCTAAGTGAAGAGGCAATTGGCAGAACCAAAGGGATATGCAATCTATCCCCTGCTATTCTGTGTGTCATCTGCTTTGCTCACACCACTGTGTTGATGCATTGCAGATACCAACCCAAGATCTTGTACAATTGTACAGTTGAGTCAGTTTCAAATGTGTAGAAGGGTTCCCCCTTTCTGAACCCACACATTCTTGTCTTAAAGCTCTCCCAGGCCAGGGATAAGAGCTGTGAAGTCTCATCTTCACTCACCTTTCATCTGCTTCACCTTAGCCCCTCAATGGCAAGGTTAAGAGCTAACACTACCCAGTTCCAGTGGTTTGTTTGTTGAGGTTGATATGACCCCTCGACTAAAACCCAACCTTGATTGAGCCCATTGCTTGCATATAGTGTGTGTTACTTGTGCTTGTGTGTTTGCTTTAGCTTGCTTCCTGTGTAAGTTAGGTTTAGTTTGGCTTGCTTTCTGTGCAAGTTAGGTTTAGTTTGGCTTGCTTCCTGTGCAAGTTAGGTTTAGTTTGGCTTGCTTCCTGTGCAAGTTAGGTTTAGTTTGGCTTGCTTTCTGTGCAAGTTAGGTTTAGTTTGGCTTGCTTCCTGTGCAAGTTAGGTTTAGTTTGGCTTGCTTCCTGTGCAAGTTAGGTTTAGTTTGGCTTGCTTCCTGTGCAAGTTAGGTTTGGTTTGGCTTGCTTCCCGTGCAAGTCATGTTCAGGATAGGCTTGCTTCCTGTGCAAGTTAGCTAGAAACCTTAACTTAGGGATGATTTTGCATGATAACATCTAGGCTCGAGTCATAGTCTCCCTAGTTGTGTCTCCCTCTGTTATCTGGTTAGGCTAGTCCTGTGTCCCTCCGTAGGGGAACTACGTCGCCCTGATCCTCATACCAGATGAGGTACGTAGGCAGGAGATGAGCTGATCTCTCCGGGCGCCCTTTTTCTTTTTCAACCTTTGTATCTTAACCCCCTTTGTGTGTGTTTTGGTTCGGATGCTGATGTAAGCCCAGTGATTGGCATTCAGGCTCCACGTTTGCCTTGGTGTGTGTTTCGGTTCGGATGCTGATGTAAGTCCAGTGATTGGCATTCAGGCTCCACGTTTGCCTTCTTGTGTGTGTTTTGGTTCGGATGCTGATGTAAGTCCAGTGATTGGCATTCAGGCTCCACGTTTGCCTTTGCCTGTGTTTGTTTGTGTGCGTGTTAGCCGAGCTACGAATGCTCTGATTCTTCTTTGTCCAAGAAGATACGTATGCATAGGATGCGACATCCTAGCGAGCATGTGTCGTTTCCCCGGTCCGAACTACTTCGACTCTGATGTCTATGCCTGATAGACTAAGTAGGCCCAGGATGCGATATCCTGCCGAGTCAGTTTCAGTTTGTTTTCTTGTGTCTCTTTCAGCCAGTGTGTGTGTGTGTTTGAGCAGTGTTTTAGCAACCATTTTCCTTCCTATTGTGCGTGGATCCCGTCGAGTACGACGGATGCGTAGGGGTGCTAATACCTTCCCTTCGCATAACCGACTCCCGATCCCATTCTCTTTGGTCGCGAGACCATGTTCTTTCCAGGTTTACTCTGAGCGTTTCCTTTCCCTCTCTTGGGATAAATAACGCACGGTGGCGGCTCTGTTGTTCTTGTTTTCCCGCCGGTTTTTCGCGTAATGCGACAGCTGGCGACTCTGCTGGGGATCAATCAAGAAGTTGACCTGTGCTGGTCCATCTTCCCTAAGCGAGTCTCTCCTAGCGCTCTCTAGGTTAGGGTTTTGGTCGCTGTTTGCTGCTATTTATTGCATTCATGTTATTTATTGTTTGCATTTATTGTTTGCACATCTGTTTGCATGCATCATATTGGCATCATGTTGGATTCTGTACAGGTTGGTTCCTCCGATTTGGGGTGGATGTTCTGAGTGAGGCCCAATACCCAGGCCTGAGTATACACCTAGGATTAGCGTGGTATCATGTTTCTTCACATGTTGTACGACATGATGCGGAGACATGTCACCACAGCCGGACGAGGTTCATTTGAGAGAGTCCTTCCGGGTGGCGTTATTCCACTTAGGATGGATTATCTCATCTGAGCTATTGACTTCGGTGACCGTTCTTTCCCGGACCTTTGATTTAGACGATCTTAAGAGAGCTACAACGGCACACCCGAAAGGGCAAACCCGTTGAGTATCTTTGCCCGATTGTCGAGACCATTGTCCGCCTTAGGATGACCTTGTTAGAATTCACCTGTGAGGGGAGGGTTTGATTCCTGCAAGTACAGTTTCTGCCAGTGATGCTGTGTTGATGATCTTGAGTCGGATTTATGGATCGTTATTTCTGGACGCCGGAGGTTTGATCCTGGTATTGATCGGAGGGTTCCGTTTATTTCGGATCCCTGGGCTGAATTTGAGGGTACCTGCTCATATGTTGATCTGGTCCAGTTGACCTGGTTTAGATGACTTTGGGTTTCAGATGAAGTTGTGACGCCAGAGTTCAAGCCGAAGCTTTGATCCTGTGTCGTGAGATACCCAGCCGACCAGTCATGTTTGCATCATTTGCATCATAGCATGTTTATTTTTCAAAAAAAATAATAATAATGCATGAACAAACAGAAAAAAGTTAACCCGCATGTGCATATCCTTTATCAGGATCATTCATGATAAAATATAGTACCCATATCATGCATATCATGCACATATCATTCTTGCATTGCAGACATGTTTGGAGAGACTTCTCACTTGGTTCCTGACCGAGACAGGATTGCTGACCGTCGTCCGCATCGTTACTCAACGAGACTCAACCATCAAAGGAACATGGATCAAGTACAAGCTGAATTGGCCGAGATGAGGGCAAACATGGCCCAGTTCATGACAATGATGCAAGGAGTTGTTCAGGGGCAAGAGGAGCTGCGTGCCTTAGCCCAGAGACTGGAAGCCGTGATTCCACCAGTCCACCGTGCTTCACCAGTGGGTGTACCCGTTCATGAGAATGCTGCTGTCACTATTCTCGTCAATGATTATGCCGTGGGTGATGAATTGAGGGGGATCAGAATCAGTGAACAACCTCTTGCTGCAGAGACTGTTAATGTCAGAGCAACCTGGGCTCCGGTTCGCCATTGTAACACCCTTCTACCCAAACGACATATTTAAATAAATTATCAGAGTACAACATGTAGAAGAGTTTACATTTCTTACAACATAACACTTATCGCATCACAACATAACACATATTATTTATTTTATTAAAACTTCGCAGCGGACAACAACACAAATATTATCATTCATCATATAACAATTCATAATAATGTTTCAACATTATTTCAACAAAACATCTCAACATATTAGTCATCATAAACAACGTAAATAATAACCAATTATCTATCGAATCCCATAACCCCGGTGTCACATGACCAGAGCATTTGACTCGACTCCGTAGAATAACTCTACACTTATTCTTCAAACCTCAACAATAGCTACTCCTCTTTATCTGCACATTGCTCATCATAGATGAACATAAACACATGCAGAAGGGGTGAGAATTACATTATTAAATAATAATATAACGACAGAAATATAAACATAAATATATTTCACATATGCCAACACAGCTCATCATAATCATCATAATCAACATACTCATGAACATCAACAAAACAACATATCAAATGCAATGCACACACCCATGCATGACTCAACACGACTCGGTATACCCATTTTGTGACCAACTACAGGATCACCACTCCCAGATTCATCACCATAGAATCCGAGTTCCCCGCAAGGAACCAAGCCTCTCAACAAGCCCGGAGTCAACAACATCATTGGAACTCAGTCCGTTCATCACTAGGCATCGGCCTTTCATGAATGCATGCACACCAAACATGCATCATAATCAACATAGCAACAACAGCATCATATAGTCATGTTATCATCATCATTAATAGCACGACATACAACTCAACAACATTACTCATCATAATTAACTACAATAGGCCACTCACCAATTGTGTTCACAACATAAAAATTAACAATTTTTCCACACTGCAACAGTGTTAACCGGTTAACGCCCTGGGTTAACCGGTTAACGCAGGAAAAATACATTTTCTGGCAAAACGCAACAGTGTTAACCGGTTAACGCCCTGGGTTAACCGGTTAACGCAGGCAAAACAGTACATTTTCACAAAATATAACAGTGTTAACCGGTTAACGCCCTGGGTTAACCGGTTAACGCAGACAAAACAGCAGTCCCTGCGCTAACACAAGGCAGAATGCAGAGTTCTCCGCATTTTCCGCCGTTGGAGGACTTCCGGACCTCCGATTCAACTTCCGTAAAAAGCTATACGTTCGGAAATTCATAACTAACCTAAACACATATTCAATTACAGTCTAAACACAGTTTCATCCAACGTGATTTTCCATCAAAACCCCAACTTTCCCAATCCCCCTAACATCCTCAAAATCCATCAACAATCCAACATATACATGAAATTGCTCGCATATTATCGTTTAATAAGATTCAGACCCCTTACCTGAGATAATCCGGCAAATCTTTGAGCTTCAATCCTCTCCGTTCGTCAACCTCTGCTCTTGCTCTTCCCTTTTGCCCTTTTTCCACTTTTCTATCGCTTCTCTGCTTTTTCACGTAAAACTCTTTACCAACAATGAAAACCCTTTTTCTTATTCCCACTTATATATTTTCCAAAATAATAATAATAATAATAATCCAATAATTCAAAATTAATTAATTAAATTAATAAAATAATATTAACTCAATTAAATAATTCTCTTATTTTAATCGGGGTGTTACAACTCTCCCCCACTAAATGAGTTTTCGTCCTCGAAAACATACCTCAATTAAATAGAGCCGGATACGACTCCTTCATCTGATCTTCACGCTCCCAAGTCAAGCTCTCACCAGCTGGACCTCCCCAAACAACTTTCACTAGAGCAATCTTCTTACCTCTCAGGGTCTTCTCTTCTCGGTCATCTATCCGAATTGGTAACACCTCAACGGTCAAATTATCCCTCACCTGGATATCATCCAACTGAACAACATGCGAAGGATCCGCAATATATTTTCTCAACTGAGATACATGAAACACATCATGCAGATTAGAAAGCGACGGCGGTAAAGCTATCCGATACGCCACTTCCCCAACCCTCTTCAAAATCTGATACGGACCCACAAACCTCGGAGTAAGCTTTTTAGACTTTAAAGCTCTACCCACACCTGTCGTCGGAGTAACTCTCAAGAACACATGATCTCCCTCTTGGAATTCAAGTGCCTTTCTCCTCTTATCATGATAACTCTTCTGACGACTCTGAGAAATCTTCATTTTCTCCTGAATCATCTTAACCCTTTCAGTCGTCTGCTGCACAATCTCAGGTCCGAGTACAACACTCTCACCTGATTCATACCAACACAATGGAGTTCTACACCTCCTACCATACAATGCTTCATATGGAGCCATACCGATACTAGCATGAAAACTATTATTATAAGTAAACTCCACCAACGGCAAATAACTATCCCAAGAACCACTCTGCTCCAACACACAAGCTCTCAACAAATCCTCCAAGGATTGGATAGTTCTTTCAGTCTGACCATCAGTCTGAGGATGATAAGCTGAACTCAACCTCAACTTAGTCCCCAACGCTTTCTGCAAACTTTCCCAAAATCTAGAAGTAAATCTGGGATCTCTATCAGACACAATACTGGATGGAATACCATGCAGCCTCACTATCTCCTCAATATACAACTCTGCCAACTTCTCTAAAGAGTGATTAATCTTCATCGGCAAGAAATACGCCGACTTAGTCAATCGATCCACAATCACCCAAATAGAATCATTACCTTTCACCGTCCTCGGCAATCCCGTCACAAAATCCATGGAAATGCTATCCCACTTCCATTCAGGAATCTTCAAAGGTTGCATCATACCTGCCGGTTTCTGATGTTCAATCTTTGACTTCTGACAAGTCAAACAGGCATACACAAACTTAGCAACATCTCTTTTCATACCAGCCCACCAAAACAACTTCTTCAAATCTTGATACATTTTAGTTGCACCTGGATGGATACTCAATCCACTCCTATGGCCCTCTTCAAGAATACTCTTTTTCAATTCAGACACCTCAGGAACACAAACTCTACCTTTAAATCGCAGGATGCCATTCTCATCAATCTCAAAATTACCACCATTACCCTGGTTAACCATAGTAATATGATCAACTAGAGCGACATCAACTTGCTGACCATTCCGAATATCTTCCAGAATTCCACTAGTCAACTTCAGCATACCCAACTTTACCCTATCAGCGGAAACTTCACAACCCAAACTCATATCACGGAACTGTTCAATTAACTCAAGCTCCCGAACCATCATCATAGACATATGTAGAGACTTTCTACTCAGCGCATCTGCAACTACATTAGCCTTACCAGGATGATAACTCAATTCAAAGTCAAAATCCTTCAGTAATTCTAACCACCTTCTCTGCCTCATATTTAACTCTTTCTGATCAAACAGATACTTCAGACTCTTGTGATCACTGAACACTTCGAATCTGGAACCATACAGATAATGCCTCCACATTTTCAACACAAATACAATAGCTGCAAGTTCTAGATCATGCGTAGGATAATTCCTCTCATGAACTTTCAACTGTCTAGAAGCATAAGCTACAACTTTACCATTCTGCATCAAAACACCACCAAGACCCATCAAAGAAGCATCACAATAAACAACGAAGGACTCACCAGGATTAGGCAAGATCAACACTGGAGCACTGGTCAACCGCCTCTTCAACTCAACAAAACTCGCTTCGCAAGCTGCATCCCACACATACGCTTGACCCTTCTTAGTCAACTGCGTCAACGGCAATGCCAACTTAGAGAAGCCCTCAATAAATCTGCGATAATAACCAGCTAACCCCAGAAAACTACGTATCTCAGTAGCAGACTTCGGAGTCTCCCACTGTAATACAGCATCAACTTTAGCAGGATCAACAGAAATCCCACCACTCGAAATCACATGGCCAAGGAAACTCACTTCCTTCAACCAGAACTCACATTTAGATAACTTTGCATATAATTTCTTTTCTCTTAACACCTGCAAAACAATTCTCAGATGTCCTGCATGCTCTTCTTCCGTCTTAGAATATATCAATATATCATCTATGAACACCACAACAAAATTATCAAGGTACGGATGAAATATACGATTCATATATTCCATAAACACACCTGGAGCATTAGACACACCGAACGGCATCACAGTGTATTCATAATGACCATACCTCGTACGGAAAGCAGTCTTCGCAATATCATCTGACTTCACTCGGACCTGATGATAACCCGACCGCAAATCAATCTTACTGAAAACATGAGCTCCAACCAACTGGTCCATCAAATCATCAATCCTCGGCAATGGATACCGATTCTTGATAGTCACCTTATTCAACTGCCGATAATCGACGCACAACCTCATCGTACCTTCTTTCTTCTTCACTAACAATACTGGTGCACCCCAAGGAGAAACACTTGGACGCACAAACTTCTTCTCAAGCAATTCTTCAAGTTGCTTCTTCAATTCAACTAATTCAGTTGCCGACATTCTATAAGGAGACATCGATACTGGACTCGTACCTGGTACTAAGTCAATGGCAAATTCGACTTCACGCTCTGGAGGTAAATCACTTACATCCTCCGGAAACACATCCTGAAATTCACAGACAACAGGCAAATCTACACTCACCACTTTCTTATCCGCTTGCAGAGACGCAAATAAAGCGAATATCTGAGCTTCATCTTTCACAAAATCTCCCACCTGCCTAGCAGATAGAAATCTTGCCTCCTCATTCTCACCAACTTCAGAAAACCGCACCGTCTTCCTATAGCAGTTGATAAACACGCCATAGAATTCTAGCCAATTCATTCCCAGAATAATATCAATTTGGTGCAAGGGTAAGCACACCAAATCAACCACGAACTCTCTCTCAAAGATCGTCAAATGACAACCTCGACAGACAACAGAAGTCTTCACAGAACCATTAGCAGGAGTATCTATCACCATACTTCCGCCTAGGGACGACATAATCACACCAATCCTGGTCGCACACTCATACGAAATAAACGAATGAGTAGCACCAGTGTCAACAATAGCAAGCAATTCAACATTATTAATCAAGCAAGTACCTTTAATCAGATTATCTTCTTTAGGAGCTTCAGCCCCACTCAGAGCAAACACCCTACCAGTAGTATGAGCTGCAGTAGCCGCCTTCTTCGGTTTCGAGCACTGCGAACTGATATGGCCTTTCTCGCCACAATTAAAACATGTCGGACCAGCATCCTTACATTCAGTAACTCTATGACCAGCCTGACCGCATCGGAAACATCTCAGCACTTTCTTGGTACAGCTATCAGCACGGTGGCCTGGCTCGCCACACTTGAAACATTTACCAGCTATGGGAGATCCTCCCCCACTTGGCTTCTTCTCATATACCACTTTCTGCTTACCTTTACCATTCGGAGATGCATAAGGACTACCACGATCCTTATTCTTCTTCTCACTAAGACTCTTGTAATGAGCAGTCCTAGCCTTGCTATCTTCATCAAATATCCTGCACTTATTAACCAGTGTAGGAAACCTACGAATCTCCTGGTAACCAATGCCTTGTTTGATCTCGGGACGCAACCCGTTCTCAAACTTGACACACTTGGATTCCTCAGCATCAGCATCATTATAATGAGGACAATACTGCACCAGCTCCTCAAACTTCGAAGCGTAATCAGCAACAGACATGTTACCCTGCTTCAGTTCTAGAAATTCTATCTCCTTCTTACATCGCACATCAGCAGGAAAATATTTCTCCAGAAAGGCCGTCTTGAACCTTTCCCAAGTCATCTCAGCACCTGGTACTTCAATCCTCTGGCGAGTGTTATCCCACCAGTTTTCAGCCTCTTCAGATAACATATGCGTACCAAACTGCACCTTCTGCGCTTCAGTACACGTCATCACCCGGAAAATCTTCTCAATTTCCCTCAGCCAAATCTGAGCACCATCTGGATCATAGCGCCCTTTGAATGTAGGAGGGTTATTCTTCAGAAACCTTCCCAAATTCTTAAACTCGTCGACCGGCGGATTCTGCTGCGCCTGCATAGCCTGCGCTATAGCAGCCAAAGCCTCAGCAATCGCACGGTCATTTTCTCCAGCCATACTCTGCACAACACAACCACAACCGTTAAATATCGACAGTGTCATTTACACTAATCGACCAACAGGGAAAACATCACACTATGACTCGACTGGACTGACCATGCTCTGATACCACTAATGTAACACCCTTCTACCCAAACGACATATTTAAATAAATTATCAGAGTACAACATGTAGAAGAGTTTACATTTCTTACAACATAACACTTATCGCATCACAACATAACACATATTATTTATTTTATTAAAACTTCGCAGCGGACAACAACACAAATATTATCATTCATCATATAACAATTCATAATAATGTTTCAACATTATTTCAACAAAACATCTCAACATATTAGTCATCATAAACAACGTAAATAATAACCAATTATCTATCGAATCCCATAACCCCGGTGTCACATGACCAGAGCATTTGACTCGACTCCGTAGAATAACTCTACACTTATTCTTCAAACCTCAACAATAGCTACTCCTCTTTATCTGCACATTGCTCATCATAGATGAACATAAACACATGCAGAAGGGGTGAGAATTACATTATTAAATAATAATATAACGACAGAAATATAAACATAAATATATTTCACATATGCCAACACAGCTCATCATAATCATCATAATCAACATACTCATGAACATCAACAAAACAACATATCAAATGCAATGCACACACCCATGCATGACTCAACACGACTCGGTATACCCATTTTGTGACCAACTACAGGATCACCACTCCCAGATTCATCACCATAGAATCCGAGTTCCCCGCAAGGAACCAAGCCTCTCAACAAGCCCGGAGTCAACAACATCATTGGAACTCAGTCCGTTCATCACTAGGCATCGGCCTTTCATGAATGCATGCACACCAAACATGCATCATAATCAACATAGCAACAACAGCATCATATAGTCATGTTATCATCATCATTAATAGCACGACATACAACTCAACAACATTACTCATCATAATTAACTACAATAGGCCACTCACCAATTGTGTTCACAACATAAAAATTAACAATTTTTCCACACTGCAACAGTGTTAACCGGTTAACGCCCTGGGTTAACCGGTTAACGCAGGAAAAATACATTTTCTGGCAAAACGCAATAGTGTTAACCGGTTAACGCCCTGGGTTAACCGGTTAACGCAGGCAAAACAGTACATTTTCACAAAATATAACAGTGTTAACCGGTTAACGCCCTGGGTTAACCGGTTAACGCAGACAAAACAGCAGTCCCTGCGCTAACACAAGGCAGAATGCAGAGTTCTCCGCATTTTCCGCCGTTGGAGGACTTCCGGACCTCCGATTCAACTTCCGTAAAAAGCTATACGTTCGGAAATTCATAACTAACCTAAACACATATTCAATTACAGTCTAAACACAGTTTCATCCAACGTGATTTTCCATCAAAACCCCAACTTTCCCAATCCCCCTAACATCCTCAAAATCCATCAACAATCCAACATATACATGAAATTGCTCGCATATTATCGTTTAATAAGATTCAGACCCCTTACCTGAGATAATCCGGCAAATCTTTGAGCTTCAATCCTCTCCGTTCGTCAACCTCTGCTCTTGCTCTTCCCTTTTGCCCTTTTTCCACTTTTCTATCGCTTCTCTGCTTTTTCACGTAAAACTCTTTACCAACAATGAAAACCCTTTTTCTTATTCCCACTTATATATTTTCCAAAATAATAATAATAATAATAATCCAATAATTCAAAATTAATTAATTAAATTAATAAAATAATATTAACTCAATTAAATAATTCTCTTATTTTAATCGGGGTGTTACAGCCATCCTGGCTCTTCAAGTTCTTCCGGTTCTAAGAAACCATCTTCTGGGGCACCCAAAAGGGGAGAAAGTGAAGCAAATACTGTGCACCGTCGGAGGAGTGCAAACAGAGGACAGTATCGTCAGGCTGCTGCTGTGACTATTCCAGCAACTCAAACTCAACAACAGCAGAGAAGGCCAACTCAGCAATATCAGCATCAACAACGTCGTCCTCAGCAGCAGGCTTACCAGCCTCACCATGGTAATCAAGCCAGTACAAGTAATGAGAGGAAGAAGATCATTTTTGATCCGATCCCTATGTCGTACGCAGAGTTGTATCCCTCTTTGATAGAGCGGAACTTGATTACTCCCAGAGACCCGCCGGCTATACCCGTCAACCCTCGGTGGTGGTATAGGCCTGAGCAGCATTGTGTGTATCATTCGGGTGCTCCTGGTCATGACGTGGATAGTTGCTTTCAGTTGAAGATGAAAGTTCAAGACCTCGTAAGGTCAGGTATTCTGAATTTTGAAGACTTGGGTCCCCATGTTAATCAAGCTTGAAGATAACAAGTCCTGGGCTGGCGCCGACTTTTCTTCAGAAGGGTTGTTCAGAAAACAGAAGCTGCTGATGCAAGAGATACTGACAGTTGTCATCCCCGGTGGGATCTATCACAATTGGGTCACTGTGGACTTTCCTACAGTTGTTCATAAGTCAGAGTAATAATCACTTTGTTTAAAAACCCTTCTCCCATGCCAAAAGGAGAAGTGATGACATTGTTGGCAACATTTTGTGCAATGATATTTTCATTCAAATAAATTCATGTTAAACATTTGTTTTTCCATTTGTTTTCCCTTTTCGCTTTTTGCATGAAATTGGTGATCACAAAAAAAACCTAAAAAAACAAGAATAAAAGCAATCTTTTCATCTGCATAACGATTGCCTTGTTTGATTTTCAAAGTGCTTTTTATACTCAAAATCATTATGCAGGTTGATTCGCAAACCCATTGAACATAGTGATCAGACGTCATCTCCCAATTTTGAATTCCCTGTATTCGAAGCGGAAGAAGATGATGTTGAAGGAATTCCTGACGAGATTTCCCGACTTCTTGAGCAAGTAAAGAAGATCACTCAGCTGCATCTCGAGAATCAGCAGAACAGCCAACTGGGGCATAAAAAAAAAGAGAGAAGAAAAAGGAAAAAACAAAAAAAGAGGAGGGTGCAAAATCAAAAGAAATCGAAATCAAAAGAAAAAAAGAAAGAAACAAACAAAAGAGAAAAAGCACCCCCAAAGTCCCAAGTTGACTGATGCTGAATAGATTCAGAGTCGCTACGACCAAATGAATCTGATCGAAAAGAAGAGATTAACTGCCATGTGTCATGGTCAGTCATATCAGCAGAGAGTGAAGAACTCATTCGACTAGAAGGTCAAGCCTCGTGTGTTCCAAGAAGGTGACCTTGTGCTCAAGAAAGTCTTGTCTTTCGTGCCCGATTCCAGGGGCAAGTGAACTCCAAGCTATGAATGTCCACATGTTGTCAAGAGAGCCTTTTCAGGCAGTGCTTTGACACTTACAACAATGGATGAAGAAGTTCACTCGTCCTGGGAATGCCGATGCAGTCAAGAAATACTTCGCCTAAAATAAAAAAAAAAAGAAGCAAAACAGCTCGCTAAGTCGAACACCCCAAGGGGCGACTTAGGCAAAAAGGAGCGTCTCGGTGGATTGAAAACCCGAAAGGGCGATCCAGGCAAAAATTAGAGACATTGAGAAAATTTGCATCCCGCTAGATTGAGCACCTCACACTGGGGCAATCTAGGCAAAAATTAGGGATTTGGCAAGTAATTGCATCATGACAAGACTGTGCTGTACATCTGTCATCCGTCAGGGATTCTCGATGCGTCGTCGACCGAAGCTCCAAATACATCGAAATTCAGAATGGTAGAGGAAAGGTCATTATGTTCAATGTAGCCCTCTCCAATATATATCACCGGTTTCAAACTTGTACAGATCTATGGAGTCTCGCCCTTTGCAGACTACCATTCCATCACATCAATTTGAGCTTTTATCCATTTGTTTGCACTCTTATTTGTTTCGACTCAACAAATGTTTTGCATGTTTTAATTGATAAAGTATCATTGTTTTCAAAATAAACAAATTTTTCAAAAGTTGTTCTTAAACAAAGTGAACATTCACGACGATGGAAGGATACTTAGGAGACCCGCAATGCTCTCCCAAGGGTGGTATGATTACCAACAGGTAAGACATTTGTTCGTATCTCGAGCATAACTGTGCTTTTTCCTGTAGAACCTCTTATGGTTTCTCCTCAGCAAGGTTGCTCAGTGCAGTGTTGGTTGAAGTTGTTCATCTTCATGTCCCCGGCGGTGCGGCATTCGTCCTCCAAGTCCCTGTTAGCTCTATTGTGGGGCATCTCCAGTAAAGGGCTGTTTGGACCCTATTGTGGGGCATCCCCAGCAAGGTTGCTGTTGAAATATTATTGTGGGGCAGTTCCCCAAACAGAGAGTTTACCGAAGACTTCAACTTTCATCTCTCCAGCAGAGCAGTTTTCTCTTCTCCCCGGCATGGGTGTGTTTCTGATAAGAGTCGGTACTTGGTAGATTGACATCCCAGTACTCCGTCATTTTCTCGGATAAATCCTCAACAGAGTTGCTGGCATGATGAACTTTATCAATGCCTATCTATCCTCACCAGAGATAAGGTTGATTCTTGGTATCTCCGTTCTCTAGCATGAGTGAGAAGTCGGTACTTTCCCCGCAGAGTTTTCTTCAAACAGTGTCTCCCCACAAAGTTGGAGTATCTGATCTTTGGGCTCCCCAGCGGAGTTTTCACTTTGCATTTGGCATATAGCAATCATTGCATCCTCAAATTGCG
The DNA here is from genome assembly GCF_024323335.1 of Lathyrus oleraceus. Lineage (NCBI taxonomy): Eukaryota > Viridiplantae > Streptophyta > Magnoliopsida > Fabales > Fabaceae > Lathyrus > Lathyrus oleraceus. Next base: position 114,432,003 of record NC_066580.1, read on the forward strand.
TAGCATTTCCATTCAATATGGAGCATTATGCCATAGAAAAATTCACACATATGCATTCATGTGTAACCCATCAGACCGTATCCCCGGCAGAGGCGGATTCTCGTTCAACATCTGTATGACACGTTTGCTACAGTTGCTCCTGACAGCATTCAGGATTGATACCCCTAGAGAGGTTTATTTCCTCATCCGTTGGTGAAAGAAAAACCTGTTTCTCCCCAGTGGATCCATTCCCTTAGCAGAAGTGGGTGTGTCTGATCTCTCCATGTAGAGTCTACCCCTTAAGCAGAAAGTGTCTACCATTTCCTTCTGCGCTCCCCACTGAGTTATATCCTCGTGGATGACGGTTGTTTCCGTTCCCTCCCTAACGGGATGGGTTTTCCCTATTGAGTTCTTTCCTCATTAGGATGAGTCCTGTTTCAGTCTGCCTTTTTGGATCGATCCTAAATTGGCTTCCTGTTGGCTGTCTCCCGTGCTTCCCTGGGGCATAAATGAATAGTCGCTCACTAACCGGCACTCATTCATCTCATCCTCAGCGGAATTTGTGGCTTCTACCTACAAACCGGTAGTTGTAAGTCCTATCTTTGTGGTTTTCTACCTACTAGCTGGTAGTTGTAAAATCCCACTTTCATCCCCTTGTTGGAGTTAACCCTTTGTGCTCATCCTATCGATGACTGGTTACTTTTTCGTGGTTTTCTGCCTACTAACCGGTAGATGTAATCCCCTCTTTGCAGTTATCAGTACCCAGTTTGTGGTATTGATAGGCTTGTCCCCTCTGGATACTTGCCTTGATCAAGCAGTATTGTCCCCAGTGGGTCTTCCCCTTTCTTTTGGGTATTTGCTCCGAGTTAGCAACTTTATCCTCTTTTGATTGGTCATCTTTTGCATGCCTAGTCCTGGTACCCTGATGCTTTTCTTGTCGGTCGATGTATCCATTTAACAACCAACCCGGTTATGGATAATCTACCATGCGAGTATGTTGTCTACGTTTTGACGGCTATAGATAATATATCTCATGCGCTCTTGGGTCGAAGTCGTCCTCCCCAGTTGAGTAAGATTCGTATTCCTTGTGGAATCGAATGTCCATCCTTTAACAAGTTTGCTTTCGCTCTCTTTAGGATGATGTCGGTCGATTATTCATTTAACAACCTGTTACCCGGTTATGGATAATCTTCCATGCGAGTGTATTATCTACGTTTTGACGGCTATAGATAATATGTCTCATGCGCTCTTTGGTCAATCTTTCGATTGTTATCCCCAGCATAGGTCTTTGGCATGCGTGCCAGATCACTTATCACTGTTTTGTTATCTTCGCCGATGCTGATAGGCATGAAGAATTTTCCGGTGTTCAGACCGAAGTGGCATTCAGGCCAATTTCCGATTTTCAGATCGAAGAAGTTTCCGACGATCAGGTCGATGTACTTATGGCACTCAGGCCAATTTTCCGGTATTCAGACCGAAGTGGCGTTCAGGCCAATTTTCCGATTTTCAGATCGAAGAAGTTTCCGACGATCAGGTCGATGTACTTATGGCACTCAGGCCAATTTTCCGGTATTCAGACCGAAGTGGCGTTCAGGCCAATTTTCCGATTTTCAGATCGAAGAAGTTTCCGACGATCAGGTCGATGTACTTATGGCACTCAGGCCAATTTTCCGGTATTCAGACCGAAGTGGCGTTCAGGCCAATTTTCCGATTTTCAGATCAAAGAAGTTTCCGACGATCAGGTCGATGTACTTATGGCACTCAGGCCAATTTTCTGGTATTCAGACCGAAGTGGCGTTCAGGCCAATTTCCGATTTTCAGATCGAAGAAGTTTCCGACGATCAGGTCGATGTACTTATGGCACTCAGGCCAATTTTCCGGTATTCAGACCGAAGTGGCGTTCAGGCCAATTTCCGATTTTCAGATCGAAGAAGTTTCCGACGATCAGGTCGATGTACTTATGGCATTCAGGCCAATTTTCCGGTATTCAGACCGAAGTGGCGTTCAGGCCAATTTCCGATTTTCAGATCGAAGAAGTTTCCGACGATCAGGTCGATGTACTTATGGCACTCAGGCAATTTTCCGGTGTTCAGACCGAGGCGGTATTCAGACCGAAGTGGCGTTCAGGCCAATTTCCGATGTTTCAGATCGACATCAAATCTCTCATATTCCGATGCTCAGTATTCAGACTGACGAACGGCGCTCAGGCCTTGGTTATCCCTGTGTTACCATTTATTTTGGTATCCAGGTCGACGTCTCTGTTTCGGTATTCAGGACGATTACTTTCTCCGTTTCAGACGGATCATTGTTTCAAGACTGTTTCTTTGCCGATCCTGACAGGCGTTGTTAATTATTTTCCCAGTAGAGTGCAAATTTCTACGGTTCTTGGTATTCAATCCCTGTTTACCCTGAAAGTCTGACAGTCGTCGCTCTCATCCATTCGGGTTCCCAGTTGATTGAATAGGGGCAGTTGTAGCACCTCAAATTTGCACCTATCATTGTACATACATTTTCATATTAGGTCATTTAACATAACATAGGCCACTGCATAGCATTGCATTGTCCGTTGCCCATGTGCAAGTTCAACTGACAGATTAGGTCAAACTGGTCAGGAGATCAGTCAGTCAAACAAGCAAGTGCAATTTTCATTGAGCCAAGGCCCTAGGGTTGGTCCAACATGTTCACATGACCTAGGGGTCCTTTTGAAGTGTTTTGGTCAAGGATTGGATGCTCAGAAGTCATCAGTCAATGTGCAGTCTACCAGAAACCCTAGAAAGTCAACTGTTGGTCAACTGTGCATTTAATCAGTGATTGGATGGCGGGAATTGGTTTAAGAGGCCTCAATCATGTCCATACAAGTCTCATATAACATGTCAAACATTATCAGGGAAGAATTTGAAGTCAAACAAGAAATTTCCAAAAATAGAAAGTTGACCTGTAATTGGAATTTGCCAAAAATGGAAAGTCTTGATCCTCAAAATTACATCATGATACAAGCTTCAAATGAATTTTTGCCCAACATGAAAGTTGAAGATCTTGTTCTCCCATTTCCAAAAAGTCCAAGAACACTCAATTCCCATGTATGGTTGGCAAGTTATGATCAAATCATTTTCAGAAATTTTTGAACTTCAAAGTGGCATATCTTCCAAACCATTTGGCCAAATTAGGTGGGGTTTTTTGCTACAAGTCTTATTTGATGCCCTCTTTCCAAATTTGTCATCACAATTCATCAAAAGCTTACCAATCAAAATGGCACTTTTTGAAGTGACTTGAATTATTTCAAGTGAGGTGAAAAAATGACTTTGCAAAATAACCATTTCCAACAACTTTTACCAATTGAAAATGATCAGAAAACATGTTTTGGATATGTTTGAGGCCCAAATTCGCAGCTGTACACACACACCTTGCCACTTAAGTGAATTTCATCAAATTAGCAAAAACACCTCTTTTACCAAATTCTAATTACCACCTAAAATAATCAAGCTTAGCACACTAAACAGAGTACATATATAACTTTTTCACTCTGAAAAGCCCTAGCCACTTTCATTCAAACAGATCAAAAAAATTCTCTTGCTCTCAAAACTCACATTTTCTTCACTTTGAAATTCTGCTAAAAACTTCAAAGAAATCGTCCATTGCTTGTTTGTTTCATCACATACCAGCCATTTGGGAGCTATTGCAAGTGTGATTTCCCAGCTGTAAAGCCTTTCAAGCGACTGTTTCAACAAGAGCTCATCCATGGCAGATCGTGTTTTGAGCTATTTCCAACATTGCTGAGCCAAAAGCCTTCATCCATTCATCATCTAGAGCTGGAAGGAGCACCTGTTTAAGCCATTTGCAACCAAACAACATCTGAATCACAACTGTTCATCAGATTTGGTACCTTTAGTTGCTTTTAGTTCCTTGTGAACTTTGCTTTGCTTTGCTTGAATAGCAATTTGCATTGAGGTATAATTTCTCATCTTCATGTAGTCTGGAAGACCTGGCCTGTTACTTGGCCAGGCAACTGTCTGAAGTCCTCCTTAAGAGGCAATGTTTGTGACTGTTTACATTTGTCCTTGTATATAGTCAAAGACCTCCTAAGTGAAGAGGCAATTGGCAGAACCAAAGGGATATGCAATCTATCCCCTGCTATTCTGTGTGTCATCTGCTTTGCTCACACCACTGTGTTGATGCATTGCAGATACCAACCCAAGATCTTGTACAATTGTACAGTTGAGTCAGTTTCAAATGTGTAGAAGGGTTCCCCCTTTCTGAACCCACACATTCTTGTCTTAAAGCTCTCCCAGGCCAGGGATAAGAGCTGTGAAGTCTCATCTTCACTCACCTTTCATCTGCTTCACCTTAGCCCCTCAATGGCAAGGTTAAGAGCTAACACTACCCAGTTCCAGTGGTTTGTTTGTTGAGGTTGATATGACCCCTCGACTAAAACCCAACCTTGATTGAGCCCATTGCTTGCATATAGTGTGTGTTACTTGTGCTTGTGTGTTTGCTTTAGCTTGCTTCCTGTGTAAGTTAGGTTTAGTTTGGCTTGCTTTCTGTGCAAGTTAGGTTTAGTTTGGCTTGCTTCCTGTGCAAGTTAGGTTTAGTTTGGCTTGCTTCCTGTGCAAGTTAGGTTTAGTTTGGCTTGCTTTCTGTGCAAGTTAGGTTTAGTTTGGCTTGCTTCCTGTGCAAGTTAGGTTTAGTTTGGCTTGCTTCCTGTGCAAGTTAGGTTTAGTTTGGCTTGCTTCCTGTGCAAGTTAGGTTTGGTTTGGCTTGCTTCCCGTGCAAGTCATGTTCAGGATAGGCTTGCTTCCTGTGGAAGTTAGCTAGAAACCTTAAATTAGGGATGATTTTGCATGATAACATCTAGGCTCGAGTCATAGTCTCCCTAGTTGTGTCTCCCTCTGTTATCTGGTTAGGCTAGTCCTGTGTCCCTCCGTAGGGGAACTACGTCGCCCTGATCCTCATACCAGATGAGGTACGTAGGCAGGAGATGAGCTGATCTCTCCGGGTGCCCTTTTTCTTTTTCAACCTTTGTATCTTAACCCCCTTTGTGTGTGTTTTGGTTCGGATGCTGATGTAAGCCCAGTGATTGGCATTCAGGCTCCACGTTTGCCTTGGTGTGTGTTTCGGTTCGGATGCTGATGTAAGTCCAGTGATTGGCATTCGGGCTCCGCGTTTGCCTTCTTGTGTGTGTTTTGGTTCGGATGCTGATGTAAGTCCAGTGATTGGCATTCAGGCTCCACGTTTGCCTTTGCCTGTGTTTGTTTGTGTGCGTGTTAGCCGAGCTACGAATGCTCTGATTCTTCTTCGTCCAAGAAGATACGTATGCATAGGATGCGACATCCTAGCGAGCATGTGTCGTTTCCCCGGTCCGAACTACTTCGACTTAGATGTCTATGCCTGATAGACTAAGTAGGCCCAGGATGCGATATCCTGCCGAGTCAGTTTCAGTTTGTTTTCTTGTGTCTCTTTCAGCCAGTGTGTGTGTGTGTGTTTGAGCAGTGTTTTAGCAACCATTTTCCTTCCTATTGTGCGTGGATCCCGTCGAGTACGACGGATGCGTAGGGGTGCTAATACCTTCCCTTCGCATAACCGACTCCCGATCCCATTCTCTTTGGTCGCGAGACCATGTTCTTTCCAGGTTTACTCTGAGCGTTTCCTTTCCCTCTCTTGGGATAAATAACGCACGGTGGCGGCTCTGTTGTTCTTGTTTTCCCGCCGGTTTTTCGCGTAATGCGACAGACACAGCCTGAAGGATTTGACATACCAGAAGAAGCCCAAAAGATATGTAAGTTACAAAGATCAATCTATGGATTGAAGCAAGCTTCCAGAAGCTGGAATCTTCGTTTTGATGAAACAGTAAAACAATATGGATTCATCAAGAACGAAGATGAGCCTTATGTCTACAAGAAGGTTAGTGGGAGCATGATTGTTTTCCTGGTATTATATGTAGATGACATATTACTCATTGGAAACGATGTCCCTACCCTGCAACAAGTAAAGTCTTGGTTGGGGAAATGCTTTTCTATGAAGGACCTAGGTGAAGCAGCCTATATATTAGGAATCAGAATCTATAGAGATAAATCACAAAAACTGCTTGGCCTAAGTCAGAGTAAGTACATAGACAAAGTGCTGAGACGCTTTAATATACATGATTCCAAGAAAGGATTCATACCTATACAACATGGCCTGTGTCTATCAAAAACACAATCCCCTTCAACTAAGGAAGAAAGGGATCGCATGAATAAGATTCCATATGCATCTGCAATAGGATCTATCATGTATGCCATGTTATGTACTCGACCAGATGTCTCGTATGCTTTAAGTGCAACGAGTAGGTACCAATTTGATCCTAGTGATGCTCATTGGGTAGCTGTAAAGAATATCCTTAAGTATTTGAGAAGGACTGAGGACTCATTCTTGATATATGGAGGTCAGGAAGAGTTGGCTGTAATTGGATACACCGATCCTAGCTTCCAGACAAATAAGGATGACTTTAGATCGCAATCTGGTTATGTATTTTGCTTAAACGATGGCGCTGTGAGTTGGAAAAGTTCAAAGCAAGATACAATTGCTGATTCTACAACTGAGGCCGAGTATATTGCTGCCTCAAATGCAGCAAAGGAAGTTGTTTGGATCAAAAAGTTCATTAGTGAACTTGGTATAGTCCATAGCATTGTGGATCCCATTGGTCTCTATTATGATAACAATGGTGCTATCGCACAAGCTAAGGAGCCTAGATCTCACCAACGATCCAAACACATACTTAGGCGTTATCACCTCATTCGAGAGATAATAGATAGAGGAGATGTGAAAATATGAAGAGTATCTACACTTGACAATATTGCTGACCCACTGACAAAGCCTCTTGCGCAGCAGAAGCATGATGGCCATACTAGATCTATGGGCATTAGGGGTATGCCTAATTGGCTCTAGTGCTAGTGGCAGATTGTTGGTGTAAGCCCTAGAGGCCAATACTTTTGGTACTTGTATCAAATTATTTATTAATAATAAAAGGCTTTTTCTTTATTATGTTTGTTTAATAAAGTCCCTAGAATAGATAGTCCGTTTAATGTATCAAGTATGACTTAATCATGAGATCACATTAAACATAAGGACACTATTCTTAAAGTATCCGTAGTCGAGCTTTATTGTGAAGTGGGATAACATTAAAGCATTAAGACTGTTATGTATATAGACTGCTTATCACATCTCATGGATCATGGATAAGGAGTTATCAAGTCTTAAACATAGGTATGAATATTAAGAGTAATATTTATACTGGATTGACCCGCTATGAGAATACTATATAGAATGTTATGCAAAGTGTCATAAGTTATTCTCATGGTGATAATGGTGTATACCACCCTTCGACCTGAAACCAATATGGACCCTAGATGTAGAGTCGAGTACCTTATTGCTGATCAAACATTGTCCGTAATTGGATGACCATAAAGACAGTTGATGGATACTCCATGAAGCATGCTAAGGGACATGAGTGACCTAGATGGAATTTGCCCATCCTGCATAACAGGATAAATGTCTATGGGCCCAATATTGAACTGGACAAGGATGAAACGGTCTATGCTTTGTGTTCAATATAGATATAAGGGCAAAAGGGTAATTATACACATAATTATTATCACCGAAGGATTTGTCAGATCACATGACATTTTCGTGTCTTGGGTAGCAGTGATGTGTTGCTAGATACCGCTCACTGTTTATTATGTTAAATACGTGATTTAATATAATTGCCAATGCCACGAAAACCTATAGGGTCACACACAAAGGACGGATTGATGAGAGATAGAGTAACTAAGGAATACCGTAATGTACGGTGCCCTTAAGTGAATTATAGAACATCGTAAGGTACGGTGTACTTAAGTAGAATACGAAATATGGTAAGGTACCACGCGCTTCAGTGATTTTGGCATTGTTAAGATATGGGCCATATACACTTGAGTGGGTTTTTTAGCTTGCAGCCCACACAAGTGGTTCTATAAATTGAACCCTTGTGTAGAAGCATTAGTGCAGTTGCAATTTCGTTTCTCTCTCTCTCTCTCTCACTCAAAGCCTTCATTCATAGCAGCTAGCACTGAGATTGAAGGAATCCGTTCGTGTGGACTGAGTAGAGGCGTTGTCATCGTTCAACGTTCGTGATCGCTCTGTATGTCTGCATCAAAGGTTACAATCGCCACAAGAGGTAACGATTCTATCACTGATCATGCCCATTCATAAGGATCATTAAAGGAGAAATTTTAAATTCCACTGCATTTTGGATCGCTCTTCTCCTTCATGAAGAACTATCATATGCAGAACTAGTCGCTTCATATAAAGAGCTCTGCATAAGAAGTGAAAAAGTGTGTCTGCTGGGAGAAAAATAAAAGAAAACTATATCTCAACTATAGACTGAAAAAGAAGGATTGCAATTCACTATCTCTGAGCTCCAAAGTGAAGTGATATTGTTGTCTTCCAAACTTAACAACATGACAAAATCTGTCAGAATGCTAAACAAGGGATCTAACAAGTTAGATGAAGTTCTGCAAATTGGATAAGTAGCTGGAGATATAAGAGGGACTGGCTTTAAAAATAAATCTCTTCATAGCCAAGGAGATACCTTGATGACCACCTTTGTTCTTCCAAGGGAGAAGTCTAAACCTATCATGTCAAAACCTATGTATCAACATCATGCTAATCATCAGAACCTTCACACTAAAGGAAAAACATCTCGTTGGAGATGTCATTACAATGGAAAATATGGCCATATCAAACCTTTCTGTTTCAGATTGTATGGATATCCAAGGCACCCAACACAACTCAGGATCAACTAAAAAAGGGAGTGGATACCCAAGACTGTCAACACCAGCTTTATAGCTCACACCTCTCTAAGAGCTTCAGCTCGTGAAGACTGGTATTTTGACAGTGGTTGTTCCAAGCACATGACAGGTGTCAAGAAGTTCCTTGAAAACATCATGCATATTCAACCGGTCATGTCACATTTGGAGATGGGGCCAAAGGTGAAATTAAAGGAGTTGGAAGACTAGCATTTATTGGACTTCCAAGTCTCGATAATGTCCTGCTGGTAAAAGGTTTGACTGCTAATTTGATTAGTATTAGTCAACTATGGGAATAAGGTCTTAAAGTTAACTTCACAAAATCAGAGTGTCTTGTCACAAATGAAAAAAATGAAGTGCTAATGAAGGGAGCCAGGTCTAAGGACAATCGCTACTTATGGTCCTCTAAAGAAACAAACCACACTCCTACATGCATGATATCCAAAGAAGACGAAGTTAATCTATGACACCATAAAATTGGACATCTGCATCTGAAGTGGATGAAAAAGATTGTGTCAAAAGAAGCCATCAGAGGCATTTCAAAACTCAAGATCAAAGAAGGTAAAATATGCGGTGGGTGTTGTAATACCCCAAAATTTACCCCCCTCATTCATGCATTCATTTTTAGGTCATTTAACATTTCATATTGCATTTCATCATGTCAATCAGAATTAGCTCCAAGAAGCTTGAATATTATCCAAGACACTTTGCGGGTTCTATTTAGATGATCGGTCGACACAAGGGAATGACTTGAGTTACCTTCCAACATGTTCAAATGGGATTTATTCATCCTTCAAAACGCTAATCTTGAAGAAGCAAAAGTCTGTTCCGGAGCTGTCATGCTCGCTAGGCGAGCAGCATGGTTCGCTTAGCGAGTCTGAACTGTCATGCTCGCTAGGCGAGCAAGTTCTTCGCTAGGTGAAGCTCACGCGTTTTAAAAATATAACAGAAAAATCTTGGACTTGGACCTCTCTCATTTGAGCCCACAAAGCCACGAAAATCAGGTTATAAATTCTAGACTTCCATCTCCCAAGAAAACCCCAGACAGACTAGGAGGAAGGAGAAAAGCTAACAGGATTCAGAGCAGCCTTCGGACACTGAAGGGAACTCATCTGCAAAAAACCTATTCTACCTCATATAAACCCTAAGATTGCTCTGCAAACCCAACCGCGCAATTCAATTTCATTCGATCTCTCCAATCAGGTTTGTCTTATTCCCATTTGTCATACCCCAAAATTTGCCCGTTAATCTTGCAAGGCATTTTTCAAGGCACTCCAACTCGTGTTTCAAGACATTGATCTTAAAGGAACAAAGACCCAGCACACATGTGGCCAAATCCAGAAAATGGTTTAAACTGGTTTGCTCGCTAGGCGAGCAAAATCCTTCGCCTAGCGAACCCTTCGCTACACCACTCGCCTAGCGAAGCTTGCGAACACCAGAAATTTTGGGCTTCATTCTGAGCCCATTAGGTCACAAAAATCATTATAAATACCAAGACCTCATTCAGAAAAGGGGAACGAAAGGAGGAAAGAGGAGACGGACAGAAACCCTAGCATAGACAGCAAACCCTGGAGGCTAACCCAGGGAATTCAGAGCAACCCTAAAGGAAACCCTGAAGGAAACTCATCTGCACAAAGGTTACCTCCGCCCAACTCCATCCGGCACCAACCCTAAGAGTGATCCGCCAATTCAACGTTGCAATTCAATTACAAACAGGTTTGCACTACCATTACCGCTTTATGCTCCCAATTTACATGTGATATTATAATTGAATTCATAAATATATTTGAGGTTTTGCATGTGGATTTATGTATGCATGGATATCTTGAACGTTTAACCATGTAACTTCTGTAGTGGATGCCATAGGGTTTGGAGCCTGCTGAAATTGTACTGCCATTAAACTCAAAACCCGCAGCCGTTCGCTAGCCCATCGCTGAGCGAACCTGTAGCGAGTGTTCGCTAAGCCCTCGCTAGGCGAGGCAGCAGCGAACATGACAGTCGCTGATTTTTTCTGTTTTGATCTTCGCTCATCTGACATGTTTTATTGTAATCATGCATTGTTTACCTAACACTATTACTGTTGTGATTCCTTTTGTTTGGTGCAATTCTCGATTGCACCCTAATTTGGTATTCTGACCTGTTTGCTGAATTTTGTAAGGGTTCACATACTCCCGGAAAAGGTAGCTTGCTAGGTATTCCACTTTATTTGTGGGATACCCTTGTGGAGATTCATCCTAATTACCTAACTGATTGTAAAATATTGCCTTTGAATATGTGATCTTGGCCCTCTCTTTGTTGCCTTATGGTATTACGGTATTACGGTCATGTCCCGCGAAAGTGGGGATACACTTAGCAAAGACCCTTCGGTTAAATCATCATGTCCCTACAAGATAAATCATAGTCCCTCGGATGTTGCCTTCGAATATATGATTTTGTCCCTCGATGGCCCGTCGTTGTAGCCTACGGTTAAATGATGATTGTCCCTTCGAATGCTAAAGTATCCTTACAAATGTTGCCTTCAATAACCAATCGATGACCCTACGATGTCCCTTTACATCCAAAGGATAAGACTACTTACTCCTCAATAGTAAGGATAGTTTTACCCTCATAAGGATAGGAAATGCCCATAAAGACCTTGGGTAGGTATAACTCTTAAATGCTTACTCACAACTTAAAATACTTTTCACACCTCACACTTTGCAAAACATCTTTTAGAAAATCACCACTTGGTATACATTCATACTAGAATCATTACCGAGTTATATTTTTCTAAACAACCGTAAAAGTTAAACGAGATAAACACTTTGTATACATTCGTACAAGAATCATTACAAAGTTAAACTCTCTTTTCAAAGCATTTTCTAAGCATTTCTCAAACACTTTTTCAAACAAGGAAAACATAAGTGATTAAGCAATTAAGAGCCCATGGATAACCATGGATACAAAGGGTGCTAACACCTTCCCTTTGTATAATGTACCTCCCGAACCCAAAATCTAATCAAGGTCTTTCCTGTTCTTTTCCACCTTTCCTTATTGGATAAAAGAAAAGTCGGTGGCGACTCTTGCTATCCGCGACATTTGCTTTACAAAGCAAAAACACACAAAGTCAGTTCACCGTATGACAGAACTGGCGACTCTGCTGGGGACTATTAAAAAGAGAGGTTACCTTAAAAAACAAGATCACTTATGTATTCGAATTGTCTGATTTACTTGTAAGGGATTGCTTGGGTATTTTATGTTTGAGTGAAAGATCCTACACCCGGATCTAGTGTACCTTAGGTAAGTAGCAAGAGATCATCGCGACTATCCGGCGTATACTGGAATGGTTAAAATGATGGCTACGGTTAACGTGACACTTTGGATGTCCTGATGTTCCTCATGTTTACTTGAGGAAAAATTTGGCGTCCGCGTGGTGTCATCAAAGCGTTAACCAGACCTTTAGAACCCTAATTGACTCATCCTAGCCATTAGAAAGTAGTGAGATAACTGACTTCGGTTCCGACTGGGGTTGGTTGAGACTCGATACTACACTCTTTGAGATTGGACTTTAGGGAAGCTTTGGTCAACCACTTGGTGTTGCACTGAAGTGGACTTAAGGAAAGGTCAATGATTTGAGATCCTTCTAGAACCCGGTTACTATTCTAAGACAGGTTGAACCAACCAAACTTCAGTGGGGAGGGTACTTACTTATGGAACTCATGCAGGCCTTAAAACCTAGGGATGATTGTTGTGTGACTTGTTTGTGCTTGTTACTCATTTAACATCATAACATCATAACATCATAACATCATGGCATTGTACTAACCATTTCAAGGACTTAGGGATTTAACGTTGCTCTGTTTTGTAAGGCTATGGCTCCCAGGAAGACCATCCGGATCAATTTTGTAGCCATCTCTCCTCAACTCAAGGATTTAGTGTCAGAACTTCCCGATCAGGCTCAGTTCATCAAGAAACATGGTTCTCTCCTCAATTTGGTTACCACTGGTTTCAAAGAAGATATGATGAGAGTCCTATTCCAGTTCTTCGATCCTAAACATCATTGCTTCACATTCCCAGATTATCAGTTGGTACCCACATTAGAAGAATTTTCCAGGCTGCTTGGGATACCTATCCTTGATCAAATACCTTTCAGTGGTTTAGAAAAGATTCCGAAGTCTGAAGAAGTTGCCGCAGCTTTACACATGACAAAGTCCGACATTGAAACCAATTGGGTAACAAGAAGTGGAATTAAGGGTTTACTTGCCAAATTTCTGATAAATAAGGCCCGAGAATTCTTAAAAATTATGAATGTCCATGCTTTCGAAGATGTCCTAGCATTACTAATCTATGGTTTGGTGTTGTTTCCCAATCCAGACCAATTCATAGATATGAATGCTATTAAGATATTTCTCACTCATAACCCTATGCCTACCTTGCTTGGAGACATTTTGCATTCCCTTCACACTCGTACTATGAAAAGGCAAGGGACTCTCATGTGCTGCGTACCTTTATTATCTAGGTGGTTTATTTCGCACCTTCCTCAATCAGTCTTGAAGAATGAGCAAAATTTGAAATGGTCTCAAAGGATAAGGCCGCTCTCCCATTCAGACATCCGTTGGTGTCCTCATCCCAAAGAAAATGTTATCATTATTGACCGTTGTGGAGAATTCTCTAATGTACCACTCATGGGGATAAGAGGAGGTATTACTTATAATCCTGCTTTAGCCCTACGTCAGTTTGGTTGTGCTCGAAGAGATGGTCCACATGAAATAATTATCCAAGGCACGGTGTTTGACTATGACGACGATTCCCAATGTCTCCGTCAAAAGTTTGTACGAGCTTGGGGCATGGTGAAAAGAAGCACTTTAGGACAGAAAAACTCTATTCCTATGGAACCTTATCTCAGATGGGTACGCGCAAGAGCTCGTGAACTTGTCATGCCATATCTTGCAGTCGGACCGCTGGTTGTTGAACCAGAAGTTGAAGGAGGTACTCCTCAGATCATTCCTTATCTAGATATGCCTACCAATGTTGAAGAATTAAAGAAATCCTGGATCCAGTTGAGAGAGGAAAGGGATACTTTTGAAGCTCAGTTCTGTGCTGAAAGGAAGAAAGTGTTAGAGCTCACCAGCCAGCTTAATGAGGAATGAAGACTCAACGCATATCTTCGCCCAAAAAGAAGCCGCCCCTGGGAGACTTGAGCTTTTTTTGTATTTTATTGTAATGAACATTGATTAAAAATTATTAATAAAAGTTTCCTTTTTTGGTGGTTTACGCAAATTTAAATTCCAAAAGTCCTTGAAAACATTTCATACATTGCATAACATAACATAACATCGCATAACAGGTATTCTAAAGGATCAATATTCTCACGGTCTTCCAATTACAAACAGAAAAATGGCCCTCGAACAAACTGTCAAAGATCTCCAGGCTCAAAATGCTCAATTCCAGGAGGTGATCTTGAGCTTATCCAAGGGGCAGGAGGAATTGAAGGCTTTCTTGCTCGAGAAGAAGAAAGACAAGAAACCTGTGAGTTACATTAACCCGGGAAGAAGGCTTAAAGGACAGGCTGCATGAGTCAAGATTAGAATTCAGAAGGATCAAGAAGAGGAGACAGAAAATGATTCGGAAGATGAGAATGCTGATCCTCTCAACCATGAGGACGACGATGAAGATTATGAAAATGAACAGTACTCTCCAAAAGATGATAAGTACAAGTTGTTGGAAGAACGTATGCTAGCTATGGAGGGTCAGAAGGCGCCCGGTCTGGATTTCGAAAGCTTGGGGCTGGTCTCTGATATGGTCATTCCTCGCAAATTCAAGATCCCCGCTTTCACTAAGTATGATGGTGCGTCTTGTCCTCAGATGCATCTGAGAGCTTATGTGAGAAAGATTCAGCCGTATACCACTGATAGGAAGCTATGGATCTATTTCTTCCAAGAGAGTCTGTCTGGCACACAGTTGGAGTGGTATTATCAGCTCGAGAGCTCTAACATCCGCACCTGGACTGATTTAGCGACAACTTTCTACAAGCACTACCAGTATAATTCTGAATTGGAGCCTACTCGGCTACAGTTGTAGAATATGACTATGGGATCTAAAGAAAGCTTCAAAGAATATGCTCAAAAATGGAGAGATTCGACTGGCAGAGTCAAACCCCCTATGACTGATCGAGAATTAGTGGACATGTTCATGGGTACACTGACTGGCCCATTCTACAGCCATCTACTGGGAAGTTCTTCATCGGGTTTCACTGAACTTATATTGACAGGTGAACGTGTTGAAAGCGGCATTCGAAGTGGAAAGATACAGGCAGCTACCTCTGTAAGCACCAAAAAGTCCTATCAGGGAAAGAATGAATCAAATGCTGTGTATGGTGAAAGGGGTCATAACAAGAAAAACCGTGACCATACCGTTGGAGCAGTTACGATTGCAGCACCGCCATCTCAAAACTTCCAGCACAGACAAGACAGGCCAAGAAGGCAGTTTACCAAGATCAATATGACTTTAGCACAAGCCCTGCAGGGTATGCTAAAGGCAAATTTAATTACCCTCAGGGGCCCTCCTGCAAATCTCAACACTACTTCTCCTCGTTATAATCCCAATGCCAGGTGTGCATATCACTCCGATAGCCCCGGGCATGATACAAATGATTGATGGTTGTTGAAGAATAAGATTCAGGATATGATCGACGCGGGAGAAATCGAATTTGATCCTCCGGAGACTCCCAATGTCATCACTGTACCTATGCCTAATCATGACAAGACTGTTAATGCTGTGGATGACAATTCTCACATTTCTAATGTAGCTGACTTAGCATCTCCCCTCTTGACCATCAAGAAGAAATTGTTGCAAGCTGGTTTATTTCCAGGTTGTGCTGAAAATTGCGATCTCTGTATACCCCGACCCAATGATTGCTTGAAGTTGAGGAGTGGTATTCAACGGCTGATGGATGATCGCACAATTCTCTTCGAAAAGATTCCTAAGGTGGAAAACCCTATTGAAGAAATATCTGTGATTGCTAGGTCCAAAGTTCCGGTGAAGATTACCGCTACTAGAGTGCCTGTGAAGATTATTGCTGAGCCCAAGGTAGCTCCCCTAATTATTACTGCACCTGGCCCAATCCCGTATTCCTCAAGCAAAGCCATTCCATGGAACTATAGAGGTGATGTTTACATCCACGGCATAAAGCAAGTTGATAATTCTGCTAATCCTAATGACATTGTTGGGACTAGTAAAATTACTCGAAGTGGAAGGATCTTCTCTCCAGAGATCTCACCTCCCGCCCCTGAAACTCGAGGAAAAGAACCGGTAATCGATCCTTCTCAGTCAAAGACGTCAGTCGAAGTTACTACCGAAGATGTTGCCAAGCAGGAGATGGAAGAAATGCTGAAAATCATCTGTAAGAGTGATTTTGATGTGGTAGAACAGTTGGGGCATACTCCGTCTAAAATTTCGATGTTATCCTTATTGTTATCTTCCGAATCTCATGCCGATGCGTTGATAAGATTCTTGAAGACTGCTCATGTACCTCAGGAGACATTTGTGGATCAGTTAGAACATTATGTTGCTAACTTGGCTGTTGACAATGGCCTAGGCTTTTCCGATGCTGACCTGACACCAGCAGGAAAGAATCACAATAAAGCTTTGCATATCTCCATTGAGTGTAAGGGGATCACCTTGGCTCACGTATTGATCGACAATGGCTCTTCTTTGAATGTGCTACCGACAGCTGTGTTCGATAAGCTTGACTGTAAAAGCATTGAACTGAAGCCTAGTAACGTTGTGGTGCGTGCTTACGATGGTGCGAAGGGTGTTGTCCATGGTGAAGTGGTTCTCCCTATCAAGATAGGACCTCAGGTTTTCAACACTATCTTTCATGTAATGAACATTCGTCCTGCCTATTCTTGTTTGCTGGGACGCCCTTGGATTAATGGGGCAAGTGTTGTAGCTTCGTCTCTCCATCAAAAGCTGAGGTATCCAATAGAGGGTAAGATCGTCACTGTGTGTGGGGAAGAAGAGTATATTGTCAGTAGTGTGCATACCTTCAGATACATCGAGATGGATGGCGAATTCTTCGAGACTCCTTCTCAGTCATTTGAAGTGGTTCCTCTGCCCAGTCCTGTCCTTAAGCCAACTCCCCTTGTGCCCAAGGTTATTCGTGCTCCTCCTACTATGAGTTCTCTGAAAGATGCTCAAGTCGTGGTTGGAAATGGTGGTCATACTGGCTGGGGTCAACTGATCGATGTACCGTACAAGTCTGATAAGTCCGGCCTGGGGTTTAACTCTGAAAAGATAGTCAAAGATCAGATTAATGCTGTAGAAGATGCTGATAGCAATTGTGACTTGGATAGCTGGATTTTCCCAACAATCGGTGACGGACTCAATAATTGGAAGGCTGAAGACACTATCTCGATTTCCTTTAGTCAGGAGTAATTGTTATTGTCTACTTTAGTGTTGCAATTTTTTAATTTTTACGATTGAACTTCTTAAAGCATTGTGTCTATGCCCGGGGCACAATAGCTAATTTGTTAAGGGTTTTGTCATCTTCATAAGCATATTCACATTCAATAAATCAATGGACGTTTTGCATTCAAATATTGTGCTCTTTATCTTTCCTGTCATCTTTCAAACAAGCTATGTTTTCTTACACACACTCACGTAACGAATTGCAGATCAATATCCACTCTGGATCCTGTTGATAATAGTTCTGCTACTGTTAATTATGACTTTGAAAATCCGATCTACCAAGCCGAGGATGGAAGTGAGGAAGATTGTGAAGTACCTGAAGAGCTTGCCAGACTGGTACTGCAAGAAGAAAAGACTATACAGCCGCATGAGGAATCAATCGAAATTGTAAATCTGGGTACTGAAGTAGACAAGAAAGAAGTCAAAATAGGAGCAGGCTTGGGAGATAGTAGCAAGGAAAGATTGATTCAGATGTTACATGACTATATTGAGATTTTTGCTTGGTCTTATGAAGACATGCCAGGGCTGGATACTGATATAGTAGTACATCGTTTGCCGATGAAGGAAGATTGTCATCCTGTTAAGCAAAAGGTTCGTCGCATGCGTCCTGAAATGTCCGAGAAAATCAAAGCCGAAGTTATGAAACAGTTCAATGTCGGTTTTCTAGCTGTTACTTCTTACCCTCAATGGGTTGCTAATGTGGTACCAGTGCCAAAGAAGGATGGTAAGGTGCGAATGTGTGTAGATTACAGAGATTTGAATAAAGCGAGTCCCAAGGATGACTTTCCACTTCCGCACATTGATGTTCTGGTAGATAACACCGCTCAACACAAGGTATTCTCATTCATGGATGGATTCTCGGGTTATAACCAGATTAAGATGGCACCTGAGGACATGGAGAAAACTACGTTTGTGACGCAATGGGGCACTTTCTGTTATAAAGTAATGCCATTCGGTTTAAAGAATGCAGGGGCAACATACCAGCGTGCCATGGTGGTTTTGTTCCATGATATGATCCATCATGAAATAGAAGTATATGTGGATGACATGATAGCCAGATCTCATACTGAAGAAGAACATCTCGATCATTTATACAAACTGTTTGAGAGGTTGAAGAAATACAAGTTGAGATTGAACCCGAACAAATGCACCTTTGGAGTAAGATCCGGTAAACTCTTGGGCTTCGTTGTCAGTAGTAAAGGAATTGAGGTTGACCCGGCTAAGGTGAGAGCTATTCAAGAAATGCCAGTTCCTCGTACAGATAAAGAAGTCAGAGGTTTCTTGGGACGTTTGAATTACATTGCCCGATTTATCTCCCATTTGACTGCTACCTGCAAACCCATCTTCAAATTACTGAGAAAGAATCAAGAGATGATATGGAATGATAAATGTCAAGAAGCTTTTGACAAAATCAAGAAGTACCTCCAAGAACCTCCGATTTTGATGCCCCCAGTTGAAGGAAGACCTCTAATCATGTATTTGACCGTGTTAGAAAGTTCAATGGGGTGTGTGTTGGGGCAACATGACGAGTCTGGTCGAAAAGAGCACGCCATATACTACCTTAGCAAAAAGTTTACCGACTGTGAAACAAGATACTCACTGCTTGAGAAAACTTGTTGTGCTTTGGCTTGGGCTGCTCGCCGACTAAGACAGTATATGTTGAATCATACCACTTTATTGATTTCTAAGATGGATCCTATCAAATATATATTTGAGAAACCTGCCCTCTCCGGAAGAATAGCAAGGTGGCAGATGATTTTAACAGAGTATGATATCCAATACACTACTCAGAAAGCAATCAAAGGAAGCGTGTTAGTCGATCATTTGGCTCATTAAGCAGTTGATGATTACCAATCTATGAATTTTGAGTTCCCAGATGAGGATGTCATGCTTGTTACTGATTATGAAGAACCTGGACCGGATGAAGGACCCGAACTGGGATCCCGATGGACTATGGTTTTTGATGGATCTTCTAAGGCATTGGGCAATGGTGTTGGTGTTGTAATCATTTCCCCCAAGGGTTGCCATACGCCTTTCACTGCTAGACTATGTTTTGATTGTACCAATAATATGGCTGAGTATGAAACATGTATTTTGGGACTCAGAGCTGCTATAGACCTAAGAATCAAGTTTTTGAGAGTGTACGGAGACTCAGCCTTAGTAATCAGTCAGATCAAAGGAGAATGGGACACTAAACATCCAAATCTCATCCCTTATCGAGAGCGGGTGATGACATTAATCCCATGCTTTGAAGAGATTACATTCGAACATATTCCACGAGAAGAGAATCAGTTGGCATACGCATTGGCTACCATGTCATCTATGTTCAGGGTCAGATGGGATGATGAAGCTCCCATGATCACCATTGAACGATTAGATGAACCAGCATATTGTTATGAACTTAATGCTGATGAAGTAGAAGAGAAACCTTGGTTCCACGAAGTAAAAAGATATTTAGAAACTCAGGAATACCCTGAAGGGGCATCCATCAACGACAGAAAATTTCTGAGGAAGTTCTCCGCTAAATTCTTTTTGAGTAATGGGGTATTATACAAACGTAATCATGATTCGACCTTGCTTCGTTGTGTGGACAAAAAAGAAGCAGAAAAGATCATGGAAGACATGCACGACGGTATCTTTGGGACTCATTCTAGTGGACATACGATGGCCAAGAAGATTCTGAGATCAGGGTATTATTGGTCTACCATGGAAGCTGATTGCCACCATCACTCCAGAACTTGTCACAAGTGCCAGATCTATGCGGATAAAGTACATGTGCCTCCTGCCCCATTGAACGTGTTGACAGCACCTTGGCCCTTTGCAATGTGGGGCATTGATATGATTGGAGAGATTAAACCTACTGCTTCTAATGGACATCGTTTCATTCTGGTTGCTATCGATTATTTTACAAAGTGGGTAGAGGCGGCCTCATTTGCTTCTGTCACCAAGAATGTGGTGGCACGATTTATCAAGAATAATCTCATTTGTCGATACGGCATCCCTGAAAGAGTTATCACTGACAATGGCACTAATTTGAACAACAAGATGATTACTGAACTCTGCACGCAGTTCAAGATAAAACACCATAACTCTTCTCCGTACCGGCCAAAGATGAATGGCACCGTAGAAGCTGCTAATAAGAATATTAAGAAGATTATACAAAAGATGACAGTAACATACAAATACTGGCATGAGATGTTACCGTTTGCTCTTCATGGTTATCGCACTTCAATACGCACTTCGACAGGGGCAACTCCCTTCTCTTTAGTCTACGGAATGGAAGCCGTTTTACCAGTGGAAGTTCAGATTCCCTCTCTAAGAATCATGAAAGAGGCAGGCTTAGATGAGGATGAATGGATTCAGACTCGACTCGATCAGATAAATTTGATTGATGAAAAGAGACTTGCGGCTGTTTGTCATGGGCAGATATATCAGAAGCGCATGACCCAAGCATTTAACAAAAAGGTCAAGAGACAGGTGTATCAAATTGGTGACTTGGTGATGAAGCGTATCATTCTACCACAAGGTGATCCCAGAGGCAAATGGACTCCCACATACGAAGGGCCATTTGTAGTTAAGAAGGTATTCTCTGGTGGAGCCATGATGCTCACTACAATGGATGGTGAAGACTTCCCGCATCCCGTGAACGCGGACATAGTTAAAAAATACTACGCATAAAAGAGACCCGCTAGGTCGACGTATCTAGGCAAAAGTAAGGGCATCCCGGCGAACCAAAAGGGTTCGGGCAAAAATTAGGGATAAACATATAAAAATGTACACCCGACAAGTCGAAAACCTGAAAAGGCGGCTTGGGCAAAAAAGGGTATCCTGGTGGACTGAAAACCTGAAAAGGCGGTCCAGGCAAAAATTAAGGTAAAAGCGTATGACTATGTCCCGTTCTCAGTCAGCCTTCACCCAAGTCAAAGGGACTGAACAAGCCAATCACTTCTATCCGACAATAGGAGATGAGATGCTTGAAGACATAATGACAGTGGCAGAATTAAAATCAATAGGACTTTTTCTTCATAGCTTTTCTTTGTTTTCTCGACAATTTCCTCTTACTAGGATTTCTGTCTCCTTGTGCTCAAATTGCCTGTTTATAGGCCCTCTTTCAAAATCAATACAATTTTATTTCCAAAAAGATGCTTTCGTTTTACTTTCCCTATTTTGTTTGCGTAAACGTCCATTGGTTTAATTCGAATTGATATATGCATTTGAACATGACTGATATTTACCAAAAATACATGCATAAAACAGAAATAGCGATTACTAAAAGACTTCAAAATCGAGGAGAAGGTCTAACCACGCTTTCCAATGAACCCGTTGCTAATTCTATTCCCCAGCAAAGCCAGTTATTCCCCAGAAGAAATTGGCATTACTAGACAGACTGGTCATCTCTTCCATCCCCAGCCAGGCTTCTGTTGAACATTTCTACCATCAGACAGAAATCAAATACCCCCAGCCGAGAAAGGGTCATCAACACAAATGTCTCCGACCGGAATCTCGGGATTTATTTTCCCCTGGCAGAACTTCTCAGACGCATAATTCATTCATTACATCATTTCACAGCGTACGCATGCATACAATGTTCGCAAGCATAAAACATCTCATGCATCATGACATGGCATGAAGCTAACTTTTCTTTCCAGGTTAATTATCCTCCTGATATAGTCAAAATAAAAGGTTCATTCAGGCAGATACCTTTATCAATCACATTCAAGATCTAGATACATCTTTCAGATATACCCCATATAAATACTCATTCTGGCAAGCATTCTGACATTCTCCTAATGATGGCATCTTTAAGCCCATCCCAGACATTTACTGCAAATACAACGTATACAAATACTATCAGATATAGCCTAACGTACGGTTTATTCTGATTCAGCCCAACATTTGATTTCTTCAACTACTCCAATACGGTCTAGCGTACGACCCATGTGGATCTTCATTCCTCAGATACTACCTAGCGTACGGTACATTCCGAGGTGTAGTCTAGCGTACGACTACTTTCTTCAGATACAGCCTAACGTACGGCTCATTCTGCAACTCCAATACGGTCTAGCGTACGACCCATTTGGATCTTCATTCCTCAGATACTACCTAGCGTACGGTACATTCCGAGGTGTAGTCTAGCGTACAACTACTTTCTTCAGATACAGCCTAACGTACGGCTCATTCTGCAACTCCAATACGGTCTAACGTACGACCCATTTGGATCTTCATTCCTCAGATACTACCTAGCGTACGGTACATTCCGAGGTGTAGTCTAGCGTATGACTACTTTCTTCAGATACAGCCTAACGTACGGCTCATTCTGCAACTCCAATACGGTCTAACGTACGACCCATTTGGATCTTCATTCCTCAGATACTACCTAGCGTACGGTACATTCCGAGGTGTAGTCTAGCGTACGACTACTTTCTTCAGATACAGCCTAACGTACGGCTCATTCTGCAACTCAGATACGATTTAGCGTACGATCCATTCTGATTCTACCTTCGTCAGATACAGCCTAACGTACGGCTCATTCTGCAACTCAGATACGATCTAGCGTACGATCCATTCTGATTCTTACTTCGTCAGATACAGCCTAACGTACGGCTCATTCTGCAACTCAGATACGATCTAGCGTATGATCCATTCTGATCTTTCATCCTCAGCGAAGTCACCCGCCTAATGGATAACTCATTCTGCTACTCAGATACGATCTAGTGTACGATCCATTCTGATCTTTACCTCTCCAAAGGCAGCCTAATAGATGGTTCATTCTGCAATTCAGATACGATCTAGTGTATGGTCCATTCTGATCCTTTATCCCCAGCAGCGTATGATCCATTCTGATCTATCATCATCAAACTTCCTGGATGGCATCTTTAAGCCCATCTCCATCAAGACTAACTTTTGATTAACAAGTGCAAATTTTTGGGGCATTCTAGTGTTCAATAATCTTCCACCTCCAGACCACGAATGGCGTACATACCATTCTAACTCTCTCGGTTCAAGAATATTGAACATGGGCAGCTGTCATACCCCAAAATTTGCCCGTTAATCTTGCAAGGCATTTTTCAAGGCACTCCAACTCATGTTTCAAGACATTGATCTTAAAGGAACAAAGACCCAGCACACATGTGGCCAAATCCAGAAAATGGTTTAAACTGGTTTGCTCGCTAGGCGAGCAAAATCCTTCGCCTAGCGAACCCTTCGCTACACCACTCGCCTAGCGAAGCTTGCGAACACCAGAAATTTTGGGCTTCATTCTGAGCCCATTAGGTCACAAAAATCATTATAAATACCAAGACCTCATTCAGAAAAGGGGAACGAAAGGAGGAAAGAGGAGACGGACAGAAACCCTAGCATAGACAGCAAACCCTGGAGGCTAACCCAGGGAATTCAGAGCAACCCTAAAGGAAACCCTGAAGGAAACTCATCTGCACAAAGGTTACCTCCGCCCAACTCCATCCGGCACCAACCCTAAGAGTGATCCGCCAATTCAACGTTGCAATTCAATTACAAACAGGTTTGCACTACCATTACCGCTTTATGCTCCCAATTTACATGTGATATTATAATTGAATTCATAAATATATTTGAGGTTTTGCATGTGGATTTATGTATGCATGGATATCTTGAACGTTTAACCATGTAACTTCTGTAGTGGATGCCATAGGGTTTGGAGCCTGCTGAAATTGTACTGCCATTAAACTCAAAACCCGCAGCCGTTCGCTAGCCCATCGCTGAGCGAACCTGTAGCGAGTGTTCGCTAAGCCCTAGCTAGGCGAGGCAGCAGCGAACATGACAGTCGCTGATTTTTTCTATTTTGATCTTCGCTCATCTGACATGTTTTATTGTAATCATGCATTGTTTACCTAACACTATTACTGTTGTGATTCCTTTTGTTTGGTGCAATTCTCGATTGCACCCTAATTTGGTATTCTGACCTGTTTGCTGAATTTTGTAAGGGTTCACATACTCCCGGAAAAGGTAGCTTGCTAGGTATTCCACTTTATTTGTGGGATACCCTTGTGGAGATTCATCCTAATTACCTAACTGATTGTAAAATATTGCCTTTGAATATGTGATCTTGGCCCTCTCTTTGTTGCCTTATGGTATTACGGTATTACGGTCATGTCCCGCGAAAGTGGGGATACACTTAGCAAAGACCCTTCGGTTAAATCATCATGTCCCTACAAGATAAATCATAGTCCCTCGGATGTTGCCTTCGAATATATGATTTTGTCCCTCGATGGCCCGTCGTTGTAGCCTACGGTTAAATGATGATTGTCCCTTCGAATGCTAAAGTATCCTTACAAATGTTGCCTTCAATAACCAATCGATGACCCTACGATGTCCCTTTACATCCAAAGGATAAGACTACTTACTCCTCAATAGTAAGGATAGTTTTACCCTCATAAGGATAGGAAATGCCCATAAAGACCTTGGGTAGGTATAACTCTTAAATGCTTACTCACAACTTAAAATACTTTTCACACCTCACACTTTGCAAAACATCTTTTAGAAAATCACCACTTGGTATACATTCATACTAGAATCATTACCGAGTTATATTTTTCTAAACAACCGTAAAAGTTAAATGAGATAAACACTTTGTATACATTCGTACAAGAATCATTACAAAGTTAAACTCTCTTTTCAAATCATTTTCTAAGCATTTCTCAAACACTTTTTCAAACAAGGAAAACATAAGTGATTAAGCAATTAAGAGCCCATGGATAACCATGGATACAAAGGGTGCTAACACCTTCCCTTTGTATAATGTACCTCCCGAACCCAAAATCTAATCAAGGTCTTTCCTGTTCTTTTCCACCTTTCCTTATTGGATAAAAGAAAAGTCGGTGGCGACTCTTGCTATCCGCGACATTTGCTTTACAAAGCAAAAACACACAAAGTCAGTTCACCGTATGACACCATTATTTTATGCTTTCAATTTGAAATCTCTAAATGTATGAGGTATTATGGTGAATTGGGAAGAATGGGTATCGCTCGGTTTTGCCCACGGGTTTAGATATGCATGAATGTGTAAAATAATGCCTTGAATGTTTAATCCTTTAATTTCTGAAATGTGTGCCATATGGTTTGGGGTTTCTGAAACCGCACTGTTATCAAAGAAGAACCCAGAACCTGCAGGCAGTCGCTAGCACCTCGCTAAGCGAATATGTAGCGAAGCTTCGCTAGCACCTCGCTAAGCGAAGCAGTAGCGAGCGTGACAGAAGTTGTTTTTTTTCTCCTTAATCTGTTTGGTGATTGTTATGACATGCTTTCTCTTGCATCCGTGCACTGTTTACCTGATGCTTTGTTGTCATGTTTCTTTTGTTTGGTGCAACTCTTGATTGCACCCCGTCTTGTTATTCTAACCTGTTTGTTGAGTTTTTGTGAGGGCCCACATGACTCCTGAAAGGATAACTTGCTTGGCATTCCACTTTATTTGTGGGATACCATTTGGAGATTTATTCCGATTACCTGTACTGACTTGCTTTCTTTGATGGTGCCAGCTTGAGAGATCTCTGGGTTTCTTGTCTCTTTAGTTGTTGTTACTTCAGATCTTTATCCGTGTGGTAGATCTCTTGATCCCTTTTACATCTTTCCCGCATTTTTACCGCTTTCTTAGGTGAAAGACCTCGATAGGAGGCAATGTTTTTGTGTGTTTACTTTGGTGCCTAAAGACCTCCAAGGAGAGGCACCAGTGCTAAATACCTCCATGAAGAGGCAATTGACGGATAAAAGGGATTAGTAATCAATCCCCCGTTATTCAGTGTCTCGTTCTTTATGCTCACACTACGTGTCGATGCTTCAGAACAAAAGCCCAAGATCTTTTGTCCGGTTAGTCAGTGGAGAGGGTTCCACCTTTCTGAATCCCCACTTTTTGTCATGAGCTCACCCTGTCCAGGGTTAAGAGCTATGAGGTCTTATCCTCCTTATCCTTTTGATCTGCTCACCCTGACATTTAATGTTAGTGGTTAAGAGCCCGTTTGATTACCTTTCCATGGCTTGTTTGTCGAGGTTGATATGACCCCTCTTGACTAAAGCCCTACCCATGTATGTTTGAGTCCCCTTGTTGGTGTGGTTACTTTATGCAAGTTTGTTTTGTATGGTGTGATCGTCTCCCCATAGGATTGCTAGGCCTCATATAGTCTCTCGTTTGCATGTCAATTAAGGTAGCACGGTTCCTTCGTCTAGGACTTCCTTTTTGCATGAGCATTCCTAAAACACAAACAAACTCATTGATTTTTCTTCTCCTAAGAACACGTTAACTCCTTCTACTATAGGCGAGTAAGTCTCCAAAGGTCGAGCATCCGGTAGATTGCGTAGTAACGTCGTTCGTCCAAAACAAACCCCTAGTTTAGCCGAACTACGGCTTGCTCTGATTCTCATTCCAGATGAGATACGTAGGCATAAGACGCGATGTCTTAGCGAGCACACTCCTCTTTAACCCATAGGTAGCCGAGCTACGAAGACTTTGATTCTCATATTCATATGAGATACGTATGTAGTGGATGCGACATCCGTGCGAGTCATTCTCTTTTGACCCCCTCTTTTAGTAAATAGTACATTAGATAAACCCACACCCTTTAGACAAGAACAACAAGAGTGGATCCCGTAGAGTACTACGGATGCGTAGGGGTGTTAATACCTTCCCTTCGCATAATCGGTTCCCGAACCCAAGATTTGGTTGCGAGACCTTGTCTTTTCCTTTCCTTTTTCCAGGTTTACTTCGAGCGTTTCCTTTCCCTCCTTTTGGATAAATAACGCACGGTGGCGACTCTTCTGTCATTTCTTCTTTGCCGGTTGTCTTTTTCGCATATTATATTTTTTAGGTTGCGACAGCTGGAGACTCTGCTGGGGACTTATTTTCCCTAGTGGGTCTTTCCTAGCGTTTGTTTGTTTATTGTCTACTGTGTGTTATTTATTTATTGCTTTGCATACTTATCTGCTTGCATTGCATCCTATGTGCGCTTTACTGTTTCATGCATACTATGCTGGCTGTGTATCTGTTTCGCTGTTGGGTGGGAGTCACAAGAGGTAAAAGGCCCAATACACAGGCTATGAGTGAACTTTAGGACACCTAGGAATAGAGTGATTCATGGGAAGCGGGTGGTATGGTGCCACTTAGCGGAATATGGTATCACGAGCAGTTCAGATTCTGATGGGGTATTATCGTTGCATACACCTGGTGTGCATATGATGATGTTCTTGAAAGGATTGTTTATCCTGCGTTTCTCTTGACCTTACCCTGGCCTAGATTACACCCGTGAGTGGGGCGGGAATGAATCATTTACAGGTACTGATGGTGACTTGTTCCGTTGGTGACTTTTGTTTGGTTCTTGTTGGTGACCGTTGGTTCTGAAGTATGGGTTCTAAGTTGATGACTGTGTTCTATGGTTCCCGGTTCCGAATTCATGCTGAAGTTCTGATCCTGTGTCTCACGATATACAGCCAACCAACCATTGTTTCATCATTTTGCATCATAGCATGTTTATTTTCAAAAAAAAATGCATAAAAAAAAAAGTTAACCCGCATATGCATATCATTTTTCAGGTTTATCCATGATAAAACATAGCATACGCATCATACACATATCATTCTTGCATCATTACAGGTGTTCTTGAAGAGGATTTCTCATTCTTGCTCCTGTATCAGGCAGAATTGCTGAGCATCGTCCGCACCGTTACGCAACAAGGCAGAATCAACAGAGGGTCATAGATCAAGTTCAAGCAGAACTAACCGAGATGAAGATCCGCATGACCCAATTCATGGATGTGGTTCAAGGGGTGGCTCAGGGACAGCAAGAGCTCAGGCAGATGATGCAGAGGAATCCCGCCACTATTCAACCAGAGACGTTGACTGATCCTCCAGCTGGAGAGGCTAACGGACCCAATGGACCGGGGCCTATCCCGATCCCACATGGCAACCTTGGTCAACAACCCACCCATGATGATCAGGACGATCAGTTCCCCCAAATACAGGAAGACTTTGGCATGGGCCATGGCATGGACCCCATGTTTAGAAGGTTAGAGGAGAGGCTGAAAGCTGTGGAATGGCAGAATGCTCTTGGTGTGGATGTTGCTGACTTGGGGCTGGTCCCAGGCGTGAGGGTGCCACCGAAAT
The DNA here is from genome assembly GCF_024323335.1 of Lathyrus oleraceus. Taxonomy (NCBI): domain Eukaryota; kingdom Viridiplantae; phylum Streptophyta; class Magnoliopsida; order Fabales; family Fabaceae; genus Lathyrus; species Lathyrus oleraceus. The sequence goes on from NC_066580.1 coordinate 114,460,376, forward strand.
TCAAGGTCCCGATATTTGACAAGTACAATGGCAGCTCTTGCCCCAAGACCCATGTGCAAGCCTATTTCCGTAAAATGGTTGCATACTCTGACGATGAAAAGATGCTTATGTACTTTTTCCAGGATAGCCTAGCTGGGGCATCCCTGGAATGGTATATGAGGCTGGACAGAGCCCACATCCGCTGCTTGAGGGATTTGGCTGAGGCTTTCGTGAAGCAGTATCAGTATAATGCAGACATGGCTCCGTACAGAACTCAACTTCAGAATCTGTCTCTTAAAAGCAATGAGTGCTTCAGGGAATACGCTCAACGCTGGAGGGAGACAGCTTCCCGTGTTCAACCTCCTATGTTGGAGAAGGAAATGGCTAACATGTTCATGAACACTCTGCCTGGACCTTACCTGGAGCGTCTGGTGGGGTGTAATGCCTCTAACTTTGCTGATGTAGTCTCTACCGGCGAGAGGGTGGAGAACTATTTGAAGACCTGCAAGATCTAGAGTGGAGGGGGATCTTCATCAGGGGTGAAGAAGCCGTTCATTCAAGGACAGAAAAGGAGAGAAGGGGACGCAAATGCCATATCTTCTTATCAGAACAGGGGTAACCGGAGGAATGACTTTCAGAACTATCATCAACAACCATATGTTGCGGCTGTGACCATTCCGGCTGCAGCACCGCTACAACAACAACAACCCCAACGTCAGCAAATTCAGTACCAACAACAACAACCGGGTAACAGACCTGCCTATCAACATAGGCCAAGGACGATGAACCGGCATTTCGACACTCTTCCAATGTTGTATGCTCAGTTGCTTCCTAGCCTTCAACAACTATAACTTGTGCAGTTGCACACTTTGGCTCCTCCTATTGGCAGACTTCCAGTGGGTTATGACGCCAACGCTAGGTGTAACTTCCACTCTGGGGCACCTGGCCATAATATTGAGAACTGCAAAGCTTTTAAGCACGTAGTTCAGGACCTCATAGATTCAAAGGCCATTAATTTTGCGCCGGCTCCCAATGTCGTCAACAATCCCATGCCGCAACATGGTGGTGCAAACGTTAATATGCTGGAAGGAGAAGCCAAGCCCATTAGGGATGTGTTGAAGTTGAAGACTCCGCTGGTGGAGATTAAAGAATGCTTGCTGAAGGCCGATGTTTTCCCTGGTTGTGGGTAGGGTTGTGTGGATTGTGCTATTCAGAGTGGAGGTTGTTTGAAGCTGCAGCAGGGTATCCAGGCCTTGCTCGACGAAGGTACCCTCCAGGTTGAAGATTTGTCTGTCCAAGAGTCTGTGGAAGGGGTTGAGAAAGAGGTGTTTGAAGATGCTACTGATGAATTCGCAGATGTTGTTCCTACTGATTCTGTAATCCATGATGATGTATTTAATTTTTCCAATGTTGTTGCTGATATCCCAAACAGAGTGGTTGATTCTGATGTAATTGAACTTGATTCCGATGTTTCGGATGCTTATGTTTCAATGAATGAGATTTCTGAGTATGACTATGATGTTGCTACTATCACCATTTTCTACCCAACTAATCAGATCAATGTACCAGAAGCGCAACCGGTGCCACCAGCGTGACCATCCACTATGACTATCACAACCCCTGGTCCTTTACCTTTTACCAGTGAAAGGGTCATTCCTTGGCATTATGGGGGGAGTGTGTACACGCACGATCATGGGGTGGAACAACCACTGAAGGTAGAGGAGGGTCAGAAAAGTCTGAACTTGAAGTTGAAGGTCCCGCAGTGGACAATGTTGGTGGAATCGGGCGATTCACCAGGAGTGGTAGACTGTTCTCACCACCCGTTACCCAAACTGATATTGCTGACGCCGCGGCGAAAGCCAAAGGCAAGCAAGCTGTGAATGAGGGTACCTCTACACCCCAGGCTGGTTCTGAGCCCACTTTTGCGAAGGATGTGGACGAGCTTTTAAGAATTATAAAGAAAAGTGACTACAAGGTAGTCGATCAGTTGATTCAGACTCCGTCCAAGATATCCATTCTCTCACTCCTGTTGTGTTCGGAGGCGCACAGGGAGGCACTACTGAAGGTCCTAAATGCTGCATATGTGCCTCAGGAGATCTTAGTGAACCAATTGGAAGGAATCGTTGCAAATGTTCATCCAAGCAACGGGTTAGGTTTTACTGATTCTGACTTAACACCAGTTGGACGCAATCATAACAAGGCTTTTCACATCTCGGTGGAATGCAAAGACACCGTGTTATCACATGTTCTGGTGGACACATGTTCCTCTCTCAATGTGCTACCCAAGAGAGCCCTGTCAAGGTTAGAAGTAGAGGGTTTGGTCCTGAAGCCTTCAGACCTTATTGTGAGAGCCTTTGATGGTTCTAAGAGGTCGGTGTTCGGAGAGGTAGAATTGCCAATTCAGATTGGATCACAAACCTTTAACACCATCTTCTATGTGATGGATATCAGTCCTTCCTATAGTTGCCTGCTGGGTCGTCCTTGGATCCACAACGCTGGGGCAGTTTCCTCAACCTTGCATCAGAAGGTTAAATTCCCAGTCAATGGAAGGATTATCACCGTCTGTGGTGAGGAGGATATTCTGGTCAGGTAGAAGGTGAATTTCATGAGACCCTATGTCAGGCCTTTGAGGCAGTTCAGATCAAGGACGCAGCTCCGGTGGAAGAGGTTAAAACGGGTGCCTCTATCTCATCCTTCAAGCAGGCACATGCCTTGGTGGATTCAGGTGTTGCTTCCGGTTGGGGACGTCTGTTGGAGTTACCAATGAAAGAAGACAAGTTCGGGGTTGGGTATCAGCCAGTTTTGACTTCTACAACTTCAGCACTTCAGACTCGTCAGGGGCCGATTACTTTCTCCAGCGCTGGCATCATCCAATACGGCCAGGTCTCTACGGTCAACGATGAAGATGGGGATAGTGATTGCGACATCGATAACTGGGTGCGTCCGAGGATCCCGGGTGAAGTCGTCAACAATTGGTCTTCTGAGGAAATTGTCCAAGTCACTTTTCTGGAGGAGTAATTTTTCTTGTTTATTCATGCATATCCAAGTCTTACGTTCCGCCCAGGATGTAATGACTCATTGTAGGGCTCATCTATGTGGATACTTGCATTTTTATCATAAATAAAGGACGTCTTTTTGCATTCAAAATTTTGTTCACTGTCTTTCTATTTTTGCAGTTTTCAAAAATCAAAAATGTTTTGGCAATGTTTTGTTTAGTTTTTCTTGTTCACACTCATAAGCACATACCATCACTCATGCAGATGCACATCACCGGATCCTATTGATAACGGTTCTGCTATGGCTCGCTTCGACTTTGAAAATTCGATCTTTCAAACTCAAGAAGAGGGTGATGAAGACTGTGAACTCCCTGAAGAACTTGACAGGCTATTAAAGTAAGAGGAGAGGGTCATTCCACCGCATCAAGAGTCTACTGAAGTGATTAATCTTGGCACCGAGGACGTCAAGAGAGAAATCAAGATAGGGGTTGCTTTGGAAGACAATGTGAAGAAGGGGTTGATTGAATTGCTGCAAGAGTATGTTGACATCTTCGCTTGGTCTTATCAGGACATGCCAGGGCTTGACACAGACATTGTGGTACACCGTTTGCCTCTCAAAGAGAATTGTCCTCCGGTCAAGCAGAAGCTCAGAAGAACAAGACCGGAGATGGCTGTCAAGATAAAGGAAGAAGTGCAAAAACAGTTGGATGCAGGGTTTCTAGCGGTTACAAATTATCCGCCATGGGTTGCAAACATCGTTCCAGTACCTAAGAAGGATGGAAAGGTGCGGATGTGTGTCGACTACCGGGATCTGAACAGAGCTAGCCCTAAAGATGATTTCCCATTACCTCACATTGACGTTTTGGTGGATAACACAGCTCAGTTCTCGATATTCTCCTTCATGGATGGCTTTTCTGGCTAAAATCAAATTAAGATGGCGCCAGAAGACATGGAGAAGACAACATTCATAACCCCATGGGGCACCTTCTGTTACAAGGTGATGTCGTTTGGTCTGAAAAAATACTGGGGCAACATATCAACGAGCTATGGTAACTCTTTTCCATGATATGATTCATCATGAAATCGAGGTTTATGTTGATGATATGATTGCCAAATCTCAGACGGAAGAAGAACATTTGGTGAATCTGCAGAAACTGTTTGAGCGCCTGAGGAAATTCAAGCTAAGGCTTAATCCGAACAAGTGTACTTTCGGGGTGAGATCTGGAAAACTACTGGGTTTTATTGTTAGTGAAAAAGGGATTGAGGTGGATCCGGCCAAAGTGAAAGCGATACAAGAAATGCCTGAGCCAAGAACAGAGAAACAAGTTCGTGGTTTCTTAGGAAGGTTGAACTACATTGCAAGGTTCATCTCTCACCTAACAGCCACGTGTGAGCCAATTTTCAAGTTGCTAAGAAAAGATCAGGTTATCGGTTAGAATGACTTCCAGAGGGCTTTCGAAAATATAAAAGAGTATTTGCAGAGTCCTCCAATCCTCATGCCCCCGGCCCCACGGAGACCGCTGATTATGTACTTGACAGTACTCGGTAATTCCATGGGTTGTGTTCTCGGTCAACACGACGAGACAGGTAGGAAAAAGCATGTCATCTACTACCTGAGTAAAAAATTCACAGATTGCGAGTCGAGATACTCAATGCTTGAAAAGACATGTTATGCACTTGCATGGGCTGCTAAATGATTGAGACAATACATGCTGACTCACACAACCTTATTGATCTCCAAGATGGATCCAGTCAAGTATATATTCGAGAAGCCAGCTCTCACCGGAAGGGTTGCTCGTTGGCAAATGGTACTGACAGAGTACGATATCCAGTATACATCCCAGAAAGCCATCAAGGGGAGTATTCTGTCAGACTATCTTGCTCAACAGCCGGTTGAAGATTATGAGCCGATGAAGTTTGATTTTCCGGATGAAGACATCATGTTCCTTAAGATGAAAGACTGTGAAGAGCCAGTTGTTGAGGAGGGACCTGATCCAGACGAAAAGTGGATTTTGTTGTTTGATGGGGCTGTCAATGCCAGAGGAAGTGGAATTGGTTCTGTCATTACTACTCCGAAAGGTGCCCACATGCCTTTCACCGCTCGTCTGACTTTTGAGTGCACCAATAATGAAGCTGAGTGTGAGGCCTGTATCTTGGGAATTGAGCAAGCCATTGATTTGAGAATCAAGACTCTGGACATCTTCGGAGATTCAGCTCTAGTGATCAATCAAGTGAATGGTGATTGGAACACTCTCCAGCCCAATCTGGTCCCTTATAGAGATTACACGAGAAGATTGTTGACTTTCTTCACAACAGTAAAGTTGTATCATATACCTCGTGATGAGAATCAGATGGCAGATGCTCTTGCTACTCTATCCTCCATGATCAACGTGATTCGGTGGAACTATGCTCCCAGGATTGATGTTATGCGCCTTGACAGGGCCGCGTATGTGTTTGCTGCTGAAGTGGTAGTTGATGACAAGCCCTGGTATCACGACATCAAGTGCTTTCTGAAGAATCAAGAGTACCCTGCAGGGGCATCCAACAATGATAGAAAGACTTTAAGAAGATTGGCAGGAAGTTTCTTCTTGAACAAAGATGATGTGTTGTATAAGAGGAATTTCAACATGGTTTTGCTCAGATGTGTGGATAGACACGAAGCAAGCATGTTAATGCAGGAAGTTCATGAAGGCTCCTTCGGTACTCATGCCGGCGGGCATGCAATGGCTAAGAAATTGTTGAGAGTGGGTTATTACTGGATGACCCTGGAATCTGATTGTTTCAAGTATGCTCGAAAGTTCCATAAATGCCAGATTTATGCTGATAAGGTACATGTGCCGCCAAATCCTTTGAATGTGATGTCTTCGCCGTGGCCTTTTGCTATGTGGGGCATTGATATGATTGGAAAGATTGAGCCGATCGCCTCCAATGGGCATCGCTTCATCCTTGTTGCCATCGACTACTTCACCAAGTGGGTCGAAGCAGCATCATTCGCGAATGTCACCAGACATGTGGTTGCCCGATTCATTAAGAAAGAAATCATTTGTCGCTATGGGATTCCCGAAAGAATCATTACTGATAATGGTTCTAATCTCAATAACAAAATGATGAAGGAGTTGTGCAAGAACTTCAACATTCAACATCATAATTCTTCCCCTTATCGCCCTAAGATGAACGGTGTTGTTGAGGCAGCAAATAAGAACATAAAGAAGATTGTGCAGAAGATGGTCGTTACATACAGAGATTGGCATGAGATGCTACCCTTCGCCTTGCATGGGTACCGTACTTCAGTACGTACCTCGACCGGGGCAACCCCTTACTCCCTTGTGTATGGTATGGAAGCATTCCTACCTGTTGAAGTGGAGATTCCTTCTCTAAGAGTCCTGTTGGATGTCAAGTTAGACGAAGCTGAATGGATTTGGACAAGGTTCAATGAGTTGAGTCTTATCGAAGAGAAGCGAATGGCAACCATTTGTCATGGACAATTGTATCAGAGTCGGATGAAGAGAGCCTTTGATCAGAAAGTGCATCCTCGATGCTTCCAAGTCGGAGATTTGGTGTTGAAAAGGATCCTTCCTCCTCAGACAGATCACAGGGGCAAATGGACTCCTAACTATGATGGACCATATATTGTCACCAAGGTTTTTGACGGTGGAGCCTTAATGCTTGCAACTATGGATGGTGAAAACTTCACTTCCCCTATGAACTCGGACGCAGTTAAAAAATACTTCGTATGAAATAGACCCGCTGGACAATAAAAAGAATAGTCCAGGCAAAAAATGGGCATCCCGACGAACCAAGAAAATGAAAAGGTTCAGGCAAAAATTAGGGATTAAAAATGAAAAGATTGTACACCCGGTAAGTTGAAAACCTGAAAGGGCAACTTAGGCAAAAATGGGTATCCCGGTGGATTGAAAACCCGAAAGGGCGATCCAGGCAAAAGTTAGGGATTAAGCGAATGACTGCGTTCTGAGTAGTTCTGAATCTCATCCCATGTCGATAACTGGAAACTTTCGAAAGGTAGGAAACATTCCAATCACTCTTTTTCGGAAAGCTGGTCGTCTGGAGGATCTTGAAGATGAGCGAATCATAGCAGAATTGGAACCCGATAGAAATCCGTTTCACATTGCCATTAGATTAATTTTTGTTTTTATCTTTTGTGCGATTACCTCTTTCCAGGGATTGCTTCCTGATGTGAATGCCTATTCAGAGGCCACCCATTCAATAAAATCATGTTATTCAGTACATCTCTGTGTTCATTTTCATTTTACTGTTTTGTTTGCAAAAATGACGTCCGAATTTTTGATAAACATTGCATCATGAAACATAAGAGCTTTACAGGTAAGTGCTTAATAAACATTGAAAAATTGCTGCGAATTTTAAGTGCTTTGGATCGTCTATTCAGAACAGGTACACTCGGGGGATTCCCTTAAGGTCCCCATCAAATGATCGCGGATGTTTTTCCTCAACGGTTGGAATTTGGTATCTTATCCCTGCAGAACTGGTCCGAGCGTTGGAATCTTCAATCCCCAGCGGACTCTCACTATTGTACTTCCCCATGCATTTGTTTCAAATTATACATTCACCAGTAGAATTGACAGTATCTGACTGTATATCCCCAGCGGAGTCGACAGTGCCAGACTGTATCTTCCCAGCAGAAGCGGCTGCTCCTCAGAGTTCGATGCCAGATCGATGATCTCGACGCTAGACCCATGGTCTCTTTCCTTGAAACAGAATCTCGGTACCGTATCGGTGTTGGCTTCCCCTGCTGAGTCGTCTCTCTCGCAGATTTTGGTTGCCAGAACCACCGTCGCTTTCCTCAACAGCAAGTTTTTAGTGCCATTCTCTCCTCAGTCAGAGCCTCGGTATTTTTTTATTGCCAGAACACCGTGTGGCGGGTCATTTCCCCACAGAGTTCATTGTGCTGTGTATCTCCAACAGCATTGCCAGGGTCCAGAAGATTTTGATCATTCTTCCCAGCAGAATTCCTTGCCTCAGCTTGGCATTCTCCCCAGCATTTTGCATCCCTGCATGTAGAATCATATTGCATTGCATCCTCCCAAATTGCGTAGCACTTCCATTTTCATGGAGCATTACGCCATTGAAAAATTCAAACATACGCATGTGAAGCATAAAACATTCTCGGTATCCAAAGTGAGAAGCCAGAAGTTGTTTCCAGTACTCAGACTGAAGATTGTTTATTGACTTATCTTTATTATTCCCAGCAGGGGTCGTTGGCTCACGCGCCGCCTCAATTACCATTTTCCCTATTTCTGCCGATGCTGACATGCATGAAAGTTTTCCGATGTTCAGATCGAAGAAGTTCCCGACATTCAGGTCGATGCAACTTGTGGCATTCAGGCCAGTTTTCCGGTATTCAGACCGAAGTGGCATTCAGGCCAGTTTTCCGGTATTCAGACCGAAGTGGCATTCGGGCTAGTTTCCCGGTGTTTAGACAGAAGTGGCATTCAGGCCAGTTTCCCGGTGTTCAAGCCGAAGTGGCATTCAGGCCAGTTTCCCGGTGTTCAGACCGATGTTTGATAATCAAGTATCTTCCGATGCTCAGATCGAAGTCATTCCCAGTATTCAGACTGATGAGCGGCATTCAGGCCATGGTTATTTCTGTGTTACCATTTATTTTGGTACCCAGGCTAACATTCTTTTTCGGTATTCAGACCGACTCTCACCGTACCAGACGGATTCTTCTTTCAAGACCACCTCTTTGCCGATTCTGACAGGCATTGTTACTTCACTTCAGTGTAAATTTTCAGGTTTATTGTATTCAATCCCTTGATACCTCGAAAGTGCGAAAGCCGCTGCTATCTTCTTTTCGGGTCTCCAGTTGATTGAATAGGGGCAGCTGTAATACCCCAAAATTTACCCCCCTCATTCATGCATTCATTTTTCAGGTCATTTAACATTTCATATTGCATTTCATCATGTCAATCAGAATTAGCTCCAAGAAGCTTGAATATTATCCAAGACACTTTGTGGGTTCTATTTAGATGATCGGTCAACACAAGGGAATGACTTGAGTTACCTTCCAACATGTTCAAATGGGATCTATTCATCCTTCAAAACGCTAATCTTGAAGAAGCAAAAGTCTGTTCCGGAGCTGTCATGCTCGCTAGGCGAGCAACATGGTTCACTTAGCGAGTCTGAACTGTCATGCTCGCTAGGCGAGCAAGTTCTTCGCTAGGCGAAGCTCACGCATTTTAAAAATATAACAGAAAAATCTTGGACTTGGACCTCTCTCATTTGAGCCCACAAAGCCACGAAAATCAGGTTATAAATTCTAGACTTCCATCTCCCAAGAAAACCCCAGACAGACTAGGAGGAAGGAGAAAAGCTAACAGGATTCAGAGCAGCCTCCGGACACTGAAGGGAACTCATCTGCAAAGAACCTATTCTACCTCATATAAACCCTAAGATTGCTCTGCAAACCCAACCGTGCAATTCAATTTCATTCGATCTCTCCAATCAGGTTTGCCTTATTCCCATTATTTTATGCTTTCAATTTGAAATCTCTAAATGTATGAGGTATTATGGTGAATTGGGAAGAGTGGGTATCGTTCGGTTTTGCCCACGGGTTTAGATATGCATGAATGTGTAAAACAATGCCTTGAATGTTTAATCCTTTAATTTCTGAAATGTGTGCCATAGGGTTTGGGGTTTCTGAAACCGCACTATTATCAAAGAAGAACCCAGAACCCACAGGCAGTCGCTAGCACCTCGCTAAGCGAATATGTAGTGAAGCTTCGCTAGCACCTCGCTAAGCGAAGCAGTAGCGAGCGTGACAGAAGTTGTTTTTTTGCTCCTTAATCTGTTTGGTGATTGTTATGACATGCTTTCTCTTGCATCCGTGCACTGTTTACCTGACGCTTTGTTGTCATGTTTCTTTTGTTTGGTGCAACTCTTGATTGCACCCCGTCTTGTTATTCTAACCTGTTTGTTGAGTTTTTGTGAGGGCCCACATGACTCCTGAAAGGATAACTTACTTGGCATTCCACTTTATTTGTGGGATACCATTTGGAGATTTATTCCGATTACCTGTACTGACTTGCTTTCTTTGATGGTGCCAGCTTGAGAGATCTCTGGGTTTCTTGTCTCTTTAGTTGTTGTTACTTCGGATCTTTATCCGTGTGGTAGATCTCTTGATCCCTTTTACATCTTTCCCGCATTTTTACCGCTTTCTTAGGTGAAAGACCTCGATAGGAGGCAATGTTTTTGTGTGTTTACTTTTGTGCCTAAAGACCTCCAAGGAGAGGCACCAGTGCTAAAGACCTCCATGAAGAGGCAATTGACGGATAAAAGGGATTAGTAATCAATCCCCCGTTATTCAGTGTGTCGTTCTTTATGCTCACACTACGTGTCGATGCTTCAGAAAAAAAAGCCCAAGATCTTTTGTCCGGTCAGTCAGTGGAGAGGGTTCCACCTTTCTGAATCCCCACTTTTTGTCATGAGCTCACCCTGTCAAGGGTTAAGAGCTATGAGGTCTTATCCTCCTTATCCTTTTGATCTGCTCACCCTGACGTTCAATGTCAGTGGTTAAAAGCCCGTTTGATTACCTTTCCATGGCTTGTTTGTCGAGGTTGATATGACCCCTCTTGACTAAAGCCCTACCCATGTATGTTTGAGCCCCCTTGTTGGTGTGGTTACTTTATGCAAGTTTGTTTTGTATGGTGTGATCGTCTCCCCATAGGATTGCTAGGCCTCGTATAGTCTCTCGTTTGCATGTCAATTAAGGTAGCACGGTTCCTTCGTCTAGGACTTCCTTTTTGCATGAGCATTCCTAAAACACAAACAAACTCATTGATTTTTCTTCTCCTAAGAACACGTTAACTCCTTCTACTACAGGCGAGTAAGTCTCCAAAGGTCTAGCATCCGGTAGATTGCGTAGTAACGTCGTTCGTCCAAAACAAACCCCTAGTTTAGCCGAACTACGGCTTGCTCTGATTCTCATTCCAGATGAGATACGTAGGCATAAGACGCGATGTCTTAGCGAGCACACTCCTCTTTAACCCATAGGTAGTCGAGCTACGAAGACTCTGATTCTCATATTCATATGAGATACGTATGCAGTGGATGCGACATCTGTGCGAGTCATTCTCTTTTGACCCCCTCTTTTAGTAAATAGTACATTAGATAAACCCACACCCTTTAGACAAGAACAACAAGAGTGGATCCCGTAGAGTACTACGGATGCGTAGGGGTGCTAATACCTTCCCTTCGCATAATCGGCTCCCGAACCCAAGATTTGGTTGCGAGACCTTGTCTTTTCCTTTCTTTTTTTCCAGGTTTACTTCGAGCGTTTCCTTTCCCTCCTTTGGGATAAATAATGCACGGTGGCGACTCTTCTATCATTTCTTCTTCGTCGGTTGTCTTTTTCGCATACTATATTTTTTAGGTTGCGACAGGTGTCAAATTGGAAAGCAAACCAAGATGTCACATCCACAGTTATAACATTAGACGACTTTGAAACTTCTTGAACTCCTTCATATGGACCTAATGGGACCTATGCAGGTTGAGAGCCTTGGAGAGAAAAGGTACACCTATGTTGTTGTTTATGACTTTTCAAGGTTCACATGAGTGAACTTCATCAAAGAAAAATATGATGTTTTTGAGGTGTTCAAAGATCTATGTCAAAGGATTCAGAGAGAGAAGGAAAGTGAAATCATCGGGATTCGAAGTGACCATGGGAAAGAATTTGAAAACAACATATTTGCTAATTTCTGCTCCTCTGAAGGTATTGGGCATAGGTTATCCTTTCCTATCACCCCACAGCAAAACAGGGTTGTGGAACACAAGAACATAACTCTCCAAGAGTCAACCAAAGTCATGCATCATGCCAAGCATCTTCCCTATCATTTTTAGGTTGAAGCAATGAATATTGTCTGCTATATTCATAATAGAGTCACCCTAAGAATCAGAACCTTAACCACTCTCTATGAATTATGGAAAGGAAGGAAGCCCACTGTCAAATACTTTCACGTATTTGGAAGAAAATACTACATTTTAGATGACCGTAAACAAAGAAGAAAGATGGATCCCAAAAGTTATGTAGGTATATTTATGGGATACTCTACAAATAACGGAGCCTATAGAGTCTTTAATTCCATAACCAAATCCATGATGGAATCCATCAATGTGGTAGTGGATGACAATATCTCAAAAAAGGGGACAAATGTTGAATCTGATGTTGAGACATCATTTCAGCAGATCAACCTAACTGAGAATGAGGAAGTGATTGAATCAGATAGTGAATCAGGAGGTGTTGAACTTGATAAACCTGAAGTTAAGAAAGGTCCCTCCATCAGAATACAGAAAGACAATCCCATATATCTTATAATTGGAAACCTTCATAAAGGAGTCACCACTAGATCTAGAGATGTGATCTCAAATGCATGCTTTGTTTCTAAATTTAAACCTAAAAATGTGAAGAAAGCTTTGATTGACGAATTCTGGATCAATGCAATGCAAGAGGAATTGGGCCAATTCATAAGAAATGAAGTATGAGACTTAGTTCCTAGACCTAAAGGAATGAATGTTATTGGCACTAAGTGGATCTACAAGCACAAATCTAATGAAAAAGGGATTGTAACCAGAAACAATGCCAAACTTATTGCTCAAGGATACACCTAAATTGAAGGGGTCAATTTTGATGAGACATTTGTCCCTGTAGCTCGCCTTGAGCCAATCAGACTTCTGTTAGGAGTGACATGCCTTCTTAAATTCAAACTATTTCAAATGGATGTAAAAAGTGTCTTCTTAAATGGGTACTTAAATGAAGAAGTCTATATAGAACAACCCAAGGGGTTCATAGATCTAAGCTTTCTAGGTCATGTTTACAAATTGAGGAAATATCTATATGGTTTAAAGCAAGCATCTAGGGCTTGGTATGAAAGGCTCACCGAGTATCTTGTCAACAATGGATACAGGAAAAGAGGAACAGACAAAACTCTGTTTGTAAAAGAAGGACATGGTAAACTCATGGTCGCTCAAATATATGCTGATGACATTGTGTTTGGAGGGATTTCAAACCAGATGGTACAAAATTTTGTCAAACAGATGCAATCTAAGTTTGAAATGAGTCTTGTTGGTGAACTGACATACTTTATGGGGCTCCAAGTCAGATAAATGGATGACACTATCTTCATCTCCCAAAGCAAGTATGCCAAGAATATAGTTGAAAAGTTTGGCATGGACAATGCAAGCTATAAAAGGACACATGCACCAACTTATTTAAAACTAACCAAAGATGAAAAAGGAACAAATATGGATCAAAGCCTGTACAGGAGTATGATTGGTAGTCTGCTTTATCTCACAACTAACAGACATAACATAACATTTGCAGTAGGAGTTTGTGCTAGAAATCAATCTGAACCCAAAATGAGTCACATTACTAAAGTTAAAAGGACTCTGAAGTATATCAATGGAACCAATGAATATGGAATATTGTATTCTCACAATGCAAACTCTTTACTGACTGGATACTATGATGTTGGTTGGATAGGTAGTGTCGATGATAGAAAAAGCACTTCTGGAGGGTGTTTATTCTTGGGAAATAATCTAATATATTGGTTAAGTAAGAAGCAAAATAGTGTGTCCTTACCCACAACTGAGTCTGAATATATTGTTGTAGGAAGTAGTTGTTCTCAGTTGATTTGAATGAAACAAATGTTAGAAGAATACAATGTCCAACAAGATATCATGACATTGTACCGTGATAACCTAAGTGCTATTAACATCTTCAAGAACCCTATTCAGCATAACAGAACTAAGCACATTAATATTGAACATCACTTTATCAGGGATCTGGTAGAAGAGAAAATTATCACCCTTGAGCATGTAACTACAAAAAAGCAACAGACAAACATTTTTACAAAAGCCCTAGATGAAAATAAACTAAAAAAACTAAGGGGCAAATTAGGCATTTGTATGATTGAAGATTTATAGCAATTACTGAAGAAGGGAAAAAGAAATCAAATTTTCTCTTCCCTCCACTTAACTGTGCACAAAACTCAAAGTCTATCATTACACATCCTTCTTATTTTCACAACACGGAACCCTCACGCTAACCTTTACATTCTCTCTCAAATGTATTCTCGGACAACTCCATCTTTCCACCACCTCTCCACCAAAATCGTCCAAAATGTCACAACCTTTTGTCTCCACTACAAGCAAATCTTCCAAAGAGCATGCAAACCTTAATACTAGTGACACTGAGATAGATCTCTCAGATGTCATCACTGATGATGTTCCTCTCTCAGTTGTTCCTGTCCATGCAACCCCCATGAGAAAGGCCAAAACCTCCTCCTCGAGAAAAAGCAAGCCTACAAAAGTAAGTACCTCTTCCACTCCCTCCATAACTGCAAGAAATATGAATGATCCTGAACCTCCCACCGGTGTGAATAAACCCATGTCCATGATTAACTTGTATCTTGATCCCATCAACATTGAACCCAATATTGGTATGAATGAAGATTACTCCGTTGTGACAAATGTTGTTGAAAATGTTGAAGCTTCTGGAACCAACAATAAACTTAGATCTGTTACTGCCTTAAGTAAATCTAGCGTGATCATTATTGATAGAGATGATGTTGATAAGAACATCTGGGTGTTGATCTCTAAGGTTTTGAGGATTGACCCTAAGACAAATGTTATGCTGGATGTCTCCACATCCTTGGCCTAACCGAATAACAATTCTGAGAACCCCATAAATGATACTGGTGTGCATGAACCTACACTCTCTCCTGAGAAATCTCAAGACAAATAAAGGTCATAATATATTCTTAATGAGTTGGGTAACAAAGATAAAACCTTGTTGATCAACCCACTGACATTGTTAAACCTTGGGTAACAAAGATAAATGGTTGAAGAATAGGAAGAGTCAAGTTGTTGGGTCCTCCAGCACTCCCTCCAAATCTGTTAGGAAGAAGGCTAATGTGGGTCCCACTAAAAGATAGAGCAAGGTGGTTACTCCTACACCTAAGAAGAAATCTCTGAAAAGGAAGGAAGTTCCTACTAAATCTAGTGAATCTGATTAGGATGTCAAACACAATGTTCAAAACATCATCTCCACTTCCAGAAAGCAAAACTCTGGGAAGAAAATTCCAGCCAACATTCTTGAGGTACCACTTGACAACATCTCTTTTCACTTTGTGGAAAAATGTTGAAAAATGGAAATATGTTTATCAAATAAGGTTATCATTGGAAAGGGAATTAGGGAAGGATGCATTTGAATGTAAATAGGTGCTAAGTCTGATTCAAGAAACTGGTCTGATGAAAACTGTAACAGATTTTAGGAAATACTATAATATGCTGGTCAAAGAATTTATAGTGAACATATCCAAAGAGTGTGACAATAAAAGGAGCAAGGAATTTAGAAAAGTGTATGTCAGAGGAAGATGTGTAGATTTTTCTCCTGAAATAATCAACAGGTTCTTGGGAAGAAATGAAGAAGAAGAATCTGAAATTGAAGTTTCAGACAATGCCATTTGCAAAAAGATCACAACTAAGCAAGTAAAAGAATGGCCAAGGAAAGGAAAATTGTCTGCTAATGCCTTGTGTGTCAAGTATGTTGTTCTCCACATATTTGGAGCTGCTAATTGGGTGTCTACCAATCACACCTCCAATATATCTACTGGGCTAGGTAAGTTCATCTACATTGTTGGGACCAAGTCAAATTTTAATTTTGGGGCTTATGTTATGAAACATGTTGCATCTTATGCTGTAAAAATGCCAATAGTTTTTCCCTATTTGATTTGTGGACTTATCCCGAGTCAACACCCCAACATATTGATCAATTCTGATAGTACTTGCAAAAGGGACTCTCCTCTCTCATTGCATTATAGACTGTTCACTGGGAAATATGTCCCAAGCATTGTCTTGACATCTGGACATACTTCTTAAAGGTCCACTAACAGAACAAGCATTCTTAATAAGCTGAAAGACACCTGCAAGACTTTGGATGAGACTATAAAGAATTGTACTGAAAGGAAATGCAAACTTGACATGTTGATTAAGGCTCTTTTTGAAGAGGAATATGGTGAGAAAGCTGATAGAACTGATGAGGAAGAGGATAATGAAGACAAAACTGTTATTAGTGATGAGGAAGAGACTATGAGCGATGAAGATTAATGTTCTCTAGTTCTTTTGTGTGTTGTTCCTTAATTTGTTGCTTTTTGTGGGCTGTACCCTGGATTCTATTTTGTGCACCCTTAGGTGCTTCTTGGTTTGCAACCCTCTTAATCTTATGTGACTGACTTTGATGGTAATGGTAATTGTGTTTTGTTTTGACAACTTTATGGCTAAAAAGGGGGAGTAGTTAGTGAATTTTAACTGTGTTGGACTGGTATGTTTGTCTGTTTAGATGGGTTGCTCTTTGAGGGGGAGCATGTGTGCAGGTCTGTAAGGGGAGTCTCCCTTGGGAAACTCAGCCCGCTGTTCTGGTACTCAGGGGGAGCGCCTGATCGGGTGATTTGGTTCTGTTGTTCATGGTGTCAGGAACAATGTCTTGACATCCTGTATAAGATAAAAGGATTTTTTTTCTTGTGTGCCTTTATTTTTTACAGTGTGAGGCATGTTGATTCGTTGTGCTTGCCTCTGTTGACTATGTGGTAAAGGATGTTGTATGCTTTCTTATTGATATGCATCCTCTTGACTATCCATTCTATTTATTGACAGCTAATCGTTGCAAAGATTGTTTTAGCCAAAAAATTGCCAAAGGGGGAAATTGTTAGGTGATGCGGTCAATAACTTGATGCGGGGTTCGCAAGTATACGAACGCGTCAGAGTAATATAAAAGATTGTCGAATCCACAGAGACCAAGTGTCAATCTATCGTTATCTATTGTTATGGTGTTTATCAAAGGCAATCAAAATAAGTGTTTTTGTAGTGTGCAATGAAGAGTGAAGTTTCGAATATAATTAATAAAGACAGGGTCGAATGTAATTCACGTAATCAATTAATAATCCAAGTACTTGCTAGTAGAGCTACTTATGGGCAATGTTTCCTACTTTGAAAAGAACTAATTTAACAGGAACTGTCACTTTCGCGTATTCAGAACCGAGTTGTACTCCCTAATCAAACCCTCTTATTGTCACTTATAAAAAGGCGCGCATGGCGTTAGAGTAGTAAACCTATTTTTAAGAAATATAGTATCTTGACTAAGTCGAAAAGTATTATAACCTGGATTTCTTAACCAAAAGAGGTTCTCACGAACCAGACTCTAAACTTATAAACGCGTCCGAAAAGAGTTTTAAAATCTCTTTTCTTCTTAATGTTAAAATCTCCTAATGAACTAAACAAAGCGCTTTCGCTGTTTTTGAAACAGTTAAAAACAATTAAGTTTAAAAGGACGTTGGACGACTTTCGATCTTACCCAACGGAATTGAAGTGCGGGAAAACTTAAGTTGAAAGTTAAAATAGCCCTTAAGTGTTTCTACGAACAATTGTACGGATTATCGGTTCAATTACGATCCTTACATTCTAACCTTATAAATTTAGTTAGACATGGTAAAGTAAAAGTGCATTAAAATAAATAAAAGTAGTGCGAGTGCGGAAAGTAAATAATTTAAAGCGAGTGCGAGGAAATAAATAATTTAAAGCGAGTGCGAGGAAATAAATGAAAGTAAAGCGAGTGCGAGGAAATAAATAAAAGTAAAGCGAGTGCGAGGAAAATAAATAAAAGTAAAGCGAGTGCGAGGAAAATAAATAAGATAAAGACAAGTAATAAAAACTTGCTCCAATCGGAGGGTTGAATAAATTGCAATGCGGAAATGAAAATGGCGGCAGGATTAACTTCCTTCCAAAGTGCTCCAAACTCGATTACAAACTCTATCACAGACTCGATTACACAATTTGCGGTAACACTCCAATGCGAAGCGATTACCACTTTATAAAACTGAATATATGCCTAAGTGAAACAAAGTTGCTCTGAGTTTGCCTCTGCTCTAAGTTTGGATGATTGTAAAAGTGAATTCGAGTTTCTATTTATAAGCAAGTAAAAAGATGGAAATGACTTGGATGCCCTTCAACTTGAAAATGGGAGGGAAACTATTTTCCTCTTGTGGCGCCCGCCACAAGGCCATGGCGCCCGCCACAAGGCCAAAGTGAGGCGCCTTAGTGGATGTAGTGGAGAACGTGGGAGTTGAGGGAAGTTGAGCTTGGATACGTCATGGCAGGGTCTGTGGCGCCCGCCATTGGGTAGGCCATAAGTACAAAATGCTGATTTTTAGGGTTTTTGGCTCTTTTTCGCTCCTTTTCTCGATCGGGGCTCCGATTAAAGTAAAAACCTGAAAACAAAGGAAAACATAGCAATAACACAACAAAATGATAATAAAACAACTAGAATGCATGTGAAATCGGGGTCGAAAATACGGTAAATTTTAGTGTTATCAAACTCTCCCACACTTAAACCTTTGCTTGTCCTCAAGCAAAACATTGAAAAGCTCATAAAAGAAAATTTGTGTAAACGAGTGCTTCGGGTAAAAATTCCAAGTTCAAGTCGGGATGCAGTGATAGGTACTAACTGAGTGAACTAAGGGTATCATGATGACACTAATCCGCAAATACGCACATAAACTTCATTCCTATATTAACCAACCCATATTATCCCACAATACCTAGGCCTGCCTCTTCATCTCTTTTTGTGTCCTTTTCATTCAGGTGCAATCACATTAAGCCCGTTATCCGTACATGCTTCATAGTAGAGTGGCTTGTTAGTGATTATGATCTGAGCATGGGGTTTCTGGCACATAAACATGTGTAAACCCTTTTATTGGACCCAACTGTAGTTGTGGGGGATCGGATTGTAATCTGCCCTACCGAGTTCAGTGCCAGATACCTCTGAACCAACCAAAAGTGGGTACTGCTTTTCTTTTTCTTTTTCTTTTTGTAGCAATTTTTTACAATTCTTTGGTTTAAATGACTTTGTGAGGGTGACCTATACCGGAGTTGCCTTTTTGCTTCTTTTTTTTTTCTAGATCATTCACTTATTTGCATCGGTCCCCTACGTAGAGGATGCGTAGGCCGGAGCTGACTGCTGAGATAAACTACTAAGGACTTATACAGAAATGATGATTAAGGCCATGGTATATGGGGTTTCGGGAATGATTCCTATATTTACGAAGCTTATGGTGCTAAAACAGATACTGATGTTTCGCAAAGTTCTCCCAAGTCACCGCATCCTTACTCAAAACATGTCTTTAAAACCTGAAAGCTTTCGGAGTAACACAATTTTCTTTTGCAAATTTTTTTTGGGTGGGGCTAAAGGTATGGGGAGGTAGGATTGTACTAAAGATCTACTATATTTGGTGACTCGTCAGACTCATGCATTATACTAAGAAGCAAAATAAACAACTAAAGGGAAATAAACTATCTAAAAACAGCAAAGAAAAAAACGATAAAGGAAAAACGAGAAAAACAATAAAGAAAAGACGATAGAGTCTCCTCCCACACTTAAATAGAACATTGTCCCCAATGTTTCGAAATAGGATAAGGGAAGAGTTACCTGGCAACCTATTGCTGACCACTAGTGCCCTCGTCATCCTGAGGTGGACGACGGGATCGGGTACGACGACGGTCTCTCTGATCCATCCTCGCCTGCATGGCATCCTGAGCGGTCCTCACCTCTCGAAGATGACCTAAAATGGTACCCTGAGTGTTTTCTATGAGAGCAATGTGTTGCTGGTGGTAGTGTTGTTGACGGGCTTGTGTATTGGTAATCGTAAGCAGAGACTGTAAAACAGTGTCATAGGACCTGTCTGTCCTCCGCTGCGACTCTTGCATGAAGTTCATGTTATCCGCCATTTGTTGCTGGATGGTAGAGAGTAGGTCGTCACGCCTTTGCTCTCTAGCCATGTGGTCACGCCACATCTCCTCTGTAATATAGAAGCCAGGAGTGGTACCTGCAGAAGAAGAAGATGGTGTGGTGTATGGTGGTGAAGGCTGATGGGGGGACACATGGGGTACGGGAGATCTCTCTCGCCGATCATATTCATCATCAGTGTCTGGTCCCGCCTCATCAGGAATGTTAGGAGGAAGAGGACCTAAAACAGGTGGAGCTTCTAAATAGTAGGTCCAATTCCTTTCATCTCGTACGTCTGTACGTCTAGTGCACGGTAAAACCACAGACGGGATGGCTACACCATGAACCATAAGCATATAGCCTCCTTTTCTCCTCGAACGACACAGTTTCATGTCTCTCAAAAAATTTAGGTTAATTGTGCGAGGAGGTAAGGGGTTTAGGGTAGCCATCTCATCGTTCAGGTTAAGCGCCCGAGCAATAGATGTAATCAGTCCACCAAAAGAAATCGGTCCCACTTTATTCAAAGTTAAAATCATATGAGCAAGCATGAACGGGACCGAATTAATACGTCTATTTGTGAGGCTTCCTTGTAAAAATAGAAGCTCTCTAGCATTAACCTTATTTGGATTCTCCCGGCCAAAAATAGTGCATGCCAACAGATATCTAAAAACTCTGATGGTCGGGTTATGGATAGTTGAGGCAAGAACTCCTTCAAAAGAGTTTATGGAAGTGTTTGATAAACGCTCCCGGAAGGAAAATACCTCAACAGACCATTCGGAATCCAAAGGGGCCTCACAAATAGCACCTTCCCCATGAGGGATCCCTAACAAGCTGCCTAGTTCGTCGGTACTGAATTGGTATTCAATAGCAAACATTCTAAATTTAACAGTACCAACTGTGCTAGCAGTGTTAGGGTTGACAATATAAATTAGGGAACTCAAAAATTCAATTGCCAACCGCTCATAGGTAGGTTCTTTGTTGGAAAAGAAATTACACAAACCTAAGTTATCTAATAAATGAAATATGCTATGATAGATACCTAAAGTGTAGAGACAGTCTTCGTCAACATACCTTGTCGGGAGAATTTCCCGATTTTGCAACCGTTCAATGATTTTTCTTTGTCTATCCCCCGGTTTCCTTCCTCGAAGAATGAATCCGTTAAACTCCATTTGAAAGCCCTTGAAAAGTTGATGAAGAAGATGAAGTGGTTTGGGAAAAGGTTGGATTTTTACAAAATCCGACGGATGAAATCGAAAATGGAAATTGGAGTAATGATTTGTGTGGTGTGGTGGTTAGAAAAGTATGAGCTTTTTGTGGGTTCAAGGATGTTTTTCCAAGGTGAAAAAATGGGTTTGGGAGGTTGTAAGTTGCAAAAATGGTGAAGAAAGGGGTTCTGCCCCGACCTTTTACAGACGCTGTGGAGGGCGCCACATGGTCTATGGCGGGCGCCACAGCCAGATTTTGGTCCTTTGGTTTGGGTTTCGCTTGTCTTTTGGCTTTGAGGGGTCTGAATAGCATTTGTCTTGTGATTCTCCTAGTATCTTTGACTTGCATGATTTTATAAAGCTAAAAACAAAAAATAAAAAGAAACTGAAACAAAAACAAAAATTAAATATAAATAAATAAATAACTGAAAAATTAAAATGCAAATAAAATAAACATAAAATATATATAGATAAAAATAGAAATACTAATGTATAGTAGTAGTTTATATAATATTCCAAATGCGATAATATAAAATGAGTCATGTAAATACGAGAAAAAATAAAATAAAAGAGCGATAAAATAAGATGGAGTGGTGAGATCATATAGTAGGGATGTCATCTTCCTGAGTGGATCTACGGAGCGTGGCGATTTCCTGCTTGAGCTCCACGATCTCTTGATATAGGCAGTCGGCTTCAGTAGCATGGGTAAGATCAGACACTCTCATCTGTAAAGTGAGGTCTGCCACCTCCTGTCTAAGCGCTGCGATCTCTCTATGACACTCAGTAATCTGAGTGCGGATGTCGGGTGTCTGCAATGAAAGATTATTAGAGAAAACAGTGATTCTGGGAGATGGTGGTGTAGGCGTCTATTCAGCAATGGGTGGTGATCTCGGTTCCTCAACGGTCTCTCCCTGGCCCTCAAGAGCATAACTCCAATTCGTTGGATCATGCACACTGGTCATCATAGGATCTGGAAGTGTGAAGTAATGGATAACCTCGCTGTCGACTAGCAATCGGAACTGACATGGGTGGAAAGAGGCTTTCCTCATCAATCCTCTGGTCAAACAGAAGTCGATGTCCATGGTAGTGTACCCGCAGTAGGTCCGAAGATGTAACAGCTTGCGAGACAGACCTAAAGCGACAACAATCTGAGTGATGATTCCGCCAACATGGATGACTCCTTAGGTGGATCTGGAGATACCGCTGAGACTGTATAATAAAAAGTTCCCACATGCTACTGGGCGAGACTGGGATGCACAAAATAATAGGAAGATCTCATCTTCACTCAGTAGTGTCTCTGCATCCGGTCTTCCCAGGAAGGAATGTGCTAATATCATTTGAAAGTATCTGAAGGCTAGGTTATGTATGACATGAGACAGCTGCATAGATGGATCCTGGCTTCCGCCACCCGATATATCACTCCAAAACTTCTCCACCTCCTTACCCAGAAAATATCCCATAGGTGTCTCCGGGATAGCATCAGGAGTGGTCTGGAAACCCAATAAGTCGCCGAACTCTTTCTGGCTAAAGGAATACTCAACTCCGAAAAGCCTGAAAGCAGCATACCCATCTGGTCCAGAATATGGGTCATAGTCGAATGAACTCAGGAACTCCAAAGTCAGGTTCCTATATGTGTTACTCAAGTCATCAGCAAACTCGTCCCAGTGAAGCTGGTGGCTAAGGAATCGGATACTCGGCTCGATACCCAGTGCCTCCATATAGTGCTGATCAGGATAACGTGTGGGTGCCATAGGGCGCTGATACAAAGCAATGTAGTGCTCCCTCTGAGCATTATCTCTATAGGCCACGTGCATGTCATCAAAATCCTGCATCCTGTAAAAATTAAGAAAGTGATCCTGAAAATACAAACCATTCAAATCTTAGTCTCAATGCAAAATATGATAAAATAAAATAAAAAATAAAAATAAATAAATGCGAAAAAGTAAAATGAAAGAAAAACCATGGGTTGCCTCCCACGCAACGCTTGTTTAACGTCAATAGCTTGACAATTAGAATCTAAACACTTGTAGTAGTAGGAATTGGTGGATCAATCAGGGTGTGTCTTGAGTAGTATGCTGGAATGTCTCCTCCTTCGTAGAGCTTCAGTCTTTGTCCATTTACAATGAATGGGCTACAGGTTTGGTTCTTGATTTCCACGGCTCCGAATCTCAGAATCTTGGATACTTCGAAAGGACCATTCCATCTTGAACGTAGCTTTCCAGAGAAGAGTCGTAACCTAGTGTTGAAAAGGAGAACAGAATCGCCTACATTGAAGTTTTTCTTTACTATTCTTTTGTCGTGATAGGCTTTTGTCCTCTCTTTATATATTTTTGCATTCTCGTAGGCAGATTGCCTAAGTTCTTCTAGTTTATGAATGTCTAGGGTACGCTTTTCTCCAGCGGCTAAGTAGTCTAAATTCAAAGTTTTAATGGCCCAATAGGCCTTATGCTCTAATTTGAATGGTAAGTGACATGATTTTCCATAAACTAGTTGATAAGGAGTAGTTCCTATAGGGGTTTTGAAAGCGGTTCTATAGGCCCATAATGCTTCTTGAAGCTTCTGAGACCAGTCTCTCCTAGAAATAGAAACGGTTTTCTCTAGGATTTGTTTTATCTCCCTATTAGATACTTTTACTTGGCCACTAGTTTGTGGGTGGTATGGTGTTGCTACTCTATGCCTAACTCCATATTTTCTTAAAAGTTTGTCAAATATTCTCGATATAAAGTGTGATCCTCCATCGCTTATGACTAAACGTGGTGTTCTAAATCTAGGGAATATATAGTTTTTAAATAGTTTGATTACTACCCTAGTATCGTTTGTGGGTGCAGCTATAGCTTCAATCCACTTAGACACATAGTCTACAGCTACTAAGATATACCTATTTCCTAAGGATGGTGGAAAAGGTCCCATGAAATCTATACCCCCTACGTCAAAGAGTTCTACTTCCTGAATGTTTCTTAGAGGTATTTCATCACGTCTTGAAATGTTTCCAGTGCGTTGGCATCTATCACACTTGACAATGCAAGCATAGACATCGTGCCACATGGTAGGCCAGAATAGGCCAGCTTGAAGAATCTTGGCATATGTCTTAGAAGTGCTCGCATGTCCACCGTAAGGTGCGGAATGACAATGCTCGATAATACTATTTACCTCTTCTTCTGGAACGCAACAGTGAAAATGCCATCTTTACCCCTTTTGAAAAGGAACGGTTCGTCCCAATAGAAGTTTCTCACATCGTGGAAGAATTTCTTCTTGCGGTGGTAGTCAAGATCAGGGGGTACTATATCAGCAGTTAGGTAATTAACGAAATCTGCATACCAGGGTACGTTACTTATTGCTAAGGAATTTTGGGGGTGCTCATAAGGATCTAGGTTATTATCTTCAATGGTTTCTACTCTAGCGATCAGTATATCATAGGCAAAATCATCATTTATGGGTACTAGTTCTGGTTTTAGATGTTCTAGCCTAGAAAGGTGACCGGCTACTACATTTTCAGTGCCTTTTTTATCTCTTATGTCTAAATCAAACTCTTGTAGTAATAGAATCCATCGGAGTAACTTGGGCTTAGCATCTTTTTTACTTAATAGGTAACAAATGGCAGCATGATCGGTGTAAACAATAATTTTTGCTCCTACTAGATAAGATCTAAATTTGTCTATAGCGAAAACTACAGCGAGTAATTCTTTTTAAGTTGTTGCGTAGTTAAGTTGGGCATCATCTAGGGTTCTACTAGCATAATAAATGGCATGTAATTTTTTATCTTTCCTTTGTCCTAAAACGGCTCCAACTGCGTAATCACTAGCATCGCACATTATCTCAAAAGGTTCTGACCAGTCTGGTGGTTTCATAATGGGTGCCGATACTAAGGCTTGCTTTAAAAGATTAAATGCGTCATTACATTTTTCATCGAAAATGAATTCAGCATCTTTCATTAAAAGTCCGGTTAAAGGTTTGGTTATTTTGGAGAAGTCTTTAATGAAACGCCGGTAGAATCCAGCGTGTCCAAGAAAGCTTCGGACTTCTCTGATGGTTTTTTGTGGTTTTAGGTTTTCTATAACTTCTATTTTAGCTTCATCTACCTATATACCTTTTTCAGAAACTATATGTCCTAAAACTATTCCTTCGGTTACCATGAAATTACATTTTTCCCAATTTAGCACGAGGTTCACCTCCACGCATATTTCCAGAATTTTCTCAAGGTTAGCAAGACAATTGTGGAAATCAAATCCGCAAACCGAGAAATCATCCATAAATACTTCCATGATACCATCTAGGTAATCTGCGAAGATTGACATCATGCAGCGTTGGAAAGTAGTTGGGGCGTTACAGAGGCCGAATGGCATTCGTCTGTAGGCCAAAGTTCCATAAGGGCATGTAAAGGTAGTTTTTTCTTGATCTTCGGGGTGGATAGGTATTTGGAAGAATCCAGAGTATCCATCTAGATAGCAGAAGTAAGAGTGTCTGGCTAGACGCTCCAACATCTGGTCTATAAATGGTAAAGGGAAATGATCCTTCCTAGTTGCTTTATTTAATTTTCTATAATCTATACACATCCGCCATCCTCCTTCTAAACGTTTTGCTACATGTTCGCCTTTATCGTTTTGCACGACTGTGATGCCTCCCTTTTTAGGTACTACATGCACAGGGCTCACCCACTTACTATCCGAGATCTGGTAGATTATACCTGCCTCAAGTAACTTAAGAACTTCCTTTTTAACAACATCACTCATTATAGGGTTTATTCTTCTCTGATGTTCCCTAGAGGGTTTTGAATCTTCTTCGAGCGAAATCCAATGCATGCATACGGATGGGCTTATACCTTTCAGGTCAGAGATATTATATCCTAGGGCTGAGGGATATCTTCGTAAAACATCTAAAAGTTGGTTCGTTTCCTTTTGGCTCAAGGTAGCACTAACTATAACTGGACGGTTCATCTTTTCATCGAGGAACTCATATCTCAGGTTCTTAGGCAGTTCCTTAAGTTCTAAGGTTGGTTTCTTAAGGCATGGCATAGGATCTGGGGTAAGGGATAAACATTCGTAAAGGTTATCATCGATGTAGGGTTTCTTAAAGTCATCATCTTCCCTTGTGAGAGTTGATGGTAACTTAATTGTTTTTATAATTTCTTTTTGTTCTAATTCTCTAACACATTCATCAATGATGTCTAAGGCATAACACGAGTCTCCCATCACAGGTGCCATAAGAAATTTCGAAAGTATAAATTCTATTTTCTCGTCACCTACCTCAAATGTCAACTTTCCTTTCTTGACATCTATTATGGCTCCTGCAGTCGATAAGAATGGTCTACCTAGAAGGATTGGTATATCATTGTCCTCTTTGATGTCCATGACAACAAAGTCAGTAGGGATAAACAGCTGACCTATCCTAACAGGAACATCTTCTAAAATGCCTATCGGATATTTAACAGATCTATCGGCTAACTGAAGTGACATCTTAGTGGGTTGTAATTCTCCTAAGTTTAACCTCTCACAAACTGCTAAAGGAATTAGGCTCACACTAGCTCCTAAGTCTAGAAAAGCTTTTTTGATGACATGAATACCCAAAAGGCAAGGAATGGAGAAATTTCCAGGGTCTTTATCTTTCTTTGCTAATTTGTCCTCGGAAATAGCATTACATTCCAAAGGCTTCGGATCGTCAAGTCTACGTTTGTTGGTAAGGATGTCTTTGAGAAACTTTGGATAAGAAGGTATTTGGGTAATGGCTTATGTGAAAGGGGTTTCTACATGAAGTTTTTCTATAACTTTAATAAATTTTAGATACTGTTTATTGATCTGGGTGTGTTTGAGTCTTTGCGGATATGGTATAGGTGGTTTATATGGCAGGGGTGGTACGTAAGTTTTATCTTTAGGTTCTTCTCCTTTTTCTCGACCTTCCTGGTTTTCAGATTCCTCTGGTTCCTTTACTTCGTCTGTGGGTTTGGTACATTCCTTAGAAGTTTCGGGTTCACTCAATCTAGGGTTTGGTGGCTCATCATAAGTGTTTCCACTTTGTTGGGTAATGGCATTGGCTTGTCCTCTCGGATTTTGTTGAGGTTGTCTAGGGAATTGTCCTCCAGGTGTAGTCTGAGGGGCTTGGTTTAAAGCTACCTGAGAGATCTGGGTTTCAAGCATCTTGGTATGAGTAACTATCTGGTCAACCTTGGTTCCTAACTGAGTAATCAATTCGTTAACATGAATGTTTTGGTTCACGAACTCCTTGTTTTGTTGGGTTTGAGCGGTGATAAAAATTTCCATAATTTTCTCAAGGCTCGGCTTTGGTGGTACAGGTTGCATAGGTTGATTTGATCTTGGGGCTTGATAACTAGGTCTCGGAGGTGCATTATTTTGGATAGGGTTATTGTTTTTATAGGAAAAGTTCGGGTGATTCCTCCATCCAGGGCTATAGGTATTCGAATATGGGTTCCCTTGGGTGTAGTTCACTTGCTCAGAGTGGGTTTCGTTTAATAGACTGCATTCTGCGGATTGGTGTCCTTTGGTTCCACATTGTTAGACTATGGCACGGATCTAGAAGGGGGGGGGGGGGTTGAATAGATCCCAATTAAAATTTGAGTCGGCGCTACCAATTAAAAATTGGTTTTGAAAATTTGTTTTAAGTGCGGAAGCGGCCGAGGAAAATATAGTCTAAAACGAACTGTTATTGGAAAACCGGATATGCGTCAAGCCTATAGATTAGTGATAATGTAGAATACGAATCACTACACTAGTCACACTATCAATGATTTGTTTCACTTACTAGGATTCCTAGTTCCAATGATTCAAAGAGCAAACCAAACTAGATACACAACTAAGATAATTTTGGTTTAGGCAAATTATCAAACACTTGGTGTGCAAAAACACTCCAAGTGATATTTATGTTGAGTAAGTGATTCCAATTAGTCTAGTACAATATCCTATTGTACTTTGGATTCAAAAACAGAGTTTTAACTTCTTACTCAATTAATATCAAGGTTTGATAAAAGTGCTTATACTAAAATCACTTATTTTTAAGCCAAAACAACTATGCTGAAAAATAGAGAAGACAAAGATTTGATGAGGCAGTTCCTCCGTCGTCCTCGCTTCGGGGTACGTCTTCCCTCAATTCTAAAACTAGAATTGAGATTGCTTTAATAGATATCACCTGTTGAGTTTAACCGTTTATACAAGGATTGCAAAGCAAATATACAACAGAATTCTCAAGACGTTGAATGTTGCTTCCACTCCTTGTTCCTTGATTCAAGGTGAATCAAGTCCTTCGATTATTGTTGATAGACCTCCGATTCCAGCCCCTTTGTTGAATAACCCTCAGTTCTTCAAACCCTCGGCCCGGCTGATCTCAACTACAACAAATCGAACCCGAAATCTTCTCTTTAATATCACTGAATCCGCTACTAGATTGATGAAGACTTCCTCTTCTCAATCACCTTCGCTCAGCTGAAAATTGATGAAGAAATTCGTCCAAAAACCCCCAAAATCAAACCAGTCTTGGAGGACAAAACCCTAAAGGTTTTATTCAAGAAAAAACCTGTCGCAAGCTTCAACCCGAACCGGATTCCCCAATCACGGCTTCGAACGTTATCACCTTTAACCAATCACAAAGCACTTCAAAAATGGTTGTGTGTAATTGATGTGTTGTGAGATGTTGAAGATGAAGATGAAGAATCTTGGACACCTATTTCACTTTTTCTTGTTCTTTGAACACTTGAATCAAATTGTCAAATGTTGGTTGATACAAGTAACTGCACTTCTATTTATAGTAACCAACCAACCAACCCATTTAACAGCTTTTCAAACAGAGTGGGAAATGCTTAAAGACTGAATTTGCGCACGAACGGTCGACCATAGCAGGTCTATGCGTCGACGCATAACCTGCAGTTTTGGACAGACTGAAAAACACAGCAGTATGCGTCGACCATAGGTCGGCGTGTTCTGACCCGTGGTTCATGCGCTGACCCCTACGGTCGACGCAAGCCTCTTGTGCGCTGACCCGTGGGAAATGCACTAAGTTATACGCTGACCCGTGGTTCATGCGCTGACCCCAGCGGTCGACTCAAACCCTGCAAATCTGCAAAAATTCATATTTTTGTGGTTTTCATGCATTTTGTCATGACCACATTTTATCCACATATGTTGTATGAAATATGACAGTTTAGATGAGCATAGAAAAGGATATGATAGGTGATATGTTGCATTTGTTTTGTAGAGGTGGAATCGACAATGCCGATTCATCCATGTTGGTAATTTGTCATCATCGAAACCTATGATCGTATGTTGTATGACAGTTTGCCCTTACATACTCCCCCTTTTTGATGATGACAACCTATGTGAAACCAAAGAAAAATAACATGCAATATTTACACACATTATACACACTCCCCCTTTCTTTTGTAATCTAAGGTTGTCTAACAAACTGTTAATTGTTGTGAATATCTTGGCTTGGCTTTGGTACATGGTCTTCTCCCCCTTTGACAACATCAAAAAGAGAAAAAGAAGTATTATTCAACATAACATGATATTCAACAGGAGATAGCGAATCATATAACAATATCACACCAAATATTATTACTGAACAAATTGAAAAGGAGATAACATTAAACTGGATTTGCACAAACAGCATAACAGAAAATAAGTTCAGTCAAACAACACAAATACAGATGCATATGTAGTTTTATGCCCTAATGGCCTCGTCCTCGACTGAAACAAGCATCCGTTATTTGGTCAGCAACACTACTGAGATACTTGAGGCCCACATCAACGGACCGCTCCTGTCGTTCAAATGTTTCGGTGAACGCTGCGTACCATTCACTCATGCTGGTAGAGAGGTTATCGAGCCTCTCATTTTGTGCTTGAAGCTGGCTGGTTATATGAGCATAGCGCTCATCCTGAGTTTGTATGAATGATTATTGAGCCAGCTGCATATTTCGCATCATATCTAGAAGTTCATAAGAGCTTTCTTGCTGCAGAGGATACGATGGAGATTCTTCAGCACCATATTGATACGGCTGATAAAATTGGTGTTGTGTTGACCAACCCATATGTTGCCATTCACCCCAGCCACCATGGTTGGGGGCATCTTCTTCAGTTGAGTAGGTATTCTGAACCCAAGCGGAGATAGTGTAGTCGTGTGTGTCTGCTTGTGGAGGGCTATCATGCTGCTCAAATGCTTGTCCTGCTTCTTCTTCTTCGTTTTCCTCTTGGTCTTCTTCTTCACTTTCATCACTTTCATCATCTTCTTCAACACTCGTAGGAACATACCCTCTGCGAACAAATTTGTATATTCTCCGCTCATCACACCAAAAATATCCCATCATAGACAAAGTTTTTGGGCTGAATTCTTTATCTGAGGAAATAGAAGTATACGGAAAGGACGGATAATCCACGTCGGCTGCAGTAAGAACCTCTTGAATAAAAGATCCGTAGGCAAGAGTCGTTCCTCATCCGGAGTCTCGTAAACTGAACATCCTACTAGCAATGTAGTAGGGCCAGTTTATTTTGCGCTGATTCTTCAGGATATATATGAGATGAACCTCAGCCTGTTCAACTCGGGAAAGGCCACCCTTCTTAGGTCGCAGGATGCGTGACACAATCCACTGGAGAATGCGCTCACCTGTTTTCAGCTTGCCGGCAGTGACAGTTCGTGGGAACGCATCACTGTTCACAATGTGGTCTGGGTAGGGTCGTTTCAGCATAGTGTTCAAAGCGCTCTTAAACTCATATCCTTCTATTGGGTGAGAATCAGTTACCTCAGCAAGAGGACTTTCATCAGCAGCCAGTGTCATATCGAAATATTTATTCCAAACATTAGACTTAAACGATACCTTTCTTGTGCCGATCCTGGAGTGAAACTTTTGCCCACGAAATTTGTCATGAAGGCAAGTGTAGAACACACGGACCAAGTCTTCGCTATATTTGGCATTGCATTTCAGGAATTTGATAATGTCGTGATATTGTAGCAGAGACATGATTTCTACGAGATGCATGCGTTCTGCTGTGAGTTTGTAGAATGCATGTTGCCTCACAACTCCTCTTTTACCAATGTCTTTGTTGAAGGTGTCGACAAGAGCCGATGGAACTAATGATACAGCGGTGATGGGTAAGGAGGCAGAGGATGATTCCCTTGATCTCTTACTGGTAGGTCTGCGGGATGAGGAAGCCATGGGTAATGATTCTGAGGCTTTTTGTAAAAGTAGAGAGTGAAGGTTGGTGTAAGATTTTGAGAGGATTTGCAAGAAGGAGGTTTGCCCTTTTATGGATGAGGATTTAGGGTTTTTGGGAAGAGGAGAGGCCAAGAGACAATAGGCACTAGGTAGATGCAACTCACAATGTAGTGGTTTGAATGCACAATTAATTCAAATTTGAAATGTAAATGCATGGGACGTTTGAACGTTTTCTGCAAAAAAAAACTGAGTTTTCGTGCGATGCGTCGACCATACACTCTGCATGCGTCGACGCATACTGTTTGAATTTTGAAAAAAAAGAAATTTTTTGAAGTATGCATCGACCATTGCCCTGTTATGGTCGACTCATACAGGCAAATTTTGCAATTTTCACTGTTATGCACATATGCTCACATGTTTGATGCATAAATAGAATGCCACACAACATTTAAACATCCAAACAGATATGGTATAAGAAACAAGTCACATATATATACAATATTATCATGTAATACTACTATTTAACCATGAAGGTTGAGAGAGAGAGAAGGGTAAAGGAACAATATCACCTCGATGCCGGAATAACTTGATGAACAATATACTTGTGCTTGCAACAACATTAACTTGTTAGAAGTACAAGATTATAGTTTTAAATGAAATAAGATAAAGTAAGCAGTTTATAACGCCCGTTCCGAAATATCGAGAATACCAAGTTCTCGGCGAATATGAAAGAAAGGCTCAGTAGCTAGCGGCTTTGTGAAAATGTCCGCTAGTTGATTTTTAGTGTCAACATGTTGAAATACAACATCACCTTTCTCTACATGGTCCCGAAGAAAATGGTGTCGAATTTCGATATGTTTGGTGCGAGAATGCAACACAGGATTTTTGGTAAGATTAATGGCACTTGTATTGTCACAGAAAATGGGAATACGTTCGAGTTTGAGATTAAAATCCAATCATTGTTGCTTAACCCATAGGATTTAAGCACAACAACTACCGGCGGCAATGTATTCCGCTTCGGCGGTTGACAAAGCAACTGAAACTTATTTCTTGCTATGCCAACTGACCAAGGAATTTGAAAATAAGTGACAAGTGCCACTCGTGCTTTTCCTATCCGATTTGCAACCGGAAAAATCGGAATCGGAGAAACCTACCAATGAGCAATCATTACCTTTGGAATACCATAGTCCATACTTCGGAGTACCGGATAGGTATCGAAGTATTCGTTTGACAGCTTTTAGATGGGATTCCTTGGGACATGATTGATATCTTGCGCACATACACACGCTAAAAATAATGTCGGGACGAGAAGCAGTAAGATAGAGAAGTGATCCAATCATACCTCTATACCTTTTTACCTCTACGTCCTTACCACTTTCATCTTTATTCAAGTTTGTACATGTTGGCATGAGGGTGTCAATGGCCTTGGCTTTTGCCATGTCAAATCTCTTGATAAGGTCCACACAATACTTTGTTTGACTCACGAATGTTCCTTCTTTGAGTTGTTTAATTTGCAAACCGAGAAAGTATGTGAGCTCCCCCATCATACTCATCTCGAATTCACCCTGCATAAGATCCGAAAACTCTCTCACGAGATTCATGTTAGTAGACCCAAATATAATATCGTCAACATAAATTTGTACTAATATCAAGTGCTTTCCTTGACGTTTAATGAAGAGAATTGTGTCAACCTTTCCTCTTGAGTAACCTTGATCAAGTAAAAATTTACTTAGTCGCTCATACCAAGCTCTAGGAGCTTGTTTGAGACCATATAAAGCCCTTTTTAGTTTGTAAACATGATCGAGATACTCATGAGATTCAAAACCCGGAGGTTGTGCGACGTATACCTCTTCATTTATGTAACCGTTAAGGAACACACTCTTAACATCCATTTGGAATAGTTTAAAGTCTTTCGCACAAGCGAAGGCAAGGAGAAGGCGTATAGCCTCGAGTCGGGCAACCGACACATAAGTTTCCTCATAGTCGATGCCTTCCTCTTGGTTATACCCTTGCGCGACTAAACACGCCTTGTTACGGGTTATTACCCCGTTTTCGTCCAACTTATTCCTAAACACCCATCGGGTGCCGATTACTCGATGATCTCGCGGAGGAGGGACAAGGTCCCAAACCTCATTTCTAGTGAACTGATTTAGTTCCTCCTGTATTGACAAAAACCAGTGTTCATCGAGTAGGGCTTCTTTAGGGTTTTTAGGTTCCATTTTTGAAACGAAAGCGAAGTGATAACATAAATTACTTAGCTTCGATCGAGTTGTAACACCCTTTGAGATATCTCTGAGAATGTTGTCAATTGGATGGTCTTTGGGAGATTTCAAAGCTTAAGGGAGATCATCGTTTGAAGGCGGATGAGCTACCTCGGTTTCCTCATGGTGTGCATCTTTATCCTCCTCAACTTTGACTTTGTCAGGTTGATCAATCCCCGGCTCGCCACCCTTCAGTATGTCTTCCGTAGATGTACCTGCACC
Organism: Lathyrus oleraceus; assembly: GCF_024323335.1. Classification (NCBI taxonomy): domain Eukaryota; kingdom Viridiplantae; phylum Streptophyta; class Magnoliopsida; order Fabales; family Fabaceae; genus Lathyrus; species Lathyrus oleraceus. The sequence continues at coordinate 114,494,002 of NC_066580.1, forward strand.
ATGAACAACACTACCCTTTCCGATGTTTCTCGGATAGGATTCGTCAAAAGTGACATGTACAGACTCTTCCACAGCAAGTAATCGTTTATTATATATTCTATATGCTTTACTCGATTGAGAGTATCCGAGGAAGATACCTTCGTCGGCCTTGGAATCGAATTTGCCCAAGTTTTCCTTTCCATTATTTAATACAAAACATTTGCAACCGAAAACATGTAAGTGAGAAACATTTGGCTTTCGCCCTTTTAAAAGCTCATACGGTGTTTTATTTAGAATGGGGCGAATGAGCACCCTATTCAAAACATAACACGCCATACTAATGGCGTCGGCCCAAAAATATTTCGGTAAACCACTTTCGTTAATCATTGTTCTTCCCAATTCTTCCAAAATTCGATTTTTACGCTCCACAACCCCATTTTGTTGAGGAGTACATGGAGCGGAGAAGTTATGATCGATACCATGGTTACCGCAATCTTCTTCAAATAAATGGTTTTCGAACTCACCCCCATGGTCGCTTCTAATTGAAACAATGTTTGTATTTAATTTATTTTAGGAAAGCTTAGCAAACCTTTCAAAGGCGGCGAACGTATCGCTCTTGCTTACTAAAAAGATAGTCCAACAAAATCTAGAAAAATTGTCCACTATTACGAAACCGTAATAATTTCCTCCTAGACTTTTAATCCTAGACGGTCCAAATAAGTCCATATGAAGAAGTTCGAGAGGTCTCGTTGTTGAAACGATATTTTTGGATTTAAATGAGATCCTCGTTTGCTTCCCTTTTTGACAAGCATCACAAAGGTGATCCTTGGTGAACTTTATTTTGGGGAGACCTAGGACTAGATCTTTTGAGACTACTTTATTTAGTAAGTCAAAGTTAACATGTGCTAAACGCCTATGCCATAACCATGAATCTTCACTCATTGTTACAAGGCATTTGTCACTTGTTAACGATACTTCGTTCAAGTCTAACATATAGACATTATTCACTCGCAGGCCATTAAACATACTCTTCTTATCATCATTATATACAATTTTGCAACAATCTTTTGAAAAAGATACATTGTATCCTTTGTCATATAATTGACTGATGCTAAGTAGATTGTGTTTAAGACCTTCGACAAGCAATACATCAAAAATAGTAGTGGAAGAAGGGTTACCTACACTACCTTTACCTAGTATTGCTCCACGGTTGTTGTCACCATAGGTTACATATCCTTTCTTCTTAGCCACGAAGTCAATGAAGAGTGATATGTCTCCTGACATGTGCCTTGAGCATCCACTGTCGAGAACCCATCTTCTTTCGGTGGTCTCGAGGCATTGTACCTATGAAAATGCAATTAACACGAGAAGGTACCCAATGGCTTATTGGGTCCTGAATGGTGAGTAACAAAATGGTTGCATTTGGGCAGCCATTGATAAATGCCTTTAGGAACTAAGAATCTCCTAAACCTGCATTTAGCAATGGAGTGGCCTTTCTTGCAACAATAAAGACAAGAGAAATTTACATTTTGATTGCCTTTGCTATCTTCATCCTTTATAACATATTTATATTTTTGATATGGATTAACCATACTTTTTCGAAAGTTTGATTTATCGATTGCAAAGGTAATCTTGGGCTCAAGAGCCTTGTCAAGTTTGGCCTTTAGGTTTCTTACTTCACCTTGCCAAATATAACAAGTATCACACCCAAAGTTAATTATCCTATTTCTAAGGTCCTCACTGTAACACGGTGGGAGAACTGACTTTAGTTAAATGTTGCGGATAGCAAGAGTCGCCACCGACTTTTATTTTATCCAAAAGGAAAGGACATAAAAGAACAGGAAAGACCTTAAAAAGATTTTGAGTTCGGGGGGTAGGTTATACAAAGGGAAGGTATTAGCACCCTTTATATCCATGGTTATCCATGGGCTCTTAGTTACTTAGCTCACTTTGTTTGTTTGTAAGAGTGTAGTGTGTGATTAGAAAAATTTCTTTAAGTACTTTGTAATGACCCTCGTATGGGTGTATACAAAGCCTAGTTTAGAAATTGTGAGGTGTAAAAGTAATTTTGAAAAGTGTGAGCAAGTAACTATGAGATACCTACCCTAGATTAAGTCTTTCGTGTTCTCGTATATTCTTTCAATGGTAAGACTGTCCCTATTATTAAGGAATAGGTAGTCATTACCTTGGATGTGTTTAAGGGACGGGCGTAGGGTCATCGTATGGTCAATGAAGGCAACATAAGGGGTGTCTTTAGCAGCTCGTAGGGACTATCATCATATTTACCGAAGGGACAAGATCATTATATTATAGGCAACCTCGTAGGGACTTGATCTTTTAAGTTTATAGGGACTTGATGATTTTTCTGTTTGAAGGGACTTTGCTTAAGACACCCCTATTTTCGAGGGACTTAACCATTTAAAGAAGGCAACCAAGAGGAATACCCTAGGAAGTACAGATGGCGATCAAAGATCGACTTACGTGTATGAGTGTTATTTTTCAGATATTTGTCTTGAATTTAATTTTCTAAGTTCAATTATTTACAGTTAGTTTTTTGCACTCCCTAAATTACTAACCACGCAATAAATATTTACAAAAATAAAAGCAAGAAAAATTCCTAAACTATTACATGGCTATGGGACAGATACATAATAATCAAGCGAGAAAGAATAAATTTATAACCTATACATTTGTTCCTAATATTATAAATAAAACAAAATTAAAATAAGGAAAATAATGAAGCAAAAATAGAATAGATAAAAGCAAATAATAATAAAATAATAAATAAACAATGGTAATAAAGCAATAATAAAATAACAATAATAATAAAGTGATAATAAAAAGGTTAGAATTTTAAAAGAAATTATTTTAGGTTAAACAAGTTAGATTTTTTAGAAGTTATTAGAAAAATATGAGTTTAAAATAAATTAGTAATAATAAAAGAATTTAAAATACATTAATGTACAAATTATAAAATAAAAGAGTTATATGAAAAATATTAAGTTAGTTATTTACAAAATAAATAAAGATTATAGAAAATATCAAATTATTAGATTAATAGGTTTATTATTATTATTCAATTAGAAAAATGGTCAATTAGATTTTATTTACAAAATATATAAGGATTTATTATTATAAGTAAGTAATAAAAAAAGTTATTAAAATAGTTAGTATTTATTATTTATTTACAAAAAATATAAAGGTTATAGAAAAATATTAAATAATTAATTTAGTAGGTTTTCACGCCCTACATTACTAAACCACGCAGTTAATATAGGATCAATGGCAGGAATTTAAATGGCAGAAAAATAAATGGTAGAAAAATAAAATTGCAGAAAATAAAATCCTAATTATTACAACGCTTTGGTGCAGTTACATAATAAAGATGGCGAAAAGTAAAACTGAAAATATTACAAGTTAAAACTTAAAATATTACAAGGGTGAAGCAGTTACAGTGTATGAATAACATAAATATGAGCGAAAATAGGAAATAATAATAAGGTTTGTTAAGGTTTAAGAAAAGGTTTATGGTTTAGAGGAAACAACACGGTTAAAGTTTTCGGTTTGAAATTTAGAGTTTGTGGCGAAATTGTCAGGGTTTAGGAAAAATCAGGGTAGTTAGTTATGAAAAAAAATGTGCAGATCTAGATATATGTATATAAAAAAAATATGAATTAATTAAAAAAAAACAACGGTGTTGCTAGCGCAAAATTGCGATCATCGCAACTGGATCGGATAACACAAATGTCACGCCTCATACACGTATATGTGAAAACGGCGTATTGACACGATCCGATCCGAAAACATAATCAAATTATAACATAAAATAGAAATATATATATATTTAACACACTAGTTACATATATGAACATGTATTTGAAACACAGTAACAAATATATCAACAACATAGATAAAGTATATATCATATATAAACTATTACCAAACTGTGTGTACGATAGTATAGATCAGCCACTCTCAGTTTCTCTTTTTTGTTCTGTCTTTTGGCCTCCCTCTATCAGTCATGCTAGTAAATATATATAGGAACAAATTAGGTTAATGATAATGGGCCTAAGTTTATTTTGAAACCCAATATTAAATTATAAACTGAATAAAGTTAAATAATTAAAATAGTTAAAATTAAAATAAAAACTAATTAACCTATTTATTTATTCTAGACCCAATATAAAAATAAATAGACTCAAAAAAAAAAAAAAAAAAAAAAAAAAAAAAGTCGGGCACCAAAATGCTCGAAAAAATAAAATGAACATGTCAAAATAATCAGCGCGAAATAAATGACTCGGAAAAATACAGCGTTTGGTCGGATTTTGAAATAAAAATTATGACCGTTTAAACTGCTCAGACTGATCAACATATGACCAAAAATAGTCGTAAAAATATTTTTAGCATGTCAAATTAAACCACGTGAACCGCAGATTAATGTTACCGATATTTGCAAACTTAAACTTGACATTTTTTCGTTGACTAATTTTAAGCACAATTAAAAAATTAATTTGACCAGTCTGTTTGTAAATTCCGAGAAATTATTCCGGCTAATATTAAGACAGAAAAAAATGTTATGCTATGAAGATGATGCAAATGAATGTGAAACAAAAAATTGGTTAGAGTTAAAAATAGAGGGCAAATTTTGGGGTGCAACAGCTGCCCCTGTTCAATTTTCTGAAACCTGAGGAGTTAGATTGGCTTGTGTGCCATTCGTGACTTGGAAGGTTGAAGGGGATTGAACACAAAAGCCCAAAAATTTGCACTCGCCGGTGCGTAAAGTAACACTGATGACTGGTTGTATATGCTTAAGTGGGCTTGAAGATGCCACTTGGAAGAACTGGAGATGGGCTTATAGATGCCATCCATAATATCAGGAGGTGATAACATCTTGATGTTGATACTGGATATCAGTACTAGGTCTTCGTATAGGCCGTCTCTGAATCGTATCTAAGAACATACTTTTAATTTAAGTGTCAGAACCAAATCTTCGTGGCGATTTCTTTCTGAATTAAGTATCAGCACTAGACCTTCGTATAGATCGTCTCTGAACTGTTTTGAATTGTTGAATAAACCAGTAGAAATAAATCTTCGTGATGATTATCTCTTCTGGAAATATCCTGGATTAGGGAATAGATCTTCGTATAGACCGTTTGCCTACTATCCGAGGACAAAAGAGTATCAGGATTAACTCTCCTGAAAACATCCTGGACTAGGGAATAGATCTTCGTATAGACCGTTTGCCTACTATCCAAGGACACCTTGAGTAATGATTAAGTATCAGCACTAGATCTTCGTATAGATCGTTTCTGACCTGTTGTGAATTGTTGATAGTATTTTATCTGTATATAACCATCCAGCAAGGAAAGGGTTAGTTTATGCAATATGTATGCATGCATGGCATGGTGCATCTAAGTAAATGTATTATGCACTTATGGATATGCTATGGTATGATGTAAGTGATGTATGTATGAATCATGCGGCCTGAAGCGTCCGGATATCTTTGTATAACAACTGCTGGCTAGGGAAAATAAATCCCGATTCGTTGCTGAAGAATATGAGGAACTCGTTCCCGTCTTGTTTGATAGTATAGTATTTGTCACTTCCCGTATTCGTTCGTCGTACTTCTATTGAAGGAATAAGTTCCTGAGTATCCCGACTGAGGATAAAAGAGATGGACATAAATTCAAGGGGAGACGTAATTCGAAGTATCTATAAAGATAGATTTGCTCTACTGGGGATCTGTAGTGGGGATGAACCGGCGAAGCTTCGTTGAACTACTACCCTCGTTCGTCCTTAGTAAATACTATTACTGTATTTTATGCATTTCTGGTAGACATCAATCGTATTCAAAAGCATACATACATTCAAACACAACCAATGGACGTTTTCGCTTATGTAAATAGAGTAAAAGTAAATCTGGGTTCAAAGATGAAATTTTATTTATATCACAAAGTGACCTATACATAGGCAAGTTTGTACCAGGAGACAGAAATCCTAGTAAGAGGAATTCGTCGTAAATTTTTTATAAAACAAAGAAAACAGCTATGTGAAAAATGATCCTATTGAGTTTCAATTCTACTATTGCCATTATCTTCAAATATCTCATCTTTTGCTGTTGAGACAGAAACGATTGGATTGATCTTTATCTGTTTGAACTTGATTTAGGTAGCACCATCAGTTGAAGTTACATGAGTGATCCAAACGAGACATAGTCATACGCTTTAATCCCTAACTTTTGCCTGGATTGCCCTTTCAGGTTTTCAATCCACCGGGATACCCTTTTTTGCCCAAGCTGCCTTTTCAGGTTTTCGACTTGCCGGGTGTACATTTTTTTTATATATATCCCTAATTTTTGCCCGAACCCTTTTGGTTTGCCGGGATGCCCTTATTTTTGCCTAGGCCAGTCAACCTAGCGGGTCTCTTTTTATGCGTAGTATTTTTTAACTATGTCTGCGTTTACAGGCTGTGGAAAGTCTTCACCATCCATAGTAGTAAGCATCATGGCACCTCCTGAGAATACTCTTTTGACCACAAATGGTCCTTCATATGTAGGAGTCCACTTGCCCCTAGGATCACCCTGTGGTAGTATGATACGCTTGATTACCAAGTCACCAGCCTGATATACCTTTGGCTTAACCTTCTTATTGAAAGCTTTGATCATCCGTTTCTGGTACATCTGACCATGACAAACAGCTGCCAACCTCTTCTCATCAATCAAATTTATCTGGTCGAGTCGAGTCTGAATCCACTCATCTTCATCCAAGCCTGCATCCTTCATGATTCTTAAGGAAGGGATCTGAACTTCAATGGGCAGAACTGCTTCCATACCATAGACTAAGGAGAATGGGGTTGCCCCTGTTGAAGTACGTATTGTAGTACGATAACCATGAAGAGCAAATGGTAACATCTCGTGCCAATCCTTGTAAGTAACAGTCATCTTCTGTAGAATCTTCTTAATGTTCTTATTAGCAGCTTCTACTGCCCCATTCATCTTCGGACGATACGGAGAAGAGTTGTGATGCTTAATCTTGAACTGCATGCAGAGATCAGTAATCATGGTACTGTTCAGATTAGAGCCATTGTCTGTGATAATCCTTTCAGGGATGCCATACCTACATATGAGATTATTCTTAATGAATCGAGCCACAACATTCTTGGTAACAGATGCGAATGAGGCTGCCTCTACCCACTTTGTAAAGTAATCAATAGCAACTAGGATGAAACGATGCCCATTAGAAGCAGTAGGCTTGATCTCACCAATCATATCAATGCCCCACATGGCAAAAGGCCAAGGAGCAGTCAACACATTTAATGGAGCCGGAGGTATATGCACTTTATCAGCATAGATTTGACACTTGTGACATGTCCTGGAATGTTGATAGCAGTCAGCTTCCATGGTAGACCAATAGTATCCTGCTCTCAATATCTTCTTTGCCATAGTATGACCACTAGAATGAGTGCCAAAAATCCCATCATGCATGTCTTCCATAATCTCTGTTGCTTCCTTCTTATCCACACAACGAAGCAAAGTTGAATCATGATTGCGTTTGTACAAAATTCCATTACTCAAGAAGAACTTAGCAGAAAACCTCCTCAGAAACTTCTTATCTTTGACAGATGCCCCTTCAGGGAACTCCTGAGTTTCAAGATATCTTTTTACTTCATAGAACCAAGGCTTTTCCTCTCCTCCTTCAGTATCAATCTCATTGCAGTATGCAGGCTTCTCAAATCTATCAATAGTAATCTTGGGAGCTTCATCATCCCAGCTAATCTCAAACATAGATGCCATGGTGGCTAATGCATCTGCCAACTGATTCTCTCCTCGTGAAATGTGTCCAAAGGTAATCTCTTCAAAATGTGGGATCAAAGACAGCACATGCTCTCTGTAGGGAATAAGATTTTCATGCTTAGTATCCCAATCTCCTTTAATCTGACTCACTACCAGGGCTGAATCTCCATATACGTCCAGGAACTGAATTTTCATATCAATGGCAGCTTTGATACCCAGGATACATGCCTCATACTCAGCCATGTTATTGGTACAATAGAAACAAAGTCTTGCAGTAATCGGGGTATGACAACCTTCAGGGGAAATGATCACAACACCAACACCATTACCAAGTGCATTAGAAGCTCCATCAAAAACCATAGTCCATCGAGATCCTTGTTCAGGTCCGTCATATTGTCCAGGTTCTTTGGTAATAATCATAATGTCTTCATCGGGGAATTCAAAACTCATTGACTGATAATCATCCACTGCCTGATGAGCCAAATGATCAGCTACAACACTTCCTTTAATGGCCTTCTAAGTAGTGTATTGTATATCATATTCTGTTAAGATCATTTGCCATCTCGCTATTCGTCCGGAGAGAGCAGGTTTCTCGAATATGTACTTGATTGGATCCATCTTCGAAATAAATAAGGTAGTATGAGTCAACATATACTGTCTTAGTCGGCGAGCAGCCCATGCCAAAGCGCAGCAAGTTTTCTCGAGCAGTGAGTATCTTGTTTCACAGTCGGTAAACTTTTTGCTAAGGTAGTATATTGCCTGTTCTTTTCGACCAGACTCGTCATGTTGCCCCAACACACACCCCATTGAGTTGTCTAATACTGTTAAGTACATAATCAAGGGTCTTCCATCAACTGGTGGCATCAAAATTGGAGGTTCTAGGAGATATCTCTTGATTTCATCAAAGGCTGTCTGGCACTCATCATTCCACTCCATTACCTGATCTTTCTTTAACAACTTGAAGATTGGTTCACAGATAGCAGTTAATTGGGAAATAAATCTTGTAATGTAATTCAATCGTCCCAAGAAACCTCTAACTTCCTTCTCAGTACGGGGATCTGGCATCTCTTGTATAGCTTTCACTTTTGCAGGGTCTACTTCAATACCTTTTCCACTGACAATGAAACCCAGGAGTTTACCAGACCTAACTCCAAAAGTACACTTGTTTGGGTTCAATCTCAATTTGTATTTCTTCAACCTTTCAAACAACTTATGCAGATGATCAAGGTGTTGCTCTTCATTCTGGGACCTGGCTATCATATCATCCACATATACCTCTATCTCATGATGAATCATATCGTGAAACAAAGCCACCATAGCACGTTGATATGTTGCCCCGGCATTCTTCAAACCAAATGGCATCACTTTATAGCAAAAGGTACCCCAGTGTGTAACAAATGTAGTCTTCTCCATATCTTCGGGTGCCATCTTGATTTGATTGTAACCAGAGAAACCATCCATGAAAGAGAATACTTTATGCTGAGCAGTGTTGTCTACCAGAACATCAATATGAGGCAGTGGAAAGTCATCTTTGGGGCTGGCCTTATTCAAATCCCTGTAGTCTACACACATACGTACTTTACCATCTTTCTTAGGTACCAGTACCACATTTGCAACCCATTGAGGATAAGAAGTCACAGCTAAGAACCCTGCATCAAATTGTTTCATTACCTCTGCTTTAATCTTTTCTGACATTTCAGGACGCATGCGACGAACCTTCTGCTTCTTTGGACGACAATCTTCTTTTACCGGTAAACGCTGAACCACAATGTCCGTATCCAACCCTGGCATATCTTCATAGGACCAAGCGAAAATTTCCACATAATCACGTAACATTTGAATTAATCTGCTCTTGACACCATCTTCTAATTCAGCTCCTACCTTGACCTCTTTCCTGTTTTCTTCAGTTCCCAGATTCACAACTTCGATTGGCTCTTCATGTGGCTGTATAGCTTTCTCTTCTTGTTGTAATAACCTAGCAAGCTCTACAGGTACTTCACAATCTTCATCCTTTCCATCTTCAGCTTGATAGATCGGATTCTCGAAATTATAATTGGCAATAGTAGAACTGTTATCAACAGGATCCAGGGTGGATGAGGATCTGCATTTTAGTGATGTGGGTGTGTGTAAGAACACATAGTTGATGAAAATAAAATAAAAGAAAAACAAAGAGCCCAATATTTACGAAAACGAAACGTCCATTGATTTTTATTGAATGAAGTATGCAAATGAAATGACATCCCGAAACAAGCACACCATTGTGCCCCGGGTAAGGCACAAGGCTTAAAAATAACAACGCAGTAATAGTATTTACTCCTGACTAAAGGAGATAGGAATAACGTCTTCAGTCTTCCAATTGTTGAGCCCATCACCCACAGTAGGAAAAATCCAGTTATCCAGATTGTAGTCTTCATTATAGTCACCCACAACATTGATTTGATCTTTCATGTTCCCTTGATTGGTGATACGAACAGCACGAGCACGACGAACAACCTTCTAGGACTCTGCAGTGAAACCCAAACCAAACTTGTCAGACTTGTAAGGAATGTCGGGAAGCTGACCCCAAATAGTACAACCACCTTCTTCAACCACAGCTCTAGCATCTTTGAGGGAAGCCATTGTAGGAGGTACTCTGGTAACCACAGGAACTCTTTTAACCACAGGAGGAGCTTCAGTAGCGGGAACGACCCAAGGAACTACTTCAAATGTCTGGCAAGGAGTCTCAACATATTCACCTTCCACTTCAACATACTTAAATGTATTCACATGACTGACCATATATTCTTCCTCTCCATAAACAGTTACGATCTTTCCCTTCACTGGATATCTCAGCTTCTGATGTAGAGTGGAGGTCACAGCACCTGCCCCGTGGATCCAGGGGCGCCCAAGCAAACAAGAGTACGCAGGACGAATATCCATTACATAGAAGGTAGAATCGAAGACTTGAGAGCCTACTTTGATTGGGAGATCTATTTCTCCATGCACCACTCTTCTTGAACCATCAAAGGCTCTCACCACTATATTACTTGGTCTTAACACAGCATCTTCAGGGTTGAGCTTGTTCAGAACCTCTTTGGGAAGTACATTCAATGAAGAGCCATTGTCTATCAACACATGAGTCAAGGTAGTGCCCCTACATTCAATGGAGATATGTAAAGCTCTGTTATGGTTTCTTTTGGCAGGAGTCAAGTCAGCATCAGAAAAACCTAACCCATTATCATAAGTCAGATGTGCAACACAATTTTCAAATTGATCCACAGAAATTTCATTTGGTACATGAGCAGTCCTTAAGAATTTGATCAAGGCTTTAGCATGAGCCTCAGAACACAGCAACAAAGACAACATGGAAATTTTGGAGGGAGTATGCCCCAACTGGTCAACAATATCATAATCACTCTTACGAATGATCTTCAACACTTCTTCTTCTTCTTAGCCAGCAATGTCTTCAACTCATCTTGCCCCTTGGACAAATTCAGAATCAACTCTTGGAATTGTGCATTCTGAGCCTGGAGATCTTTGACAGTCTGTTCAAGAGCCATTTCTGCTGAAATAAACAGCGAGAAGATAAGATACCTGTTCATAAGAAACCTGTGATGCAATAATATGGTATGTAGATGCTTATGCAATGTTTTCAAGGACCGTAGGATTTAAATTTGTGTAAACCACCAAAAAGTAAGCTTTTATTAGTAATAAACTTGTTTGCCCCTTGGGCTTACAATAAAAATGAAATGAATACAAAAAATGGGGTTTTAAGTCTCCCATGGACGTTTCCTCTTTGTGTTGAGGTATGAGTTGATATTCCGCTCCTCGTGAAGTTGTTTTGTTAGCTCCAGGATTCTTTCCTGACTTGCCTTGCAATGAGTCTCAAAAGTATCTCTTTGCTCATTCAACTGGATCCAGGACCTCTGTAACTCTTCCATGTCAGTGGGCATGTCTGGATGAAGAATGATGTAAGAAGTATCTCCTTCAGCAACAGGCTCCATGGTAACTGGCAGGATAGCAGGATATGGCATCATAAGAGTCTGAGCACGAGATCGTACCCATCTGAGATATGGTTCCATAGGAATAGTGTACTTGGGTTCCAGAGTCTTGCTGTCAACCTTGTTCACTTTACCCCATGCTCGTATGAACCTTTGACGGTAACCTTGAAGATCGTTGTCGTAGTCGAACACAATACCCTGAATAAGCATGTCATAAGGACCATCAGTCCGAGCGTAACCAAACTGACGTAGAGCTAAAGAAGGGTTGTAGGTAATGCCCCCTCTTATGCCAAGGAATGGCACATTAGGGAACTCCCCACAACGGTCAATGATGGTAACATTCTCCATAGATCTAGAGCACCAACGAATATCTGAATGAGAAAGTGACATAATCCTCTTGGACCACCTGAACCCTTGTTCATTCTTCATCACTGATCGAGGAATGTGAGAAATAAACCACCTAGATAATAGAGGTATGCAACACATCAGAGTTCCTCGTGCCTTCGTAGTACGGGTATGAAGAGGGTGTAAGATATCTCCAAGTAATGTAGGCACTGGATTGCGAGTCAGAAATATGTTGATGGCGTGTACGTCTATGAACTGGTCTGGATCGGGGAACAGTACTAAGCCATAAATTGATAGGGCTAAGATCTCCTCAAAAGCATCATAACTCATAGCCTTCAGGAATACTTGAGCTTTCTCCATCAATACCTTAGCAAGAATACCCTTAACTCCACTCCTTGTTTCTAGGACAATGTCTGATTTCTTTAAATGTAAGGCTGCAGCAATGACTTCAGGTTTAGGCTCTTTTTCCAAGCCTGTGAAGGGTTTCTGATCAAGAATAGGTATACCCAGAAGCTTGGAGAACTCTTCCATTGTAGGAACCAGCTGATAGTCGGGAAATGTGAAGCAATGATGTTTAGGGTCAAAGAACTGAAACAGGACACTCATCATGTCTTCATTGAACCTTGAAGTGACTAGATCCAGTAGGTGACCATGCCTCTTGATGAACTGGGAGTTTTTCAGAAACTTGAGAGACCAATTCCTTAAGCTTAGGAGGTATTCCTACAAAGTTGATCCGGATAGTATTCCTACGAGCAGAAGCCATGACCTGCAACAAAGAACAAAGATAAATCCTTTGGTCCTTGAAATGGTTAGTGAAAATGCTATGCTTATGATGCATGATGATGCTATGATGTTATGCTCAATCACAAACATGTGGCACACACAAACAAGTCACACAATAGCCCTAGGTTTGAAGGCTTGCATGAGGTTTAAAGGTAAGTACCCTCCCCTGAAGTTTAGTTGATTCATCCTGTCCTACAAAAGTAACCAGGTTCTAAGGGATCTCAAAATCATTGATCCTTCACAAGGGTGGTAGTTCAGTAGGCAACTTACTTGCCAACCAAAACCCTCCAAGTTTAGGATCTCAATGAGTGTAGTATCGAGTATCAACCAACTTCAGTCTTCACCAAAGCCGGTTATCTCACTACTTTCTAAAGGCCAAGATGGGATGACTAGGGTTCTAAAAGTCAGTTAGTGTATTGACAACATATGGCAGCCTCATATTATCCTCAACTTGCTTAAGGAACATAAGCACCCACCAAGAAGTCACACTAACTATGGCCACCAGATCAACCATATCGATATACGCCGTACAGTTTCCTTGGTCTATTGCCATTTACCTAAGGTACACTAGATCCGGGTTAGGGTCTTTCACACATAAGAGCACCCAACAGATAAGTATAAAGCAAACAAGGCAAACAATTTTAAAGTGATCTAATTCCTAAGGGTACCCCTCTTTTATTAAATCCCCAGCAGAGTCGCCAGTTCTGTAACACGGTGGGAGAACTGACTTTAGTTAAATGTTGCGGATAGCAAGAGTCGCCACCGACTTTTATTTTATCCAAAAGGAAAGGACATAAAAGAACAGGAAAGACCTTAAAAAGATTTTGAGTTCGGGGGGTAGGTTATACAAAGGGAAGGTATTAACACCCTTTATATCCATGGTTATCCATGGGCTCTTAGTTACTTAGCTCACTTTGTTTGTTTGCAAGAGTGTAGTGTGTGATTAGAAAAATTTCTTTAAGTACTTTGTAATGACCCTCGTATGGGTGTATACAAAGCCTAGTTTAGAAATTGTGAGGTGTAAAAGTAATTTTGAAAAGTGTGAGCAAGTAACTATGAGATACCTACCCTAGATTAAGTCTTTCGTGTTCTCGTATATTCTTTCAATGGTAAGACTGTCCCTATTATTAAGGAATAGGTAGTCATTACCTTGGATGTGTTTAAGGGACGGGCGTAGGGTCATCGTATGGTCAATGAAGGCAACATAAGGGGTGTCTTTAGCAGCTCGTAGGGACTATCATCATATTTACCGAAGGGACAAGATCATTATATCGTAGGCAACCTCGTAGGGACTTGATCTTTTAAGTTTATAGGGACTTGATGATTTTTCTGTTTGAAGGGACTTTGCTTAAGACACCCCTATTTTCGAGGGACTTGACCATTTAAAGAAGGCAACCAAGAGGAATACCCTAGGAAGTACAGATGGCGATCAAAGATCGACTTACGTGTATGAGTGTTATTTTTCAGATATTTGTCTTGAATTTAATTTTCTAAGTTCAATTATTTACAGTTAGTTTTTTGCACTCCCTAAATTACTAACCACGCAATAAATATTTACAAAAATAAAAGCAAGAAAAATTCCTAAACTATTACATGGCTATGGGACAGATACATAATAATCAGGCGAGAAAGAATAAATTTACAACCTATACATTTGTTCCTAATATTATAAATAAAACAAAATTAAAATAAGGAAAATAATGAAGCAAAAATAGAATAGATAAAAGCAAATAATAATAAAATAATAAATAAACAATGGTAATAAAGCAATAATAAAATAACAATAATAATAAAGTGATAATAAAAAGGTTAGAATTTTAAAAGAAATTATTTTAGGTTAAACAAGTTAGATTTTTTAGAAGTTATTAGAAAAATATGAGTTTAAAATAAATTAGTAATAATAAAAGAATTTAAAATACATAAATGTACAAATTATAAAATAAAAGAGTTATATGAAAAATATTAAGTTAGTTATTTACAAAATAAATAAAAATTATAGAAAATATCAAATTATTAGATTAATAGGTTTATTATTATTATTCAATTACAAAAATGGTCAATTAGATTTTATTTACAAAATATATAAGGATTTATTATTATAAGTAAGTAATAAAAAAAGTTATTAAAATAGTTAGTATTTATTATTTATTTACAAAAAATATAAAGGTTATAGAAAAATATTAAATAATTAATTTAGTAGGTTTTCACGCCCTACATTACTAAACCACGCAGTTAATATAGGATCAATGGCAGGAATTTAAATGGCAGAAAAATAAATGGCAGAAAAATAAAATGGCAGAAAATAAAATCCTAATTATTACAACGCTTTGGTGCAGTTACATAATAAAGATGGCGAAAAGTAAAACTGAAAATATTACAAGTTAAAACTTAAAATATTACAAGGGCGAAACAGTTACAGTGTATGAATAACATAAATATGAGCGAAAATAGGAAATAATAATAAGGTTTGTTAAAGTTTAAGAAAATGTTTATGGTTTAGAGGAAACAACACGGTTAAAGTTTTAGGTTTGAAATTTAGAGTTTGTGGCGAAATTGTCAGGGTTTAGGAAAAATCAGGGTAGTTAGTTATGAAAAAAAATGTGCAGATCTAGATATATGTATATATAAAAAAAATATGAATTAATTAAAAAAAAACAACGGTGTTGCTAGCGCAAAATTGCGATCATCGCAACTGGATCGGATAACACAAATGTCACGCCTCATACACGTATATGTGAAAACGGCGTATTGACACGATCCGATCCGAAAACATAATCAAATTATAACATAAAATAGAAATATATATATATTTAACACACTAGTTACATATATGAACATGTATTTGAAACACAGTAACAAATATATCAACAACATAGATAAAGTATATATCATATATAAACTATTACCAAACTGTGTGTACGATAGTATAGATCAGCCACTCTCAGTTTCTCTTTTTTGTTCTGTCTTTCGGCCTCCCTCTATCAGTCATGCTAGTAAATATATATAGGAACAAATTAGGTTAATGATAATGGGCCTAAGTTTATTTTGAAATCCAATATTAAATTAAAAACTGAATAAAGTTAAATAATTAAAATAGTTAAAATTAAAATAAAAACTAATTAACCTATTTATTTATTCTAGACCCAATATAAAAATAAATAGACTCAAAAAAAAAAAAAAGTCGGGCACCAAAATGCTCGAAAAAATAAAATGAACACGTCAAAATAATCAGCGCGAAATAAATGACTCGGAAAAATACAGCGTTTGGTCGGATTTTGAAATAAAAATTATGACCGTTTAAACTGCTCAGACTGATCAACATATGACCAAAAATAGTCGTAAAAATATTTTTAGCATGTCAAATTAAACCACGTGAACCGCAGATTAATGTTACCGATATTTGCAAACTTAAACTTGACATATTTTCGTTGACTAATTTTAGGCACAGTTAAAAAATTAATTTGACCAGTGTGTTTGTAAATTCCGAGAAATGATTCCGGCTAATATTAAGACAGAAAAAAATGTTATGCTATGAAGATGATGCAAATGAATGTGAAACAAAAAATTGGTTAGAGTTAAAAATAGAGGGCAAATTTTGGGGTGCAACACTCACAACCTGCTTTTGTGCTTTCTACTATAGAAGCTTTGAGTGCCTCAAGTTTCCTTTCGGATTCTCGAATTTTTTGTTCCAAATGGGTAAAAATTTGGTTATTTGAGGCAAGCCTTTTAAAGGCCTCTTTAGCTTCACAGTGTAAAGTATCAAATGCAGCTTGTAATTCATGATGAGACATACTAGAGGATTTTTCATATTTAGCATGTCGTACCTGTTTCTTTTTGTTCTTTTGATGAGCAGAGAGGCATATGTTTACAGCTTCATCTTCATCACTAGAACTTTCATCATCGGAGGAGTCGCTATCACTTTCCCAAGCTATGTATGCTCTCCTTGGCTTTGATGATTTCTTGTGTGATTTGGATGATTCCTTTTCCTTTGTCTTCTTGTTCATCGGACAGTCCGGTTTGTAATGATCGGGCTTCCCACAAGTGTAGCACGACCCTATAGTCTTTTTACCTTTTGAGTCATCATTTTTAGAGTACCTCGATTGTTTCCGGAAGTTTACCAAGTTCTTCTCGGACTGTTGGATGCCGTTCTTTCTCACGTAACAATTGTAGCATTTAACGAACAACCCCATATCTTCGCTCTTGTCCTCTTCTTCTTCGTCGCTCGAGGAATAATCACTTTGCTCTTTTGCTTGAGACTTCGAGGAGGAAGTCTTAAGAGTTATTGATTTCTTTTCACTCACCTTTGTTTTTTCCTTCTTTTCTTTCTTTTCGTGTTGTTCTAGGCTCAAGAGTACTTGTTCGTGCTCTTGTAGTTTGCCAAATAATGTTGTCAAGTCTAATACGGTGAGATCATTTGCTTCTTTGATGGCGGTCACTTTCGGTTGCCATTCCCTGTTAAGACATCTCAAGATCTTATTAGTAGCAATATCATTGGAAATCGGCCTACCTAATGAATGTAATCGATTGATAAGATGAGTAAATCTCTTTTGCATGTCAGCAATGGTTTCCCCTTGCTCCATGAAAAAGAGATCAAACTCTTGTGTTAGTGTGTTGATTCTTGCCAACTTAACATCGTTCGTCCCCTCATGGGCGATTTGTAGTGAATCCCACATGGCCTTAGCAGTAGGACAATGTGATACACGATAGTATTCATCTACACCTAATGAGGAGATTAGGATATTTTTGGCTTTCCAATCATAATTGTATTTCTTTTCATCATCATCGGTCCATTGTGCATTGGGCTTTGGCACTAATTCATCATTCTCATTGGTCATGGTTATTTCAATTGGACCATTGAGAATAACGTTCCATATTTTTCTATCTATGGAATTTATGTGCACCCGCATACAGTCTTTCCAATAACTATAATTTTCACCATTAAAAACGGGAGCTCTATTATAAGCCCCTTTAGGTTCGTTAGCCATTTTCTATCAAAGTTATATTTTGAAGCACGGAGTGAACCAGGCTCTGATACCACTTGTTAGACTATGGCACAGATCTAGAAGGGGGGGGTTGAATAGATCCCAATTAAAATTTGAGTCGGCGCTACCAATTAAAAATTGGTTTTGAAAATTTGTTTTAAGTGCGGAAGCGGCCGAGGAAAATATAGTCTAAAACGAACTGTTATTGGAAAACCGGATATGCGTCAAGCCTATGGATTAGTGATAATGTAGAATACGAATCACTACACTAGTCACACTATTATTGATTTGTTTCACTTACTAGGATTCCTAGTTCCAATGATTCAAAGAGCAAACCAAACTAGATACACAACTAAGATAATTTTGGTTTAGGCAAATTATCAAACACTTGGTGTGCAAAAACACTCCAAGTGATATTTATGTTGAGTAAGTGATTCCAATTAGTCTAGTACAATATCCTATTGTACTTTGGATTCAAAAACAGAGTTTTAACTTCTTACTCAATTAATATCAAGGTTTGATAAAAGTGCTTATACTAAAATCACTTATTTTTAAGCCAAAACAACTATGCTGGAAAATAGAGAAGACAAAGATTTGATGAGGCAGTTCCCCCGTCGTCCTCGCTTCGGGGTACGTCTGCCCTCAATTCTAAAACTAGAATTGAGATTGCTTTAATAGATATCACCTGTTGAGTTTAACCGTTTATACAAGGATTGCAAAGCAAATATACAACAGAATTCTCAAGACGTTGAATGTTGCTTCCACTCCTTGTTCCTTGATTCAAGGTGAATCAAGTCCTTCGATTGTTGTTGATAGACCTCCGATTCCAGCCCCTTTGTTGAATAACCCTCAGTTCTTCAAACCCTCGGCCCGACTGATCTCAACTACAACAAATCGAACCTGAAATCTTCCCTTCAATATCACTAAATCCGCTACTAGATTGATGAAGACTTCCTCTTCTCAATCACCTTCGCTCAGCTGAAAATTGATGAAGAAATTCGTCCAAAAACCCCCAAAATCAAACCAGTCTTGGAGGACAAAACCCTAAAGGTTTTATTCAAGAAAAAACCTGTCGCAAGCTTCAACCCGAACCGGATTCCCCAATCACGGCTTCGAACGTTATCACCTTTAACCAATCACAAAGCACTTCAAAAATGGTTGTGTGTAATTGATGTGTTGTGAGATGTTGAAGATGAAGATGAAGAATCTTGGACACCTATTTCACTTTTTCTTGTTCTTTGAACACTTGAATCAAATTGTCAAATGTTGGTTGATACAAGTAACTGCACTTCTATTTATAGTAATCAACCAACCAACCCATTTAACAGTTTTTCAAACAGAGTGGGAAATGCTTAAAGACTGAATTTACGCACGAACGGTCGACCATAGCAGGTCTATGCGTCGACGCATAGCCTGCAGTTTTGGACAGACTGAAAAACACAGCAGTATGCGTCGACCATAGGTCGGCGTATGCTGACCCGTGGTTCATGCGCTGACCCCTGCGGTCGACGCAAGCCTCTTGTGCGCTGACCCGTGGGAAATGCACTAAGTTATGCGCTGACCTGTGGTTCATGCGCTGACCCCAGCGGTCGACTCAAACCCTGCAAATCTGCAAAATTTCATATTTTTGTGGTTTTCATGCATTTTGTCATGACCACATTTTATCCACATATGTTGTATGAAATATGACAGTTTAGATGAGCATAGAAAAGGATATGATAGGTGATATGTTGCATTTGTTTTGTAGAGGTGGAATCGACAATGCCGATTCATCCATGTTGGTAATTTGTCATCATCGAAACCTATGATCGTATGTTGTATGACAGTTGGCCCTTACACACATATCTCACAATCCGACGAAAGTGTGGCTACAGTATTCGGGTTTATGCACATATGCTCGACTTTAAGGGCTAATGCATCCATTTTAGCTTGCATCATGTCTATAGAGCTTAGTTCATGCACTCCTCCTTGGGCTTCCTTCTTCTCAACTGTCGCTCGTTCGACTCCCCATGATTGATGGTTTTGAGCCATATCTTCGATGAGGGCACTAGCTTCAGGATAAGGTTTGTTCATCAGAGCACCGCCTGCGGCAGCGTCGATGGTCATCTTTGTGTTGTAATGAAGTCCATTATAGAAGGTTTGAATGATTAACCAATTTTCTAAACCATGATGTGGGCATGCTCGTAACAACTCTTTATATCTCTCCCAAGCTTCGAACAGCGATTCTCCTTGGTTTTGGGTAAATCTAGTTATATGGTTTCGAAGAACGGCGGTCTTACTCGGGGGAAAATATCTAGCAAGAAAAACTATTCTAAGGTTATCCCAAGTCGTAATGGAATTGGGTGGAAGGGAATCTAACCATGCTAGAGCTTTATCTCTGAGGGAAAAAGGAAATAATCTTAAACGTATTGCCTCAGGAGAAGCTCCATTGGTTTTAAAAGTATCTGTTAATTAAAGAAATATTTTTAAATGTTGGTTTGGGTTCTCGGTAGCGAGACCTGCGAATTGTCTCTGTTGCACTAGTTGCAACATGGATGGTTTAAGTTCAAAATTATTAGCTGGGATGGCTAGGTTTACTATACTAGAACTAGGTTCTTCATTAGATGGTTGAGCGAAATCCTTAAGAGGTCTTTGGTTTTGATCTTCGGCCATAGCTCTCTTAATTCTATGAAAGAACAAACGTGCGCGAGCGTAACGTTCAGGTTCCGCCAGAGGGTATACTAAGCTTAAACTTCCGGTACTGCGAGTTCTTCGCATTGACCGGCAGGAAATAGCCTAAGTCTAAACGATATAACAACAGGAAAATGAAATTTGACGAAATTGGTCCCCGGCAACGACGCCAAAAACTTGATGCGGTCAATAACTTGATGCGGGGTTCGCAAGTATACGAACGCGTCAGAGTAATATAAAAGATTGTCGAATCCACAGAGACCAAATGTCAATCTATCGTTATCTATTGTTATGGTGTTTATCAAAGGCAATCAAAATAGGTGTTTTTGTAGTGTGCAATGATGAGTGAAGTTTCGAATATAATTAGTAAAGACAGGGTCGAATGTAATTCACGTAATCAATTAATAATCCAAGTACTTGCTAGTAGAGCTACTTATGGGCAATGTTTCCTACTTTGAAAAGAACTAATTTAACAGGAATTGTCGCTTTCGCGTATTCAGAACCGAGTTGTACTCCCTAATCAAACCCTCTTATTGTCACTTATAAAAAGGCGCGCATTGCGTTAGAGTAGTAAACCTATTTTTAAGAAATATAGTATCTTGACTAAGTCGAAAAGTATTATAACCTGGATTTCTTAACCAAAAGAGGTTCTCACGAACCAGACTCTAAACTTATAAACGCGTCCGAAAATAGTTTTAAAATCTCTTTTCTTCTTAATGTTAAAATCTCCTAATGAACTAAACAAAGCGCTTTCGCTGTTTTTGAAACAGTTAAAAACAATTAAGTTTAAAAGGACGTTGGACGGCTTTCGATCTTACCCAACGGAATTGAAGTGCGGGAAAACTTAAGTTGAAAGTTAAAATAGCCCTTAAGTGTTTCTACGAACAATTGTACGGATTATCGGTTCAATTACGATCCTTACATTCTAACCTTATAAATTTAGTTAGACATGGTAAAGTAAAAGTGCATTAAAATAAATAAAAGTAGTGTGAGTACGGAAAGTAAATAATTTAAAGCGAGTGCGAGAAAATAAATAATTTAAAGCGAGTGCGAGGAAATAAATGAAAGTAAAGCGAGTGCGAGGAAATAAATAAAAGTAAAGTGAGTGCGAGGAAAATAAATAAGATAAAGACAAGTAATAAAAACCTGCTCCAATCGGAGGGTTGAATAAATTGCAATGCGGAAATGAAAATGGCGGCAGGATTAACTTCCTTCCAAAGTGCTCCAAATTCGATTACAGACTCTATCACAGACTCGATTACACAATTTGCAGTAACACTCCAATGCGAAGCGATTACCACTTTATAAAACTGAATATATGCCTAAGTGAAACAAAGTTGCTCTGAGTTTGCCTCTGCTCTAAGTTTGGATGATTGTAAAAGTGAATTCGAGTTTCTATTTATAAGCAAGTAAAAAGATGGAAATGACTTGGATGCCCTTCAACTTGAAAATGGGAGGGAAACTATTTTCCTCTTGTGGCGCTCGCCACAAGGCCATGGCGCCCGCCACAAGGCCAAAGTGAGGCGCCTTAGTGGATGTAGTGGAGAATGTGGGAGTTAAGGGAGTTGAGCTTGGACACGTCATGGCAGGGTCTGTGGCGCCCGCCATTGGGTAGGCCATAAGTACAAAATGCTGATTTTTAGGGTTTTTGGCTCTTTTTCGCTCCTTTTCTCGATCGGGGCTCCAATTAAAGTAAAAACCTGAAAACAAAGGAAAACATAGCAATAACACAACAAAATGATAATAAAACAACTAGAATGCATGTGAAATCGGGGTCGAAAATACGGTAAGTTTTAGTGTTATCATTAGGTTTGTCTTTTGGTGATTTGTTACTTTGCAAGATGTTGAACAAGATGTCCTGACATGTTGCTTCAACATTCTGCATAATCCAACTTGAGTTAGTTGTGAGATTTAGTATTGTTAATTGTGCTTCCTACAAATTCTCTGAAGATTTAGTTTTGTAATTTATTGCACGTTTCCCTGTGATTGAAGAAGATCATATCTTGACTTGTACACGAAGGAATAATGTCAAGACATATTAGGAAATATTTGATTTAATAAGAATCATATTTTTAGAAGATTGAGAAGAGATCTTGGACCTACTTCATATCAAAGGTAGAGGCGCATGCATATCACTGCTATATATAGAGGAGTTCTTAACCTAGGAATGCATCGAACAGTGTAGAATTGTGTTATCATTAGGGTGTTGTGTATGTGTTTTATGTGAGCCATTTAAGTATGACATTGATACTTGAATTGGAATGAGTGTTTTTGAGTTGTAATTTGTTATCCCTCAGAAGCTTTTAAGCAATAGTGGATTGTGCTTTTCTGCTGTGTGTTATCTTGTGATTAAGGGAAGTGAAAAGGTCTCATATTTAGGGTTACTCTAGATAGAAACGTCCATAAGTAGATATTATGAGATAAGTTTGTACACACTGAGGTTGTTCAGGACTTTAAACTAATTTTTTGATAGTGGATTTCCTTCCTGGCTTGGTAGCCCCCAAATGTAGGTGACGTTGCATCGAACTGGGTTAACAATTGTGTGTGTTATTTATTGTTTTATTTATCCCACTATTATCTGTTGTGTCATAATGTGCAGACCCTAAGGTCGTGACATCGTGTTCGACATCAGGGATCTTCTTGCCATAATTTCATGAAGCAAGCTCCCAAAGCATGGTATGATAGACTAAGTAACTTTCTTTTGGAAAATGATTTTACCAGAGGGAAAGTGGACATAACTCTCGTTTGCAAAACCTTCAAGAATGATATTTTGGTTGTGCAAATTTATGTTGATGATATTATTTTTTGTTATCCTAATGCGTCATTATGCAAGGATTTTGATAAGTCAGTGCAGGTAGAATTTGAAATGAGTCTGATGGGAGAACTTAATTTCTTTATAGGAATCCAGATTGATCAACAATCAGAAGGAACTTATATTCATCAGAGAAAATACACAAAGGAACTTCTGAAAAAGTTTAACTTATCAGAATATAAGCAAGCAAAGACTCTAATACATCCTACATGTATTCTGGAGAAAGAAGAGGTAAGCAGTAAGGTAAATCAAAAGTTATTCAAAGGTATGATAAGCTCTCTTTTATATCTAACCACTTCTAGACCTGATATCTTATTCAATGTCTACTTATGTGCTCACTTCCAATCAGATCCTAGGGAAGCTCACATAACTGTTGTTAAGAGAATCTCTAGGTATCTGAAAGGTACTACTAACCTTGGTTTGTTTTATAGAAAATCAAGTGAGTATAAATTAGTAGGCTATTGCGATGTTGACTATGCTGGAGACAGAATTGAAAGAAAAAGTACTTCTGCAAGTTGTCAATTTCTAGGAGATAACTTGATATCATGGTTCAGCAAGAGACAATCAACAATCGCGCTTTCAACAACCAAAGTTGAATATATTGTAGCTTTTGGATGAAACACTCAGATACTCTGGATGAAGAGTCAGCTGAAAGATTATCAGATATCTGAGAGTAACATTCTTATTCTCTATGATAATACTTTTGCTATTTTTTTATCTAAGAATCCTATCTTGCATTCTAGGGCTAAGCATATTGAAATAAAACATCACTTTTTACGTGACTATGTTTAGAAGGGTATTTTTCATTTAAAATTTGTTGATACAAACCATCAATGGGCTGATATCTTTATAAAACCCCTTGTCGAAGATAGATTCATGTTAATTCTAAAAAACATATTTATGAAATTATGTCAAGAATGAAAAGATGTATTTCAGAATATTTAAGTCTTCAGAACTCTATATTAGATTATGAGATTGTTATTCTTTCTGACTCTGAAACATGAGCTTTCTGAAGTAAGGAAGTTTTCATGAATCAGAAAGGTTCTGATCAAAAGAAATCTTATCGATCTTTCTTCCTGATTTTGAACAGTTGTTGCATTAAATGGTTGTCTTTTAGTTTATTTTATGTGGTTCTTTGTGGTGACAACTGTCTCACTTTCTGAGTATGCGTGATAAAAGCATGACACATTGAGTTTAACAATTCTTGGAATTAGGTTTAAACTCTTACGCTCCCCCCTATGATTGTGTATTTCCTATTTGTCATTATTGCAGATTTTTCTATATAAACCCACATCACTCACATTTTCACACCGCGCACATTACTCCCACACTTTCACTTTTCTAACCTAAAACAACCTTCTCTCTCTCTCTACAACCGTTCTTCATCTTCATCTTCTTCAATGGTTGAACAACAACAACAACAATCTCCAAGTTCATCAAAGAGAAATGAAAGCAACCCTATCTTGGAAGGGATACCTGAATTAACTCTTCACACTTCTGTCAACGAGTTAATAGTTGTAGAACAACAACAAATGCAACAACAATTTCAACAACTGCAACTAGCCCAACCTATATCCCCTCCTAGATCTTTCTGTAGTGAAAACCCTCATCCATCCAAAAAGGAAATAAATGGAAGTAATACCCAGTTGGATAATGATCGGAAAAATAACAAGTGTACTATTTTGCTTGTTATAGTAATAAAGGGGAAATTCCCTGAATGTCGATCTCAAGGACTGCAAGTTAATAATGAGTTCAGTTCATCGTTCAATTAAACAAAAATTATAATTGGGGTTTTAAATTCAAAATTATAAAAATAAAGGCAAAGGAAAATAATAATAAAAATAAGGGTTTGCAAGGTATGAGGAACAATGCCAGAGAAGGTGTATGATTTATCCCTATAACAACTCTGAGTCACTACTGCATCAACAAATATCAATTACTACTAGTTCTCAAGGGTATTTTCTCCCAAGTCCTTGGTGAGAAAACCTTTAATCAATCTACCCTAATTTCTATGTCCATAGGCAATTAGGGTGAAGTTAATATTTATCATATCAAGAATGCTCTAATTCATACAGGGTACCCCTAGTCCTAGGTGATATCTACTGCAGAGTAACCTTATGAAAACCTTACCAATGGTGGTCCAGACTAATTGATAACCACAAAACAATCTCGATTGGTCCGAAAGAGAAAGCATTAAACACATCAAAAGGTTACCGTAAGAATAATATTATAAATGCAATCATAAACTCATATTCATTACAATTCTAAATCAGGGTCACCCCATAGAATTGGGGGGTTTAACTACTCATATTGTTCAAAATGAATGCAAGATAAAAATTACACATTACAAGTATTTGGATGACTTGGATCTTCAATCGCTTCTGCTCATGAAAACCTTCTGCTCTCCGAACTCCTTCCTATCTGTAATACTTGATTGCTTGACAATATTGTGTTTTTCCTCGTTCCAAGATGATCTTTTCTTTGGTAGAAAGTTCTCTTATATAGTGAAAATTCCAAGCAACAGGTGGACATGTCCAAAAATCTCTCTGCAAGCCCAATGATCAAAATCCCGATGAAAAGGGAAAATTTTGGGCTTGGCTGACACGGCCCGTGTCAGCTGACACGGGTGGTCGTGTCAGGCTACTGTTTTGGATTTCATTCTCTTTCTGCCTGACACAGCCCGTGTCAGGTGACACAGGTGGCCGTGTCAGGCCTCATGTGCCGGGGTTTTTCCATTCCTTTGCTTGCTGGAATTCCGCACTGTCTCGTTCTGAGTTCCTCGGTTCTTCCACCTGGACCTGTTGGACAAAAACACAAACATGCTTCGCGTAAAATCACGAAAATATAAAGTAAAACTCACAATTAATGGAAATGCTCAAATATTATACGGGAAGTAAAATTTCCTTGAAAAGTACCAAAATGCTTGCACAATGTCTCAAAGTCCTTGGTTTCTTGTCAGATAAGCAACAAAAATATAGTGAAAATGGTGACTGATCACAACCCCAAACTTAGCTCATTGCTTGTCCTCAAGTAATGTCCTATATGACAAAGTGTCACTTCCCAAAATTTGTATTCTTACTATGATACTACTGAGATCTTTCGCCAACGTTGTCACTCTCCCTTTTATAGTTCATGCTTTTCCTAATGAGTTTTCTGCCGCACTTTCTCATCGAGATATCGCTTAACCTGTCAGCTTACATCACACTCTCACCAAGCCTCTCGGGGTTAAAGTGTTTTCACTCTCAATTCAAAATATGCAATATCAACTCATAAGTCTGAATAGTTTCTCCTTTCATATCAACTGCATACAACACACACTTTTTGAGGTCTTTCGGGTTATAACGGGGCTTGGGTTATGGTGTGGTAAATACAAACAAAAGGGAAAACAAGTGGTTTTGGGTTCAGAGTCAATGTTAATGTTCTTTTCATTATTTTTTATTCTTTTCTTTTTCAATTTCTCAGTTCTTCTTTGATATTCTCTCTTTTCTTTTTTTCAATTGAGTGCTCTTCCTTCAGTGAGTGCTTCCTTCGAACCATTGACTACATTTGTCGTTTTTTTCGTACTCACCTTGATTTTCGATACTTATGGGGTATACCCCAAACTTAGAATTTAACATAACTCAATGACATCACATTGACTCCGAACAGGGTAAGGAAGTATTTTGGGTTGCGGGTTACATTTATGTGGTTAGACAAACAAAGGGTACAAACTCAAATGGGGTTAACAAAGGATAACAGTAATGGGATGGCTAGAAAGTTCAGGGCTATAATTAAACAATGTGCCTCAGTGTGTGTACACATGAAGTGAAACTCCCAGAGAACCTATGTAAAGTCAGAGTGATAAAGACATACCTGAATATCGCTCATGATGACAAATGTGTTTGGATTTTTATGCACTAACCATGTTAGGTAAAGCTTGACAGCATCCATAATACTTCGAGTATGGTGCGGCTTCTTACTCAACTCGGAATGCATAGGGAACCTACGTTAGTTGAGCTTTAGAAATTGCGTCTGATATTTTCTTCAGCAGTATCGACTTTCTGGGAAGATCCTTCACAACAAGCAATAGTAAGTGGAGTGGTCATTTCATCCACTACCGCTATTGATCATTACCTCATCCGACTATAATACCAAGAACCTGTAACACATGATACCCGACAATAAAACTAAACCAAATGTGAACGTTAAAAATTGGGAAATAATAAAATAAAACATAAAACAAAACAAAAATTAAAGGCACAAAGCATAGGAAACCTCCCCAACACTTGAACTAAATATTGACCTCAATGTTTTAGAACATGATAGAATGAGGGTGACTCACAGTACCCCACTGAGGGATTGGGGAAGAAAGTGCAACATGCCCACACGAAATTCAAATTTTCCAACTTTTTCCATGTGATTACCTTCTCCCTTTTATGCGAGGCACTATGCAAACCTAAAATAACAAACAAACACAAACAATAATTAGAAATAGTAACGCGTGGGTTGCCTCCCACGAAGCGCTTCGTTTAATGTCGCATGGATCGACGGTTCATTCCCCTTGTTATGGGGGATACTTCAGCCTCCAAACCTTGTTGCATCTCTTGTCCAACACTAATAAGCTGTCTCTTTCATCAGTATGGATTCCTTTGTGCCACAAGTCCTTTTTAACCTCCATCTTCTTACCTTGTTTTTATTTCCTTTTCTTTCTCTTGGTTTCTGGAATAGAGATGGGAGTCTTTCCATTCAGGGTGGCTAATGGCAGTGTTGAGAGCCGAGAGGTCCTTCCTGTATCTTTCTTTGATGTTGGTATGTTACTTTGCCTTCTCGCCTCTGTCCTAAATAAGCCTACTTGATATTGAGATTTTGTATCTTCCTCTAGCTCCTGGTCTTCAATAGCATTCAATGTTATCTCCCTGTCGTGAACTTTCAAGGTTAACGTACCCTGATCCATGTCGAGATTGCATCGACTTGTCTGCATGAAAGGTCGACCCAGAATGATGGGTGCCTCATCATCTTCAGGTATGCCCCAACTGAACTTCAAGATTCTTTAGAGAGGCGGTGGTGTTTTTCTGATTGTTTCTCGTCTCTTCTTCAAATTGCCTATTTTGAGCTGCCATGTTTTCAATGGCAATCTCCCAGTCTGCTTTCCTTGGAGCTTGTTGTTGTTGATATTGAGTCTGATATTGACCTTGACCCTATTGTGGAACATTCCCTGTCTGATCTTTCCAAGAGAAGTTTGGATGATCTTCCAACCTGGATTGTAAGTGTTAGAGTAGGGGTTATTTTGCTTTTAGAATTTTATCTCTTCAATTTGTTGAGGATTTGCAAAGCAATACACAATGTGGTGAGGTCCATTACAAATTTCACACGTGATGGTCTGAGCAAGTTGAATTTGAGCTACCTATTGAGTACCTATATTCATTGCTTTTAATTTTTTCTCCACTTCAGCAGCGACTGTATCTTCCAAACGGATTTTATTTGATTCTACTTTCAGGTGAATGACTCCTTCAGGTTTGCTTGTACACCTATCATATAATTCAAGATGCTCATTTGCGGCTATCGCTTCAATGATCCTTTTAATACCGGTGGCTGTTGAGAAATTTGTTGAGCCACTGACTGCTGTATCAATTAACCATTTTGTCTTTATTTTCAGCCCATTCACAAACATCTGTATTTGTTCAGTCTGATCCATATTATGAGTTGGGCACACTACCAGGACCCTTTTGAATCTTTTGTAGGTATCTCCCAAAGACTCACCATCTTTTTGTTTGAAGTTCAAGATTTCATATCTTTTTCTCAGAAATACTGATGCGGGAAAATACTCATTTAAGAAAGTTGTTTCCATCTCTTCCCATGATGTAATACTACCAGCTGGAAGAGAGTAGAACCACTCTTCCGCCTCTTCAGATAAAGTGAACAAGAACATTTTTAACTTCTTTGCTTCATAAGTATGACCATCAATTTTCAAAGTAGTACTCATGGTCAGGAATCTCTGCAGGTGCTTGTTGGCATCTTCATTAACCTTTTCGGTGAAAGATTTTCTCTCAAGTTGATTGATTGTGCTAGGATGCAATTGAAAGTTCGTCACATTCACCGGTTGGTTGACAATGGTCAATCTACCACACGACGCATTTGCACCTCCATATTCACCTAGGAGTCTTTCCGGAGGTGGAAGCGGTGGAACTGGAGGAATTTCAGCCATAATTTCTTTTTCTGAATCTGAGTGATTAGAGGGAACTTCTTCTTTGGAATCTAATCTAGCGTTTCCGCGTCTCCGATGAAGGGTTCTCTCGATTTCTGCGTCAAAAAGAAATTCTGCTAAGGGCTCTCCTCGCATACACGAATTAGTGATTTAAATTATATAAATGACAAAAAAATAATTTTATTGCAGAGCAATAAAATTTTAATTGAACTAAAAATTAAACTCTATATTTTGGCAGTTCCCAATAACGGCGCCAAAAACTTGATCGGAAAAATAGCAAGTGTACTATTTTGCCTGTTATAGTAATAAAGGGGAAATTCCCCGAATGTCGATCTCAAGGACTGCAAGTTAATATTGAGTTCAGTTCATCGTTCAATTAAACAAAAATTATAATTGGGGTTTTAAATTCAAAATTATAAGGGTTTGCAAGGTATGAGGAACAATTCCAGGGACAATGGAAAATAATAATAAAAGTTATATTTTGGCAGTTCCTTTGATATTTGTCTATCTCAAAGGAAAATAATAATAAAAATAAGGGTTTGCAAGGTATGATGAACAATGCTAGGGAAGGTGTATGATTTATCCCTGTAACAACTCTGAGTCACTACTGCATCAACAAATATCAATTACTACCAGTTCTCAAGGGTATTTTCTCCCAAGTCCTTGGTGAGAAAACCTTTAATCAATCTACCCTAATTTCTATGTCCATAGAAAATTAGGGTGAAGTTAAGATTTATTATATCAAGAATGCTCTGATTCATACAGGGTATCCCTAGTCCTAGGTGATATCTACTGCAGAGTAACCTTATGAAAACCTTACCAATGGCGGTCCAGCCTAATTGATAACCACAAAACAATCTCGATTGGTCTAAAAGAGAAAGCATTACCAAGAGAAAGCATTAAATACATCAAAAGGTTACCGTAAGAATAATATTATAAATGCAATCGTAAACTCATAGTCATTACAATTCTAAATCAAGGACATCCCCTAACATTGGGGGGTTTAGCTACTCATATTGTTCAAAACGAATTCAAGATAAAAATTACACATTACAAGTATTTGGATGACTTGGATCTTCAATCGCTTCCGCTCATGAAAACCTTTCGCTCTCCGAACTCCTTGCTCTCTGTAATACTTGATTGCTTGATAATACTGTGTTTTGCCTCGTTCCAAGATGATCTTTTATTTGGTAGAAAGTTCTCTTATATAGTGAAAATTGCAAGCAACAGATGGACATGTCCAAAAATCTCTCTGCAAGCCTGATGATCAAAAGCCCGATGAAAAGAGAAAATTTTGGGCTTGGGCTGACACGGCCCGTGTCAGGTTACTGTTTTGGCTTTCATTCTCCTTCTGCCTGACACGACCTGTGTCAGGTGACACGGGTGGCCGTGTCAGGCCTCCTGTATCGGGGTTTTTCCATTCCTTTGCATGCCGGAATTCCGCACTGTCTCGCTCCAAGTTCCTCGGTTCTTCCACCTGGACCTGTTGGACAAAAAAAAAGACATCCTTCGCATAAAATCACGAAAATATAAAGTAAAACTGACAATTAATGGAAATGCTCAAATATTATATGGGAAGTAAAATTGCCTTGAAAAGTACCAAAATGCTTGCACAATGTCTTAAAGTCCTTGGTTTCTTGTCGGATAAGCAACGAAAATATAGTGAAAATGGTGACTGATCAGATAACTATCCTATCTTCACAAAGATCAATCCACCCGAAGTTTTAGTGTACTACATGGAGCTCTGTCGTGAAGATGGTGTTGATCCATTGGTAAATCCCCTAAATCTTCTGGATAACTACCCAATTGTTTTGTCGCCTATTTCTTCTTCCCAAAACCTTTGGTTTTTCTAAAATATCTTAGCTCATGTATGTTTTTATTTAAGTGTGTATGTATGTCCTTTATGATTACATGTTGCGTTTTGTTTATAGTTCTTTGTATTTCCAGTTTGTTTTTATCAATTGTATCTTGCACTGCCTTTTTGACATTTTTCAATAAAATATGTTTGTTTCTCTTATTTTTTGTCCTATGTCTTTTTGATTGATGACAAAGGGAGAGAAAACATGACATATATAAGAGGAAGAATTAGTGTTTATTTCGATATCTAAATTCCTAAATTAAAAACTCAAACATTGATAAATGTTTTATGCTAACAACTACTTCAAAAAAGAGTTTGTTAAGTGTTTTACAGGGCTACTTCTCAAGAATCCGAATGGTTAAAATCAAAAATCTGAAGATGTCTTAAAGTATTAAAGATCATAATATGTTCTTTCTGAAAGTCATGGATTTAGAATCCAGTTAAGGGAGATTTTCTTATATAGTAATCAGTCTTGAAAAGTCAAGGTTCCGATAAGAAAACCAGCTTTTTAAAACAAGATACCAAACAAATCTCTTCTAAAGTTTCTTCATAAGAACTCAACAAAGCTTCTGAAGTGAAGCTTATCAGAATGATGATGTTATCAAACTAGTGATCTGAACAATATCAATCAACTTTTGAAGATAAACCAGACTCTGACGGAAAATTCACTATGGTATTTCAAAAAGGTTAATCAGGAAAGTGTTCTTTCATTCTGATTTTATCTTTATATGATTATACATCTCATGGAGATTTTTGTGCTTCTTTAAGATGTATTCTTTGATGATTACCCTGTACAAAACTGGTCATCAAAATACATGTTTTGTCATCATCAAAAAGGGGGAGATTGTTAGAACACGATTTGGTTTTGTATTTATACCTTGAGTTTTGATGATAACAATGTTGTATTTGTGTGAGAACAATTTTGGTACCCTAATGGTTTGTTATTGTGTAACTTTAACAACCAGTTCTAATTCTGAATATATGATGTGCAACATCATCAGTTTTTGAACTATGTATTTCAAATCCGCTTCTGCGCCCACCATTAGAAGTTCTGAAAGATGTTCAATATTATTGTTGCAATGATCTTTCTGCTTCTGTGCTGATTCACTCATGAGAAGCTTCTGAGGAGACACTATGTTGCTACTGCAATGTTCTCTCAGTTCATGCTTCTGGACGTGACTCTGATCACCAAACTTCTGAAGAATGACAAGCTTCTGAAGTTGTGTTATGTAGTTGAAGATTTTGAAAATCTTAAGTCAGGAGATTGAAGCTATCAAGGTTCTGACTGAAGATTCTGAAGATTTTAAAGATCTCAAGCCAAACTACTGACACTGTCAAGGTTCTGACCAAAGATTCTGAAGTTTCTAAATCCAACTTTATGTTTCTTCATTTCATGCTTCATCAATTTTCATCAGAAGCCAATGAGTTTGAAGATAAGATCAAAAAGAGAACGTGATTAAATAGTACATGGTACAAATCAAACATCCTTTCCACTGCCTGATTTCATGGGCAAGGACAATACTATACATCACACATGTCAGTGATTTTATGGGCGAAAGACAGTATGCAATATCACTCCTTTCCCATCCAATAGTGGACAACCGCTCAAATGAGCTTTCTCCATTTTGCCCTCCAATGGTCGTATGGTTATGCTATATAAGTAAGACTTGGAGACTTGAAGAAAAGCGTCGGTGACATAAATATTTTGACAAGTTATTTTTCTTTGTGAAAAACTATCATTCTTTTGTACATAGTTTTTCTTTAAGTGCTTGTTATTCATTTGTGTAAAATCTGCTTGTGTAGAAGCATCTTGTAACACACAAAATATTATTCAAACTATTTGTTTGATTCCTTAAGGAGGTTATCCTTGAGAAGATAAAGAAGGTTGTTCTTTGTGAGCCCTTAAGGAGAATGGGGTATAGTTGGATCCTTGATAAGACAAAGAAGGTTGTTCTTTGTGAGTCCTTAAGGAGATTGGGGTATAGTTAGATCCTTTAGAAGACAAAGAAGGTTATTCTTTGTGTTTGTTGTAATCTGTTGATTATAGTGGATTAAGTCCTTGTGTATAAGGCAAAATCACCTTGGCGGGTGGACTGGATTAGCTTTGAGTTTCACGCGAACCAAGATAAAAATACTTGTATTTTTATCTATTTGTTATTAACTTGTTAGTGATGTTCTTGTTTTGGAAAAAACTTTTACTTGTAAAACCCAATTTAAACCCCCATTTCTTGTGTTTTTCACACCTTCAAAAATCTCATGCTTTCCCCGATAGCAAGTAACCTTTAGATTAGTAACACCCATTCAAGTGTAGACAACCTAGATGGTTCCCGTCGAGTACAACGTATGTGAAAGGTGTTAGCATCTTCCCCTTGCATAACCTACTTTCGAACTAGAGTTCGGTTGCAAGACCAATTTTTTCACCTTTGGAGTTTTATCGATATTTGCTCTTTTCTCTCAGAATAAATAAAGTTCAGTGGCGACTCTATGTCATTGTTCGCGTAACGACACATAATGATGACCAAAGAATATTCGTCGCGAGGGTTAATGTCGAGAGCGTCCTCATAGGGGAAGATGATGTTAACCCATACTTTCCCTCAGGAGCTTTTGGGGAAGTCAGGGGATATTACATTTGTTGCAAACACCTGTCTTGTGTATTTTCTCCGGGAAGATATAGAGTCACTTCCATCGGCGAAACCTCTAGCAATAATGTTTGTGTTGTAGGTTATGATTTTGTCGGTCATCTTCAGAAGTAAGATTGAGGGAGTTAAAGTAGGAGTGTGGCCCAAGTTAGTATTATCGGGGTCCTACAATGTGTGTTATTGTACTAGTAAAAAAGTACATGTGTGTATGTTCCCCCTACAAGGATATATAGACTTAGAGGGGTGGTTTTAAGAGTCATGTTCACGTGAGGTGAGAGGCTCAATGGATGGTGATATGCTTAGGTATAAGCCGACAAGGGATGTGATCAGTGTGTTATGACTGCATACTATGCTTTTAGGGTGTGATGAATTGTCCTTTCCTCCTCCAATGAAGAAGTATTTATAGGGGCTTTTTTGGGCCTACGATTCTCTTGGGAAGAATCACCGTCCACTTAGTCAATGATGGACCGTTGAATCCCTATTTCCAAAGAGGTCATAAACCAGTTAATGATCTTGACTTCTCTCTGCCCTAGAAACATCCTTTCTCATGTTTCCCATGACTGGACGATATAAAGATCTTTGGGGTGAGGCGATACCTCCCATTGGACGACATGTTATCATTGTCTCTCCTTGGGCGTCCTCTTGACATCGCCATAGGAGAGTCATACAAAATATAACACTACACCATTGAAAAAGTTAAATAAATAGATGCAAAAGATTAAAATCTATTAAACTAATTATATTCGACTTAAAATCCAATCGGTTCAATCTCGTTTAAATATGAGTAAACCATATTATACTATAATCAAATCGAATAAACCTACAAACTAGTCAATTCATCATTCATATCAATTTCTAAATAATAATAATAATAAAAGGCTTACTAACTCGTGTATTAAAATACAACTTTACATTCTCATACGTAAGAGTGACAAAACGGATCCGTCCTACCGAACATGTCTGTTTTTTCTTACGTTTTTTCAGGTCGATTCAAGGTTTTAGACACACACTTTCTACTATGATTGTTCTATTCTTTTTCAAGGTTTTTACAATGACATCAATTTTATAACTTTTAAATTTCAGGAGTGAAGTCTCTATCATACCCATTCACCCTCATTTTTTTGCAACACGAGACAAAATTTTAGACTAATCCTTTCCGATATTTGCCATCTATTTTTATGGATTTTTGTGGGACGGATCCAAATAAATTTACTAATAATGGATAAATAACAAATGAGAAATGAAAGAAAAGTAATTTTATTTTGTATATCTATACTACTACTAGTATGTACTAGTAGTAACATAATAAATGGGCATATTACGAAATAGAGGAAGTGGACCAATAGTTAGGTGAGCAAAATTGGACCGTTGAGGGGTTGCATGATGGCAGTGCCTAGAGTAATGGGAGGAGTCCTTTCGGTGTCTTCATAGATGCAATGCAACCTTTTTTGTTTAAAAAAACACCCCATAAATTCAAGTTAATAAATACAGATCCAGACACTTCTACTATGTTAGTAGTACAAAACAAAACAATGGTAAAAGAAAAGAACTCACAGTACTATACTCCAACGGCTAGGAGAGCAGATCAATGTCTTCTTCCTTCACATGCACCACCATTTCCAACAAAATAATCACATTGCTTCTGTAATCATCCCAAATATTAAATATAATATTTATACTCATTTATTGACAGAATCTTTGTCTTCTAGGAGTATATTAATTTGTGTCTTAAAATACATCCGAAATTATTTAATGTATAATTAATCTATTATTCAATTCAAATCATATTAGGAGTTATACTAGTACATAGTAGTAGTGGTATATTTATACTAACTCCTGTTGATTCCTTACTTGCTACTAGTATTATCCATTGTTAAAGTGATTTAAACCTCATTTAATTAATATTTTTTCAATTAAATATTTTGATAAGATTTAAAAAAATGAAAAAGTAGAGAAAAAAATTGTGTTGTCCCAAATTTTAGTTTCTTGGGACTTCAGCTACCTCTCTACTAGGCCTATTAACATGTTTGGTTACAGTGATGAAACTCCAATCTCCAATCCCTTCATTCAAACATGGACAGTTTCTCAATCCTTAGCCGTTTGATTTATCTGACAAACTTTCCACGTGTGATTATTGTCTTCACCTCATAACCCCTTCTCTCTCTCATTAATATTCTCCTACACCTTTACCCCACTTTCCTCTCTTTTCATTTTTTCACCTCTCTCTCTCTCTCTCTCTCTCTCTCTCATTATTGAGTTTTTTTCAGGTAGATTGAATTGTTTTTGAATCTATCAATGGCTTTGCGTTTTCTTCTTCTGCTTTTTGCTGTTTCTCTTGTTGCTGCTGATGAAGGTTAGTCTATAGTTTTATACTCTTCCTTACTCTTATGTTTTCTTTGTTTTTAAGTGATGCTTTGTTTCACTTTTTGAATATATGCTTGCTTCTGTTTTGAAACTTCCATTGCTCTTTAGTTCTACATTGTTTACTTGTGTTGGCATTGTTCAAGAAAATCCAAGTAGGATAAACTTGCTTTAGGGTTTGAATGTTGTTTGAGATTTGAATAGTGTTGTTCAAGTGTTCAAACCTAAGGTGTGAACTTTGAAGAACATGCATTTATGTTTCTTAATATGTTGTTTATTTGTTTCTTGTTAAACTATTGGTTAGTATTTGTAATGTGTGTAACATAAGTTTAAAATAGTATCTAGGTTTTTGTTGATTGGTACTCTTGAATGTGGTCCTTCTTTAGGATTCTGATAAAGGATGCCTCTTTTGTCCTTCTCTTCAGCCTTGAATTGTAATTTTCCCCAATGTTCAATGTAGCTTTCTTTTTGAGGTGGCCATTGTTGTAAATGTTTCCAAATTTGAGTTATTTGAGTGGTTGTGATGAATTGAAATCTTATTGTGGATGGATCTTGCAGAAGCTTTTGTTGGAGTGAACATTGGAACTGACCTCTCTGATATGCCACACCCTACTCAAGTGGTCGCGCTACTCAAAGCACAACAAATTCGTCATATTCGATTGTACGATGCTGACCAGGCTATGCTCATTGCACTTGCAAAAACAGGCATACAAGTTGTCATAACTGTCCCGAATGAAGAACTCTTGGCAATTGGTCAGTCGAATGCTTCGGCTGCCAATTGGGTTTCTCGTAACGTGGTAGCACATTATCCGGCCACCAATATCACTGCCATTTGTGTTGGTTCTGAGGTTTTGACGGCTCTGCCTAATGTGGCGAAAGTTCTTGTCAATGCAATTAAGTACATTCATTCAGCCCTCGTTGCGTCGAATCTTGATCGACAAGTTAAAGTCTCGACGCCCCTTTCGTCGTCCATCATCCTTGATTCGTTTCCACCTTCACAGGCTTTCTTTAACCGGTCGCTGAATTCAGTTTTAGTCCCGATACTTGATTTTTTGCAGTCCACCGACTCTTATCTCATGCTCAATATTTACCCTTACTACGATTACATGCAGTCAAATGGTGTCATTCCATTAGATTATGCACTCTTCAAGCCTCTCCCTCCAAACAAAGAAGCTGTTGATTCTAATACCCTTCTACATTACTCCAATGTCTTTGATGCCATGGTCGACGCAGCATACTTTGCCATGGCTTTTCTAAACTACACCAACATTCCCATAGTGGTAACAGAATCAGGGTGGCCTTCAAAAGGTGCATCGAACGAGCCTGATGCAACAATAGACAATGCCAATAATTACAACAGCAATTTGATCAAGCATGTTTTTAACAAAACCGGAACTCCAAAACATCCGGGAGTTGCTGTTAGTACTTACATCTACGAACTATACAACGAGGATACAAAATCCGGGCCGTTGTCGGAGAAAAACTGGGGATTATTTGATGCGAACGGTGTGCCTATTTACATTTTACACTTGACTGGATCAGGAGCAGTTTTAGCGAACGATACCAGCAATCAAACTTTCTGCATCGCAAAGGATGGCGCAGACCCAAAGATGATACAGGCTGCATTAGATTGGGCGTGTGGACCCGGAAAAGTTGAATGCTCTCCGTTGCTGCAAGGACAACCATGCTATGAACCAGACAATGTGATAGCACATGCTAATTATGCTTTTGACAGTTACTATAATAAAATGGGGAAAACTCCCGATTCATGCGACTTCAAGGGAGTTGCTACAATCACCACCTCAGATCCAAGTAAGATACTATCTCATGATACCAACCACTGGTTTGACTTTGAACTAGCATTTGCATTTTCTTTTGAAGTTCTATTGATGACTTATAGGATAAGTAATTAAAGGCTTCTTGAATGATTGCAGGTCATGGCTCTTGTCTATATCCTGGAAGGTAAAGAAATTTTGCTTATTTCATTCATTTTCACTATCCAATGTTCATTGTTAATGATTCGTCTGGAATCGAAGTGTTATCGTGGTTTGTTGCCTCAGTTCTATGCATTATTACTGATAAGTAATTGGTTTGTGAATATGTGCAGTCTTGGCAACAAAAATAGCACCTTTGGCAACTTCACAGCACCATCAATGAATTCAAGTTCAGATTCTTCAGCCTATAACATCCACAGCCGCGAATTGAGAATTAGAAGCCTTGTAATGGTGACAGGACTTCTAATACTGGGAGTGGTTTTGCTGTAGTTATATTTCAAGAACAAATTTTACTCGGTCAAAAATTTTGTGGTGGTGATAATGCTACAAATTTGTATTGGTGGTGGTAGTAGTAGTGGCATTGTGTTGTTCATTCATTCAATTTTGTACAAAATCCAGCCAAGGGTTTGAACTGAATGAGACTGCAGCAAAATCATCATTATCATTCTTTAATGGAGTAGAATTAATTCAATCATTATCAATCATTGATTTCCCTTTTCATTTTTTAGTTTTGTTCAACTTATATCAATTTATGAGATGAAAATGGAACTATAATATAAATTGCTCAAAATCGTGCGGAAGATTCACTTGAAAGGTGAAATTATTCTACTAAATTAACTTCAAAACAACTTAACCAATTTAGTTTGTTAGATACTTTTATGTTATACAACATAACTAACTCAACTTCCTGATTACTTATGACACATGCAACTCGCCAAAAGTTCTAATCTTCGTTATATTTCCATATTTCCTTCTAATTCAAAATCTCTTATCATCATCTCTTGGGAATTTTCAATATTGAGTAACTTGGTTAGGACATCTACAACTTTATCAATTATCCTGCCATATGTCAAATTGATCTTGCCTTGCTAACTTGATCTTGAAGTGAAACTTAGTTAGGAAGTTTCAACGAGTTTTCTCCCATTAGTTCCACTTCTTCTTTGCCTACCTTCATTTTAATCAATAAAAATTACATTCACACTCTATGACAAACCACATTGCTCACAAAGATATATTCAACTTCCAAGATGACATTTCCACCACAATTTTGGAACACCATGAAAATGTAGTGGTATATTTGAAAAGGACCCACAAGGGGCGAGGAATAGCCATGAGACTCAACATTTCGTCCATGACTTCTTCGTGGTCATCCGCGGCTGGGATTGATTGAAAATATGTATATTGAAGAAATCTCACATCATTTAATTTTGTAAAGAAAGACGGAGTCCAAAACTATATAAAATATTCCATTTCTTCGTTACGAAATGCATAAGTCAAAAATACTTT
Organism: Lathyrus oleraceus; assembly: GCF_024323335.1. NCBI lineage: Eukaryota > Viridiplantae > Streptophyta > Magnoliopsida > Fabales > Fabaceae > Lathyrus > Lathyrus oleraceus. The sequence goes on from NC_066580.1 coordinate 114,533,668, forward strand.
AAACTTGTATTTGACTTTTTTCTCTCTCTTAAACTCTCGTGTTATAGTGTTGTCAGATGTAGTTAAATTTTTGCTTTGAAAGATGTAAGTGTATTGGGGTAAGAGTGGGAATAGGCTGAGCCGAGTTAGGCTTTGATAAGTCTGAGTCTGACCTACTAAAAAATCCAACTATCATAAATAAATAAAAGTAAATTGAAACTAAAATGTAAAAAATTCTAATTATTTATTAACATTTTGACAAAGAAATAAAAATAAAAGGACTCAAAAAGAATAAAAGTCAGACACAAAATGCTCGAAAAATTAAAATGAATGCACTAAAATGACCAGTGTGAAATAAACTTCTAGAAAACAGATAGGTTTTGATCAAATTTTTAAGAAAAAAATGATCGGTTAAAAAACCCAGGTTGATCAAAATGCGACCAAAAAAGTAGTCAAAAAATAAAACGAGCACGTCAAATTAAGCAACGCGAACCATAGATTAATATATTGATGTTTGCAAACTCGATTTTGAAATTTTTGCCCGCTGATTTTATGTGCATTTGAGAATCAGTTCAACCGGTGTGCATGTAGATCCGAAAATTTATTCTGATTGACATTTTAGGCATTATGCAAGATGAAATGCATGCTATGATATACAGATGATTCAAATGTCATTGATGTATGTATCCATTTATTGAATGAGGGACAATATTGGAGTATCACAATAGGTGTGTGTGATTTTAGGTATAGTTTGTTTATCTTAATATGAAGGATACTGATTATTTTTTTTAGGGTTGAGTATGCGCATTGGAAACTAAAGTAGATGTTGGAGAACAACTTAGATGATATGTGCAAATCGTGGAAGGCTATGAATGACGATCTCAAAATACAATTAGGAAATATCAGAGCTTTGATTCAGAAGAGTTTTTATGAAGTTGAGCAAACACACACTAGTCAATTTTATGGGAGTTTGCGTGGATTAGTATCAAGAGTTGCTTAAACATGGCAATATAACTCATACCCAGGGGTACCCACCCGAACCCGCCCCGAATTTGACGGAGAAAACCCGCTTTGACTGGATTTGAGTTTGAGTTTGGATTTTCCCCGATTTTAACATTTGGGGATGAGGCGGATAATGGGGAGTGTAGTACCCAACCCGAACCCGCCCCGTTTATTATTATTATTATTACTATTATTATTATTATTATTATTATTATTATTATTATTATTTAAGAAAATCATATTTATTTTTAAAAACTCATACATTATATTTTTAACCTTTCCACTTTTTCATTGCATTTATGGTTAGTTAGATCAAATAAAAGACTTTTAACATTCCAAAAACAACTTTAATGATTGAGTTATGTTATGTCTCTTTCACTATTCTAAAAATCTCACTATCAGAATCATTGAATTTTTATTTTCACGTTTCAATTAAAAGCCATTATCGACATCATCAATTCACCATCTTGAAATCCTCATCAATATTATTTTTAGTGTAAGTTTTATTCTTCTTATTTTCTTATTTTTAATTCTAAATCTTAAATCTTTATTGTGGTTGTAGAAGAATTTGATTGTTGTAAGATATGGAAGAAAGTTCCAACTCTTCGCTTAATGGCCTGACACCATCGAAGGAAACAGTTGAAATACCTAATGATGAGACAATTGATAAAATGGATACATGTGATAATGTAGAGGCATTGGAAGAAAAAAAGAAAGGAAAAATTAGGAGTAAGGTTTGGGATCATTTTATTAAGGTGAAAGTTAATGGCGAGGATAAGACTCAACGTAAATATTGCAAGAAATTTCTTGGTGAAAAATCGAGCAATGGAACGAAACACTTGCTTCAACATATGAAGACATGCATTCATCATAAAATTCATGAGAACAAGACTACAAAAGGACAAATATTTATCATTCCAAAGAGCTTGCAAGGAAAGCGATAATTAGGAGTTGGTACTTATAATGCTGAAAAATCAAGAAAAGAGCTTGCATGTGCAATAATTATGCATGAGTATCCACTTTCAATTATAGATCATATTGGTTTTCGACGATTCGTTGCTTCTCTACAACCATTGTTTCATGTTCCTTGTAGAAATACTATTAAGAAGGAGATATTTAAAGTGTATGAGTTTGAGAAGACAATAACTTCAAAATTATTAGATAGTCTTCAAGTAAGAATGGCGATTACTTCAAACATGTGGAGTTCGAGTAATAAAAAAAGGGTATATGATTGTTAGTGCACATTATATTGATGGAGCTTGGAATTTGCAGAGTTGCATCTTGAGGTAATTACAATTTGTTATGTTTACTTTAAGCATAAATATAATATGCTAGCTTTATTTATTTCATACTTTGAATTTTATTATGTGTTAGGTTCATTTATATTCCTGCTTCTCATTCAAGTGATAGACTTTGTGCTACTTTAGTTAAGTGTTTAATGGACTGAAATATCGATACAAAATTGCCAACTATCACTTTAGATGATTGTAGCATAAATGATGTTGTGATGGAAAAAATTAAGGAGAAGTTGCATTTAAGTACTTTGTTGAAGGATGGATCTTTACTTCATATACGATGTTGCGCACACATATTAAATTTGATAGTAAATGATGGTTTAGAAGTAGTGAAAGATGGAATAGAAAAGATTTGAGATAGTGTAGCTTATTGGACTGTAACTCCTAAAAGAAAAGAAAAATTTGAGGAGACAACTAAACAATTGCGATTTTCTTACACTAAAACTTTAAGTTTAGATTGTTCAACTAGATGAAATTCCACTTATAAAATGCTTGACATTGCTATTTTGTATAAGGATGTATTTAGTCGGTTAAGGTTACGTGACACTCGATACACTTGTGTTCCAACTAGTTCACAATGCAAATTTGCAAAAGATGTTTGTGAAAGATTGAAGTTATTCAACAAAATCACTGAAATCATTTCTGGCACTAAGTATCCCACTGCCAACATGTTTTTTCCTGAGATTTGTAAGATTAAATTGGTAATATCTGATTGGATTAACTCTTCCAATTTATTGATCAAAGAAATGGCTAACAAGATGTTGCAAAAAATTGATAAATATTAGAGTGTCACCCATGATATAATGGGAATTACTAATGTTTTGGATCCTAGATACAAAATGGAGTTACTTGAATACTATTATGAAAAATTGTATGAACAAGACTCTTTTGAGAAAGTTAAGAGGATTCAACAACTATGTTATGACTTAATTGCTGATTATCAATTGAAGTTGAACCAAGAGAATTGTGGTGACTCACCAATGTTGGAATCTAGTCGTGTGGCTAATGATGGTTTAGATGATAAAAAAAGCTAGAACTTCATTTGTTAAAACAAAATTGGATCATTATTTTGAAGGGGAAGTTTTACCGCGAAGTCCTGATTTTGATATTCTATTGTGGTGGAAGTTAAATGGCATCAAATATCCAACACTCCAAGCAATTGCAAAAGATATTTTAGCAATTCCTATTTCTACCGTAGCTTCAGAATCCACATTCAGTACTAGCGGTCATATTTTAAGCCTGCATCACAATCGACTTCATTGGATAACTTTAAAGGCTTTGATGTGTGCTAGAAGTTGGTTATGGAGTACTGGAAATAATGGTATGTTTTTATATTATTCTGGCAATTTTTATATATTATGAAATGAGATATTATTATGTCTTTCATTTCCTCTCTATTGTACACGATGTACGTTACTATTCTTCAATATTTTGTGATTATGGGTAACTACTGTATGACTTGGATATTTGAAGATAAATTGTCATTTATACAATCGAAATGTTTGAATACTACTTCTAAATAGAAGACTTGTAAATGATATCTATCAATGTTAATATTATCAAGTTTGGACTTTAACAGTATAATTTTGTATTTTTTAATTGATTACTATTTATATTGTATTGTGTTTCATATTTTTAGGTGGTATGAGTTCTAAGTTATGCAATGACTATACTACTTTACTCGATGAAATAGAGCCTGATGGAGAAGGTAAAAATTTTCTTTGATTTATTTATTATTAATTTCTAATATGGAGTGTGAAGTGACTTATGTATTACGAGTTTCTTCTTGCATCTATTTCTTAATTTTTATTATGAAGTGTGAAACAATTTATTTATTACTAATTTCTTGTTAGTTACGAATTTGTTATTAGAATACAAGAGTAACTAAGTTTTGACTTGTATTATTATTTATTATTAATGTTTGTATTTTAATTTGTATTTTTTGTATAGGTGAAATATTAACTAGTAGTATAAATTCCCTCTTTGAAGATGAAGAATAACATTTAGAGAAAGAAAGAAGACAATATTGGTGTTGACCACTTATCTATTTTGGTAGCAATTTTTATAGACAATGATGCTGAATATTTTTAGTTATGTGGTTGTTTTGTTGGTATTTTGGAATGTAGAATATTTTTTACTATGCGTTTGTTTGGATGGTAGTTCGAATATCAATTTGTATTTTATTATTTAGTTTTTATATTTTGGATTATTTGGTTTTGTTAATTTGAAATAATAATTGTATGGTTAATGAATTAATACTTTTGTTTGTATTTTATTATTCGAAATATATGTTAAAAATTCTTCGAAATTGTATTTTATTTTTGTAATATAAGTTAAGATTTATTCGGATTGGAACAAGTTTTGGGTTCGAGACGAATTTTGGGTTTGGGGAAGTTTTGGGGTTTGAGGTAGGTTTTGGGTTTGGGGGAGCGACAGGGATCCTCGAACCCATTTGGGACGGGTTTGGGGTTCAATTATTCATCCCCGACGGGGATCCGGACGGGGAACGGGGATTTATCTGGGATTCAAGTTTGGATTTGGGGAATACAAAAATTGTCCCCGCCCCGCCCCGTTGCAATGCCTAGCTGCTTTTAGGCACATTGCTGAAGAGTGGTTAAGGGTTGAGATTGTGGGTACAAACACCCAAATGTGTGGGGTGTACTCATAGAAAAGTATATGGGTTACCTTGTGCTTGTGAGTTAGGGAGATACACATTGAGTGGTGATCCAATACCAATTGATGATATTCATATCCATTGGAGAAAACTAAGCATGAAAAGTGAACAAGAGGTAGATGCAGAGGATGGATCATAGGTGGAAATGATCAATACAATTGATGCACTGTGGAAAATGTACATGTCACTAGGTGTTGCAGGAAAAAGAGCACTAAAAAGTAGGTTGTGTGAAATTGCTTACCCCACTACAACAAGGATATGTCCACCGCCTGAAAAAATAAAAACCAAATGAGGGGTGAAGATGAAAGGGAAGAAACCCGCAGAATATTATGTTTATCGCGACCCTTCATATCATGATTATGTTGGTCAAGCAAACTCGAGTTCTCAAAAATCTTCAAAGAAGTCATGTTCACAGTTATCCAAACCTTGAAGAAGCAACCATCTAATAATTTCATGGTACAATTTCCAGATCATATCAGACAATTTATTGATGACATTGTTGATGTTACGAATGATGGAAATTATGGGTTTAGAAGTTCTAGAAGCAGTCTCTATGAGAAGTTATTTGGAGATCGCTTATCAGAAGTGAGAGAATTCTTGATGATATCATCTTTAGGTCCTTAGCCATCATAGAAATGGATAACATTACCAGATATGAGTTATGTGATTTCAAATCGGTATAATGTCATTCTCGTCTCTTTGGGTCATCCTAGTTTGACTTTCTTTCGCATGACGATTTCACATTCACCTAATGTGTCCATTTAATGCATTGGGTTTGTAAACCAAAATCATTGGATTCAGGTAGTTAAATATTCATGTTTGTTAAGTTAATTACTTATTTTTCATTTATGCCTTACTTATTTTTCTTTTGATATTAATTTTCTAAACAGGTAATCATGAATGAAGGATTTCCGTTGCCAACAATCACATTGAATTGGAAGAAGTTTTGCACGCCAGAAGTTTCACATACCATTTCAAGCCGCCCATGTACATACATATATCATCAAATGGACGGTGTTCTCTATGATCCTCAAAAGAGCGCCAAATGATATCAACATGTCTCAATGCATCCAACATAGACCTAAGCTCATCAAGTTGTTGTGCGCCTTACTTGTAAACCCATTTCATAGCTCTGGAAATGGACTAATGTTACCAATAATCCTAGATAATTTTCTCTTGCCAACAGTCAGAAAATATCATGAATCCAACACTATTACACAACATGAATATTATCAAGTAAAATAATTACAAATAATCAAGATAAGTCAAAATAAAATTAAAATAAAACATTTGTACCTATAACAAAGAGACATATCCACCGAGCTGCTTGCACGTAAAGAAGGAAGCATCTCTTAAATATCTGTAGAGTGTGACAAATGCAGTTGCCCCCAGCTATATCTACCACATCCAGCTAAGTCCCTAAATAGTGATAAATACTTTGGATCTACAAGAGTAAAAGTCTTGTCGGAAAAAATGGTGCAACCTATCAACAACATCATATAGGCTATATCAGCACAATCAAATATACTATCAGCCTGCAGACGCATAAATACCTCATTTAACCAATCTGGCCTATAATAAACACCCATACACTTATAGACCTCTTCAGTTGCCTCCTCCAAGAAAACACCCAACAAATAAATAGCAAGAGTAATAACATCAACATCAGTGAAACCTCGTGCAGGGTTACATAACTCACCATACACGATAAATGAAAAAGACAAGAAACATCGTTTAATGTAATGGTCATCTCGCCAAATGGCATATGAAAGGACGATGTTTCCTGATGCCATCTCTATACAAATGCTGATACTAAATTTTGATCTATCCTCAACAAACAGGTTCTCTAGAGAGAGAATAAACCAGAGTCAGACAACCAACTCTCTATCAGCGGTGAAAGACTATGTGGAACACATTCTATCAATTTGCTACCATGTGCAACAATCTTTAATTCTTTCTTCGGTTGTCTCTCCTAAAAAGAAATTATAATATATATTATAAAATATAAGTAATTAAAATTTAAAATGATTCAATATAAAATGATAAAGATTAACTTACTTTGCTGTACCATAAATGGTGAGCAACATGATCTTGGTACCTCACCAGAAGAGACATATCGTACGATCTCCCAAGGAACAGTGACTGCCGTGGATTAGGCTCAGGCGCGACTATCAAATGTTCCTCTCCATCCATTTCCTATTGAAGTTGTCGCCGTTCACATCTCCGTGGAAGAATCTCCAGGTTCCGACCTCTCATACGCATCACTAAAAATAACAAAAAATAAATGAAAATTGAAAATAAGAACCGAATAACCTTGGGTCAAGTTCTCCGGTAGAAAATATTAAGAACCAAATAACATGGTTTTGAGTTATTCAGTTAGCACAATGTGAATCGGAGAACCACATGCTAAGTTATCCGATGTGTACAATTTTTCATATGTAAAACCAGAAAACTTGTAAGATTTCTGGTGTGTTGAAAAAGTGAACCAAATATATTTACCTCGTGTTCTCCGATTTGTTGTTGAATCAGATATCTTAGATTTATGTTCTCCGATTTGCAACTACTCTCGCTTTCTTTAAAATGAAACAAGAAAAAGTGAAATTGTTTAAAGTCTAGGTATTTATACAAAGATATTTTGGTCCAAATTCATAATTTGTAGGGGCCAAATTCTCCGATAGAAAATATTAAGAATAAGATAACATGGTTCCGAGTTATTCGGTTATCACAAATGTGAACCAGAGAACCACATGCCAAGTTATCCGGTGTGTAAAATTGTTCATATGTAAAACCAGGAAACTTACTTGTAAGATTTTTGGTGTTTTAAAAGAGTGAACCAAATATCTTTATTTAGTATTTTCCGATTTGTTGTTGAATCAAATATCTTAGACTTATGTTATTCGATTTACAACTGCTATCGTTTTTTAAAAAATGAAATAAGAAAAAAGTGAATTTTTTGAAGTAGGTATTTATCAAAGAATATTTTGGTCAAAATTTATAATTCATAGGTATACAAGAATAAATGATGAGATATGGGGTATAATTTTCCTCTTTCAAACGTGTTGAGAAGTTGAGAAATACGGGGGTTGAACAAGAAATCATGGCCCTTGTTTGTGCCCAAGGCCCAAAACAGTTTCCAAAACTGCCCCACTCTCTCCGCGTTATTCTGGCATACTTTTTCAAAACCCTAGCCCAACAGGATGTATAAATGCACCGCTATCCCCACTTGCATCTCTCAACTTCTTCTGTATATTCAGATCCAATCCTTTATCACAACTTCAGATTCATCTTTTCTAAATATCTAAATTCCATTTTTCGCATCAACTATGATTCTCTATCACTTCAATTAATCATGTGATGTAATCGAGATTACGAAATGATGCAATATCAATCGGTTCCTCTGGACGGCATAGTCCTGATTTTCAATGGATTCTTGCTTTTTCTCGTAGGGTCCACAATTTCTTATTCACTTAATTTTGTTTTTGTTTCGTTCAATCCACGAATCCACTGTTAAATTCTTTCACAAACGATTTCGATTTGTTAATTTCTGTTTTTGAATTTCGTTTTGGTTGTCGCTCGATGATGATTATTTTGCTTTAACCACACTGAATGGAATCTGGATGGTGTTTGATGCTGCTTTCATTTACGTCTATGATCTGCTTTTTGTGCTTAATTTTGCTTAGTGACTTCATTCTCTAACAATAGAGGTTTAATCTATTCTCCTCCTATGTTAGAGATTGGGGGAAGGCTTTGTTAAGCACTTGAAGCAATTTGGCTTAAATGTAAGGGGCGTTTTCCCATTTCAATGTTTCTCATGTGGAAAAACCGTGCCATTTAACTGAGAGCTATCAACAACCACGCCTTATGATTTTACCTAATATACTCTTGTGTGTGATTCTTAATTGCTTCATGTTCTATAATTTAGATCTCTTATGGTGAATTGAATTAATTGGTTTTTAAAAGAATTTGAAGATGTTATCGAATTATGTTATTCTTATTCAATTGTTTATATTATTTGTTAAAATTGATTTCCAATTTTGTGATGTAATAATGTTGTTCGTCTCCGATGCTCTGGTTGATTATTTTGTTAATGGTGTTTAAAATTGTAGAGGGTTGTGATGGTTCATTGCAAAAGGAATTTTACTTCATTCATATAATGTCTCAATAAACACTATGTTATAACCCATTGATGATTAGCACTGTAGTAATTTAAATCCATATTAAGACATATAGTTAGTGATTATGTGGAAAAACTAATGGAGAAAACGGTTGAATACTCTGCAACAATCAACATTTAGTCTTTATGATATGATCCATTTTGACATTTGAGGTCCTCTTGGTGTTAAATCCTTTTATGGCCATTCATACCTTCTAACTTCTAACTGCTGGAGATGATTGTAATATAGACAGCATGTTTGAATTTTATCAAACTCATTAAAACCAAACCAGGATCCAAAATCAAATTTACCACCATAGATAGTGGTTTTGAATTTAATATTTTGAATTTTATGCCACTAATGGAATCTTACATCAACAAAATTGTAAAGTAGAGAAGAAGCTTCTATTTAAACATAAGGGACACTTCTTTTTCAATCAAAACTTCCAAAGTGTTTTTGATTCTATGCTATTTTACATGCTACATTCATAATGGCATAAAATTTATGGAGGGGTGTACAAACCTGATTATGAAGACTAGATTTATAACCCAATGTAAATCCACTTTAAGTATAAGGATGTAGTCAACTGGTTATCAACTGGTCTACAATAATAGAGAATTTATTGAGAGGTTCAAACACCAAACTCTCTTTGAATTTAAGCCTCATATTAAATCGTAGAGTAAAGTGTGTGAGCCATGATCAAAATAAATTGTCTTAATTAAAATAACTTACAATTAGTGATAACAAATGCACAACAAACAAGAGAAATAAAAGATGCACTATATATAGAGAGTTTGTGTTAATTATTTCTCAAAGATGCACTATCTTGGTGTTAACTTACTCTTTGATTCATTAAACTTCCAAGAGATTAGACAAGAATTATAAGAAAATAATACTCCAAGTTCTTAAAACAAAACTTATTTTGTGTTAATTATTTCTCAATTTCTCCAATTCTATATATGAATCATGTCCAAAATATTTAGAAGTGTTTTACAATATTCTTAAATATCTTCATGTTTTTCAAATTTCAAGAACTTCAAAGAAATTTTACCGTCGCCTTTCTAAGTTCCATGTTAGAATCTCCATCTCTTATCTCCGTCTTCTTGACAACATTCTAAAAGTTGTTTTAGAAATAATGTTAGAAACACATATTTATTGAAACCCAAATAGATTCATAATGAGCCTAAAACTGATATGTTAATAACGAATCCGAAAATCAAAACAATCAAGCATGATACTCACAAATTGCTTGAACTGGACCTAATGCTTGAGTGTTAGAATTAATTTATTTTCATAAATTTATAGATAAAGTTTGTTAGACGGTACTTTAGTATTTTCATTAAATCTCACTTGTATTAAGCAAATGAATGATGTGAACAAATAGTATTTGTAGTTTGTAGTAGTGTAGTACTTGTAACATTTAGAGAATTTGTGAGATTCAGATCTACAGGGAAACACGAGTGAAATGGTGAGACATTGTGAGATTGATTTCTATTTAGAGAATTTGTGTTGAATTTCTGATCAGAATTGTAATAGAATCACATATCTTGATTCTTCGGGAATGAGAATTACACAAGGTTGAAGATGAATGAAAACAGTAATCTGAGTATCAAGTTTCCAGTGTTTGACGGAAAAAACTAGAATCGTTGGATGATTCAGATGCGTGTATTATTTGGAGCTCAAGATGTTCTTGATCTTGTCAATGACGGTTACATCACACTTCCAGTAATGTAATGGATGCGCAGAGAAATGCTCAGCATGATATGAGGAAAAGGATAAGAAGGTGTTGTTCTACATTCATCAGTGTGTATATGAACATGTTTAAGAAAATCGTTGATTCGACGACGACGAAGGCTGCGTAGGACACACTGGTGCGATGCTATGGAGGTGATGCATCAGTGAAGAAGGTGGAGCTTCAATCTCTACGTAAGTAGTATGAGAATCTACGGATGAAGAACAATGAAAAGGTACCTGATTATATCTCCAGAGTGATTCTGATCACAAATGAGATGAAGTCGTGTGGAGAAACTCTCTCTAAATAAAGTATCATTGAGAAGGTACTTAGATCTCTTACTCCCCAATTTGATTACATCGTTGTAGCAAATGAACATTATACGGATCTGAGCACTATGAGAATAGAAGAGTTGTAAAACAATATAGAGGTGCAAGAGTTGCGTCTGACTAAAAGAACCTCTGAGAGAGAGGTAAAGCAGGCTCTGAAAGCTTCTTTTGTCAAGAAAGACTAGAAGTAGTTTTTGTCAGAAGCCAAGAAAAGACATGGTAGGTCTCAGAAGCCAGAAACCTCAACTTTTGGGAGTCAGAAGGGAAATGAGAAATATGACAAGAGAAAAGTTCAATGTTATTGTTGTAAGAAGTTTGACCACTTCGCTGTAGATTGTTGGTTAAACAAGGAGAGGAAATCAGAAGAAATGAATATAGCGAAGTGGTCAAACTTCTTACAACAATAGCAATCTACAGCGAAGTGGTTCAAAGTTCTGATGATGAACATGTGTTATTACTGGCTTCTGATTCTGATAATGCGTCTCTAGAAGATCGGTGGTATATGAACACTGGTTGTTCAAACCATCTTATTGGAAATCCGAAATGACTGGTTGATTTTGACTATGGAAAGAGGACCAAATTAGATGTACTGATGGTGGAGGTGAGTATAACTCTACAAAGTTCAAGAAGTTCTGAGAGGAGAATGGAATTGAACATGAAGTGACTGCTCCATATACTCCTCAACACAATGGTCTTGTTGAAAGGAGAAACTGGATTTTTCTTGATATGACAAGAAGCATGCTGAAGGAGAAGAAGCTTCCTAACACTTTGTGGGGAGAAGCTGTTGGCACTGCAACATATGTGCTCAACAGGTGTCCAACCAAGAAGCTGAAGGAAATTGTTCCTTTTGAGAGGTGGACTAGAGATAAGCAAAGTGTGAGTCATTTCAAAGTATTTGGTTCTTTCTGTTATAAACACGTTCTAAATGCTACCAGAAAAAAGTTGGATGATAGAAACAAGGTGATGTTACTGGTGTAGTATCACAGTACATATGCTTATAAGCTTTATTGTCCATTCACTAATAAGGTTGAAGTCAACAAAGATGTTGATGTGAAAGGGTCAGAAGTATGAGATTGAAGCAAATCTCAATCCAACTCCGGTGCAGAGTTAACTTCTAAAGATATTGATTCTGATTTTGAAGATGAGTCAGAGCTTGAAAATGATTATGAGAGTGAGTCAAAATCTGAAGGCGAGATTGATTCTGAGGAAGAATCTGATTTTGGTCCAGATTATGGTGGTGATTCATATTCTGGTGGTCCAGATTCTGACGGTGGTTCAAATTCTGATGGTAATCAAGATTATGGGAATATTCCAGATTCTGAAGGTGGTCATGCTTTTGAAGTCGGTATTTATGGAGTTCTAGCATCTGATATTATTCCAGAATCAGAAGGTTCTGAACAAGTTCAGAGGCCACAAAGAATCAGAAACATTCCGAGAAGGTTTGCAGAGTTTGACATGCTGCAAAATACTAAAGTAGATTCTGAAGGGGAAGTTATTCAGTGTGCCATGTTAGTAGACTCTGAACCCGTGAGTATGGAAGAAGCTCTCAAGCAGAAAGTATGGATGAAGATCATGAAAGAAGAACTTGATTCCATAGAGAGAAATCAAACTTGGAAGTTGACAGAACTTCCAAAGAACAAGAAAGCCATCAACGTGAGATGGGTTTATAAGGTTAAGCTAAAACCAAACGTATCAATTGGAAAACACAAAGCAATGTTAGTTGTGAGAGGTTTACTGTAGAAACCTGAGTTAGATTACTTTGAAGTGTTTGTGCCTGTAGTAAGACATGAAACAATCAGGCTGGTGATTGTGATAGCTGCTAACACGAATTGGCCTCTGATGCATTTAGACGTGAAATATGCATTTCTGAATGATCTATTAAAGAAGAGGTTTATGTGTCACAACCTCCTAGATTTGAGAAAAAGAATCAGGAAGGGATGGTGTACAGATTACACAAAGCTTTGTATGGATTGGAGCAAGTCCCTAGAGCTTGGAATCTTAAAATTGATTCATTTTTCAAGAAGCAGGGACTTAAGAAATGTGAGATGAAGTATGGTGTCTACATTAAACATACTTCTGAAGGAAATATGATTTTGGTGTGTCTGTATGTTGATGACATATTGCTAACAGGAAGTTGTTAATGTGAGATAGTTAAGTTCAAGAAGGAGCTGATGAATGAGTTTGAGACGACTGATCTAGAAACTATGGTTTTTTTATAGGGATAAAGATTATGTACTCTGAAAAAGATATAATTTTATATCAGTTGAAATATGAACTTGAGCTTCTGAAGAAATTTGAGTTGCTGAATTGTAAAGTTGCTGTCACACCTGCTGATGCAAATAAGAAATTGGATTCTGATATTCTGATGGTGATGATGTAGATACGACAATGTTCAAGCAGTTGGTAAGTTCTCCGAGGTATTTGTGTAATACCATACATGATATTTGCTATGCAGTTGAAATAGTGAGTAAGTTTATGAGTAAACCGAAGTGGTCTGATTACCAAGTTGCTGTCAGAATTCTGAGGTATATAAAGGGAACTCTGAAGTATTGAGTTTTGTTCTTTGATGCTGAAACTGACTCAGAACTTCTGAGTTACTGAGATTTTGATTGGTGTGGAGACATAGTTGACAGAAGAAGTACTTAGGGGTACTTGTTTAAGTTTCTAGGAAGTCATATTTCTTTGTGTTCCAAGAAGCAACTAGTTGTTGCTTTGTCAACCTATGAAGCATAATATATTGCAGGTGCTGTGATTGCGTGTCAAGTTGCGTGGCTTCTGAATTTACTGCAGGATCTGAAGATCAAAGTGAACAAGCTTCTGAAGCTGATGATTGATAACAAGTCTGCAATCAATCTTGCCAATAACCCAGTGCTGCATGGGAGAAGCAAGCATATTGAGACTAAGTATCGCTTTCTGAGAAATCAGGTTTAAAATAGAGTGCTAAAAGTTGTGCAATGTAGCATCCAGAAGCAGTTGACATATGTCCTGACGAAGGCGAATAAGACTGATCAATTTCTCCACTTGAGGGATGAAATTAGTGTTGTTAGTTTTGGTTAAGCTGAATATGAATTAAGGGATGATGTTAGAATTAATTCATTTTCAGAAACTTGTAGATAAAGTTTGTTAGAGGGTACTTTAGTATTTTCATTAAGTCCCACTTGTATTTAAGCAAGTGAGTGGTGTGAACAAATAATATCATTCTTCTTCTTTTACAATCTGTAGCAGTGTTTGCGTGTAGCATTTGTAATCGTTTTAGAGTAGTGGAAACTTGTTATTATTCTCTCTTCTCTCTCTTATTTCCATTGTTCATCTTTATCACCTTGTGCACCAACATTGAGAATCGATCACTATTTAAACCTAGTTTAGTCTCTACTCCCCGCCATGTCTGCTACCGCCACCCCACTGTAATTCCCATGTCATTCGTTGACCATTCTACTGTTTTTTGGCATTCAATAACTTTTGTTTTCGATAATCTCAAAATAAGTTTTTTTCCTCCTCAACCCTTAAGGTTTTAAGACACACTTCTAGACTATCCATTTATAAATGATTGATTATCCATATATTCTATTACAATCCATTTGTTATCCTAGAGCTCAAAATGAGTTAGGATATTTCAATTCAATTTTATTGAATCCTTAGAGAATCTCAAGCTCATGTAAAATTAATCATCTAATCCCACGCAAAGAATCCAATTTACTTTACATGTGACTGAGTTTACTATTCTCAAATAAATGACTTTATTCTTGTATCTTGATGACTAAGACATCATTGTACATATATATGTACATTGTCATATGATAAAATACACAATCAATTCATATAACTATATACTTTCTAACTTTCACAAAGCCACGACTTTTTAAACAAATTAGTGTAGTTATGATTTTGTTGATGATGAGATATTTTTAATCTAAAAAAGTGAAAAAGATAAATTAATAATTAAAAAATAGCCAATTACTATATCCTAATTCCATGTAAAGTAAGTGTTTTTCTTTTAATTTAGATTTAAATGCACTTTAATACTTCCATTTTTAATTTTTATGTTTTAATCTTTTTATTTTAAAATTCAGCCTTAAAAATTTTCTCTTTAACAATTTTTGTGATTTTTTTATACCTATTAAGGTGACATTTTCATTTAATACTTGACATTCAATGTCACTGTGATGTCAGCTAAACCGATTGTGTCATGTTACATATTTAAAAAACAAATTTAATTTTTTGATATTATAAATTAGTATTTTTTTTTTTTTTTAAAAATAAACGTAAATTAAATTATTGTGAAGCTATCAGCCCAATAACCGATTGTATATATAGATTGTATAGTGATTGGTTTTTGCTACATATGACATGGTAGCATCAGTTACAAACTTGAGTATATATAGTAATACTAATACTTGAATTAGTATTATACCAAAATACAATATAATTGTTAGGGTGAAGGGCTAGGTGCTGCAGAAGGAGCCAAAGAGAAAAGACTAGAGAAGAATTTATCTGCTAGAATAACATTTGCTGCATCTGAAGGATGAAAAGCATCCCAAAATACATACTCATTTCGGTTTTTGCATAACTTTGAGTTTGGCAAGCATAAACCTCCAATGCTTGTGTCCACATTGCAACAAGATGTATTTGAAACCTTAAAACCTGTTAAATCGTTATAGCAAGAAACAAAATGAGTACATTGTTGATTCATAAGCATAATGTCAGGTTTCGATTGGAAATCTTACCGTAAGTAGATGGATTGTCGATCAAGTCAAGAACTAAAGGATAGGTATCTGCGAAGACGAGTTTTGCATGTGGAAGACCATGGTTTAGTTTTCTGATTAGGTTTTGTACTTTTGAGTTGAATTGTTGGATCCATTCATTAACTTGCTTTAGACACTGGCCTCTCTTGGATTTAACTCTCTGCGATGGAATGCAACCGAGTGGGCCGAGTCCGTGGAAGACGACTTTTCGTGCTCCTAGTTGATAGAGTCTCTGATAAAATCCAATAGTTTTAGTATAAAGTAAAACTATCATGTTCTTGGTATGTTAAATATTCATATACCTTAAATTGTTGATCTAAAGTTGAGATTAAGAGCTCTATGAACTCATCATGAGTATATTGTTGTCCATCTGCCATGAAGGGCTGCAAGAAGTTGTTTACATAATCATTGCTACCTGCATAATTCGGTATTACCGATTGAAGTATTATCGACGAAGTATTACCGATTCAAAGTAAGAGTACTTTTTGGTCCGAAGAATGTTACCGATTCCAACGAAGTACATGGCTCCGTTGAAATGTTCGTTGGCAGCGCTTTCGCCTAGTTTTGTTATGATTGCATCTTTGGTTTTCTTGAAACTGTTGATTTGATCATCAAAAGACAATTTCTGAATCTGAAAAATATTAATATAAGTTAGACAAAAGTTAGACAAGTAACCACTATAGTTTGAATCTTTGAATGTGTTAATGCTTACAAAGTAAAGTCCTGTGTCATTGAGAATTCCTGCTCCACCAGAAGCATAATTTACTCCTTTGACGAGATCATCAACATTTTGAGCCACTGATAAATAAGCTGGTGGTGACGGAATTCCGAGTTTTGAAGCTGCAAAATTACATAAAATTCAACCAACAAAGCATGGTTTACTCAATTTCAATAAAAAGATTGAGATTCAAAAACTATGTACATATGATATCGCCAATCGTCCTTCCGTTCGTGAATCTTCCGGTCGCTTGGCCGCCACTATAGTCGATGCCATACCAAGGATAGTTGGATTTAGCCAAAGAATATTGTAGATAATTATTATTCCCAACATCTGTCAAAGAATCACCAAATATATAGGTAACAAGCTTATCTGCAAAAGCAATTTCAGCTAGTGAAAAGATACAACATGTCACAAAAACAAGCCTTAGTATTGACATTTTGAATGTTTTCAGCATCTAAATCCAATTCTTATATTGGTGAAAACATAGAAATGAATATGAGTTTTATAGTACTAGTATATACTATACATTCAAGTTGTTGTGTTACTCACTATTGTTTCAATCTTGCAGTTATGAATGTTTGGTGGTTATTTTCCAAACCACATCAAAACTTGAGGTGTGAAAAAATGATTTCTCTATAATCTAAGTTGGTTGTTGTAGTCAATTAGGAGTTGGCCAACTCAGATAATTAAGCTTTGGTTAGTTCTTTCACTTCATTGGTACTAGTGTTCATATTTTTCATGCATTTACTATGATTTGCATCCTTCAATTCATTTTCTTGTTCTTCATGCAAGTTAATTGAAGCACAAGCAAACTATATTTTGTCAAAGGATGGTGCTAATATGAATTGCATTAAATATTATTGCTTACCAACTATACTATACAAGTATGTATGTTAAAAGTAATTAATGGAAGATTAACTTAAAATTGAACTAATTCATCTAAATCAACACATTATATGGCATATAAGAAAAATTTAAAAGATATACTATTTTGACTAATTAGTACATGCATATTTTCTAATTTACAAAATTCTATGAATAATTTGATTATACTCATTATTTAATGACCAATGCACATATTTAGTATTTTTTAGTTTGAATTTTATATATTCATAATTATTTTATGAAGCGATCACATTCTTAACCCACAAGGGGAATGACCTTCTTCCTCGCTTTGCAAGTAGGAAATTTTTTAAGGAATTGTTTAAGGTACCATAATGATTGCTATCAGCAGCGGAGAAGAATCAAAAGTACTTTTAAATTTCGGAGATACATCTTCAGACGCATTCCAAACACATATAATCCACATTAATTTTGTGTCACGCCCCAAAAATTTGTCTGAATTGAGTTGGGAAATGTATTTGTAAATCTTACAGAAGTGTATTTTTGAATCATAGTGAATCAGAAACAAACACAGAAATAAAAAGTTGTATAATAAAAATTAATATTAACATTGATAACATAAAAAACGAAATATTACATTGGTAATCGTTAACATAAATTGAACATTACATTTCAACATCTAGGTGGACGTTCCAACATCTTCATAATATCTCTGATCGATCTCATAATCGTCACATCTAACTCGATCAGAACTTTTGTTTCGTGATTGAAAAACGTATTCCACATAACTCTTATATCTGCACCTGTCTTCAGCTTAAAGTTGTTGAACCAATCTTCCTTTCGTTGTCAATCGTGGGTGAACGGTACTCGAGCGTCATAATTTTTTTTATTGTTGGAGTATGGTAGTAGATTCTCTAATATAAATTTCAGATCTACAAGATGGGTATACTCATTGAACTCAAATTCAATTGAAGGCTTTGCCCCATTGAAGTAGACATATGCGACATGTCAATTGATGTTCATTCTAGTGTAATGTGATTTGGTAAGAAATATGAGATGAGAACTCCATACTTATAGTAGTTCTAGGCCAATATGGACCTTAGAAATCCTATCTTGTACCGGGGGACTTTCCGGAGATACATTTCTGGTACCACCCTATTATGTTATTTCTGAGATATATTTTCGGAACCATCCAACACATAAGCAATTTCAGAAATCGTGAGAAACATAACTTGCTTTAGAATGAAAAATGGGAAAATTTTCTAGAAACTTAAATATGTATTGAAATATTTGAAAATGTATATATTTGACATCATTAATATTAATACAAGATTACTTAGAAAACATGTCTAGCCACATAAACTAAATAAAAACTAAAATGAATCGTAACATGTGTCACCGACTAAATCTATATCTATGGGTGATATTGCCTTTGACTTTTGTCTTTTTGATTATCTTTCAATCTCGCTCAACTTGGTGAACTCTTACATCCTTTCCAGAAAATGATTCGACCAACTCTCGAATTTTCTTGATGAATGAGTTGTCAACTCCAGTGATGTCAGTGGTATAGAGCTTCCCGATTTCAAATAAACTTTGTTCAGATTCTGAAGTTGGTCTTTTCAGAAACAAAACATTTTTGACATACACAATTCAACCCCCATTCTTGTGTATTTTTTTCACCCTCATTTATTAGCTCAATAGCATGCTCATATTGTTGAAGATTTCTTCCAAGTCAAGTTACTTCATGTTGAAGTAAGATAACTTGCAGGGAGAAGTGAAAAACTCGTCAAGCAAGTAAATGAGGTTCAAAAGACCCCCTAATCAAGTAACTTAGGGTGAAGGGATGATTTCCTCGCTTGGAAAATAAGGAGGCTAGCCAAGCAAGTTATAGAGGTCAAGCCCAAGTTGAACAAGGATTACTGATGAAAAAAGACACACTCGCTAGTCGAGTCAAAGTGCTTGTTAAGTGAGGATACCATAACATAATATTATAAACAGATTTCTCATCCAGTTGAACAGATACATTCTATGTTTGGTTAATTCCAAAGTCCATATCTTGATATTTAGAAATTCTATAACAACAAGAGAGAATTGGGAGGGAAATTCCCAAGAGAGATATCGAAGAATCGAAGATAGAGGCCCTGCCCAATTGAGAAATCATCGTGGATGGTTTTTTATCTCATTCTTCCTGATCATCATTGTAAGACTATTATGAGTAAGAGTAGCTAAATTCTCTTTTGTTGAAGTTAGATATAGTTACCCAAACACTAATGTATAATCTTTATCATGGTGTTATGTATGTCCTTGTTATTCATTAATATTGATTATTATCTTCGTTCTTAATACTTGTTATGAATTACCTACTTATAACTTGTTATAATGGTTTCAAAATGATATTCAAAAACACTTTTCTTAATTAGATAAAATATTTTCATCTGTTGATGCTAACTCAGGACATAAATTATATTTAAAATTTACTTATATTGTTGAATTTTAATGTTGCTGTATTGGTTAATCGGATGAAAAATTGTATGTTAGGCAATACGACTAATTTCACTTTGTTGTTTAGACATAAGCAACAAACTAAGAGTGATAGGTGATAATATTAATTGATGACTAAGAATATACACAAGTGGTCAAGAAAATGCATGAGAATAGGATAATGAAATCTAACCCAACAGCCTCAATTTCATGTGTTAAAATCTTTTTTTCATTAGTTGTTATTTTAACTTTTTTTACCAAACAAGCAAACTTTTCAAACAACTTTACTTAGAATTTTAGAAATTATTGAACGATTCTAGATTCGCACACAAGTACTTACGAAAATGATATAAACAAATACTTACTATCTTTTATTGTTGTATTGCAGCTCAATAAGAAGTTTTGGATGCAATTGTTCTAGACCAACCAAAGATCAATAAGAAAAATTCACGTCTAATCAAGATTTTGAAGTGTTAATCTTAAAGATCAATCCACTCACCAGTACATCAGAAGTACAAGTCCATCACAACAAAATATCATTTCATCATTTCACCAATCATTTATAATTTTGAATAGAACAAAAATAATAAATTAAAATAATATTAAAAAATTCAAATATATATTTTAAATAATAAAGGATAAATTAAATATCAATATATTAAATAAATAATTAATATTCTAAATTATCAAAATTAAATATTTTTAATTATTAGTAGAGTAATTAATGCAACAGATTCTAACATTCTAATTACCCGTCTCATACCTTATATTTTGAAATCTAAAAAAATTCAAAGTCAAACAAAAAACATTGTTGTTGTCATGGCTAATGGATGCTTAGTAGAATAGTAGTTTTTTTTTATAAAAATTCTATATCTAATTCTCTCCTCTCCTCAAATTTTCAAAATATTAAATTTTCCCTTTTTTTTTATCTCTAACTATTTTACTTATTCAGATCCCAAAACCTTCACTCCCATTTCTCAAGTTTTATTTACATTAAATAGTACGAGGATAGAGAACATTTAAAATTTGTGCATTTGTTGCATAACACGGAAAAGAACTTGTTCTACTATGTTCTCGTATATAAACAATGTTGGTCTCAATTGCGCCTTAAAGTTAATCCTTGAAAACCATGATTTAAAAGTAAATTTCTTCTTGGTAGTATATGAATAGGGTGTCACCAGTTATAATATTCAAATACACAAATTCAACTAATTATATTATTATTATTATAGTACTACAAAGAGCAACAAAGCATTGCTTTTATTGTAGAGTATAAGAAAACAACATTGAAAAACATAATGCCAAAATTTAATAAGCCTTCCAACCTTCATATTATGGTTAAAAGGACAAGATCATACATGGTGAGTGTCATTGAAAAGTAAAATCACCCACCTTTCATACACTATAGTATGAAATCAATTAGCATTTCCAAATTATAAATATTACATTTCTTAATATATCTTAAGGGCATTTTGGTCTTCCTTCCTTTGTCTTCCAGCTGTTGTAACAAGGACAAACTTGCTTGTTTCCATATACACCCGGTGGAACACATAAACATGCAGCACAACATTTTTGGCAGAAAAACATGCATGGCTTCTTGTGTGAAGTTGCAGAACAACGATAACTACACCTTGGTTTACAATCTGTTCAAAAAAAATTAACATTCACATCATCGGTAAAATGTAAGCACTCTTTCAATCAGATTTAATACATGCATAAATATCAACTGAACTACCTGAAGGACGAAGTTTTGCTCGTCCATAAGCCTGTACAAGAATTAAAAAAAAAAAACAAATTTTTGCCAGATTAGAATAATTGGGCTTGTATAATATATATATATATATATATATAGCAAATTGTTTTTTTTGTGTGGTAATAAAATGTACCTCAGCTACATTAGAGAATGTAAGCAAAAGAAGCAAAGAGATGAGAACCAAGATGGAGGAGCTATAGCAACGTTGTGCCATTGTTGTGAAAATGAATAGAAAAGTTTTAGTTGTGTTGTGTTTCACTTAGGTAATGATAGAAAGATATTTATAGGATTAAAAGAGAGACAAAATGATTAAGAAAAAAAGTAGTTAAAGGAAATAGTTTCCGATTTTTAAGGCGTTAAAAAGGGAACAGTAATAATTGGAAAAACGCAAATGAGGTTGCGTGAGATTGTTTGTAATTAGCGATGACAGCGGCGCGTTTGATGTTTAATTTGTTTTTGCTTTTGTTACATTTTGTCAACTTAGTAACATGGTATTAGTAACAACTAACAATATAGCATGTGAATGTGTTTCATTTTTCTGTTCATTTTGGTTAGTGATGTAAGAAAGAGTAATAGAAAAACAAGACGGTGTTTGATAAAAATATATGATATAACTACTAGTGTTAACTAGATCTTAACTTAGTCATGTTTTTTTTTGTTTGTTGTTGATTCCGCGTAAATTCTGTTTAAAGGTTTTAACGTTGATGTTGTTGTAATTTTAGATTGAGTTGAGAGTTGCGGTTACTATATGAACAATAATTATTTTATACAAAATTTAAGTTTAGATTCTATCTAACAATTCATGTTTAAATAAAGTTCATAAATCACTTAAGTTGTTGAATTATTTAATTAATCAATCGAATTAAATTCAATTAGAGATATATTTGTATATCAAAAGTGTATTATTGATAACTTCACCGACACATATTAAGTCGCAAGTAAATGTTCGATTCTAAGTTATTCGAAAAGTGTATATCTTTCTTTTATGTTAGGTGATGTATGTTTTTTATAGAATTGATTTGGGTTGATGTGAGGTCTGAACAAGAAACACCTAATATTCCTCCATTACATAAATATCATCACGTGAGGAGCAAAATGTATGATTCAATCCATAATTCATTATATTTCATTTTCATCCAAAAATTCATTTGTGTTGAAGTTCTAACCTTACAACTACATCATGCATAACCGCAACTCACACCACCGCAACAAGGATCTGTATTAACGATTCTAGTTCCTAAATGGAATAATGATGTCGTATCTCATAATCAACTTTTGATTCTTACAAATTTCCATAATTAAGCACCTGATTCAATCAGATCTTTCTTGATTCAATTAGATTTCCTCCATTTCAAAACCCCAACTACTTTGATGGAAGAACTTCAAATCTCTTTCCAAAATAATCCTCTGAAATTATCTAAATCTCGTTCTTCAACATTCTCCATATACAGGGTTAATGGAGATCCGATCAGGCGAGCATAACCCCCACCACAAAGATCTGTTAAAAAACCTCTTTAAACAAGAAGAAAGAAGATGAAAGACCAATCCTAAGGTTTCAAGATCATGAGAAGGTGGAAGGAATTTTGAATGTTACTCTTCTGGTGATCATTACTGTTATTATCACTAACCATTCCGTCTCAGGGATCCCCGTAGATGATGAAATTTCCTGCAATCTGATTTACTTCAAAATTTTCATTGAACTTGGCTTAAGGAAACAAGATATGAGGTCGTGTGAAGGCCATAACCTCTTGACGCTCATTGATTCTTCTACTCATTCGTGTGGACAAATGTGCTTACCAATATCCTTGGGAGAGGGAGATGGTAAGAGGATGATGAATGCTAGTTTCTTTATAATTTTTGTGTGAAAGTGTCTATAAAGGAATTTTCGACAAACCATTCTTGGCAGCTCTAAACGCGATGGCATCCCCCGTCCACCTGAAGATAAAGTAATACAATGATATTGGAAGACTTATCGTATTCAAAGCCGACCTCTACGGAGCACGTTGAATACATGAAGCAATATTAAAGAATCCATTGACATTGACATTCGTTCTTGGCGGGAGAGTCGAGGGAAGTTGATGGAGCATCGAAAGTAGTTGAGTTTGGTGTTCACGAAGATGAATGTAACACCCCAACTTGTAAATAAAGTATATTATTTAGTTGTTGGCGTGAATTATTCATTATATCTGATTTGGATGTTTTTCGGAGTATGAAGGTATTTTTATAATTTATAGATTACTGTGGTTATGAGATTTGAGAGAAGATAATTAAAATAGTATTATTTAGATTATTACAGATAAGTAGACATATTAGTTATTTGGTAATAAGATAAAATAATAAATATTATATAATCTTGATTAAATAATTATTTAAGTTGAATATTTATTTAATTTATATATTTATTTAATTTAATTAATAATTTAATTGAATAAATGTGAGAATGAGTCATTTTTGTGAATAAAGAAGAGTACGAGGAGAGAGGTTTAGACTAAATTTGGAAAAAAGAGTAATTTTGAGAAATAAGGCCATATAAATTCTAAAGTGTGGAGAGAAGTTAGGTTTAAGAATTTTTTGGCATTCGTGAAAAGGAGGCAGAAGGAATATATGGGATTTTGGGAAGAGGAGCAAAGTTTGAGAGTAGGAACCCAAAAAATTGCTAGAATCGCCAACCTTGCTGCAAATCTAAGGTAAGGGGGGAGATTGCCTTCTTATGGGTGATTTAGGCATGCAAGATAGTGAGGGTTCCTTACCCTCCCATCAACACCATGGATAATTTTAGTACTTTCTTCAATTTCTTCAATTTCCTTCGATTTCCAGTGAATCTGTGATATGTTTGGTCAAATGGGGTTAGGGTAAAACCCCATTAGCATCCATTGAATGAAATTGTTGTTTGTGTGTTTTGGCCAAATAAGTTTTGGACAAAACCCTATTGTCATAGATAAATAAATATTTTTATTGTTTGTTTTACTGTGATGACCAAACGGAATTTGGGATAAATCCCCTATGGTCATCGTGATATGATTTGTTATTGATAAAACAATGAGTTTGTATATTTCTGCAATATGTTTGGCCAAATAAGGTTTGGGCAAAATCTTATTGACAGTGATCGATGAATAACTCAGTGTTTTGTTATATTACTGTAGATGACTAATAGGAATTTGAGATAAATCCCCAATGGTCACCGTAAATAGTTTTTTTGATGCATGAACATATTTGTTTGATATGAATATAAGTTTGATTGTAACAATTGTGTTGTAATAGAATTTTATTGGAGAATGTGTAGTTTTTTGAGCGACCCTAATCAGTCGAGTTTTCCCAAAATTTCCAGAAAACCTTAATCTATTTTTCAAAAAAAGATCCAAATGTCAGAAACCTATTTTTTTCAAAAAAACTCGATTTTTCACGAAAAAAAAGAAGAAAAAACGAAGAAAAACCGCAGGTAGACCAAGAAGGGGACTGACCGTCTTA
This sequence comes from Lathyrus oleraceus, assembly GCF_024323335.1. Lineage (NCBI taxonomy): Eukaryota > Viridiplantae > Streptophyta > Magnoliopsida > Fabales > Fabaceae > Lathyrus > Lathyrus oleraceus. The sequence continues at coordinate 114,558,841 of NC_066580.1, forward strand.
TTTCAGACATATCTTGAGTTTTAGGAGTCGGTTTGAGATGCTGTCAGTTGCGATGGAAAGCTAACCAAATAATATTCCTTTTGAAGTAGATAATTTGGGTTTAGGAGCGCTATAACAGTAGCAATTCGCTGGTTTTTATACTAGAGGTGTAGTCAATTTCAATATAGCTTTGGTCATCATGTTTCACGCGTAACTTGAGTTTTGTAAGTCCTTTTGGGATTCCATCAATTGCATTAGAAAGAGGGCTTAATGATCTTACAAAATAGAGAGTTTCATAATTTTATCATGAGTATATAATATTTTATGCTATTTTAAAGTCAGTCATTTTATTTTAGAGTTTATGCAGAAATTGTCCCGTTAGGATTGAACTAAAGCAGATAGAATTGAAGTTTTATAACTCCGCTTGATATGCGATTAAGTGCGTTTAAAAGACGATTTAAAGAATTTTCAAATTGAATATTTTCATAATTTTATCATAAGTCTATAATATTTGGTATTATTTTGAGGTGAGACAATTTTAGAGTTAGCTCTAGAGTTTTGAGCAATTTTGCGTGGTGTGATCTTTCGTTACCTTTTGATGAGTTTAAGGGTCCTATTTTATTTGGTTAGAGTTATTATAGAGTTGTCATAGTTGCTTTTGAGTTGGAGATCATAATATAGGATACACTTGAGCTGAGTTTGGAGCACTATTTGTTGGTGTAAGCCCTAGAGGCCAATACTTTTGGTACTTGTATCGAATTATTTATTAATAATAAAAGGCTTTTTCTTTATTATATTTGTTTAATAAAGTCTCTAGAATAGCTAGTCCATTTAATGTATCAAGTATGACTTAATCATGAGATCACATTAAACATAAGGACACTATTCTTAAAGTATCCGTAGTCAAGCTTTATTGTGAAATGGGATAACATCTCATGGATCATGGATAAAGAGTTATCAAGTCTTAAACATAGGTATGAATATTAAGAGTAATATTTATACTGGATTGACCTGCTATGAGAATACTATATAGAATGTTATGCAAAGTGTCATAAGTTATTCTCATGGTGATAATGGTGTATACCACCCTTCGACCTAAAACCAATATGGACCCTAGATGTAGAGTCGAGTGCCTTATTGCTGATCAAACGTTGTTCGTAATTGGATGACCATAAAGACAGTTGATGGGTACTCCACGAAGCATGCTAAGGGACATGAGTGACTTAGATGGAATTTTCCCATCCTGCGTAACAGGATAAATCTCTGTGGGCCCAATATTGAACTGGACAAGGATGACACGGTCTATGCCTTATGTTCAATATAGACATAAGGGCAAAAGGGTAATTATACACATAATTATTATCACAAAAGGATTTGTCAGATCACATGACATTTTCGTGTCTTGGGTAGCAGTGATGTGTTGCTAGATACCGCTCACTGTTTATTATGTTAAATACGTGATTTAATATAATTGCTAATGCCGCGAAAACCTATAGGGTCACACACAAAGGACGGATTGATGAGAGATAAAGTAATTAAGGTATACCGTAATGTACGGTGCCCTTAAGTGAATTATAGAACATCGTAAGGTACGGTGTACTTAAGTAGAATACGAAATATGGTAAGGTACCACACGCTTAAGTGATTTTGACATATTATAAAATATAGGCCATATACACTTGAGTGGGCTTTTTAGCTTGCAACCCACACAAGTGGTTCTATAAATAGAACTCTTGTGTAGAAGCATTAAGCAGTTGCAATTTCGTTTCTCTCTCTCTCTCTCTCACTCAAAGCCTTCATTCATAGCAGCTAGCATTGAGATTGAAGGAATCCGTTCGTGTGGACTGAGTAGAGGCGTTGTCATCGTTCAACGTTCGTGATCGCTCCGTAGATCTGCATCAAAGGTTACAATCGCCACAAGAGGTAACGATTCTATCATTGATCATGCCCATTCGTAAGGATTATTAAAGGAGAAATTTTAAATTCCGCTGTGTTTTGGATCGCCCTTCTCCTTCAGTGGTATCAGAGCCACTTACGAAACCATGCATCTGATAGCTGTTTATTTTCTGTATTTTCTGTATTAATACGATTAAAAGACAGAATGAATCAAAGAATAAACGAGTAATTAAATTGAGATCGATCAAGTTATATATATGATATAAGTAATCCTGATGCAAAATACGGTATATATGATATACTGTTTCTGTTTCATTCATTCAAACACTTAATGGTTGTTTTCCTTTGAACGATCAATGGTCGTTTGCTTCTTGATCCGACATTAGTATGGTGAAGCAATGACGTGTTGATCAATCATACTGAATCAACAATCGAGATGTGTTTGACGGTCTGAAATTGGTGCATTAGGGTTAATGACGGCACAAGGGTTGTGTTGTCAAAGAGTTATGCATTAGGGTTAATGACGGCACAAGGGTTGTGTTGTCAAAGAGTTATGCGATTAAGGTTAATGACGGCACAAAGGTTGTGCTTTAAAGTATCAAGTGTTGATGCGAAAAACGATGTCGAAAGTTCCCGCTGACCGGGCAGCGGACCCCCGGCTAACTCTGCGTAGTGTGATCGGTCGCCGAAATTTAATTTGGTTTTAATTAATTAAAATAATTAAAATTAATAATAATAATGTGTTTATTATTATTGTCTTGTGGTGATCGGTTATGGCCTTAGTTTTCCTTTATTTTATTTTGGGTTTTAAAATACGACATGCGTGTCGTGCCTCTCTTTTAATCTCTTAATGTAACTTCTTTTCTCATCTCACTCCCTCGTATGTAAAACGAGTTTCTTTTATGTAATGTAATGTTATGAAGAAAGAGAAGAATTCAATATCAAAGGAGGACAACCTTGAAGATCTTGCTTGGAGAAGCTTAGATCGTTATTAGGTTAGCTTAGGTTCTCTCATTGGCTTGGGAGAACAATTGCGCTAGGGGCCATAACTGTTTCATTATGTATGTATGTTGATGCATGTGAATGTATGTTGATGCATGTGAGAGACGATTTATATGATAAATAAGCCGGTGAGATCAGAATAATTGCAAATTCCCTCAAATTAAATATTAAGTTTATGCTTTCCAAGTTTTAACACTCATCAAGACTAGTATTGGATAATGTAGGTTTCGCCTACGCGAGGTGCATGTTCTATATTAGTAAGGTGCGATGGGATAATGGTAATATCCAATTGTTAAAACAATGAGTCAAACTTAACTAAACAAATTATAATAAGATTATATATGTTTAGAAGCAAGAGTTGGAAATGATCCATGTGATGGATTGGAATAAGGAGTTATTCACCCAACTAAAATATTCGAGAGTTGTATTAGATACAATTGGAAGGAGTTCCTACCTAAATAACCTAGTTTTGTGTAATCCGCCTACGCGGACTTAAAACAAAGTGAAATATGGATCTCGACCCACTAGAAAATCTTCCAACGGGATTTTCCGAATCAAATGGTGAGGGTCATTTGTTTTGAGTAAAATAGTGGGAGCATATTTAATTAAAGGCCTAATTAAATATGTTATTGATACTTATATTTTCATTATTTTCATGTAGATTACCATGACAACAAACACCTCTAACAAAATTTTGCGATCAATCCTTGACAAGGAAAAATTGTCTGGGACAAATTTTCTGGATTGGCACCGAAATCTGAGGATTGTCCTCAAACATGATAGAAAGCTGTACGTCTTGGAGAAACCTGTTCCTGAAGAGGAACCTTCTAGTTTTGCACCTAAGGCAGAAAGAGATGCTTATAAGAAGCATGTCGATGATGCCAATGAAACTGCTTTTCTCATGCTAGCTACTATGAACTCAGAGTTGCAAAAGCAACATGAGAACATGGCAGCGTTCGATATGATCGAACACCTGAAGATGCTCTATCAAGAGCAAGCAAGGCATGAAAGGTTTGAAATTTCAAAAGCCTTTTTTCAAGGCAAGTTAGCCGAGGGAGCCCCTGTAGGTCCCCATGTGCTCAAGATGATTGGGTATGTGGAAAACCTTGAGAGGTTGGGTTTTCCCCTCGGAAAGGAACTTGCGACTGATTTGATCTTGCAATCGTTGCAAGATAGATTCAGTCAATTTGTCCTAAATTTTAATATGAATGATATGGACAAATCTCTTCCTGAACTGCTAGCCATGTTAAGAACTGCTGAGCAGAATCTGAAATCAAAAGGGAAGTCCATTCTGATGATCGGAAATGGAAAGAGACAGAACAAAAGGCCCACCAAGCAGGGTGATAAAGGGAAAGGCAAGGAAGTTGCCAAACCCAAACCCACTGTTGTTGCTTGGAAGCCTAGTGGAGGCATAGCAAAAGAAGGCACCTGCTTCCATTGCGGTAAGACCAGACACTGGAAGAGAAGCTGCCCAAAGTACCTGGAAGATAAGAAGAATGGAGTAGAGACTTCAACTTCAGGTATTTTTTTTATTGAAATTAATTTATCTACTTCTGCATCATGGGTATTAGATACTGGATGCGGTTCTCACATTTGTACCAATGTGCAGGGACTAAAAAGGAGTAGAGATTTGGCAAAAGGTGAAGTCGACCTACGAGTTGGCAATGGAGCAAAGGTTGCTGCTTTAGCCGTAGGAACTTATGTATTGACTTTACCTAGTGGTTTAATAATTCAATTAGAGAACTGTTATTATGTACCTGCAATTAGCAGGAATATTATTTCCGTTTCTTGTTTGGACAAGTTTGGTTTTTCATTTATAATAAAGAACAATTGTTGTTCAATTTATTTGAATGATATATTCTATGCTACTGCACAAATGAACAACGGACTATATGTCCCTGATCTTGAAATGCCTATTTATAACATTAATACTAAAAGGATGAAACCTAATGAGTTAAATCCAACTTACCTTTGGCATTGTCGATTAGGCCACATAAATGAGAAACACATTTCCAAACTCCATAAAGATGGACTCTTGAACTCTTTTGATTTTGAATCATATGAGACATGCAAATCTTGTTTAATTGGAAAGATGACAAAGTCTCCATTCACAGGAAAAGGTGAAAGAGCTAATGATCTTTTGGCCCTCATACATACTGATGTATGTGGACCAGTGAACATACAAGCCAGAGGAGGTTTTCAGTACTTCATCACATTTATTGATGATTTCAGTAGATATGGTTATGTGTATTTAATGAAACACAAATCAGAGTCCTTTGAAAAGTTCAAGGAATTCAAGAATGAAGTACAAAACCAACTAGGTAAGAATATTAAAACTCTTCGATCAGATCGAGGTGGTGAGTATTAAAGCCTAGAGTTTGATGACCATCTGAAAGAGTGTGGGATCCTATCCCAACTTACTCCTCCTGGAACACCCCAATGGAATGGTGTATCTGAGAGAAGAAATCGAACCCTGTTAGACATGGTCCGATCAATGATGAGTCACGCCGATCTTCCAAACTCCTTTTGGGGACATGCACTATTGACAGCAGCTTACACACTTAACCGTGTTCCATCCAAAAAGGTTGAGAAGACACCATATGAGATATGTGTCATACCCCAATTTCGCCCGAGCATTTTCATTTCATCTTATCATTAACCATATTTGCATTTCATCTCCATTTAGAATAACTCATCACATTTCACATTGATGTAGAATTGATTCATTCACATTTTTAGAATCATTCCATTTGTCGGTGTATTTAACACCATATTTTTTTTATCATGTGCAAAATGAAAGAAAACCATAAAAGTACTTTTTTTACATTCACCACATTTTCCTCATTAGTGTAAAGACCATTTCATTTTTTTTTCTTTTTTATACAAATTATGTACATTGTTCTTCAAATTCAAGTTTGGTCACTAATAGCATGGATTGATTACTATACGCCTTTATGGCTTACAAAGGGCAGACACACTTATTCAATAGTTTCCCCACAAGTTTTGGTGTCCAATTATCAAGCAATATGAGGTTTATAAGTACCATGCCACAAGTTACCATTATGCCTAGAAAAACCGTGAATCACAGTCCACTTTGATCAAAATGATTAAAAGATATTACAATCCAAACGGCAGTTCAGTTTACATAACAGAGACAATTATTTTACATAACCCAAGACCAAAGGTTTGTTTCAAGTAAGACAAAGGGGAATTACAACCAGGTTTTATTTGCAACACGGTAAACCAGGTAAACCAACAGGGAGTCCATGCCATTCAAATCCAAATTTCAAGCTGCGGCATACCAATAAGATAAACCAAAGCCGCTACCTGCAACATTCTCGACGCTTCCAACAACAAGTAACGATGTCGCAACGACGGAAAGATGCATCCGAGTTCAATCTGCAATTAATCAAACCGATACCAATGAACCAAGGAATTCATTATTAAAGGCATAATCTACGATTATAGCGGTAACCTCACGATTTACACCAAGGTGCAGATTGGGTTACAAAAGAAAGGTATATGAGTTTGAGGCATCATGCCCATTAACCATGGTAACTCCGCACACCTTTCGTTTCAACACACTTCAAAGAGGCGATAAGTTTGGTATTACAAGTGAAACCTGCAGAGTTCATAAAAGGGAAACAGACAGTAAAAATCATCCCAAAAGAGGTTATGAAGCTTATACAAGAAAGACGAAAATTATTCTAAAAGCTTTCATACCAGGAACTGGTGCGTTCCAAGGCGATGTTTTCTCAGAAAAAGGAAGATCCAAATAGTTGACCGCTGTATTTGATCCTTCGCATACACAACCGTTGGCTACGTACTTCCAAGCATACGTACACTAAGTTTGACAGAGATAAGGGATGCACATAGCCTTATGTATGATCTCACAGATGTGCTTAAAAAGAAGGGCTTAGACATGGGTTCGTTGTCGAGCAATGTAGAACATACGAACAAAGAGTGATACCCTTGGTAAACCCGATTACTGATGGATCGCTACTATGCCAGGGCTAGCTCTCAATGGTGGTCTGCAGCATATAACAGGCAGTCATGAATATTGTGTTTGACAGGATTTCATACTCATAATGGAAAATATTTAGAGAAGTCAAAACCTGCACCTGGTGAAACACTTGTGGATGTTGATTGCTGGAGAATTTCGCGCTTCCCGGATAATGAACCGCATTGTGGTCGGCAATACTCCCAAGTACACGGTACGCAGTTCATCTCTCAAAGTCAGCTTCACTGATTTCTGATAAGCCGTAAGAAGGATTGCATCATGCGGATGATCGTGTTAATCTGAATAAATGCGAGTAGCACAAGCTGCTCCAATCAAGGCATTGCATAAGGACCTGTTGCATATCAGATTTAGAGTATGCCATCAAAGAGATCAACAAAACAATTCCGACCATTTCCTAAAAAATTCTAAAGCCCAATTGTCCATTCTTCTCACCAAAGTCCTAGATCATTTGTTTTCATGTTGTCGTTCCAAGCATTGGCTAAGCCTGTCAGGTGATGATTGAACCTACAAACAACGCCAAGAATAATGTCATTATCACTATGGAAAGACATCTGAAAACCGCAGCATATTCAAGCATAAATAAAAGGGGATTTACCGTAACGATCCAAAACAAGATCCAAAACAAGTCGCGATATCAGAAGTGTACACCAGGGCGCATCATGTTGCAATACGTCATCAATTCGCAGCAGCCAGAACCCACTGCAACCAAACTGGCCAAAATTAAATGTCGTATTAGATCATCAGTCACGGTGGTGCAAGTGGACTTTGAATAATTATCTTTTTTCGTCGCACCAGTTAATCAAAACCTGCGAGAAATTCAGAGTTACAGGACAGTGAAAATAAGGTTCTTACCACAATACATAGGTGTTCCACAACAGTAAAATTCTATACGAAATAGTGGCATATTTCACTACAAGCAGATCTGTACGGGACCACACCAAAAATCTAAAGGAGATTTTATTCTAACGGATTGATCCTATCCAAGATTTGCCAGCTCATGAAGGATAAGGACAGATGAACCTCGTACAAGAACTCTATATAAGAACCATTTGATGACTGAAGCAGGGACTCCTTCCTAGAGCGTCGTTACTCTGCGGAAAACAAATCCAAAACACTTATTAGAGCTCTAAAATTTCTAAGCCTGTTGAGATTTCACACTGAATCTCAACAAGTTTGAGCTAAAAACCACTACCTGGATAGCAACCCCGACAAAACGAAAGAAAATCGCACAAGAAGAAGAAGCAGAGATTAGGACAAGAAGAAAGCAGAGCAAGGGAAAATGATAAGGCATACCTTATACACTGCAGATCCGGTTGGTTTATGCGCTTTGCCTTTGTATAGATCCATGACTCTTAGGGCATTTTGATTCTGTTTTGATGTATGGCGATAACTGTTGATTTATTTTTTTCATTTGTTGGATGAATTGTGTTTGTTGCAAACCATGTGAGGTTTGATTCCGACTTTGAAGGTGCTGAGAACGAAAATCTGGAGTTCGGTTTTAAAAGGCGAAATTTGTTTCGCCTCTAAGGACTCCGATCCTTCTAATTGTTGTTCATTTAAAGTTAGAATCACGTCTGGAATTCGATTTGGGGTAGGATTGGTGTTTGAGATCTTAGAAGTCATGTTGGTTTGTTAAATTTCTGGAAAATCGCTCAAGAACTTTCAAGTGTTCTTGAGAAGTGATTATGGTATTATGCAGGCTTTTATGGTGTTTTACTTTTGTTTTGGGAAGGAGAGTTCGGCAGAATAAGGGATATATGAGCATTCACGAATAATCATTTGAATTTATTTTGGTTTATGGGTTTTATGCATATTTAATGGTATTGCATTCATTGTAGGGATAATGGTTTGGTCAAAATTCCATTGGGTAATAACTCACTGTACTAGTTTAACATGTATCCATTTTTTAAGAGCTTTTATTTTCATCGATTCGCTAGCTATCTTAAAAGACTGTAGGTAGCACTTATTGTTATGACTAGCCAAAACATTTTGGAAAACAGTAGGAAGCCGCCACGAGGGGGGTATGCTACTATCCTCACATTTCTTTTCTTTTTTTTAGTTCTAGGATTAATTGGATTGGGGTCGGGCCTTATCCGAAAGGATTTTTGCATCACCCTGAACATGCTACTCCGACCCCAACGCCCATTAGAATTTAGTAGGCCTTATGCCTTCAAACAGCCCACTCAGTCTTAATAATCAACATCCATTTTTGTCCTACTTTTTTTTATTAATTATAATATGGTTAAGTTGATTAACTTGTTGATCAAATTTCCGATTGAGGTAATTAATTTTTTTAAAATTTATTTTATTAATTAATTTTGTCCATTGACTTTTAATTAATTTAACTAATTAAATAATTTCACTTTTTACCAATTAACCAATTATACTCGATCAAACCATCTTCCCGACTAATTCTCACGAATTCAAATTCAAATCATTTTCCAAACCATCTAACTTCAAAAGAAATTCTCTCTTTTAGCATAAAGCTTGGGATGAAAAGGAGATAGGAAGCGTTCACTTCACTATTTCTCAAGTACTTGAATAATTGGCGCACGCCATATTGCTCGAGTTCTTGTCACCCGATTAAACTTTAAATACCAATTTCAAATCACTTTTTCCAAATCAAATAACTTTAAATACCAATTACAAATCATTTTTTTAAAAATCAATTACCAATTCTAAATCCATTAAGTTCTAAATTTTCAGATAATAAAAGGATAGGAGGCGTTCGCCTCATTATCTTTCGATCATTCGAATAATTGGTGTACGCCATATTGCTCGAATTTTCCTCATCTAATTAAAATATCAATCATACATTATTTAAATCATTTCCTTTAAATCAACTACAAATTCCAAACTCTTTTAATTCTAAATTTCCGATAATAAAAGGATAGGAGGCGTACGCCTCACTATCTTTCGATTATTCGAATAATTGGCGTACGCCACATTGCTTGAATCTTCGTCATCAATTCAAAACCACAATCGAATAAACTCAAATAATCTTTTATATCAAACACAATTTCGCAAAATAAACAACTTAAACTTCAATAGAGAATGGGAGGCGTACGCCTCGTCATTCCTTGATTATTTGAATAATTGGCGTACGCCATATTGCTCAAATCATCGACTTTTCAAAACCAACCAATTCAAATTCAAACTATTTTCGCAAATCAAATACAACGTCTAAAAACATATCTTTCTTAAATTAAACTTCGGATGACAACAGATGGGAGGCGTTCGCCTCACCATCTCTCAATTATTTGAATAATTGGCGTACGCCACATCGCTCAAATTATCGACTTCCGACTAAAACACGCTAAATAAACTTGGATAAGGGAATAGGTGGCGCACGCCTTATTATTCCTTGAACAAGCAAGTAGGAGGCGTATGCCTCACTACCGTGCACATTCAACATCCACAAACAAACTTTCAAAATAATTTGAACGAAAAAGGAATGGAAGGCATTCGCCTTATTATTCCTCGAAAGAATTGGACGATCGGTGTACACCACATTGCTCAATCTTTCGTCGTTCTTCAAAAACATCTCCAACATTAAACCTAACTTCTCGCCCCCGAGCGATCGAAACCTATCAAACACCAAACACATCAATTCAACTTGTCACCCCCGCGTGACCAAAACCCTTTCAAAACGAACACTGTCAATCCTTTCTAATGCGCACAACAAACCAGTGCTAGAGCCTCCACTGAGAGTAGACAAGCCAACGTTTAGCCGTTAGAACGCCGACCTATATAGTCGTTCACAAAACAAAACAAACCATTTATTCGTAGTAGCCCGAACTACGAATGCTCTGATTTCCTTATTGTACTATAAGGATACGTAGGCAGGAGATTACTGTATCTTCGCGAGCACACTAATAAAAAACCTCCCTTTTCCCTCCTGAGGTCTTCATCCATATCTATCATCAATTCTAATTACTCGAAGCAAGCAAATAACAGTCAACTAACAGTCAAAATAGCAAATCAGACTAAAAGGTTCCCGTTGAGTACAACGGACGTGAGGGGTGCTAATACCTTCCCCTTGTGTAATTGACTCCCGAACCCGAATATGGTTGCGACGACCATTATTCTAATTTCTAAAGGTTTTCTCGATATTTTCCTATTCCTTCATTGGAATAAATAAAGTTCGGTGGCGACTCTGTTCGAACAATATTTTTCCGCGTTCCATCGCGAGGGATCGCATTTTTTCGAGGTGCGACAGACTAGCGACTCTGCTGGGGACCATTCTTCAAGCAAGAGAGAGTCTAGCCTAACTTAGTCTGATTTTGCTATGACTGTTGGAAGATATTCTTTTCTTCCATGTTTATTTCTCTGTATTTTATTCTGATTGATTGTGTTGTATATAATTTGCCTTGATACTTTGATATGGGACTTGGTGTATGCTGTAAGATAAGCTCCATACCCGAGCTTCGAGAAAAACTTAGAACCCGGAGTTGTGTAGTATCGAACCGGGGGGTGTACACCTCATTGGGACAATACGAAGACTCCACCTAAAGTAGATCTGTTTGGGGTTTCCATCACAATATGGCTAGCCCATTATTGTGGGGAGGTTCTAAATACGATCCGTGACTCTAGGGACCTCGCCTTAAACCCAAGTTTTGTTTTTATGATTGGTGATTATGTAGTATTGAACCGAAGGGTCTACACCCTGTTCGAACAATATGAGAATCCCACTTAGATTAGATCATTTCAGAACTCCCATCCCGATGTGGCTAGCCCACCATTGCGAGGTAGTTTTGAACTTGATCTGTGAGTCTAAGTTCCTTCCTCGAAAACATAACTATAGAACCTACCTTTGGGAATTTCTAGTAATCATAGAAACCTGTGCTTCTTCCTGTTATCCCGACGTACCCGACGTGTGGATGATCTTGAATATTTGTATTCCTTTGCAAACATGGCAAAATTTCATGCATTTGCACATCATCAACATGCATTGCATATCATTGTCCAGAAACAAAAACTTACACCATATTCTACCCTTTGTCCAGTAACACTGACTACTCGACACCGGTACGAGACACGCCGCAACTACAAGATGACACTTGAACAGCTGGAAGCAAACCAGGTTTCGATGAGGACATATATTGACTCCGTGCAGGAAAAGATGGATCGCTTGCTTGAGACCATGTTACTCTTGGCCCAGAAGGAAAAGGATGCAGAGACTAGCGCCGAAGCTAGGAAAGTTGCTGCCCAGTTTGGATCGCCATCACTTAGCATCCCTGGAGTAACTGAACTTGATGGTAACCCCGCCCAGCCTAGAGGAGGGCCGATCCCTATTCCGATCCCAATGGTCAATGTGAACCCCCATGAGCATTCTGCTACATCTGCTCGACATGGACCAATGATGGGTGATGAAGATCCATACGGCGCCTTCTTCATGCCACAACCCGCCAAACCTGCTGTTGGAGGTCTCCCAGACCCAGCTGTTGATAGACTCCATGCTTTGGAGGAAAAGTTTAAGTCCTTGGAGGTTCACACTACTCCCGGTTTGGACGCTGTTGACATGTGCCTGGTGCCAGGACTCGTGATTCCACAAAAATTCAAAGTCCCAGACTTTGACAAATACAAAGGGATCAGCTGCCCGAGAACTCACCTCAGAGCCTACTATCGCAAAATGGCTGCCCACATCAGTAATGATCAACTCCTGATGCATTACTTCCAAGATAGTCTCAGTGGGGCATCCTTGGAGTGGTACATGCAACTGGAGAGAGGTCAGGTCCAATCATGGAGAGACCTTGCCGAAGCCTTCCTTAGGCATTATCAGTACAACACTGATCTAGCACCCAACCGCACCCAGCTGCAAGACATGACTCAGCGCAACAATGAGTCATTCAAGGAATACACCCAGCGGTGGAGAGAGCTTGCAGCTCGTGTCCAACCTCCTCTCCTTGACAAAGAGCTAATTGACATGTTTATGGGAACTCTGCATACCCAATACATGGAGAAAATGGTAGGATCCAGCTTCCCAACTTTTGCTGAGGTGGTCTCTGTGGGAGAACGGATCGAGAGCCAGATCAAGAAGGGAAAGCTACCTTGTGCTGCCAATGCTTCAAGTGGGATGAAGAAACCTTATCCCAATCTCCTAAAGAAGTCGGAAGGTCAGACCAACGCCATAATGAGAGGAGGAGGATATAGGGCACCTCCGTATGCTCATACGCCTTATCATTAGGTTTCCGCGGCCATCCCGACACCATATCAGCCACCCTATCAGCAATCGTATCAACAACCTTATCAACAGCCGGCTTACCAGCAGCCACATCAAAATCAACAACAACGTGCTCCACAACAACGTCAACCTAATCAGCAGAGGGCAAGAAGGCCAGAAAGACATTTCGATCCTTTGCCAGTACCATATAGCAAGATCCTCCCCTACTTGCTAAAGGATGGATCAGTTGTTTTGAAGGAGCTAACACCTACAACTCCACCATATCCTCCAAGCTACGACGCCAATGCTCACTGCAAGTATCACATGGGTGCTCTAGGGCACACAATAGAGAACTGTAAGGCTTTCAAGCATAAGGTTCAAGATTTGATTGACAGTAAAGTAGCTACATTCACGCTAGTTAGGCCAAATGTCGCGACAAATCCCATGCCGGCGCATGCGGAGCACAGTGAAGCTCGAAGATAGAGCTCCTCACCGGCCTGAGCAAGCAGAGCAATTCCGCCGAAGAATCCAAAGATGAAGGTCTGTTCATTTGAATGAAGGCAGTCATTATGCCAGTTTTACCATTTCACAATTTTGTAATTTGTTCTTGTTTGTCTAAGTACTATATGCTTTAAACATTGTTGTTTGTATTTGGTCTTATTAATGGGATAATTATGCATGCTTTGAATCAATCTTTCATAATTCACTCATCTATCACATTTGCAAATCACAAACACATACTTTTTTGCTTCACCTTCTTTATCACACTATTGTTAGTAAATGTTGGAAGGAGGATGACGAAAAAAAAATACTCATAATTATTGATTGTATGCTATCGGATAAAACCCTACTGATGATGTACAGGCATTGTTTCAAATCCCCAAACACTGGAGAGATAAGGAGTTAATCCCTAGTCAAGCACTTCGAGCCTAGAAGTAGGAGTTTCTTTCAGATCTAAAAAAACCCTTACGCTTAACCTGGGGCAGGGTAGTGTTCAGTTGATCTGACTACACTTTCGAATTACAAGATGAAATATCCCATGTGAGGATCAACCACATGATATTCCTCGCACATATCCTGAAGTGTCGAAGGAACCATACAAATCCAAATTTTATGTCGGTTGTTTTTCAATGACCAATGACTTGGCAGTCATAATTTTCCAAAAAAAATCAAAAAGCCCGCTAAGTCAGACACCCAAAAAGGAGACTTAGGCAAAAAACAGGGGTAATCCCGATGGATTAACGCTTCAACAAGCGGTCCATGCAAAAATCAGGGATCAAAACAAAAATCGAAAGAGACAATGAAAGTCTCCAACAAAACAAAGCAAGATTCAGTGACCACCATACCAAAATCAAAGGGTCACCGACATAAAAAAAAACGAAATAAGGTGGCTACCATTCCAAGAGACCTTGAATCACCATCTTTATCCTTACACCTGCAAAAAACGAATGTGTGTGAATTAACTGAACGTAGGATTGGAGATCATCATGAAGAAGGGGTGGGTTAAAATAAACTTTGAGCCTTATATCCTTTTGTTTCAATAACCATGAACCAAGCCACGTTACAACCTTCAAAAGACCTAATTGAAGTAAGGTTTGTTCTGAAAGCATACTACAACAAGGTTGAGTAAACTGACTCCCAAAGATTTGCTAATATTCTCTTCTCACTATATCACTCACACACTAGCTAAAATCAACATTGCGTTTGGACTCATGGTTCACTCGTCATACACTACCACGACACTCCCAAATGAATGGTTGTTTTTCAAAACTTGCATAACTGTTGCATTAAAATCACCATTTCTTGAGTAACAATTCTTAATTGTCAGTCAGTGCTTGACGTCGAGAAAATTCCAACAAGGGGCAATCCAAGAGGTACTTGATCGTTGGTGCTGACACGAATCAAGACCATCTCATAACCCTATGGATCAAGGGCATGGCATCTTTTGATTATGTTGACTTAAGAAGTAGTCAGTATAAGACAAATCTCCAAGCATCGGTTGATCAAGGAGGAAAAACACTTCAGTACTCAGTATGTCTGGGACAAGTCCCTCAAAGGCTAATCAGGGGCAGACCATTGCAAGAGTCATACCTTTGAGGAAATAGACTCATACCATGTCATTGGATAACCACTCCCAAGACTTCCTTTCAAGGAGAATGCCATTTGAACACCCTACAGACAATGGCAATACAAGTTGCAAGGGGCAAATTCCCTTCATATCTTCAAGTCAGTCAAGCAGATTGCGTCAGACACTAGTAACTGCTTGAATTCATAACAAAGACGTCAAAAGTTCATACCAGTACAACATCATATCTTGACAAGAGTCCTTAGGACACGTCAAAGGCATGATCATCATGCGTTGATCACGTCGCTATGCTCAGTTGCAGGCTGGACAAACATCTCAGAAGAAGAAATCGAGATCTTCTCAAAGATGAATACACAACATATCAGCAAGAGATTAAACTTGGGGCACCAAGAGTATCCGCATCTATTGCGTGTTCATCACATCATCAACTACCGAGTGTCGGGAAGTCAGATCCTTTCACCAATCAATAGTCCAAGTCACAATGACAATTACAAAAAACCTAAAGTCCACCTTACTGGCACCCACACAAAAACAAATACAACCAACACTGGTTTCCAGAAAACACATTGCCTTTGAAAAGGGGGGGCCAATCCCAAACAAGCCAATTATCCTTCGCATTCAAACATGAATCACATGCATCATATGCATCACCTCATTACGTAACACATACATGACATTTATGCATATAGCACAAATCAAAATCCAAGGTTTAGTCGTGGGCATCCAGGCCAACCCTCAATCGAGTCATTGTCACTTTTTCTAAGTGAGTTCCTACCTTATCATCAGGTGTTCCCCATTGAGTTACATACTTTAACCTTTTATTGATAAGATGTTATCCTTAGCTAAGTCAAGCAATATTTCTTTAAACACCTACCTGGTTTCACGTTGAGCATCCCTCAATGAGTCGTTTCCTGTAACCTTTTGTTGACAGAAACTACATCTCCTCAGAGAATATTTGTTCTGCAACCTTTTGTTGATGGATACCCTAAGCAAGTCTTACCCAACAATGTTCCGATACTACCCAACAAGTCAGGTTTATTGAACTTTGACAGTAGCTTTATTTTTCCAATATTTTTCTCACTATCATCCTTTTGGTGAAAGTCCATTGAGGAATAATATTGATCATTGTCCTGTTTATGGTAACCGTTATCCTTTTGGTAATGGTAAATCCTTGACATTTGTGATCTTACTATCATCCTTTTGGTGTCGAAGATCCTTGAAGTTTTGGTTCAACCTTCATCCTTTTGGTGAATAATGACCTCTGTAATTATTACAACCTACCGTCATCCTTTTGGTGTCGGCGATCCTTGTGGTGATAAGGATCCTTGTCATTTTGGTTCAATCATCATCCTTTTGGGGATGACGTCTAGTTCAATCTAAACATCATCCTTTTGGTGATAGAGACTATGGAGTTTGGTTTAAGCCATCATCCTTTTGGTGATGGTGACATTTGGAAAGTCCAATCCCACTGTCATCCTTTTGGTGTCAGCAACATTTGAAGTTATTATGACTTATTATCATCCTTTTGGTGGTAACAAGTTTCGAAGTTATGATCTCACCTTCATCCTTTTGATGATGGTGATTGTTGATTCTTTATCATCCTTTTGGTGATAACGAGTCCTGTTGTGTTGTAGCGCCTTCATCCTTTTGGTGATGGTGATTGTCTACTTATTGTCATCCTTTTGGTGATAACAAGTTTTGTTGTTCGATCCTACGTTCATCCTTTTGGTGACGGTGATCAGTAAAAGTTATCGACTTATTGTCATCCTTTTGGTGGTAACAAGTTTTGTTGATTGGTCTTACCTTCATCCTTTTGGTGGTAACAAGTTTTGTTGATTGGTCTTACCTTCATCCTTTTGGTGACGGTGACCATTTGAGTTATGGGCTCATTATCATCCTTTTGGTGATAACGGGTTTTGTCTTGATCTTACCTTCATCCTTTTGGTGATGGCGATCAATTGCGTTGTGTGCTTATTATCATCCTTTTGGTGGTAACAAGTTTTTTTCTTGATCTTACCTTCATCCTTTTGGTGATGATGATCAATTGTGTTGTGTGCTTATTATCATCCTTTTGGTGGTAACAAGTTTTGTCGTTTGACCTTACCTTCATCCTTTTGGTAATGGTGATTGTTGACTTATTGTCATCCTTTTGGTGATAACAAGGTTTTGTCTTGGTCTTACCTTCATCCTTTTGGTGATGGTGATCAATTGTGTTGGGTGCTTATTATCATCCTTTTGGTGGTAACAAGTTTTGTCTTTTATTATACCTTCATCCTTTTGGTGATGGTGATTATTGACTTATTATCATCCTTTTGGTGATAACAAGCTTTGTTGTTTAACCTTACCTTCATCCTTTTGGTGATGGGGATCCTTTGAGTTGTGTGACTTATTATCATCCTTTTGGTGGTAACAAGTTTTGTTTTTAATTATGCCTTCATCCTTTTGGTGATGGTGATTGTTTTGACTTATTATCATCCTTTTGGTGGTAACAAGTTTTATCTTGTACCTTACCTTCATCCTTTTGGTGATGGTGATCATTGAGTTTCGACTTATTATCATCCTTTTGGTGATAATAAATTTGTTGTGTGACTATACCTTCATCCTTTTGGTGATGGTGACCATTGAAGTTATTGACTTATTATCATCCTTTTGGTGATAACAATTTTGTTGTTGGACCTTACCCTCATCCTTTTGGTGACGGAGATCTTTGAAATTGATGAGTTAACTATCA
This sequence comes from Lathyrus oleraceus, assembly GCF_024323335.1. NCBI lineage: Eukaryota > Viridiplantae > Streptophyta > Magnoliopsida > Fabales > Fabaceae > Lathyrus > Lathyrus oleraceus. The sequence continues at coordinate 114,576,719 of NC_066580.1, forward strand.
TCCTTTTGGTGATAGCCTTGATACTATACTCTCAGTAATGAGAAACTTTATCAGAATAACCATCATCCTTTTGGTGACGGACATCATCCTTTTGGTGATAGAAATCTTTGAATCGTGTCTAACTTTCATCCTTTAGGTGATAGCGAGATTTGTTATTGATCTTACCATCATCCTTTTGATGATGGCGATCTTTGTTGTAGCCACTGTAACCATCATTCTTTTGGTGATAACTACTTTTGAAGCTCAACTTATCCATCGTCCTTTTGGTGATGACGATCCTGGAAATTGTGTTGAATTACTATCATCCTTTTGGTGGTCGCAATCTCTACTGTCGTCCTTTTGGTGCCAAAGAACCTTTCAATTTTAGTCTCACAATTGTCTTTACATCAGAAACGGCCTTTGCAAGACCGAGTGTCGACTCGAGGGTTGACATTGATTTAACATTCCACCCCTATCACCTTGGAGTTGTTAGAATCCACTGCATTTTCTTTCTGCATATGTCCATTGCATTTTCTTTCCGCATCCATTCCATTGCATTCCAAAGGACAAAATCTGGGTCTTTTTGTATTTAATTACCTTCCACCACGAATGTATGAAGACTGTTGTTATTCTTACCTTCTAGTTCAGGTTAATTAAATAGGGCCAGCTGTCATACCCCAATTTTGCCAGAGCATTTTCATTTCATCTTATCATTAACCATATTTGCATTTCATCTCCATTAGAATAACTCATCACATTTCACATTGATGTAGAATTGATTCATTCACATTTTTAGAATCATTCCATTTGTCGGTGTATTTAACACCATATTTTTTTTATCATGTGCAAAATGAAAGAAAACCATAAAAGTACTTTTTTTACATTCACCACATTTTCCTCATTAGTGTAAAGACCATTTCATTTTATTTTTTTGCTTTTTTATACAAATTATGTACATTGTTCTTCAAATTCAAGTTTGGTCACTAATAGCATGGATTGATTACTATACGCCTTCATGGCTTACAAAGGGCATACACGCTTATTCAATAGCTTCCCCACAAGTTTTGGTGTCCAATTATCAAGCAATATGATGTTTATAAGTACCATGCCACAAGTTACCATTATGCCTAGAAAAACCGTGAATCACAGTCCACTTTGATCAAAATGATTAAAAGATATTACAATCCAAACGGCAGTTCAGTTTACATAACAGAGAAAATAATTTTACATAACCCAAGACCAAAGGTTTATTTCAAGTAAGACAAAGGGGAATTACAACCAGGTTTTATTTGCAACACGGTAAACCAGGTAAGCCAACAGGGAGTCCATGCCATTCAAATCCAAATTTCAAGCTGCGGCATACCAATAAGATAAACCAAAGCCGCTACCGGCAACATTCCCGACGCTTCCAGCAGCAAGTAACGATGTCGCAACGACGGAAAGATGCAGCCGAGTTCAACCTACAATTAATCAAACCGATACCAATGAACCAAGGAATTCATTATTAAAGGCATAATCTACGATTATAGCGGTAACCTCACGATTTACACCAAGTTGCAGTTTGGGTTACAAAAGAAAGGTATATGAGTTTGAGGCATCATGCCCATTAACCATGGTAACTCCGCACACCTTTTGTTTCAACACACTTCAAAGAGTCGATAAGCGTGGTATTACAAGTAAAACCTGCAGAGTTCATAAAAGGGAAACATACAGTAAAAATCATCCCAAAAGAGGTTATGAAACTTATACAAGAAAGACGAAAATTATTCTAAAAGCTTTCATACCAGGAACTGGTGCGTTTAAGGGAGATGTTTTCTCAGAAAAAGGAAGATCCGAATAGTTGACCGTTGTATTTGATCCTTCGCATACACAACCGTTGGCTACATACTTCCAAGCATACGTACACTAAGTTTGACAGAGATAAAGGATGCACATAGCCTTATGTATGATCTCACAGATGTGCTTAAAAAGAAGGGCTTAGACATGGGTTCGTTGTCGAGCAATGTAGAACATACGAACAAAGAGTGATACCCTCGGTAAACTCGATTACTGATGGATCGCTGCTATGCCAGGGCTAGCTCTCAATGGTGGTCTGCAGCATATAACAGGAAATCATGAATATTGTGTTTGACAGGATTTCATACTCATAATGGAAAATATTTAGAGAAGTCAAAACCTGCACCTGGTGAAACACTTGTGGATGTTGATTGTGGCAGAATTTCGCGCTTCCCGGATAATGAACCGCATTGTGGTCGACAATACTCCCTAGTACACGATGCGCAATTCATCTCTCAAAGTCAGCTTCACTGATTTCTGATAAGCCGTAAGAAGGATTGCATCATACGGATGATCGTGTTAATCCGAATAAATGCGAGTAGCACAAGCTGCTCCAATCAAGGCATTGCATAAGGACCTGTTGCATATCAGATTTAGAGTATGCCATCAAAGAGATCAACAAAACAATTCCAACCATTTCCTAAAAAATTCTAAATCCCAATTGTCCATTCTTCTCACCAAAGTCCTAGATCATTTGTTTTCATGTTGTCGTTCCAAGCATTGGCTAAGCCCGTCAGGTGATGATTGAACCTACAAACAATGCCAAGAATAATGTCATTATCGCTATGGCAAGACATCTGAAAACCGCAACATATTCAAGCATAAATAAAAGGGGATTTACCTTAACGATCCAAAACAAGATCCAAAACAAGTCGCGATATCAAAAGTGTACACCAGGGCACATCATGTTGCAATACGTCATCAATTCGCAGCAGCCAGAACCCACTGCAACCAAACTGGCCAAAATTAAATGTCGTATTAGATCATCAGTCACGGTGGTGCAAGTGGACTTTGAATAATTATCTTTTTTCGTCGCACCAGTTAATCAAAACCTGCGAGAAATTCAGAGTTACAGGACAGTGAAAATAAGGTTCTTACCACAATACATAGGTGTTCCACAACAGTAAAATTCTATACGAAATAGTGGCACATTTCACTACAAACAGATCTGTACGGGACCACACCAAAAATCTAAAGGAGATTTTATTCTAACGGATTGATCCTATCCAAGATTTGACAGCTCATGAAGGATAAGGACGGATGAACCTCGTACAAGAACTCTATATAAGAACCATTTGATGACTGAAGCAGGGACTCCTTCCTAGAGCGTCGTTACTCTGCGGAAAACAAATCCAAAACACTTATTAGAGCTCTAAAATTTCTAAGCCTGTTGAGATTTCACACTGAATCTCAACAAGTTTGAGCTAAAAACCACTACCTTGATAGCAACCCCGACAAAACGAAAGAAAATCGCACAAGAAGAAGCAGAGATTAGGACAAGAAGAAAGCAGAGCAAGGGGAAGCGATAAGGCATACCTTATACACTGCAGATCCGATTGGTTTATGCGCTTTGCCTTTGTATAGATCCATGACTCTTAGGGCATTTTGATTCTGTTTTGATGTATGGCGATAACTGTTGATTTATTTTTTTCATTTGTTGGATGAATTGTGTTTGTTGCAAACCATGTGAGGTTTGATTCCGACTTTGAAGGTGCTGAGAACGAAAATCTGGAGTTCGGTTTTAAAAGGCGGAATTTGTTTCGCCTCTAAGGACTCCGATCCTTCTAATTGTTGTTCATTTAAAGTTAGCATCACGTCTGGAATTCGATTTGGGGTAGGATTGATGTTTGAGATCTTAGAAGTCATGTTGGTTTGTTAAATTTCTGGAAAATCGCTCAAGAACTTTCAAGTGTTCTTGAGAAGTGATTAGGGTATTATGCAGGCTTTTATGGTGTTTTAATTTTGTTTTCGGAAGGAGAGTTCGGCAGAATAAGGGATATATGAGCATTCACGAATAATCATTTGAATTTATTTTGGTTTATGGGTTTTATGCATATTTAATGGTATTGCATTCATCGTAGGGATAATGGTTTGGTCAAAATTCCATTGGGTAATAACTCACTGTACTAGTTTAACATGTATCCATTTTTTAAGAGCTTTTATTTTCATCGATTCGCTAGCCATCTTAAAAGACTGTAGGTAGCACTTATTGTTATGACTAGCCAGAACATTTTGGAAAACAGTAGGAAGCCGCCACGAGGGGGGTCTGCTACTATCCTCACATTTCTTTTCTTTTTTTTAGTTCTAGGATTAATTGGATTGGGGTCGGGCCTTATCCGAAAGGATTTTTGCATCACCCTGAACATGCTACTCCGACCCCCAACGCCCATTCGAATTTAGTAGGCCTTATGCCTTCAAACAGCCCACTCAGTTTTAATAATCAACATCCATTTTTGTCATACTTTTTTTTATTAATTATAATATGGTTAAGTTGATTAACTTGTTGATCAAATTTCCAATTGAGGTAATTAATTTTTTTTAAATTTATTTTATTAATTAATTTTGTCCATTGACTTTTAATTAATTTAACTAATTAAATAATTTCACTTTTTACCAATTAACCAATTATACTCGATCAAACCATCTTCCCGACTAATTCTCACGAATTCAAATTCAAATCATTTTCCAAACTATCTAACTTCAAAAGAAATTCTCTCTTTTAACATAAAGCTTGGGATGAAAAGGAGATAGGAAGCGTTCGCTTCACTATTTCTCAAGTACTTGAATAATTGGCGCACGCCATATTACTCGAGTTCTTGTCACCCGATTAAACTTTAAATACCAATTTCAAATCACTTTTTCCAAATCAAATCACTTTAAATACCAATTTCAAATCATTTTTTTAAAAATCAATTACCAATTCTAAATCCGTTAAGTTCTAAATTTTCAGATGATAAAAGGATATGAGGCGTTCGCCTCATTATCTTTCGATCATTCGAATAATTGGCATACGCCATATTGCTCGAATTTTTGTCATCTAATTAAAATATCAATCATACATTATTTAAATTATTTCCTTTAAATCAACTACAAATTCCAAACTCTTTTAATTTTAAATTTCCGATAATAAAAGGATAGGAGGCGTACGCCTCACTATCTTTCGATTATTTGAATAATTGACGTACGCCACATTGCTCGAATATTTGTCATCAATTCAAAACCACAATCGAATAAACTCAAATCATCTTTTATATCAAACACAATTTCGCAAAATAAATAACTTAAACTTCAATAGAGAGTGGGAGGCGTACGCCTCGTCATTCCTTGATTATTTGAATAACTGGCGTACGCCATATTGCTCAAATCATCGACTTTTCAAAACCAACCAATTCAAATTCAAACTATTTTCGCAAATCAAATACAACGTCTAAAAACATATCTTTTTTAAATTAAACTTCGGATTTCAACAGATGGGAGGCGTTCGCCTCACCATCTCTCAATTATTTGAATAATTGGCGTACGCCACATTGCTCAAATTATCGACTTCCGACTAAAACACGCTAAATAAACTTGGATAAGGGAATAGGTGGCGCACGCCTCATTATTCCTTGAATAAGCAAGTAGGAGGCGTACGCCTCACTACCGTGCACATTCAACATCCACAAACAAACTTTCAAAATAATTTGAACGAAAAAGGAATGAAAGGCGTTCGCCTTATTATTCCTCGAAAGAATTGGACGATTGGTGTACACCACATTGCTCAATCTTTCGTCGTTCTTCAAAAACATCTCCAACATTAAACCTAACTTCTCGCCCCCGAGCGATCGAAACCAATCAAACACCAAACGCATCAATTCAACTTGTCACCCCCACGTGACCAAAACCCTTTCAAAACGAACACTGTCAATCCTTTCTAATGCGCACAACAAACCAGTGCTAGAGCCTCCACCGAGAGTAGACAAGCCAGCGTTTAGCCGTTAGAACGCCGACCTATACAGTCGTTCACAAAACAAAACACACCATTTATTCGTAGTAGCCCGAACTACGAATGCTCTGGTTTCCTTATTGCACTATAAGGATACGTAAGCAGGAGATTGCTGTATCTTCGCGAGCACGCTAATAAAAAAACCCCCTTTTCCCTCCTGAGGTCTTCATCCATATCTATCATAAATTCTAATTACTCGAAGCAAGCAAATAACAGTCAACTAACAGTCAAAATAGCAAATCAGACTAAAAGGTTCCCGTTGAGTACAACGGGCGTGAGGGGTGCTAATACACCCCTTGCGTAATTGACTCCCGAACCCGAATATGGTTGCGACGACCATTATTCTAATTTCTAAAGGTTTTCTCAATATTTTCCTATTCCTTCATTGGAATAAATAAAGTTCGGTGGCGACTCTGTTCGAACAATATTTTTCCGCGTTCCATCGCGAGGGATCGCATTTTTTCGAGGTGCGACAATATGGAGTGGTTAGAAACCACATATGTCTTACATGAAGATTTGGGGTTGCGAAGTTTATGTGAAATGACAAATTTCAACTAAGCTTGAGCCCAAATCTGATAAATGCTTATTTGTGGGGTATCCTAAAGAAACAAGAGGGTATTACTTCTACAATCCTTCTGAGGGCAAAGTGTTTGTCGCTCGAACTGGAGTTTTCTTAGAAAAGGATTTTATTTCCAAAGGAATCAGTGGGAGGAAAGTAGAGCTTGAAGAAATTCAAGAATCACAAAGCATCGATACACCTATGGAGGAATTAGAGCAGGAAACATAAGTAGTTGTGGAAGAGCAACCTGCTCAAGTAGAACAAGACCAGCGTAGGTCAAGCAGGATACGTCACCAACCTGAGAGATATGGATATCTCATAACTGATCAAGGTGATGTATTACTCATGGATCAAGATGAGCCTGTGACCTACCAAGAGGCCATAGCTGGTCCCGAGTCTGAGAAGTGGCTAGAAGCCATGAAATCTGAAATGGATTCCATGTACACAAACCAAGTTTGGACCTTGGTAGAGCCTCTTGTAGGAGTTAACCCTATAGGATGCAAGTGGGTCTTCAAAAAGAAGACTGGCATGGATGGTAAGGTACATACCTATAAGGCAAGACTGGTTGCAAAAGGATATAAACAAATTCATGGGGTTGACTATGATGAAACCTTTTCACCAGTTGCAATGCTTAAATCTGTTCGGATTTTACTTGCTATCGCTGCATATCATGATTATGAAATATGGCAGATGGATGTCAAAACTGCTTTCCTTAATGGGAATCTTCTTGAGGATGTGTACATGACACATCCTGAAGGATTTGACATACCAGAAGAAGCCCAAAAGATATGTAAGTTACAAAGATCAATCTATGGATTGAAGCAAGCTTCCAGAAGTTGGAACCTTCATTTTGATGAAACGGTAAAACAATATGGATTCATCAAGAACGAAGATGAGCCTTGTGTCTACAAGAAGGTTAGTGGGAGCATGATCGTTTTCCTGGTATTATATATAGATGATATATTATTCATTGGAAACGATGTCCCTACCCTGCAACAAGTAAAGTCTTGGTTAGGGAAATGCTTTTCTATAAAGGACCTAGGTGAAACAGCCTATATATTAGGAATCATAATCTATAGAGATAGATCACAAAAACTGCTTGGCCTAAGTCAGAGTACGTACATAGACAAAGTGCTGATACGCTTTAATATGCATGCTTCCAAGAAAGGATTCATACCTATGCAACATGGCATGTGTCTATCAAAAACACAATCCCCTTCAACTAAGGAAGAAAGGGATCGCATGAATAAGATTCCATATGCATCTGCAATAGGATCTATCATGTATGCCATGTTATGTACTCGACCAGATGTCTCGTATGCTTTAAGTGCAACGAGTAGGTACCAATCTGATCCTGGTGATGCCCATTGGGTAGCTGTCAAGAATATCCTTAAGTATTTGAGAAGGACTAAGGACTCATTCTTGATATATGGAGGTCAGGAAGAGTTGGCTGTAATTGGATACACCGATGCTAGCTTCCAGACAGATAAGGATGACTTTAGATCGCAATCTGGTTATGTGTTTTGCTTAAACGATGGCACTGTGAGCTGGAAAAGTTCAAAGCAAGATACAGTTGTTGATTCTACAACCGAGGTCGAGTATATTGCTGCCTCAAGTGCAGCAAATGAAGCTGTTTGGATCAAAAAGTTCATTAGTGAACTTGGCATAGTTCCTAGCATTGTGGATCCCATTGGTCTCTATTGTGATAACAATGGCGCTATCGCACAAGCTAAGGAGCCTAGATCTCACCAACAATCCAAACACATACTTAGGCGTTATCACCTCATTTGAGAGATAATAGATAGAGGAGATGTGAAAATATGCAGAGTACCTACACTTGACAATATTGCTGACCTACTGACAAAGCCTCTTGCGCAGCAGAAGCATGATGGCCATACTAGATCTATGGGCATTAGGGGTATGCTTGATTGGCTATAGTGCTAGTGGGAGATTGTTGGTGTAAGCCCTAGAGGCCAATACTTTTGGTACCTGTATCGAATTATTTATTAATAATAAAAGGCTTTTTCTTTATTATGTTTGTTTAGTAAAGTCCCTAGAATAGCTAGTCCGTTTAATGTATCAAGTATGACTTAATCATGAGATCACATTAAACATAAGGACACTATTCTTAAAGTATCCGTAGTCAAGCTTTATTGTGAAGTGGGATAACATTAAAGCATGAAGACTATTATGTTTATAGACTGATGATCACATCTCATGGATCATGGATAAAGAGTTATCAAGTCTTAAACATAAGTATGAATATTAAGAGTAATATTTATACTGGATTGACCCGCTATGAGAATACTATATAGAATGTTATGTAAAGTGTCATAAGTTATTCTCATGGTGATAATGGTGTATACCACCCTTCGACCTGAAACCACTATGGACCCTAGATGTAGAGTCGAGTGCCTTATTGCTGATCAAACGTTGTCCGTAATTGGATGACCATAAAGACAGTTGATGGGTACTCCACAAAGCATTCTAAGGGACATGAGTGACCTAGATGGAATTTTCCCATCCTGCGTAACATGATAAATGTCTATGGGCCCAATATTGAACTGGACAAGGATGACACGGTCTATGCCTTGTGTTCAATATAGACATAAGGGCAAAAGGGTAATTATACACATAATTATTATCACAAAAGGATTTATCAGATCACATGATATTTTCGTGTCTTGGGTAGCAGTGATGTGTTGCTAGATACTGCTCACTGTTTATTATGTTAAATACGTGATTTGATATAATTGCCAATGCCGCGAAAACCTATAGGGTCACACACAAAGGACGGATTGATGAGAGATAGAGTAATTAAAGAATACCGTAATGTACGGTGCTCTTAAGTGAATTATAGAACATCGTAAGGTACGGTATACTTAAGTAGAATATGAAATATGGTAAGGTACCACGCGCTTAAGTGATTTTGGCATATTATAAGATATGGGCCATATACACTTGAGTGGGCTTTTTAGCTTGCAACCCACATAAGTGGTTCTATAAATAGAACCCTTGTGTAGAAGCATTAAGCAGTTGCAATTTTGTTTCTCTCTCTCTCTCTCTCACTCAAACCCTTTATCGTAGCAGCTAGCACTGAGATTGAAGGAATCCGTTCGTGTGGACTGAGTAGAGGCGTTGTCATCGTTCAACGTTCGTGATCGCTCCGTAGATCTGCATCAAAGGTTATAATCGCCACAAGAGGTAACAATTCTATTACTGATCATGCCCATTCGTAAGGATCATTAAAGGAGAAATTTTAAACTCCGCTGCGTTTTGGATCGCCCTTCTCCTTCACTATTGACATTATAAGGTTACATTTTGAGTAATTTTGAGGAAACATATCTTTTATGTCCTTAGTAGAGTTATCACTCGTGAATATCACCCTTAGAGAAATTGGGTACTTTAAAGTATCTTTGGGGTACTCGAAGATTAGTTTGAGAATTTCCTGGAATTTTTGAAGTCCGATAGCCATTTTGTGGTATTTTAGTGCATCTTGTGACATTAGAGTCCTTTTGGTGACCTTAGGGTCACTTTTGAGAAAATCGAGAGAATTGCTTGTCATTACTCTGTTGATGCTCTGATATAATAATAATATTGAGTTTTAAAGATTTTTTGAAAAAAAAACAAGTTTTTGAGAAACTATGATTCATTTAGACTTTTTGAGTTATTTTGAGTAATTTGATGAGTTGTTGATAATTGGTAATAATATAACTTTACCTTTTGAGATAAATAATTAATATATTTGAGTTTTGTAATTCAGAGAGGGATTACAGTGTGTTTTGAGCATAGTAATCCATAGATGGATTATAGTGATGGCCTTGAATGACGTTTTGAGTTTAGTAATCCAGAGAGGGATTATAGTGATGATCGAGTATGGAGAATTATATGTTCAAGAGTGGAAACTTTTGTGAATGATTGAGACTTGTGTTTGTTGATTCCTTAGGATTGGCAGTAATTTTAGAAAACAAATAATGTAATCATCTCTGTTGTTTTAATATGTTGGGTTGAAGAAATTCAACATCTGGACCAACATGTCATGTACGATGTCACGACATCAGGTCTGTGACATCGCACATGTGTAGGAAACTGAATTAATTAATTCAGTATATTTCATGGGATCAGCAAGGATATCTGGTGAATATCCTAACTCCCTTGTGGAGGTCTTGAAGACTAAATCAGAATATATATAGGCTCTAAATATGGAGATATATATGGAGAGAGTTTAGGAACTTGAAGACCTTGTTTGTAGCAGAATTTTTCTGCTGAAGTTGCAACAGCAAAGAACAAGTCTGCTGCAATTTTCTGAAGGCCCAAATCCAGTTGGGTGATTAGGTTATAAATAGCTGATTGTAATCTAGTTTTTGTAAGCCTCTTAGAATGAATTTTTAGGGGTGTGTGTAAGGTAAACCTCCCAATCTGTGGGAAGGGTACCATGTGTTTCTCAGTGGTAAACCTGAGAGTGTTTGTTACTCAAAGCCTGTAGGCAAGAGTAATTATGTTCTTGAATGAAGCTGTGAAGCAAGTTCAAGGTGTTTGCACATTACATTGTATTTGTAGTGATAGGAATGGAAACTGGAGGTTTCTATCTAGGAGTTCCTAGGTATAGATTGCATTGGGTAGGGATTAAGTGATGAGTTGTAAACGGGGGAGTTTAACTCTGAATTGATACTACTAATAGTGGATCTTCTTTCTGGCTTGGTAGCCCCCAGATGTAGGTCATGTTGGACTGAACTGGGTTAACAATTTCCTGTGTTTGTTTTCCTTCTGTATGATATAATCATGTCTGCCAAACTGAGCATGTAATTCAGTCTGTTCAGCAAGATAATAGCAGACCTGATACATAGCCTTCTGTTGGAATGTCAAGCAGAATGTTTTGACATTCATCAACAACAGCACATACTGTATAATAAGCTGATGATCTCAGTTCAGTATGTAGTGAAGTCTGGATTTCAAAATCATCACAGACCTGGCCAAAAGATCATTGTGAACCTGTCAAACTGGGTGTCTTGACAGTTCTTCCAGAAAGCTAATACTGATGTAGAGACTGGTTGGTCTTTTACAGTACAACAAATTTAGCTCAGTCTGTTTTCAGGAACCAAACAGACTTAGCATATGGTTCTGGACTTGGATGTCAAACGGAATGTTGTGACATTCACTCCTCACTGCATATGCTAAATTGTTGGATGGTTAGTTTTCTGTTTCAGGATTTTTCTCAGGCTATTCTTCAGGAATCCACCAGCTGATCTAAAATCTAGGAAACTAACAACTAAGCTACAATTAATGAACCTGGCAAATAATCTATTTGCTAGCTCCTTAATAAGTGAAGATTAGTTTAACTTGTTACAACCTTTAATTTAGGAAATACAAGTACATGACCAACAAACTGGAACAATGTAACAGACGATGTTCAAAACAGGATTGAGACATCGTGCTGATATCTGTGTAGGAAAACAACAGAAGTGAAGGTTATGGTGCACATAACTAAGGGTTCCTCCTTTCTAGGATGACATAGAAGGAGAGGTCGTGACACTGTGAAAAGGTGCACATTAGTACAGAGTGTAATAACTGTCTTGCTGTAATAGGTACAATGTTAGATCAGATGTCGTGACTTGAAGTAGAACATCTGAATACTGACTACGCCAGAATTTCAATTGGTATCAGAGCAGGCATCCTGTTCTGTCTCTGGATGAGATCCATGGGTGATACTTTCTAGTAGCTGGCAAGGAGTTATGTTAGTACTGATGCTGGAACCTGTGTAAGGTTCTGTAATTCCCTGAATGGTCCCTTGAAGTAGGTGGATGGACTGTTCATGACAGGAATGGTGTGTACCTGTCTCTGGAGGTTGGCTATTGGCCTGTGTGTGGGACAGCTGTGCCAGTACTAAATCACATTCAAACCTGGTATGGTCTTGGAGGCCAATCTGGTGAAGCGTGTGTTCATAGGTTGAGTTGTATTATGATTTCCGCTGCATAATACATGGCAAAACTCAAACTCTGATGTAGTTTCCCCTCATGTGGATGAAAGGCTGCTGCGTTCAAGATCTCATCATAATCTACTGAAGATGTCAAAGATACTTGAGTCTCCTCAAGTCCACTCATCATGACGTTCTCACTTCAGGATGGTAAGAGTCACTCAATCATTGATTCTCTTACTCTCTTGAGTAGTGTATATGAAGACCTTGAAGACCTTCAAGGAAGGGTTGTTCCAAGGAGGTGGAACCAATGTTCTATGTGATGTTAGAACATGTTGTTCAACAAGTATGCAGCTACTGGTTGAAGAGCAGATGTTTTTAGGGTTCAAACAAAGGGATAATTCTGTTTGGAACCTACTCCTGACCTGGAAGAGGAGACATCTGTGTGTGCTAAGTTGACAAGAGCAGGGTCAACTGGGTGTGTGCTCAAGAAGGTCATCCCTAGAAGTTGAGCTGGTTGAGATGTGACATTGTGCAATCTCCTGCTGTTAGGCATCTTCCTGCAGTTTGATCAGGATTGGATAGTTGTTCCCTGAAGTACTATGGTGTGTTGGAAGACAAGTCTCCTGGATGTTAGCAGTCAATAATGGGGTAACCTGATTGTGATATCATTAAAGGGGGTTAGAACCATGAATCTTGTTATTCAAACACCACGTTCAGAAGTGGCAGTTCTTACTAGGAGTGAGAATATGAAGATTCAGAGGTTGGTTGAGGTAATATGCTCTGGCAATGCATATCTACTATTGACTGGTGATGTCTGTCTCACTAGTACTTATGGTCAGCTGAAGTCTGATTGGTGTGATTGGAGGAGTTAGTTGCCACTGGTAAGGGATGGTGGATGTCGTGTTGAGACATTTGTGTACAATGCATGGATATTGGTGTGGAGTTTCCATGATTGTTAATTTGAGGAGGAGTTTTGGTTAACCTCCTCACGTTTGGTCAGCCTAGGGTCAGGTTGGCTGTTGACCTGTGTCACATGGGTTCTGGTTGATGTGTGACACATTTGCAAGGAAGGATTCATCTCTCTCATTCCTAAGGGTGAATCTAATCTGGAAAGAGTCTCAAGACTATTAATGTGCTTGCAAGCAGAAGATGTTGACACTAGAAGAGTATTTTCAAAGTATTCTTATGGTGGAAGTATCTGAAAGGATAATTGGGAAAGGATTTAAGATCAATGTCTACTTGTGTCAAGTACAAGTATTTAATTGATTATCCTTGGAGCTCAAGATAACTGATGTTCTTAAAGATGTTGGAACATCTCTTCTTCAAGACCCTGTGCAGAATCACAGGAAGGATAGTACATTGGGGTATGATCTAGCTCGTTGGTGGCAGCAAAAGCATATGATCTCTGAAAAGGTTTCCTGGCAAGAAACATGTTCAGCCTTGGTGTGTACAAGAAGAAGAAGGCATCACAGCCTTGATGGTGGTTACTTGGATCAGTTTATTTTTGATCTAGGTGAGGAAGTGCATTGGCTAATGCACACTGTGGAGTTAAGAACAAGTGGCAGCATTCTTAACCTCATGGAAACAGCCTTGCTTTAGGAAGTGGAATCCTTGGCAGAGCTGAAGGGTTAGTTTCCAACTGGTCCTTCTGAAGACTCATGCATCAGAGTGTCTGATGTCTTTGGAAAAGAAGCAGGGATTCATCAAGGTGTGAGCTTGGATGACTTAACTGCAAACTTGCAGGATGGAGGTTGTTTACTCAAACTTGGTTCCACAATCAAGTCTATGAGAACATTGAACTCTTGTTCTGTGAAGGGAGGAAGTTCTTTCAAGTGGCAGAAGAAGGAGCTGAATTCAACAGCTAGATGTCAAAACACAATGTTATGACATTTGGCTCAACATCAGACTCTTAGTTGGTGAAGTGGCACATCAACTTGAGATAGAAGGGTCTACAGGGTTGTAGATTGGATACTTCAAAAGGGTCGTCCTCGTAGCAGTACTTTGGAGTTGCTGGATAGAAAGGATGGTACATGTGCATGTTTTAGAAGAGCTAAGCTTTGTTCAACATGTAGCTTGAAGTTCAAGTCTCACTTGGAAGATCAGAATATCTTTGGGAGAAGTCTGATAAACTTGGGGAGGTCAAAAAGCAGCATTTGACCTTTTCATATGAGAATTCATGAAGGAGGTAATCAACCAGTGACAGTTGGTCTATCTCAGAAGTGAGTTCGAAGAATCAAGATAATCAACATAAGGCAGCTGGTTATTCTTGAGGAAAGTCTGAGACTAATTACTTTTGAGCAGAAAAGTAGCAAGTTGAAGACTAAAGTAGGTGTCTTCTATTCATCCCTTGGAGCTTGTGGTAGGAGTTCTGAGCCATCTATGGAAGATTATCTCATGTAATGGGATGAAAAGGCATATGTCCCAATTTATGTCTGGGTTCTTCTTGATCAAGCTGGTGACTCAGTGATATTTGAAGACTATCAGATGGTGTTCCCTGTTATGTGTGAAGGATGTCCTAACGAATGTTAGAACATTTTGTGAAATGGCTTTCTGTTCTGGTTAGAAGAGAGATTGACACAGAGTGTGGATGTGTTCAACCAAGAGGGTTGAACAGAGGGTGCGCTCTTGAAGACATGAAGATGAGTCTTATGTTTTCCATTCATCAAGTGGGTTGAGTTCTTTTTGAATCAGGAAGAAGGTGAAGGTCCAATCATGTTGGATATGTGTGACCTCCAAGAGAGTAGGTTGTCCATGACAGGGGGAGTTGTGCCTTTGTGCTGCAAGCAATCACCAAGCTTGTGGTCTATGTGTTCCCAGATGACTAGGTAGTTATCAGGATGCTGTGATGTATGTCAAGGCTGAGTGAGTAGAAGAATGTCTGACCGGATGTCATGACATTGCCCTGGACATTGCTGTTAATTCCTCCTGAATTTTAAAGTCAGTAGGAATTATGAGGGTGATGTGGCTAAGTCTGATAAACCAGAATAAGCCTGATGGCTACAGCTGTGTGGTACAAGGGGAGTAACCATCAACTGAAGTGTGAAAAGTTGGCTGTAGCAGTGCTAGGTGTCAAGTCTTCACTGGAGGTATGACAGAGGTCTTGTTGAATACTGGCTGAATGCAGGAATGTTAAGACATCGCGTACAACGTGTCTGACTGCATATATGGAATGGTCTCCATACACTGGAACGGCTGTTTTGGAAAAGAAACAATCAAGAGCTATAAAAGGTATTCAAAGATAGTCTGAGATTTTGTTGGTGATTCTCTGACTGTTTCTCAGCAAAAATAAATGCATCTTGACCAAGCATTTATTTCTACCGGAAATTCCTAGGCACGGGCTGGACTATTTAAAGGATGCAATAGCCCTCTTCCTCTCACAAGAAAAACACTCCATTCTCAGAATCATGGGGTATGTTAAGGTTTGGGCAAGCTGCGCCTGGATCTGGTTTTGTGAAGGGTGCCTTTACAAATGTTTAGCTAAAAAGGGGGAGAGAAAGATAGTCCTGGGGCTGAGACTGTACCAGAAGCAAGCCAACTGTGGAAGTGGCAGCAAACAGAAGTTGGCATCAGGCACAAAATCCACCAACTGGGGTTTCCACTTGTGCCTTGTGATCTGAGTTAAGAAGACAGTTGTGCCCTGTGATCTGAGTTACATTGTCTATGTACTCAGCATTACATATTCTTCTGGAAGCTCTCCGGTTGAGGGGAAGGGTTCTGGTACAATTGAGTATTGTCCCTCTTCTTCCCCATGTACACCAACTTTGGTGTTTGTGGTGGTGGAGCCAATGACGGAGATGAAGAGCATTCCCAAATTGGGATGCTTTGTCCAGTGTATTGTTTATTTGTTTTAGCTAAAATTTGCCAAAGGGGGAGATTGTTGATTCCTTAGGATTGGCAGTAATTTTAGAAAACAAATAATGTAATCATCTCTGTTGTTTTAATATGTTGGGTTGAAGAAATTCAACATCTGGACCAACATGTCATGTACGATGTCACGACATCAGGTCTGTGACATCGCACATGTGTAGGAAACTGAATTAATTAATTCAGTATATTTCATGGGATCAGCAAGGATATCTGGTGAATATCCTAACTCCCTTGTGGAGGTCTTGAAGACTAAATCAGAATATATATAGGCTCTAAATATGGAGATATATATGGAGAGAGTTTAGGAACTTGAAGACCTTGTTTGTAGCAGAATTTTTCTGCTGAAGTTGCAACAGCAAAGAACAAGTCTGCTGCAATTTTCTGAAGGCCCAAATCCAGTTGGGTGATTAGGTTATAAATAGCTGATTGTAATCTAGTTTTTGTAAGCCTCTTAGAATGAATTTTTAGGGGTGTGTGTAAGGTAAACCTCCCAATCTGTGGGAAGGGTACCATGTGTTTCTCAGTGGTAAACCTGAGAGTGTTTGTTACTCAAAGCCTGTAGGCAAGAGTAATTATGTTCTTGAATGAAGCTGTGAAGCAAGTTCAAGGTGTTTGCACATTACATTGTATTTGTAGTGATAGGAATGGAAACTGGAGGTTTCTATCTAGGAGTTCCTAGGTATAGATTGCATTGGGTAGGGATTAAGTGATGAGTTGTAAACGGGGGAGTTTAACTCTGAATTGATACTACTAATAGTGGATCTTCTTTCTGGCTTGGTAGCCCCCAGATGTAGGTCATGTTGGACTGAACTGGGTTAACAATTTCCTGTGTTTGTTTTCCTTCTGTATGATATAATCATGTCTGCCAAACTGAGCATGTAATTCAGTCTGTTCAGCAAGATAATAGCAGACCTGATACATAGCCTTCTGTTGGAATGTCAAGCAGAATGTTTTGACATTCATCAACAACAGCACATACTGTATAATAAGCTGATGATCTCAGTTCAGTATGTAGTGAAGTCTGAATTTCAAAATCATCACAGACCTGGCCAAAAGATCATTGTGAACCTGTCAAACTGGGTGTCTTGACAGTTCTTCCAGAAAGCTAATACTGATGTAGAGACTGGTTGGTCTTTTACAGTACAGCAAATTTAGCTCAGTCTGTTTTCAGGAACCAAACAGACTTAGCATATGGTTCTGGACTTGGATGTCAAACGGAATGTTGTGACATTCACTCCTCACTGCATATGCTAAATTGTTGGATGGTTAGTTTTCTGTTTCAGGATTTTTCTCAGGCTATTCTTCAGGAATCCACCAGCTGATCTAAAATCTAGGAAACTAACAACTAAGCTACAATTAATGAACCTGGCAAATAATCTATTTGCTAGCTCCTTAATAAGTGAAGATTAGTTTAACTTGTTACAACCTTTAATTTAGGAAATACAAGTACATGACCAACAAACTGGAACAATGTAACAGACGATGTTCAAAACAGGATTGAGACATCGTGCTGATATCTGTGTAGGAAAACAACAGAAGTGAAGGTTATGGTGCACATAACTAAGGGTTCCTCCTTTCTAGGATGACATAGAAGGAGAGGTCGTGACACTGTGAAAAGGTGCACATTAGTACAGAGTGTAATAACTGTCTTGCTGTAATAGCTACAATGTTAGATCAGATGTCGTGACTTGAAGTAGAACATCTGAATACTGACTACGCCAGAATTTCAGTGTTTTATTATGATTTTGAGACGATGTTGATGATGCATGTTGTGTTGTTTTATGATCATGCATTCATGTATTTTAGAGATAGGTAGGACTTCGATCTAGTGATGGCTTGGTTCAGAGAGGGAATTTGGCAGTCTCACCTCCAGAAAGGGAAACAATTTAGAAAGGAACCAGAGACATGAGAATATAAGTCAAATAACTTTGATCTAGTGATTTTGGTACCACATGCATTTGAGATGGATATGGTGGCATTATATTGCATTTGCATTATGAGTTGTTTGATTGTGTTTGAGTGTGATTGAGAATATTGTTATATTCGTTATTACTATCCTATTTTGTTGAATTTAACAATTACAATTTGTTATATGTATTCTCACCCCCTTGTTGTTTTTGTGGCATTGTGCTCTTCGGGAGTACATACAATCAGGTATTCAGTAGGAGTAATTGCTTGTGATTTGAAAGATTGCCTTGGAGGTTGTCTTCGTTTATTTTATTTATCGTTTTTAGTTGGTATTTATCTGCTCTAATCTGTAACACAGGGGAAATGAGCTTTATTTATTTTGGAGTTTCCTGCTGAAATTTATTTTTCGTTATTTGATGACTTATTATAATATTGATACTATGAGGATTATTTGTTTTCCGCTGCGAGTTTGAAACTATTTTCATGAAATAAATTATTTGTGTGAAGTAACATTTCTAAATAAGTACTATTTTCTCTTTTATATTAAGAGTCGGGGTTTAGGGTGTTACAATGAATCCCTGAGGGAGACAAGATAGGCCTCTCAAATGGGGTCATGACAAAGGCCCTAAGATCAGTTCTAGATGGAGACTCCGAAGCCGTCTAGCTGGACGTTAAGCCGATGAGGCCGGTAAGAATATGAGTTGGCCTACCTGCTGAAGTAAAGGAAGGATCAGTTAAATGTTTGAGATCCAACAGTGATATCTTCACCATCTCTCCCCATATGCTTGACATAAATCCTAGTGTAGCATGTCACCAGCTGAACATTGATCCCAATGCCCGACACATCTCCCAAAGGAGAATACAACAATCTCCTGAGAAGGAAAAGGCGGCAACAAAGACAACCTAAGGTTTGTTGAATTCTAATTTCATTTTTGAAGTGAAATACACTGACTGACTATATAATGTGGTGCTAGTCAAGAAAGTCTCAAGAAAATGGAGAATGTGCATCGATTATACGGATATGAATAAAGCATGCCCTACAGATTTGTATCCACTTTCGAGTATATGCAAGTTGGTCAAAAACTCAGCCGAATACAAGCTTATGTCATTTATGGAAGCATACTCCGGCTACAATCAGATACCAATGCACGAGCCTGACCGAGTGAAAACCACTTTCATGCCCAAGCAGAGCAACTATTGTTACAACGTGATTCCATTTAGTTTAAAAAGTTAAAGACAAACATATCAAAGAATTCTGAATAATTTTTTAAAGAAGAGATAGACAAAACATTTGAAGTGAGTATGAATGACATGATCATTAAGTCCAACGAAGAAGTGTTACACGACCAACATCTCAACCGGGTCCGTCGAAGAGTCTAACAGTATAATATGAGGCTCAATCTAGAAATATGCACCTTCAAGGTAAGAGCCAAAAAAATTATGTTTTTTTATCATATAGTGAATTCGAAAAAATGGAAGGCAATCATCTTCTCCATCCCCTAACCGTCATACATCAAACCAATTCATATTGCAACACCCAAACACATCATATCATGAATTTAACAACATATATCAGTTTCATAACAGTTAAACATGTCATGAAACACATATCAAATCATGAATCACAACAATTAGAGATATAATTTATATTATTTTCATCAAGAACACATGAACACATCAACAATGGTGCGATACAAGGAAAATAGAAGAGGGTTAGGAACCCTTGATACAATATAGAACCATAATAGATTAGTATCCCCTTTTACCTTGAATTTCCAACAAAGCAAGCTCTAAACTCCTCAACAATGGTATTTTCTTCCCAAAGCCTAGGTTGTCTCACATGCCTCTTTTTTCTTGTTCCAAAATAATACGTACTGTAAAAAGTTTTCAACTCTCACCTTTTCTATTTAAACCAAAACATAATTCTCCTTAATTAGGTGATTCACTTATTACCCTCAACTTACTCCCATATTCCCTATATTTCCCTTACTCCTCTTACTAACTTCTACTTTCTTTTATTTTTAATTCTAATAACTCAATTTCCCACCAATTTCTACCATTTCACTTATTTTTTTTACAACTATCTTATTTTTATTTTTAATCATTCCTCTTAAATTATATTAATTAAAGTAAATTCAATTAATTTCTACCATTCCCTTAACTCTCTTGATACCCACCAAAACACATAAATTCACAAATTATCAAATAATAACATATAAATTAATTTAAATAATTAAATAAAACAAAAATAAATTCAATTAAATAATTTAATTGAATTTGGGGTGTTACAACTCTCCCCCATTTCTAAAATTTTTGCCCTCGAAAATTACCTGAATGAAACAGCTCAGGATAAGACTGTCTCATCCGACTCTCCAGCTCCCACATCATGCTTCCACCACCAGGTCCTCCCCAAACAACCTTTACCAAGATGATCTCTATACCTCTCAGTTGTCTCACTTTTCGGTCATCGATTCGCACTAGCGATGCCTCCAATGTCAAGTTATCTCTCACTTGTACATCATCCATTTGAACCACCTAAGACAGATCTTGAACATACTTCCGAAGTTGGGACACATGAAACACACCGCGAAGATTAAAAAAAGACAGTGGTAAATAAAATATATAGGCCACTTCTCCTACTCACTTCATAATATGATAAGGACTAATGAAATGCAGCGTGAGCTTTCGAGACTTCAAAGCATGACTAACACCCTTCACTAGAGTGACTCGCAGGAACACATGATCTCCCTCTTGGAACTTAAGTGTTTTCCTCCTCTTATCATGATAACTCTTCTGGCGACTCTGTGAAGCTTTCATCTTCTCTTGGATTATCTTGATCTTATCAATAGTCTGCTGAACAATCTCAGGTCAAGCACAACACTTTCACCAGAATCATACCAATACAAAGGTGTCATACACCTTCTACCATACAAAGCCTCAAACAATACTATTCTAATACTAGAATGGAAATTGTTGTTGTAAGTTAACCAAACTAACAATAAGTAATTGTCCCAGTTACCTCCCTTCTCTAAAACATAAGCTCTCAGCAAATCTTCCAAAGACTGGATAGTCCTCTCTGTCTGACCATCCATTTGTAGATGATAAGAACTCAACTTCAACTTACGACCCATGACTTCCAGCAAACTCCCCCATAACCTTGATGTGAATCTCAGATCTCTATCAGAAATAATACTCGAATGAATACCATGCAAGCTAACAACCTTCTCAATATACACTTCAACCAACTTTTGCAATGAATAACTGATCTTAATCAGAATAAAATGAACTGACTTAGCTAATCTATCCATTATAACCCAAAATGAATCATTCCTTTTATAAGTCTTAGGAAAAATCATCACAAAATCCATGGAAATACCATCCCACTTCCATTCAGGAATATCCAATGGTTGCATCAAACCCAAAGATTTCTGATGTTCAATATTCCACTTTTGACAAGTCAAACAAGCATAAATGAAATCAACTATATCCTTATTCATTCCTGGCCACCAAAACATTTTCTTCAAGTCTTGATACATTTTAGTAGCACCAGGATGAATACTCAGACTACTTCTGTGACTGAAGCGAGCATAAATATACCCGAACGCATCGCACGCTCGAACATACAACAGAGTCCCCATAGAACTTTATTTATTCCCGAAGGAAAGGTAAAATATTGATAAAACCCGGGGAAATATAAACTGGGTAAGGAAGTAGGTTATGCAAGGGGAAGGTATTAGCACCCCTAACATCCATGGTACTCCATGAGAACCGTTTTGATTGTTCTTGCTCGAATGGATGTTATATCTAAGGATTACTCACAAAAGAATAAAGGAAAAATAAGAAGTAGATAAAGTGCTCAATGAGGATTGGGTCCCTCATGCCTACGTATCCTTATAATGCAGTAATAAGTTCAGAGCTCTGTAGTTCATAGAACTAGTCATGGGAGGTGAAAGAAGTTGTGATCAAGGTATGGTATGAACCAAAGGATTGTATGATTTGAACTCCAAAAAGGGATGAAAACTAAACCCAAGAGTAAAATGGTTTTTACCAATATGTGGGTAGTCGGAAGCGTTCACCATTATATATGGTATGGCCGAAAACTAAGAGAATTAAGTGTTTGGTTTAACAACACAAACATCTCTTGGTTCACAAGCAGACACAAGCTAGGGCTCAAAGAGATAGTGTATTTGGTCAAAGATAACAATATATCACATGGAGTGAATGAAGGTAGATGATGGTTCTTGAAAGATATGAATGGTTCCATAAGGTAGAAAAAGGAATAATTAGGAATGTGCTCGCCAAGGATTCGAAGCCTTGTGCCTACGTGTTCTCATCGTGCAATGAGAAAGTCAGAGCACTCGTAGTTTATGGAACCATGAGAACAAAGGAGAGAGATTGATAGTGATGAGAAATATAACTTGTACCAAAAGAATGGTGGCAACAAAAAGGTGTTTGCCTAAGTAACAAAGACTGATAAGACAAACACAATTTCAGGGGTTAACTGCAGTATAAACAAAGAGGTGTTCACCTAGGCAACATGGATTGATAAGTGTAAGGCCCCAATTTTGTCCCTAAGATCCCTCATGGCATCATATCATAGCATTGCATAGCCTCAAGGATCTTTGAGCATCTTGCCTTCCTTTCCTTTGGGTGGGATATTCATGTGAGTGGTTTTGGATCACCAGGCATTTCTTGCATTGTATATCATTGCTTTTCTTGTTTAATCACTAACCAAAAGCACCAAAATATGTCATCTAACATTTGTTTTGACAGTTTAAGCAGTCACAGGTCAAGGCAATTCAAGGTTTTCCTTTGTACAAGAGAGGATGGTATTTTTCTTGATATGAGGACCACATGATCTTTACATTGAGCTTATATGAGCTAAGGTTCATTTTGGAGCAAATTCCCCAAGTGGCAAAGGCCCAAATTCATCAGAACATTTTCAGGTCATCTGAGGACCAAGACAGTCAACTGTACAGCCAACTTAGGATTTTGAGGATGAGGAGATGATTGAAATACCTCATTCATGTTCAAACAAGGTTCATTTGACATTTCAAACATCCATATTGAAGATTTTGAGGTCAAGTCAAAAGTTTCCCAAAATGGAAAGTGACCTATAATTTCAAGTTTCCAAAAATGGCAAGTTTTTGGTTCACATTCAACTTAACTTTCCAACATCAAAGAAGCTTCAAATGAAATTTTGTTGAACATGAAAGTTGAAGATCTTTCTCTCTCATTTCCAAAAAGTCCAAGATCATGAGCATCTGATGAATGGTTGAGGAGTTATGATCCAATGATTGCAAAGTGTGCTTGGAACTTCAAAGTGCCATAACTTTTGATCCAAAGCTCCAAATTGAGTCCCTCTTTTTTGCATTATGCTTCTTATGACCAATATTTTCCAAATCCATCATTGCATTGCATGAAATTAAATCACATGATCATTTATCCATGCATGAGTATTTTGGAGGGAAAATGCATAATTCAAATTTGGTGCATCATACATGCAAAATTCCAATTCTATCTTACTCATGAGATGTTTTTAAGTGACTTTGAACCCTCACATGTGCACTGTTCACGTGTGCCTTGACATGCATAGGTGTTTTTACTAATTTTGCCATACACCTCATATTTCATTAATCCCAATTAACCAATACAAATTTTGATTAGCAGGGTGATTAAGACATGGTATAAAAGCTTAAACATAACAGAATTTTCAGAACAATCACATTCTAGATCTAGATTTGAGATTTCCCTCCAAATTTTCTCTCAATTGGAACTTCAAAATTCTTCACATAGCACAACAATTTTCTTGCATATTCTGGTTTATTGAGCATTGTTGATGAAGAATCAAGGTTTGATTTGAAGATTTTGGCCAAGATTCATGCACATCAAGCATATGAACATGAACATGGAGGTTCCAAATTACGCTAGATCCAAGCCTTCTCAAGCATCAATTCGTGTACCAGACTTCATATCAAGGTTGGAGGAGAAGATTTGGAGCTGGAGGGAGCTTGAATCCACTGGTTCAACTTACTGTTCTTCAAAAAGGTCAGAAATCGAATCTCACTATTTGCTGTTTTATTGCCATGGATATGTAGAGTTTTTCTCACTGATGATGCTGATATAAATAGAATTTGATTTGGTGAAGAATTGCATGAGATATGTTGAGTTGAACTTTTGATGTGCTTTATGTTTTCGATCGATCCGTCCATTATGTGATGAATTAGGCTTAATGATCATTAGATTCTTGCTCTTGGCATCGAGACGGTTCGAATGATGTATCATATGTGTAATTCTGGGAAATTTTTTGTTGAATGTTACTGTAGCGCCGCCGTCTCATTGAGGAAGACGGTGGAAACCACCGTCTTCCACCGCGCATGAACAATAACTTAGGGTTTCTGGTTCAGCGCTTGCGTTTCACTGTTTGGACGCTATTAACCTTGGCCTCACCAGTTCGATTCCTCATGTGTGTTGTTTTATTTTTCCAATTTCATTTCCTCTTCCAACTGAAACGGCAGCGTTTTGTACAAATCGCGCTTATAACCTCTTGGTACTTGGTTCAATTCTGGCTTCAGTCATTTCTGAATTAATCTTTGCCTAGCGCGCCTTGTACATCATAAACCTCTGTTCGATTCCCTGGCATGTTACTTTTGATTTATTTTATTTTATACACTTGCCTTGACCATACCTTCATCAGTTCGAAACCTGGCTTTGGCACTTCTGAATTTTATTTCCCAGCGCTCATGTGACCTTGGCATCCTGTGTTCAACTCTTGCATCCAGCATATTTTCAAATATCATCAAATATTTTCATTTTCCCTCCACATTATTTCATGCATTATTTCATATATTTTCTTCAAACTCCAAAAAACATTAAAAATAGGAAATTAATCCAAATTGCTCCCAATTTTTTCTCACTTGATTGTATTGATGTCTATTATTTTTAGATGTCATTTGTGTGAATTGAATGGTTCTGGATTTTTAATTGAGATTGTGTGTTTGAACATGTATGCAAAATTATCATGCTTCATTCAATTGATTGTGAAATGCTCATTAATTGTCCAATTGCCATGAAATTTAACATGCTCATTCCTAACATGTTACATGATGTTTGAGCTTTTGTTTGGCATTTTTAGCATATTCCATCTCTATTTTGGATACATGGATGTATGGTGTGACAATGTGTTTCACACATTTTGATGTTGCTCTTGTTCATTTTCATATACATGTCAATTGAGCTTTTCTGATTCCAATTTTTTGCATGATGATTGTGTTTAATATGTTGTGTGCACATAAAAATTTTCATGATCATTGGATTCATTTCTGTTTTAATGTGGATTTTTTTTATGTTTGATATCCAATTGTGTGCATTGTGATTGCCTTTGCCTTATCTTGTTCATTAGATGGCTTTGCTTATTGATTTGGATTTGATCCTTTTTAGGACGTGTTCTTACTTGATTAAATGTGCTTCATGTTGAACATCAACTTCTGTTTTTACTTTTTGCTTTGCCTTTGACCCTAGTCTTTGCACTAGTGGTTTGTACTCACCTTTTGAGCTTTGTATTTCAGGATCAAGCAATTAGCTATAATGGTTGATGTGATATCATTACTTGAGATGCAAGTTACTTTGGTTAACTAACTTTGATTGTGTTGTAGGTCCTTTGGTGGTGAACTCAGTTGAGTGATTGCCTTTTAGGACTTGCTTTGTGTACATATTGGAAACCACTGTTGTTGTCTGTTGGTTGTTTGTCTGAATATCCTACTGATTGTTTTGGCTTTTGTACAGGTACATTAGTCGCTTTTAGCTTATTACTTGAGCTTTGCTTTGCTTGTGGTTGGTATACCACTTAGGTAACCTCTCTAAGTCCATGTAGTCTAGAAGCCCTGTTGTTTCTTTTGGCAGGCATTTGGCTGAAGTCCTCCTTAAGAGGCAATGATTGTGATTGTTTATGTTTGTGCTTAAGACCTCCTTGTCGAGGCATGTGACTTAAGTCCTCATAAGTGAAAAGGAAATTGACAGATAGAAGGGATTTGCAATCAATCCCCTGTTAATCAGTTGAGTCTTTCATGATGCTCGCACTACGTGCTGATGCTTTTGAATAAACACCCCAAGATCTTGTATAGAGCCAGTCATGTGGAATAGGGTCCCTCATTCTGGATCCCCACACCTTCTTTGATTCAAGCTCACCTAGGCCAGGGTTAAGAGCATGAGGTCTTATCCTCATTTCCTATTCATCAGCTTCACCCTAACTCTCAATGTTAGTGGTTAAGAGCTCAAAAACACCCCTACAGTTTTGGCTTGTTTGTCGAGGTTGATATGACCCCTTGACTAAAGCCCAACCAATTTGTCTGAGCCTCTTGCTTGTGTATAGAGTGTGATAATTGATTGCTTGTTTGCTTATTTGTGCATCATTCATACGTTTGCTTTTCATGCATCTTTGTTTGTTTGTTTGTGGAGTCAGATGTAAGACCATTGATTGGCTATCTGTTTCCTATTCTGTTTTCTTTTGTGGAGTCAGATGTAAGACCATTGATTGGCTATCTGTTTCCTATTCTATTTTCTTTTGTGGAGTTAGATGTAAGACCATTGATTGGCTATCTGTTTCCAGCTTGTTTGTGGAGTTGGATGTAAGACCATTGATTGGCACTCCGTTTCCAGTTTTTGTTGTTCTCTTATGAGGCCCTGCTTACTCGCTTATTACTTTGTGTTGCCTAATTTCAAAGGAACTTACTTGGATCATCTCTATGATCTCGAGAAAGGAACTCCTATTTGAGGCTTTATCCCTTGACCCACCTCTTGCATGCTTAACCTTGATCCACATTTTCTCATCCTTAACCAAAACTAGAAAACTTTTGTGCAAACATCTAACTTGTTTTCAAAACTAGAAACCTAGGCCTTATGCATTTGATTTTCAAACTCTCTTTTCACTAATACTCATTGTAAATGAACTCTAATTCAAACTTTGACTATCTTTGTGAATACTTCTAACTGGTTAATTCAACCCACTCAATTGCTTTTGTGGCCCTGGTCCACTTCTTAATCAAGTTTTCATGCATTAGCCATAGATCTGAATTATCTTAGTGGTTGATGTGAATCTCACCTTTGTCCTTAGTGATTGAATTGTAAGACTTCCATGCTTATTATAGGGCATAATCTCTCACTAGCATGTCGAAGCTGTTCTCACATGGTGGACTTATGGTTGTTCAGGTCGAGTGTTCTCCCTTTGATAATGAAAGAACTTAGGGCTTTTGTTTAAAATCAATCCACTCACTTTTTGGAAATCTTTTAGCCGAACTACGAGGTTTTGATCCTTATCTTTCATGAAAAGGTACGTAGGCAATGGGTTCATCCATCCAAACACAAAAATGTAAATAAACTTGTATATTCTTCTCTCATCTCTTCAATCATGTTTGCACAAAATAATTTCATAAACAATAACGAATGCAACAAGTTGTGAAAAGGGCTCCCTAAGAGTACCTAGGATGCATTGGGTGCCTAACACCTTCCCTTTGCATAACCAACCCCCTTACCCAGATCTCTGACCCCCTTTTACTAGTTTTGTTTGTAAAACTTTATAGGTTTTTGTTCGCTTTCTAACCATTCCTTTGGATAAATAGAAGTGCGGTGGCGACTCGACTTTGTATGATTTACCTTGGATCTAGTTAATATTTCCAATGGTGACGAATACACCGCTACAATAAGACAAACACAACTTCAAGGGTTGGCAGCAGTTTTGTTTAGTACATGGAATAATGTATCACTGTAGGGAACAAACAATTTGAAACCAAAGAAGAATGATATATTGGATCCATGAAGGAATAAAATCTGAACTGAAGAGTAAACATGCGTCTTAGCCAAAAAAATAAGGAGTGAAGTGTTTGGTTTCGTAGCCAAACATCTCTTGGTTCATGAGGTGGACTGCCGCTATGTCGTCCTAAAAGGATGTGCATGAAGTCTAAGAAAAAATGATATTTGATCTCAAAAAGATGGTATTGATTGATGAATGGAGAAATAATAAATAAGATATGACTAATAAATAAGGTAGCTCGCAGAGAATCTGAATCCTCCTGCTTACGTATTCTCATTATGCAATGAGAAAGTCAAAGCTTTTGTATTTCAGCCTACTAGGGCTGACAACAAGATATTGAGGCAAGAGAAGTGATATATGATAATGGAATATGAAGAAGACTTGGCAGTCGTTTGATGTGAATCACACTATAGTGTATGAGTAAAGGTGAATACGATGAGCAACTGAGTCATTCCCAAAGATATTTAGAATGAGTTAATGGAATTCTCCATTTTCATTCATTCTTTACTACTTAAGGCTCGTGGCATATGATTATCATTATAACTATCAAGTTGTTGGAGAAGAATCCTTGCTGCTCCTTATGATGGTGAAAACCTTATCAATCATTCAATTTGAATTGCATTAAAGTCTATGAACAAAGGCGAATAACTTGAGTAAATGGGTCATCCACCCCGTACCCAAGGATACCCTAGACAAGGATATGAATTCTCCACTCTCATCATTCTTTGTTACTTAAGGCTCATGACATACAACTTGAATAATGATCAATAAGTTATTGATGGAGACCTCTGATTGTTGCACTGTTGCTTTGAAGGGAGAGACTTGTCAATCATATGATTTGAATTGTGATAAAGTTTATGAATAGAGGTGAATACGATGAGCAACTGAGTCATTCGTCTCATACCCAAAGATATTCAGAATGATTTAATGGAATTTTCCACTCTCATTCATTCCCTATTTCTTAAGACTCATGTCACACAACTTTAACCTTGATTCACAAGCTCTTGAAGAAATACTTTTGATATGCCTTTTACAATCCACTGCTTGATTTGCCTGAGATGCCTCGTACTAAAGTCTGAACTTGAGGCCTTGAGATTCATAACTTTACAGAATAGTCTTATCAAGTGATCAAGGGGCTTTTAATCACTTGAATAGACTGTGGGATTATACATGAATTAAAAGATTTAGTTAATGATCAACTTAAATCAAAGGGTTTGAATTAACTTGAAATCTATGGTTAACCTAATCTAAAGGTTAAAAAATGTGTACAAGTTATACTAAGGGATCATGCAAAGGTTAAAGTCAAATTAATCTTCAATTACCAACTATCACATGAAAATTAATTTGATTAAAGAGATCAATTAATCTAAATTTATTCCTAATCCTAAGGGAACATGAATTTCACTACTAAAACCCTAGGGTTAAAATGGTCAAATTCATAGAAACAATTAAGGAATTAAACCTAGAATTTAATCTAACTAAAACTTATTCTAATTATTTCTAATTAGAAAAATTAATTTTAATTAAGAAAACCATCAAAA
This sequence comes from Lathyrus oleraceus, assembly GCF_024323335.1. Classification (NCBI taxonomy): domain Eukaryota; kingdom Viridiplantae; phylum Streptophyta; class Magnoliopsida; order Fabales; family Fabaceae; genus Lathyrus; species Lathyrus oleraceus. The sequence continues at coordinate 114,606,119 of NC_066580.1, forward strand.
TCTAATTAAATACTACTAGATTATGAACATGTTAATCCTAATTAAGTTCATAATTAATCTAATTATCAAGAATTAATAAGGCAAAAAAAAATCAATTGATTAAATAAATAATTAATAAGAATTCAATTAAAATAAGTAAATGTGTCTGGATAAGGGGTACAAGCCCTGATCAGAGTGTGAAGGAGCAAAAACATGTAGGCCTAGAGACAAGGCCCACCAAAATCCCACTTCAATCCAACTCAATGCAATGAGGGTGTATGGAGTAAAAGCCCTTTGGGCTTGGTGTTTGAAGGCCCAAGGTTGTGAGGGGAAAAGGAATGAGAAATGTTTCAGACTTACTCCTTTTATTCCTTCACTCCAACCTACACACTATCTCTTTCTCTAGTACTCTCTTTTGCCATAAATTGCTACACCGCGCCAGAGGCGGCGGAGCAACCCAGAAACACCACCTAATACCACTATTGGATTTCTCTCACTCTCCTCTCCTCACTTCTCACCTGTATTTTGCTTCAACCTCCCTAAATTCTCTCAATCCCCACAATAATTTCAAGAACCCTAACTCTTTAAACTGGAATTAAATGCTAACCCTATGTCAATATGAGCCTAAACCATATGGCTTCTTCTTGTCAACTCAAAAGCTACATCCTGGTAATAACATTGGGGCAAGGAAGTTAAGAATTGAAGAAGAAGGACCTACCTACAGAGCGGAGGTTGGCTCTGAGAAGCGTTGAAGATCTTGAAGATGAATTTGCAAAGAAAACACCAGAGATGTATATCCAGGTACGCTTCAACTCCTTACTTGCTTTGTGCAATTTCTTCCTGCTTCTTCTTCTTCAAATATTCTTTATCCTGTAGGCTCAGTGATTTGTTGTTGTTCTTGTTCAATGCTACATGAGTGCAAAGTGGTGATTGCTTGATAGGACTGAGAGTTATGAGGTTGATGAAGAGAGGTTGTGAGTGATTTCGATATGAAATTATAGAGAGATTAGAGAGTGATTTATGGAATGATTGGGTTGTTACAAAGAACTTAGAGAGATTCAGGGTGATGAACTCAGAGAATGAGAGTGAGGGAATCAAATTGTGATGTGTGAAATCTGTGAAAATTTGATCTCCTTTGCAATGATTGAACATTATATAGATCTTTGAGATGTTAATCCATTAACTTTGTTAAGAACTCCCAATGCAAAGTTATTAATCGTTATAACTCTGTTAGAGAATTCAATTATAATTAGTTAGTTAGTTTGAAGTTCAGTTAGATTAACTCGGTTAGAATCACTAGGTACAAGTTAGTTGGAAGTTAACTTCCGGTTAGGTTTGTTGTTAGCTACAGATGAATTTCAATGAGTTATTTATGTTAGGTTGTTAGGTTAATTTGCTTGGATTGACTTGTTAGGGTGGAATGTGATAGTTAAGAGTGTAGTTTATGTTAAAAGAAAATTCGGTTAGAGTTTGGAATCAGTTAGTTCCAATTCGGTTAGTTAGAGGTTGGTTGATTTCTAGTTAGGGGGATCGAGTTGGTTAGTTGAATGTATGCAAGTTGGTTAGAAGGGTGAAATGAATTGAGTTAGAGTGTGAGTATGCTCTTAGAAAATTCACAGGGTGGGAATTAACTTGTATTTTCTGTTAAAATTGTATGCAATTTGAATGGTTTCTTGAGTTAGAAAATTTATAGGTGAGTAAAAAATTGTACATGTAAAATCATGTTGCTCTGCTATGCATTATGCAGGTGGATCCTATTGAGTTTTCTGCTGGTATACATTGTTGTGCAGAGGAGTTATTTGAACATGTTATGAGATGTTAATGTGTTGTTATGAACATAAGCCATGTGGAATCATATTGCTCTATTAGCCCATGATGCAAAGTTGTCTCATTAGTTTTGTTTGTGTATTATGCAAGTTTGCTAATGTGAATCATAGGCTGCATGATTTTGGATTGGGTGATGTTCTTGTTGCATGCCATATTCTACTTAAACTCATAGCATGATGGTTGAACCAACATAACATCCATAGTTGGCATTTTGAAGTAATTATGACCAAGTAGTAAAGGTGAAACAATCAAGATGGATAAAATGTTGAAGATTAGCATTAGGACCAGGGTTAGGAAAAAAAGGGATTTTGGGAAATTAGGTTGACTTTGGTCAAAGTTGACCAAAAAGTTAATTGTTGACCAAAGCCAACATTTGGTCAACTTCCACTTTTTATTTTTATTTTTCCATGTGATGAACAATTGTATAAATGGGATTGACTATTTGAATGGAATTGAAACTTATACTTGTATGGAATTTGAATTTGATATTGAATGGCTATTTGAAATGAATCAGGTGATGAAAATAAATTATACTTAGCTATGGATATGACTTGAACAGAAAACATCCCAAAGATCCATAAAAGAACTACGAAAGAATAACATATGATCTTAAATGAATCTAATTAGGCTTTAGCAAGGACCACAATGAAAAATGACATGATTTAATCAAATATCTATGGACAAGACAGTAAAGCATGTTAATGGTATGAAGTGGACTTGACCAACATTGATCATATGAAACCAAGTAGGGTAAGGACTAGGCACTTGAACTGACCAAATGCAAGGCTTTGGGAGGAATCAACATGGAAGTTGTGGGACCCAAGACTTGAGCTAGGACCAATGGGCTTAAGCACCAATGAATAGAGCCAAAGCCAAGTAACCAACATGAATGAACCATGAACGCGAGGGTATTAGGGGACCTTAAACAAGATAAACAAACACGTAATGGGTGAAGAATCAAATACCACTAGGGTTTGGAGACCATCCAGATGAAAAGTCAAGCTATAAGGTCCCTTAGTACCATATCCTCCCTGATTAGGGTTTCGTAAGGCATACCCTTCAACCAAGGTCTTTGAATCAATCACAATGCTTTCACAAATAAATCTCCAATATGTGAGCCCCCAATTAGGGGTTGGGTAGCTAATTCAAATCCCAAGGAGTACCCACGAAGCCCCATAACCAAGTCATCAGGGAATTAGGGTTTGAGACCCCTGAGGAGTGCTATGATGAAATCTTGTTGAACCCATGCTTCAATAGACCATTCAATTAGGGTTTCACATCCCATGTGCTTAGATGAATATTTAATGCCATGCCTTTGAAGATTTGATCCATACACCATCTCTAGCTTGTAAGCCAAGAGCTTTGAATCTATAGTGATCAACTTATTGAATGAATGATGCATATGAATAAGGCATGAAGGTAACAAATGACTCCCAAGTCAATGATTGAATGAGAAGATGAAAATGGGAGATCAAATTTTAGGGTATGACAATTGCCCCTATTTAATCTACTTAAACCTGAATGGTCAAATTACGAGAGCTTTTCAGATATTCGAGGTGTAAGGGGATTAAATACCGAAGTATCCGAAATTTTACTCGTTGAGAACCGTCATATGGAATATAGGGATGACAATTTGACTTTTATAGGTTCATCTTCTAGGATTTATTGATAGTCTAAGGGGATATTACAAATGAGGGACATGATATACATGTTGCATGATGTATGGTTTCTGGCATAGCGGAAACTTTGACTCGTCACTGATTATACCAATGAAACTATTATTATGAGAACATTGTGTATTAACATCGATGTTGGGGAGCCCACATGGTCCTACTGGAGAGCACCATGACAAATGATCTAACCGGGCAATCATCAAGATAATTCCAGATGTTTAAACAAAAACTTTCAAACTACCGATCATCTTTTAGGATTCTTCAGGAGTTAAAGTAATGCATAAGGTTTTCTTTTAATGTAGCTTTTATTATTCCCCAAATTTTATAGCATTATATGATAAAAATAAATCAGTTATTTCGCAAACAAAGCGCAGGAGAAATGAAAAACAATTGGTAAAAGAACTGAATTTTATTGATTGTAAACAAATCTGTACATATGATGCGTACAAGGATGCAAAAATCCTTAAAGAGAAAGTTGCAAGAATTGAAAAATAAAACAAATGGCAATGGGAAATATTTTTGTATTTTTCCATTGATTACAACACTGGCTGTCATCTACTGTAGGATATGAATCCTAATACTTCGCTTCGATTGATGATGATTGGATCGATCTTCGACCGTCTGAGATCTATCTTGTAGCAAGGTAGGCTCAAGAAACATAGTCAAATGCCTTTATCCCTAACTTTTTCCTGGACCTTTTCTATTTTCTTCGTCCACCGGGATGCTCATTTTTGCCTAAGTCTCCCTTTCGGGTTTTCAACTTAGCGAGCTTTATATCTTTATTTGATCCCTAACTTTTGCATGGATAATTCATATTTTGGTCCACCGGGATAACCATTTTTGCCTAGATTGATCTTGTGAAGGTCAATCTAGCAGGCTTTTATCATTGTTTCTTTTTAGGCGTAATATTTTTTGACTATGTTAGCATTCTCTGGCGACGATAAATATTCCCCATCCATTATGGTGAGGATCAGGGCTCCACCTAAGATGGCCTTCTTAATGACAAAAGGTCCTTCGTAGTTAGGAGTCCATTTTCCCTAAGGATCCGAGTGAATAGTAGAATATCTCTTAAGCACGGGTTCTCCTACGTGGTACTCACGAGGAATAACTTTCTTGTCAAAATTCCATTTGAGGCATCTTTGGTACAACTAACCGTGGCATACAGACGTCAAACGTTTCTCTTCAATCAGATTTAGTTGATCATACTGAGATTGAACCCTTTCAACTTCATCAAGGTCAACCTCCATAATAACCCCGAGTGAAGGTATCTCAACTTCGATTAGAAAAACAACCTTCATCACATACATTAATGACTATGGAGTTTCCCCAATGGATGTACAAGTCGAGGTCTTGTAATCGTGCAGAGCGGAGGGTAGCATCTCATGCCAATCCTTATACATTCTTACCATTTTTTGTATAATTCGCTTGATGTTCTTATTAGCTGATTCTACGACACCATTCATCTTGGGCAGATATGGTGAAGAGTTGTGGTGCTCGATCTTAAATTCTTAGCACAACTCCTTCATCATCTTATTGTTGAGATTACTGGCATTGTCAGTGATGATCTTGCTAGGAATTCCATAGCGACAAATTATCTCTTTCTTAATAAATCGAGTAACCACCTATCGAGTGACATTGGCATACAAAGCAAATTTGACCCACTTTGTAAAGTAATCAATAACAACTAGGATGAATCGATGACCATTGGAAGCTTTCAGTTTTATCATCCCAATCATATCAATACCCCACATAGAGAAGGGCCATGGAGACGTCAAAACGTTCAACGGAGTTGGTGGCATAAAGATTTTGTCACCATATATTTGAAACTTGTGGCATCTTTTAACAAAGTTGTAACACTCAACCTCCATTGATGTCCAATAATACCCAGCCCGAAGGATCTTCTTGGCTATAACAGGACCTTTCACATGTACACCCTCGTAGCCTTCGTGTATGGATTTTATGGTCCTGCTTGCTTTATGTATACCCACGCATCTGAGTAGCACGAAATCATAATTCCTCTTGTATAGCACATCACCATTTAAGATAAACTTGGAGGAAAGTCTTCCCAAATCTTTCTTATCGGTAATAGATATACCCTCAGGATATTGTTGTTTCTCCAGAAATGTCTTTATGTCGTAGAACTAGGGCTTATCAACAAGATCTGCCTCGATTGCTAGATAATGTGTTGGTTCATCCAAGTGGTAAATATGGATAGTTGGTGCTTCATTCTTTCCTTTTACCTTAAACATGGATGCCAATGCAGCAGAGCGTCTGCCAACTGATTCTCTTCCTTAGGAATTTGATAAAAAGAGATTTCGTCAAAGTAAGGCATCAATTTTCTGATATGCTCTTTAAAAGGAATTAACTTGCTATCCCGAGTCTCCTAGTCACCTTTTACCTGACTTATTACCAGAGTTTAATCCCCATATACTTCAAGAATTTTAATCCTTAAGTCAGTGGCTGTCTCGATACCATAGATACATGCTTCATATTCTGCCATATTGTTGGTGTAGTTGAAACATAATCTAGCGGTAAATGGAAGTTGGAAGCCAGTTGAAGAAGTGATAATTATGCCTATTTTATGACCACGAGCATTGGAAGCACCGTCGAACATGAGTGTCCATCGCGATCTTGGTTCGGGGCCTGAAATAACGTAATCTCTGATAAACATGATGTCTTCATATGGAAAGTCAAACCTCAACGGTTGATACCCTCCACAGGTAAATAATCTAGGCAGTCATACATAATACTCCCTTTTATCGCTTTCTAAGTCACATACTAGATATCATACTTGGTCAACAACATTTGCCACCGAACAATTCTACCAGTGACAACAGGCTTTTCAAATATATACTTTATCGGATCCATTTTAGATATCAATAAAGTAGTATGGCAAACCATGTATTGTCTCAGGAGTCGAGCAACCCAAGCCAAAGCACAACAAGTATTCTCTAAAAGTGAGTATCTGGTCTCACATTCAGTGAATTTCTTGCTGAGATAATATATTGCATGTTCCTTCTTGCTTGTGTCATCGTGCTGACCTAAAATGCAACCCATGGATTCACCGGGTACCGTGAGGTACATAATAAGTTTCCTATCAGGAACTTGTGGTATGAGCATCACTGGTTCTTGCAAATACTTTTTTATTTTGTCAAATGCCACTTGACAATCATTATCCTATACAATCGATTGATTCTTCCTCAACAAATTGAAGATTGACTCGTACGTAGCCATTAAATGTGATATGAATATGGAAATACAGTTAAGTCAACCAAGGAAACCTCTGACTTATTTTTCTGCTTGGGGAGGTGGCATATCTTTGATTTCTCAAACTTTGTCGGGATCAACCTCAATGTCTTTCTGGTTGACTATGAAACCCAATAATTTACCATATCGGACCCCAAAAGTTCACTTTGATGGATTCAATCGCAACTTGAACTTCTGAAGCATGGAAAACAATTTCTTTAAGTGTTCCAAGTGATTATCTTCAGTTCTGGATTTGGAAATCATGTCGGCCACGTAAACCTTAATCTCTTTATGAATCATGTCATGAAAGAGGGTTACCATGGCGCGTTGATATGTTGCCCATGCATTCTTCAAGCCAAACGACATTACTTTGTAGTAGTATGTTCCCTAAGGCGTGATAAAAGTTTTCTTCTCCATATCACCGGGAGACATCTTTATCTGGTTATACCCTGAGAAACCATCCATGAAGGAAAAAACAGAAAACTGAGTTGTATTATCAACCAAAAAGTTAATATGAGGCAAAGGGAAATCATCCTTTTGACTCAGTTAATGGAGGTCTCGGTAATCTACATACTACTTTGTAGTAGTATGTTCCCTAAGGCGTGATAAAAGTTTTCTTCTCCATATCACCGGGAGACATCTTTATCTGGTTATACCCTGAGAAACCATCCATGAAGGAAAAAACAGAAAACTGAGTTGTATTATCAACCAAAAAGTTAATATGAGGCAAAGGGAAATCATCCTTTTGACTCAGTTAATGGAGGTCTCGGTAATCTACACACATTTTGACTTTGCCGTCTTTCTTCGGAAATGGAACGATATTAGCAACCCATTGCGGGTATTCAGAAATAGATAAAAAAACAGCATCAAACTGCTTCTTAACCTCTTCTCTGATCTTGAGTGCCATACCGGGTCTGGTCCTTCTGAGTTTCTGTTTAACTGGAGGACATTCAGGCTTGAGTGGCAAGTGGTGCTCCACAATGTTGGTGTCCAACCCTAAGATATCTTGATACGACCAAGCAAAGACGCCAACATATTCATGCAGTAACTTGACCAACTCAGAGTGTACATGCTCGACAAGAGATGCCCTAATCTTCATCTCTTATTTATCGGTTTCAGAACCCAAGTTAATAACATCCACTGGTTCTTTGTATGGCCGAATCTCTTTCTCCTCTTGCTCAAGGAGCCTTTCTAGCTCAGTCGGTAATTCACATCTTCCTCACTGTCATCTTCAACTTGGTTAATTGGAAGTCCAAACTTACAGTAGATTATTGCCATGTTGTTATCAATGGTTTTGTTTGCTCTGCATGTTATGAGCTTATTTTTAGTATGCTTTTAATAAAGTGGAAAAAGAAAAAGAAACTTTTGCCATTGTTGAATACATGGTTAGAGTATCGGGGTTTGTTATCGTCTCCACAGGGATTATGTGATATTGCCGCCGTTCGACAGTTGTTAAGTTCTTAACTTATCGTAACAAGGGGGTTTTAGTTTTCGGGCACGGTAGCTTGCATAAAAAGTAAGAAATTGCGGTAAAAGTTTTGGTTTTACGATTTGAGAAAGATTGTCAAAGTTAGGTTTCGACGATCACTTTGCATGCATATGTTCGATCAAACAAAACTCATAAACTCCATTAGATGATAAACACATCCACAAAGTCCTCCCAATGTGTTTATCTCTAACACACATTGTGGGTTTTCCCATTTTGATCCATTATTGATCTCTCAAACAATCTATCAAAATGACAACTTTTAGGTTTAACTTTTTAGTGAACAAACTCATTCATTACTATCTCTAGCTAAAGAACAAAGATGGATGAAAACCTAGGTCAAGAGTTGGAAAACACCTTTCAATAATAAACCAACACAAAGAGTTATCAATAAAACAAGGTTTTCACCATACATTCATCATCAAAGAGTTTACAAATGAAGATCATCCCAAATACATACAAAGCTAATGATCATCTACATCTAACCTTGACAAAATGAAGGACTTAGCTACTCATTTTCATGGTAGCTTGGTCAACAAGCTTCGGTCGAAGGTTGATCAACATCCGAGTCGAAGAATCGAGATTGGATGGGAATCCACCTTCTTTTTGTGAAATATTGTTAAGAGAAGAAGAGAAATGAGAAATTTTGTTTTTAGGGTACAAAAATATGATCCCAAGAAAAATGAAGATGAAAAGATGCTGAAAAATATCTCAGTCCCCTTTCCAAAAAGTAGCCCATGCTACTTATAGTACTGGTTACTGAGCTGTCATGCTCGCTAGGCTAGCAGAATGGTTCGCCTAGCGAGCCCCAAAATAAGCCACCAGAGTAGCCTGCGTCCAGAGGAAACATCCCAGAAAAGTTGCATATGTTCGCTAGGCGAAGCCCTCGCTTCTCTCATTCGCTCCAGCGAGCCTTGATGATTTTGCTACTGGAATTGCTCGCTGCTTCCTCGCTGGATGCTCGCCTAGCGAGTACTTGGCTACTTCCTGTAACACCTCAAAATTTGCCCTCCTCTCTTGGGACTAGCTTAACATATTGCATATCATTTGTAGGTCATTAGGCATTGCATATTTGCATATCATATGGCCACAACAAGCAAGTCATCCTCCTGGCTCTTGATCAGAAGATAAAGAGGTTGGGATGCAAGCTAAGGTTTCATGGACTGATCATTAATCATCTGAGGATGTGTGATTCAAATTAGGGTTTCTTGGTTGTCAAGGAGATTGAGCTTCATCTTGGTTGAAATGATACATCATCATTGTCATACCCCAAAATTTGCCCGTTGGTATTACAAAGCATTTTCCAAGACCCTCTGACTTGATCTGCAAGGCACTGATATCAAATGGACAAAAGCCCAGCTCACAACAGGCCTAATCCACAAGCGGCCCAAAATAGCTTGCTCGCTAGGCGAGCATTCCCTTCGCCTAGCGAATATCTCAGCATGCCACTCGCCCAGCGAAGCATCAGGTCCAGAAAAAGCCCAAACCTAGCTTGCTCGCTAGGCGAGCAATTCCTTCGCCTAGCGAAGCTTGCGAGAATTTGAATTTTTGGACCTCATTTTAAGCCCATTAGGTCACTACTACCACTACTATAAATACCTGCTCTTCTGCCACGAAAAAAACACACAGACGGACGAAAAACAGAGGAAGACGGACGGAAACCCTGGCACGGAAACCCTGAGGCTACTTTAGAAAATTCCGAGTGAAGAAACCCTGAAGGCCGCGCCCCGCTCCGAAGCTACCGCCGCCTAACCCGATCCGGCTCGCCAATTCAAGGTTGCAATTCGATCGCCAACAGGTTTGCATCACTATTATCGCGTTATTTTCTTAATTTGCATGTGATTATCACTTTAAGTTCTTATTTTGCATGTGGTACCTCTTTAGGTTCTTAATCTGCATGTGATACCGCTTTGTGTTCTCATTTGGCATGTGGTACCACTTCATGTTCTTAACTTGCATGCGATACTATAATTGAACTCATAAACATATTCGAAGTTTTGCATGTGAATTTAAGTGTGCCTGAATATTGTGAATGCTGAACCGTATAATTATGTATTGAATGCCATAAGTCATGCCGCAGGTTGAGGTCATACTGTTCTCAAACTTCAAACCCGTGGCCGCTCGCTAGCTCATCGCTAGGCGAGCCTGCAGCGAGCCTTCGCTGAGCCTTCGCTAGGCGAAGCAGAGGCGAACGGGACAGGGGCTGCTTTGTCTCTTTGTTGCCCATTTTATGTTTATCTAATCATGATTCTGCATTATTTGGCTTAACTTCCTGATTGTTATATTTATTTATGGGGCAATTTCCAATTGTATTTTGCCTCAATGCTCTAATCCGTGTGTTGCATGATGTAAAGGCTAGCATACTTCCAAAGAAATAACTGGCTAGGCATGCCGCTTTAGGTGTGGACATTCTTGAGGAGATGGTTTTTGGATGACCTAAGTTTAATATGGAGATTCATCTTGAATCACCAAGCTTGATTTTTAATGTATTGATTTCATTGATTTCCTGTGGACCTAATTACCTAACTGATTACGGCTATTTAATTAATTGTTAAAATCCGGACTTTAAATAAATAACATCGGACCTCTCTTTATTACCCCACGATTACGTAATACGGTCATGTCCCGCGAACGTGGGGATACACTTAGCAAAGACCCTTCGGTTAAATCATCATAGTCCCTCGGATGTTGCCTTCGAAAATACGATTTTGTCCCTCGATGACCCTCCGGTATAGCCTACGGTTAAATGATGATAGTCCCTTCGAATGCTAAGGTATCCTCACAACTGTTGCCTTCAATGACCTATCGATGACCCTACGATGACCCTTAAACATCCCAAGGATAAAACTACTTACTTCTCAATAGTAAGGACAGTTTTGCCCTCATAAGGATAGGAAATGCCCGGAAAGACCTCGGACAGGTATAACCTTAATTGCTCATTCATGACAAAAAATGCTTTTCACACCTCACACCTTTCAAACATCTTTTGGAAAATCACCACTTAGCATACATCCGTACTAGGATCATTGCCGAGTTATATTTTTCTAAACTACTTTCAAAAAAACTATACGGGATAACCACTTTGTATACATTCATGCAAGAATCATTACAAAGTTAAATTCTCGTTTTCAAAACATCTTTCATACATTTCTCAACCACTTTTTCAAACCTAGAAAACATAAATGATTGAGCAATTAAGAGCCCATGGATAACCATGGATACAAAGGGTGCTAATACCTTCCCTTTGTATAAAGTACCTCCCGAACCTAAGAATTTAAAATTAAGGTCTTTCCTGTTCTTTTCCACCTTTCCTTAAGGGATAAAAGAAAAGTCGGTGGCGACTCTTGCTAACCGCGACATTGCGATTACAAATCCGATAAAGTCAGTTCACCGTATGACAGAACTGGCGACTCTGCTGGGGACTAAAAAGAGAGGTCCATCTTAAAAAAAATAAAAAAAAATATCATTTATGTTTGAATTGTTCCTTCGTTTAAGGGATTGTTTGAGTGAAAGATCCTATACCCGGATCTAGTGTACCTTAGGTAAGTAGCAATAGATCATCGCGACTATCCGGCGTATATTGGAATGGTTAAAATGATAGCTACAGTTAATGCGACACTTTGGTTGTCCTGATGTTCCTCATGTTACTTGAGGAAAAATTTGGCTTCCGCGTGGTGTCATCAAAGCATTAACCAGACCTTTAGAATCCTAATTGACTCATCCTAGCCATTAGAAAGTAGTGAGATAACTGACTTCGGTTCCGACTGAGGTTGGTTGATACTCGATACTACACTCTTTGAGATTAGACTTTAGGAAAGCTTCGGTCAACCACTTGGTGTTGCACTGAAGTGGACCTAAAGAAAGGTCGATGATCTGAGATCCTGCTAGAACCCGGTTACTATTCTAGGACAGGTTGAACCAACCAAACTTCAGTGGGGAGGGTACTTACCTATGGAACTCATGCAAGCCCTAAAACCTAGGAATAATTGTTGTGTGACATGCTTGTGCTTGCATAACATCATAACATCATAACATCATAACATCATCATACTAACCATTTCAAGGACTTAGGAATTTAGCTTTGCTCTGTTGAACAGGTTATGGCTTCCAGGAAGACTATCCGGATCAATCTTGTAGCAATCTCTCCTCAACTCAAGGATTTGGTGTCAGAACTCCCCGATCATGCTCAGTTCAACAAGAAACATGGTCATCTTCTCAACTTAGTTACCACTGGTTTCAAAGAAGATATGATGAGAGTCCTATTCCAGTTCTTCGATCCTAAGCATCATTGTTTCACTTTCCCAGATTATCAGTTGGTACCCACATTAGAAGAATTCTCCCAGCTGCTTGGGATACCTATCCTGGATCAAATACCTTTTAGTGGTCTGGAAAAGATGCCAAAATCTGAAGAAGTTGCCGCAGCTTTACACATGACAAAGTCCGACATTGAAGCTAATTGGGTAACAAGGAGTGGAATGAAAGGTTTACTGGCCAAATTTCTGATAAGTAAGGCCCGAGAATTCCTAAAAGTTATGAATGTCCATGCTTTTGAAGATGTTCTAGCATTGTTAATCTATGGCTTGGTGCTATTCCCTAATCCGGACCAATTCATAGATGTGAATGCTATTAAGATATTCCTCACTCATAACCCTGTGCCTACCTTGCTTGGAGATGTCTTGCATTCCCTTCACACTCGTACTATGAAGAAGCAAGGGACTCTCATGTGCTGCGTACCTTTGTTGTCTAGGTGGTTTATTTCGCACCTTCCTCAATCAATCTTGAAGAATGATCAAAATCTGAAATGGTCCCAAAGGATAATGGCACTCTCCCATTTAGACATCCGTTGGTGTTCTAACCTCAGAGAAAATGTTATCATTATCGACCGTTATGGAGAATTCCCTAATGTACCACTCATGGGGATAAGAGGAGGTATTACTTATAATCCTGCCTTAGCCCTACGTCAGTTTGGGTATGCTCGAAGGGATGGTCCACATGAAATGATTATTCAAGGTACAGCATTCGATTATGACAATGACCCTCAAGGTCTCCGCCAAAAGTTTGTACGAGCTTGGGGCATGGTGAAAAGAAGCAATTTAGGGAAGAAAAATTCTATTCCTTTGGAACCTTATCTCAGATGGGTGCGCGCCAGAGCTCGCGAACTTGTCATGCCATATCTTGCAGTCGGACCATTGATTGTTGAATCAGAGGTCGAAGGAGGTACTTCCCAGATCATTCCTTATCCAGACATGCCTACTGATGCTGAGGAATTGAAAAGATCCTGGACCCAGTTGAGAGAGGAGAGAGATACTTTCGAAGCTCAGTTCAATGCAGAAAGGAAGAAAGTACTAGAGCTCACCAGTCAGCTTAATGAGGAACGAAGACTCAATGCATATCTTCGCCCAAAAAGAAGTCGCCCCTGGGAGACTTGAACTTTCATTGTATTTTTTTTTGTAATGAACATTGAAAAAATTAGCAATAAACATTTCTCTCTTGTTGGCAACTTACGTAAAGTTAAATTCCAAAAGTCCTTGAAAACATTTCATGCATTGCATCGCATAACATAACATTGCATAACAGGTATTCCAAAGGACCATATTCTCACGGTCTGCCTCTTAAACAGAAAAATGGATCTCGAACAGACTGTCAAAGATCTCCAGACTCAGAATGCTCAATTCAAGAAGATGATGCTGAGCTTATCCAAGGGGCAGGAGGAACTGAAGGCTCTTTTGGCCGAAAAGAAGAAGGACAAGAAAGCTGTGAGCTTCATTAACCCGGGCAGAAGGCGTAAAGGACAGGCTACGGGAATCAAATTTGGAATCCCGAATGGTCCAGAAGAGGGGGCGGAAAATGATTCAGAGGAGGAGAATGCTGATTTCTCTAACCCTGAGGATGAGGATGAAGAGTATGAAAATGAACAGTACTCTCCAAGAGATGATAAGTACAAACTGCTGGAAGAACGCATGCTAGCCATGGAGGGTCAGAAGACACCTGGTCTGGATTTCGAAAGTTTGGGTCTGGTCTCCGATGTGACCGTTCCTCGCAAATTCAAAATCCCCACTTTCACTAAGTGCGATGGTGCATCTTGTCCTCAGATGCATCTAAGGGCTTATGTGAGAAAGATCCAGCCGCATACCACTGATAAGAAACTATGGATTCATTTCTTCTAAGAGAGCCTGTCTGGCACTCAGTTGGAATGGTATTATCAGCTCGAGAGCTCTGACATCCGCACCTGGACTGATTTAGCAACGGCTTTCTATAAGCAGTACCAGTACAATTCTGAATTAGCACCTACTCGGCTACAGTTGCAGAATATGGCTATGGGATCTAAAGAAAGTTTCAAAGAGTATGCCCAGAAATGGAGAGATTTGGCCGGCAGGGTCAAACCCCCTATGACTGACCGAGAATTAGTAGACCTGTTCATGGGTACCCTGACTGGCCCATTCTACAGCCACCTACTGGGGAGTTCTTCATCAGGTTTCACTGAACTTATACTGACAGGTGAACGGGTGGAGAGCGGCATTCGAAGTGGAAAGTTACAGGCAGCTACTTCTACAAGCGGTAAAAAGTCCTACCATGGGAAGAATGAATCGAATGCTGTGTATGGTCAAAAGAATCATAATAAGAAAAATGGTGACCATGCCGTTGGAGCAGTGACGATCGCAGCCCCGCCAGCTCAAAACTTCCAGCAAAGACAAGACAGACCAAGAAGGCAGTTTACCAAGCTCAATATGACTTTAGCACAAGCCCTGCAAAGCATGCTGAAGGTAAATTTAATCACTCTCAGAGGTCCTCCTGCAAATGTCAACACTGCTTCGCCTCGTTATAATCCCAATGCCAGGTGTGCATATCACTCCGATAGCCTCGGGCATGATACGAACGATTGTTGGCTGTTGAAGAATAAGATTCAGGACATGATCGACGCTGGGGAAATTGAGTTCGAGCCTCCGGAGACTCCTAATGTCATCACTGCTCCTATGCCTAATCATGACAAGGCTGTTAATGCTCTCGATGACGATTCTCTCATCACTACTGTAGCGGACTTAACATCTCCTCTCCCGATCATAAAGAGGAATTTATTGCAAGCTGGTTTATTTCCAGGTTGTACTGAAGATTGCAATTTCTGCATACTCTGGCCCGAGGACTGTTTGAAATTGAAGAATGGTATTCAACGGCTGATGGACGATCGTACAATTCTCTTGGAAAGGGTTTCTAAGACGGAAAACCCTGTTGAGGTAGTATCTGTGATTGCAAGGTCCAAGGTTCCAGTGAAGATTACTGCTCCCAGAACACCTGTGAAGATTATTGCTGAGCCCAGAGTAGCTCCCCTGATCATTACTGCACCTGGCCCGATCCCGTATTCCTCAAGCAAAGCCATTCCGTGGAACTATGGAGGTGATGTTTACATCCATGGCGTGAAGCAAGTTAGTGATTCTGCTAATCCTAATGACATTGTGGGGACTAGTAAAGTTACTCGAAGCGGAAGGATCTTCTCTCCAGAGATCTCACCTCCAGTTCCCGAAACTCGAGGAAAGGAACCAGTCAACCCTCCTCAGTCAGAGATACCGATCGAAACTACTACTGAAGACGTTGCCAAACAAGAAATGGAAGAAGTGCTGAAAATCATTCGCAAGAGTGATTTTGATGTTGTAGAACAGTTGGGGCATACCCCTTCCAAAATCTCGATGTTATCCTTGTTGCTATCTTCTGAATCTCATGCCAATGCCTTGATAAAATTCCTGAAGACGGCCCATGTACCTCAGGAGACCTCCGTCGATCAGTTTGAAAACTATGTTGCTAACCTGACTGTTGACGATGGCCTAGGTTTTTCCAATGCTGACCTGACACCAGCAGGAAAGAACCACAACAAGGCTCTGCATATCTCCATTGAGTGTAAGGAGATCACCTTGTCTCATGTGTTGATCGATAATGGCTCTTCTTTGAATGTGCTACCGAAAGCCGTGCTCGATAAACTCGACTGTAAAGGCATCGAATTGAAGCCTAGTGACATTGTGGTGCGTGCTTACGATGGTGCGAAGAGTGTTGTCTATGGCGAAGTGGTTCTCCCTATCAAGATAGGGCCTCAAGTCTTCAATACTACCTTTCATGTAATGAACATTCGCCCCGCCTATTCCTGCTTGCTGGGACGCCCTTGAATTCATGGGGCAGGTGCTGTAGCTTCGTCTCTCCATCAAAAGCTGAGATATCCAACAGAGGGAAAGATTATCACTGTGTGTGGGGAAGAAGAATACATTGTCAGCAGTGTGCATACCTTCAGATATGTCGAGATGGATGGTGAATTCTTCGAGACTCCGTCTCAGTCATTTGAAGTGGTTCCTCCGCCTAGTCCTGTCCTTAAGCCAACTCCCCTTGTGCCCGAGGTTATTCGAGCTCCTCCTGCCATGGTTTCCCTGAAGGACGCTCAAGCTGTGGTTGAAGATGGTGGCTGTACTGGCTGGGGTCAACTGATCAGCATACCCTACAAGTCTAATAAATCTGGTCTGGGATTTAGCTCTGAAAAGATGGTCAAAGATCAAATCAATGCTGTAGAAGATGCTGACAGTGATTGCGACCTGGATAGCTGGATCTACCCAACAATTGGCGACGGACTCAATAATTGGAAGGCTGAAGACACTATCCCGATCTCCTTTAGTCAGGAGTAATTGTTATTGTCCATTTAGTATTGCAAATCTTTTATTTTTCAATTGAACTTCTTAAAGCATTGTGTCTACGCCCGGGGCACAATAGCTAATTTGTTAAGGGTTTTGTCATTTCATAAGCATATTCATATTCAATAAATCAATGGACTTTTTCACATTCAAATATTGCGCTCTTTATTTTTTCTGTCGTCTTTCAAACAAGCTATGCATTCTTACACACACTCACGTAACAAATTGCAGATCCGTATCCACTCTGGATCCTATTGATAATAATTCCGCTACTGTTCATTATGACTTTGAAAATCCAATCTACCAAGCCGAAGATGGAAGTGAGGAAGATTGTGAAGTCCCTGGAGAGCTTGCCAGACTATTACTGCAAGAGGAAAGGACTATACAGCCGCATGAAGAGTCACTCGAAGTCGTAAATCTAGGTACTGAAGTGGAAAGAAAAGAAGTCAGAATAGGAGCAGGATTGGAAAACAGTGTCAAAGAAAGATTGATTCGGATGTTACATGACTATGTAGAGGTTTTCGCCTGGTCTTATGAAGATATGCCCGGATTGGATACTGACATAGTAGTGCATCGTCTGCCCATGAAGGAAGACTGTCGTCCCGTCAAGCAAAAGGTTCGCCGCATGCGTCCTGAAATGTCTGAGAAAATCAAAGCCGAGGTTATGAAACAATTCAATGCCGGTTTCCTAGCCGTTACTTCTTATCCTCAATGGGTTGCTAATGTGGTGCCAGTGCCAAAGAAGGATGGTAAGGTGCGAATGTGCGTAGATTACAGAGATTTGAATAAAGCGAGTCCCAAAGATGACTTTCCACTCCCGCACATTGATGTTCTGGTAGATAATACCGCTTAACACAAAGTATTCTCATTCATGGATGGATTCTCGGGTTATAATCAGATTAAGATGGCACCTGAGGACATGAAGAAAACTACGTTTGTGACGCAATGGGGCACTTTCTGTTACAAAGTAATGCCATTCGGTCTAAAGAACGCCGGGGCAACGTACCAGCGTGCTATGGTGGTTTTGTTCCATGACATGATTCATCATGAGATAGAAGTATATGTGGATGACGTGATAGCCAGATCTCATACTGAAGAGGAACATCTCGATCATTTATACAAACTGTTCGAGAGGTTGAAGAAGTACAAGTTGAGATTGAATCCGAACAAATGCACCTTTGGGGTAAGATCCGGTAAACTCTTGGGCTTTATTGTCAGTGGTAAAGGAATTGAGGTTGACCCAGCTAAAGTAAGAGCTATTCAAGAAATGCCAGTTCCCCGTACGGAGAAGGAGGTCAGAGGTTTCTTGGGACGCTTGAACTACATTGCCCGATTTATCTCCCACTTGACCGCCACTTGCAAACCCATCTTCAAATTACTGAGGAAGAATCAAGAGATGATATGGAATGACGAATGCCAAGAAGCCTTTGACAAAATCAAGAAATATCTCCAGGAACCTCCAATTCTGATACCACCAGTCGAAGGAAGACCCCTAATCATGTATTTGACCGTGTTAGAAAATTCAATGGGGTGCGTATTGGGGCAACATGACGAGTCTGGTCGAAAAGAGCATGCCATATACTACCTGAGCAAAAAGTTTACCGACTGTGAAACAAGATACTCACTGCTCGAGAGAACTTGCTGTGCTTTGGCCTGGGCTGCTCGCCGACTAAGACAGTATATGTTGAATCAGACCACTTTGTTGATTTCTAGGATGGATCCCATCAAATACATGTTCGAGAAGCCTGCCCTCTCCGGAAGAATAGCGAGATGGCAGATGATCTTAACAGAGTACGATATCCAGTATACTACCCAGAAAGCAATCAAAGGAAGCGTGCTAGCTGATCATTTGGCTCATCAAGCGGTGGACGATTACCAATCTATGAATTTTGAGTTCCCAGATGAGGATGTCATGCTTGTTACTGATAATGGAAAACCTAAACCAGATGAAGGACCCGAATGGGGATCCCGATGGACTATGGTCTTTGATGGATCTTCTAATGCATTGGGCCATGGTGTTGGGGTTGTACTCATTTCTCCCGAGGGTTACCATACGCCTTTCACGGCTAGACTATGTTTTCATTGTACCAATAATATGGCTGAGTATGAAGCATGTATTTTTGGACTCAAAGCTGCTATAGATTGGCGAATCAAGTTTTTGAGCGTATACGGAGATTCGGCTTTGGTAATCAGTCAGATCAAAGGAGAATGGGATACTAAACATCCAAATCTCATCCCTTACCGAGAACGGGTGATGACATTAATCCCATACTTTGAAGAGATAACATTCGAACATATCCCACGAGAAGAGAATCAGTTGGCAGACGCATTAGCTACCATGTCATCTATGTTCAGAGTCAGATGGGACAATGAAGCTCCCCGGATCACCATTGAGCGACTGGATGAACCGGCATACTGTTATGAACTTAACACCGAGGGAGTACGGGAAAAACCTTGGTTCCACGAAGTAAAAAGATATTTAGAAACTCAGGAGTACCCTGAGGGGGCATCTGTCAATGATAGAAAATTCCTGAGGAAGTTCTCTGCTAAATTCTTTTTGAGTAATGGAGTATTATACAAACGTAATCATGACTCAACTCTGCTTCGCTGTGTGGATAAAAAGGAAGCAGAAAGGATTATGGAAGACATGCACGACGGTATTTTTGGGACTCATTCTAATGGACATACAATGGCCAAGAAGATTCTGAGATCAGGGTATTATTGGTCTACCATGGAAGCTGATTGCCACCATCATTCCAGAACCTGTCATAAGTGTCAGATCTATGCGGACAAAGTACATATGCCTCCTGCTCCATTGAACGTGTTGACAGCACCTTGGCCTTTTGCAATGTGGGGTATTGATATGATTGGAGAGATTAAACCTACGGCTTCTAATGGACATCGCTTCATTCTCGTCGCTATTGATTACTTCACAAAGTGGGTAGAGGCAGCCTCATTTGCTTCTGTTACCAAGAATGTGGTGGCACGGTTCATCAAGAATAGCCTTATTTGTCGATATGGCATCCCTGAAAGAATTATCACTGACAATGGTACTAATTTGAACAACAAGATGATTACTGAACTCTGCACGCAGTTCAAAATTAAACACCATAACTCCTCTCCGTACCGGCCAAAGATGAATGGCGCCGTGGAGGCTGCTAATAAGAACATTAAGAAGATCATACAAAAGATGACAGTAACGTACAAAGACTGGCACGAGATGTTACCATTTGCTCTCCATGGTTATCGCACTTCAGTACGCACTTCGACGGGGGCAACTCCTTTCTCTTTAGTCTACGGAACGGAGGCCGTTTTACCTGTGGAAGTTCAGATTCCCTCTCTAAGAATCATGAAAGAGGCGGGCTTAGATGAAGATGAATGGATTCAGACTCGACTCGATCAGATAAACTTGATTGATGAGAAGAGACTTGCGGCTGTTTGTCACGGGCAGATATATCAGAAGCGCATGACCCAGGCATTTAACAAAAGAGTCAAGAGACAGGTGTATCAAGTTGGTGACTTGGTGATCAAGCGTATCATTCTACTACAAAGTGATCCCAGGGGCAAATGGACTCTCACATACGAAGGGCCATTTGTGGTTAAGAAGGTATTCTCTGGTGGAGCCATGATACTTGCTACAATGGATGGCGAAGACTTCCCGCATCCTGTGAACGCGGACATAGTTAAAAAATACTACGCATAACAGAGACCCGCTAGGTCGACGTACCTAGGCAAAAGTAAGGGCATCCCGGCGAACCAAAAGGGTTCGGGCAAAAATTAGGGATAAACATATAAAAATGTACACCCGGCAAGTCGAAAACCTGAAAAGGCGGCTTGGGCAAAAACGGGTATCCTGGTGGACTGAAAACCTGAAAAGGCGGTCCAGGCAAAAATTAGGGATTCAAGCGTATGACTATGTCCCGTTCTCTGTCAGCTTCAACCAAGTTCAAGGGACTGAACAAGCCAATCACCTCTATCCGACAGCAGAAGATGAGATGCTTGAAGACATGATGACAGTAGTGGAATTAAAATCAATAGGACTTTTTCTGCATAGTTTTCTCTTTGCTTTCTTGACAATTTCCTCTTACTAGGATTTCTGTCTCCTTGTACTCACTTGCCTATTTATAGGCCCTCTTTCAGAATCAATGCAATTTCATTTCGAAAAATGTTGTGGTTTTATTTCTCTGTTTTGTTTGCGTAAACGTCCATTGATTTAATTTGAATTGATATGTGCATTTGAACATGATCAATGTTTATCAAAAATATATGCCTAAAATGGAAATTGCAATTACTACGAGACTTCAGGATCAAGGAAGAGGTCTAACCATGCTTTCCAATGAATCCGTTGCTAATCCTATTCCCCGGCAACGTCAATTATTTCCCAGAAGAGAGTGGCATTACTAGACAAATGGGTCATCTTTTCTGTCCCCAGCCAGGCTCTGTCAAGTGTTTCTACCATCAGACAGAAGTCAAATCCCCCAGTTAAGGGAGGGTCTTCCCTATAACTATCTCCGACCAGCAGACTGAGATTTATTTCCCCAGTAGAGTCCCCTGGAAGAACGTTTCAGACACATAGTGCATTCATTACATCACTTCACATCACATACCTACATACAATGTTCATTCCGCATCATATACATTACATCATTTCATAACATATACATGCATACAATGTTCGCATTTATTTCAGACGCATAATTCATCCATTACATCATTTCGCATGCATACAACATTTGCATCTCATGCATCATGACATGGCATGAAGCTAACTTTATTTTTCAGGTCAATTATCCTCCGGACACAGTCAAAACAAAGGTCCATTCAGACGGACATCTTTATCAATTACACTCAAGATTTAACTATATCCCTCAGATACTGCCTAGCGTACGGTACATTCCGAGGTGTAGTCCAGCGTACGACTACTTTTTTCTTCAGATACATCTTTCAGATATACTCCATGTCAACATTCATTCAGACATCCTCCTAACGATGGCATCTATAAGCCCATCCCAGATATTCATTGCAAATACAGCATACACAAATACTATCAGATATAGCCTAGCGTACGGTTCATCCTGATTCAGCTCAACATCTGACCTTCAACAACTCAGATACGATCTAACGTACGATCCACTCTGATCTTCAACAACTCAAGTAAGGTTTAATGTACGACCAAGTTAAACCTTCATCCCCTCAGGTGCT
Organism: Lathyrus oleraceus; assembly: GCF_024323335.1. Lineage (NCBI taxonomy): Eukaryota > Viridiplantae > Streptophyta > Magnoliopsida > Fabales > Fabaceae > Lathyrus > Lathyrus oleraceus. Next base: position 114,628,198 of record NC_066580.1, read on the forward strand.
ACCTTCGGACAGGTACATTCCTGAATGGTAGTCTGGTATACGGCTACTCCCTTGCTCAGGTGCTACCTTCGGACAGGTACATTCCTGAATGGTAGTCTGGTATACGGCTACTCCCTTACTCAGGTGCTACCTTCGGACAGGTACATTCCTGAATGGTAGTCTGGTATACGGCTACTCCCTTACTCAGGTGCTACCTTCGGACAGGTACATTCCTGAATGGTAGTCGGGTATACGACTACTCCCCTGCTCAGATGCTACCTTCGGACAGGTACATTTCTGAATGGTAGTCGGGTATAAGACTACTCCCTTGCTCAGGTGCTACCTTCGGACAGGTACATTCCTGAATGGTAGTCTGGTATACGGCTACTCCCTTACTCAGGTGCTACCTTCGGACAGGTACATTCCTGAATGGTAGTCGGGTATAAGACTACTCCCCTGCTCAGATGCTACCTTCGGACAGGTACATTCCTGAATGGAAGTCTGGTATACGGCTACTCCCTTGCTCAGGTGCTACCTTCGGACAGGTACGTTCCTGAATGGTAGTCTAGTATACGACTACTCCCTTTTCAGCAGCTTCAGCCTAACGTACGGCTCATTCTGCAACTCAGATACGATCTAGCGTACGATCCATTCTGATCTTTCATCCCCAGCAAAGTCATCCGCCTAATGAATAACTCACTCTGGTATTCAGACACGGTCTAATATACGATCCATTCTGATCCCTTATCCCCAGCAGTGTATAACATACTCTGACTCCCCAGCGAAGTCAACAGCATGATGGATGATTCACTATACGGTCTGATGTGCGACCCGGTGTGACACCCATGTCTCCAGATATCGTCTAACGTACGACACAATCTGGAAATCTCCTCATCAGGTTTCCTGGATGGCATCTCTAAGCCCATCTCCATCAAGGCTAGCTCCTAATGGACAAGCGCAAATTTTTGGGGCATTCTAGTGTTCAATAATCTTTCACCTCCAGATCACGAACGGCACATACCATTCTACTCTCTCGGTTCAAGAATATTGAACAGGGGCAGCTGTCATACCCCAAAATTTGCCCGTTGGTATTACAAAGCATTTTCCAAGACCCTCTGACTTGATCTGCAAGGCACTGATATCAAATGGACAAAAGCCCAGCTCACAACAAGCCTAATCCACAAGCGGCCCAAAATAGCTTGCTCGCTAGGCGAGCATTCCCTTCGCCTAGCGAATATCTCAGCATGCCACTCGCCCAGCGAAGCATCAGGTCCAGAAAAAGCCCAAACCTAGCTTGCTCGCTAGGCGAGCAATTCCTTCGCCTAGCGAAGCTTGCGAGAATTTGAATTTTTGGACCTCATTTTAAGCCCATTAGGTCACTACTACCACTACTATAAATACCTGCTCTTCTGCCACGAAAAAAACACACAGACGGACGAAAAACAGAGGAAGACGGACGGAAACCCTGGCACGGAAACCCTGAGGCTACTTTAGAAAATTCCGAGTGAAGAAACCCTGAAGGCCGCGCCCCGCTCCGAAGCTACCGCCGCCTAACCCGATCCGGCTCGCCAATTCAAGGTTGCAATTCGATCGCCAACAGGTTTGCATCACTATTATCGCGTTATTTTCTTAATTTGCATGTGATTATCACTTTAAGTTCTTATTTTGCATGTGGTACCTCTTTAGGTTCTTAATCTGCATGTGATACCGCTTTGTGTTCTCATTTGGCATGTGGTACCACTTCATGTTCTTAACTTGCATGCGATACTATAATTGAACTCATAAACATATTCGAAGTTTTGCATGTGAATTTAAGTGTGCCTGAATATTGTGAATGCTGAACCGTATAATTATGTATTGAATGCCATAAGTCATGCCGCAGGTTGAGGTCATACTGTTCTCAAACTTCAAACCCGTGGCCGCTCGCTAGCTCATCGCTAGGCGAGCCTGCAGCGAGCCTTCGCTGAGCCTTCGCTAGGCGAAGCAGAGGCGAACGGGACAGGGGCTGCTTTGTCTCTTTGTTGCCCATTTTATGTTTATCTAATCATGATTCTGCATTATTTGGCTTAACTTCCTGATTGTTATATTTATTTATGGGGCAATTTCCAATTGTATTTTGCCTCAATGCTCTAATCCGTGTGTTGCATGATGTAAAGGCTAGCATACTTCCAAAGAAATAACTGGCTAGGCATGCCGCTTTAGGTGTGGACATTCTTGAGGAGATGGTTTTTGGATGACCTAAGTTTAATATGGAGATTCATCTTGAATCACCAAGCTTGATTTTTAATGTATTGATTTCATTGATTTCCTGTGGACCTAATTACCTAACTGATTACGGCTATTTAATTAATTGTTAAAATCCGGACTTTAAATAAATAACATCGGACCTCTCTTTATTACCCCACGATTACGTAATACGGTCATGTCCCGCGAACGTGGGGATACACTTAGCAAAGACCCTTCGGTTAAATCATCATAGTCCCTCGGATGTTGCCTTCGAAAATACGATTTTGTCCCTCGATGACCCTCCGGTATAGCCTACGGTTAAATGATGATAGTCCCTTCGAATGCTAAGGTATCCTCACAACTGTTGCCTTCAATGACCTATCGATGACCCTACGATGACCCTTAAACATCCCAAGGATAAAACTACTTACTTCTCAATAGTAAGGACAGTTTTGCCCTCATAAGGATAGGAAATGCCCGGAAAGACCTCGGACAGGTATAACCTTAATTGCTCATTCATGACAAAAAATGCTTTTCACACCTCACACCTTTCAAACATCTTTTGGAAAATCACCACTTAGCATACATCCGTACTAGGATCATTGCCGAGTTATATTTTTCTAAACTACTTTCAAAAAAAACTATACGGGATAACCACTTTGTATACATTCATGCAAGAATCATTACAAAGTTAAATTCTCGTTTTCAAAACATCTTTCATACATTTCTCAACCACTTTTTCAAACCTAGAAAACATAAATGATTGAGCAATTAAGAGCCCATGGATAACCATGGATACAAAGGGTGCTAATACCTTCCCTTTGTATAAAGTACCTCCCGAACCTAAGAATTTAAAATTAAGGTCTTTCCTGTTCTTTTCCACCTTTCCTTAAGGGATAAAAGAAAAGTCGGTGGCGACTCTTGCTAACCGCGACATTGCGATTACAAATCCGATAAAGTCAGTTCACCGTATGACAATCATCATCATGGTTTTATCATCACCAAGAGATTCCTTATGCTTGATCATATTCCTTGAGATTAGGGTTTTGGCCACTGGTCAACCCTAATCAGTTGTATTGGGCCAATCAGGGCTTGGCAAGGAGATGGGGTTTTCAGTGGATATGGGGATCATCATATGGTTATATTGAGCTTATGGAAGCTAGGGTTTCATCATTGAGCCATTTCATCAGGAGTTTGAGGCTCAAGTTGATCAGTCAAGCTGAAATTCATCTATCAGTCAGAAAAGTCAACTATGGTCAACTGTGGTCAATTCATGGATTTGGAGGAGGGATAGGGTTAGAGACACTTCATTCATATCCAAACAAGTTTCATTTGACATTTCAAACATCAAGAATGAAGAAAATAAAGTCAGATGGAAACTTTCCAAAAATAGAAAGTGACTTGTAATTGGAAATTGCCAAAAATGGAAAGTTTTTCTCCTCAAAATTACATGTCCAAAAATGTTTCAAATGAAATTTTGTTCAACATGAAAGTTGTAGATCTTGCTCTCACCTTTCCAAAAAGTCCAAGAACATGAATTTCTCATTTGTGGTTGGCAAGATATGGATTGATCATTGTCCAAAAAAGTGGAATTTCAAAGTGGCATAACTTTTGATTCACAAGGCCAAATTGAGTGAGGTTTTTTTGAGCAAACTCCATTTGACATGCTTTATCATGATCCATCATTACATTTCATCAAAAATCATCACATAAAAAGTCCATTTTTCAAGTGGACTTAATTTGAAAAGTGGAGGGAAAAAGGTGTTTTTACAAAATATTCATTGTTTTCACATATTTCTACTTGCATTAGCTCACCAATACCATTTGAAACTTGCTGCAACAAAAAAAATCTATTGTTACATTGCATTGCACATGTGTGGGTGAATTGACCAAATTGCCATTTAGCATGAAAATGCATTTTCATTAATCCTTTGTAATTTCACTAATCTTGATTACTAACATCATTAACATCACATATATATTGATAATCATAACTGTTTTCATCTGAATCATAACAGAATTTCATTCTAGATCTGAAAATCACAAAAACTCTTCATCTTTCTCTCTCACTTTTTCTTCAAAAATTTTCATAAACCTTGCATTGTTCTTCATCAATTCATCATTTACATGCATAATTGAAGCTGTTGGAAGCAAAATCTTGGAGAATTCAAGCTCAATCAATGACTGTTACAAGAAGGTGCATCCATGGCAAATCGAATTTCTGAGCAAATCAAGTACTATTGAGCCAAGGCCTTGCATCCGTTCACTTCTACAAACATCATTGATCATCTGTTTTTGCTTTTGGAAGCTTAAAGCGCGCGATTCACAACTGTCTTCAAATTAAGGTCAGATTTCGACTTCAATGATTCTTGAAATTGTTTGATGCTTCTTGTAGATCTTTCTTAGTAGATCATTCTGCAATTTGTTTCACTAAATTTGGTTGAGAAATGAGAGAGTTATGTGGATTTGAAGTTTCATGCATGAACATGTTTTGGATCGATCCGTTTAAATCAGGATGAATTAGGCTTAATCAATTATGGATTCATGTTGTACGTAGTGAGACCTTTCCATTGATATAAAGTTTGTGCAATTTGGTGAACATTTTTTCTTGGACCTATGAACGCATGATGAACGTGAAGAACATGTGAAAATTTCCAGAAAAGTGTAGTTTGATCCAAAGTAGCGCTACTGTGCTTGTTGATAGGAGTTTGCGCGCGCTAGATTTCAAATAGGTTCCTCCTTCGATTCCGTGCCACAGCATATTCCACTTTAGCCTTTTGATATTTTTTCTCACATACCTTACATGTTCCACATGCCATTCCATCCATTTTTTAATTTTTCTTCCAATTGAAAAAATCATATCTCATGAAATAATTGTCCAAATTAACTGAAATTTTTTTCACCACGATCCTTGTAACCTCTACTATTTTTTGGTGATTCTTGTGGAAATTGTGCACGTGTGGTTTTTGGAATGGCCTAGGGTTTGTTTAGGTGTGTTTTTTCTTGCACATTGCTTGGTATTTTAATCATGAAATGATGATGCTTAATTGGAAATTCTTGAGATTTTACATGTGTGTTCTAGACTCATTCCTGGTCATTTTGATATGTGGTTTGTGATTTTTGAGTTCCTGGATTGTGAGATATGCTATGATCTTTAGAGGTGTGACAATTTGTGTCACACCATTTCATGTCCAACTTCATGATTTTTGTTACCATGCCATATAAACTTGAAATGAGCTGAATTTTTGCATGATTATGCTTAGGGATGTTAGGTTCACTTATGAATTTTCCTGGAATTTTTGAGTGCATTTCCAATTTGATTGAGAATTTCTCCCCTGTTTGACCAATTGTGAACCTTTTGTGAGTCATGATTTTATATGATTTGTGAAATTCTGGTGGTTTATTGGATGGACTTGAAATTTGGCATGTGTATTGTAGACATCTGGAAGTTTGTCATAGCTTTGATTTGGTTCATTTATCATGTGTAGTTTCTGTTTTATGCTTGCTTGAAGTGGATACATGATTTAATGCCTTGTATGAGCTTATTTGAGTATGCTTTGGCGTGATGAATTTAATTGACTTGCTTCCCTTTGTCCAAATGGCCTGAAATTTGGTGTGTAGATCATGTTGTGAATGCTGTTTGATCATGAATTGTTTGGTGATTTATTGAAATGTTTGTGAGTTGATTTGAGTTGAACCATTCTGTTTGGTCCTATGAGGTTCTAAATTGCATGTTTTGTACTCTTTGCCTCATGAAATGATAATGATTGATGATATGAACATGAGACCAATTGGATTTGATTCTTATTTGATTGATCTTGATTTTTGATAAGTTTCATGTTCTGTTTTGACTTATTGATCCTATTTTGACCCTAGTCTTGTACTAGTGGTTTGTGTTCTCACATTTGAGCTTTGTTTCAGGTCAAAGAGCACAATTGCTTATACTTGATGATGTGCACTCAATTGGGATTGGTTTATTGATTGTTTATGACTAACTTGAGTTTGTTTTGTAGGAATTGAGACTTATGCTTAGGCCTTGTGGCTTGCACCTTTGTGCATTGATGCTTGTGTACAGTTAACTGTGTAATCATTAACTTGTCTGTTTAACTGTTTGAACTGTGTACTGACTGAATTAGATTGATTTCAGGTACCTTAGTTGCTATAGTTCCTTGTGAACTTGCTTGTGTTGCTGCTTGGTTGTGTAAACCAATTGAGGTAGAATCACTAACTCCATGTAGTCTGGAAGACCTGGCCTGTTACTTGGCCAGGCACCTGTCTGAAGTCCTCCTTAAGAGGCAATGTTTGTGCTTGTTTATCTTTGTCCCCAAGCAGGAAAAGACCTTTGTTAAGACAATTGGCAGACACAAGAGGTGTGTAGCCCACCTCCTGCTATTCTGTTGAGTCGTCCCTTGGCTCACATCACATGTTGATGCCTTGTGGACATTAACCCAAGATCAGTTGAGTCAGTGTCATAAGTGTAGAAGGGTTCCCACTTTCTGGACCCACACTTCATTGTCTGAAGCTCTCCCAGGCCAGGGATAAGAGCTGTGAAGTCTAATCTTCACTCACCTTTCATCGGCTTCACTCTGACTCTCAATGTCAGGGTTAAGAGCTAACATCACCTGATACAGTTGGTTTGCTTTTGCAGCCTAACCCTTTGTTTGAGCCCACTTTGTCTGGATATAGTGTGTGCTAATTGTGAATGTTTGCTTTGTTTTGATTATGCTTGCATGCTTTGCTTTACCTGTTTAGGATTAGCTTGCTGCCTGTGCAAGTTAGGATAGAAACCATAACTTATGGATGATATGCATGATAACATCTAGGCTCGAGTCCAGCTCCCTAGTAGTGTGTCTCCCTTTGTATCTGGTTAGAATTTCTTTCCCGTTCAGGGGAACTACGTTGCCCTGATCCTCATACCAGATGAGGTACGTAGGCAGGAGACCGTGCGAGGTCTCTCCGGGCACCCTTTTTTTCTTTTTGTGTGTGTTTGCTTGACAGTTGCTAGGCTCGAGTTCCCGACTCCTTAGTAACTTGTTGTTTGTTTCTTCTTGTGTGTGTAGGAGATGGATGTAAGCCCAACAATTGGCATTCCGTATCCTCTTGTTGTGTGCTTGGAGTCCGGTATAAGTCCATCAAGTGGCATCTGGTTTCCAGTGTGGGTTTGTTTGGTTCGGAAGCTGATGTAAGTCCAGCAATTGGCGTTCGGGTTCCATGTTTGCCTTTTTGTGTGTGTTTTGTTTCGGCATGCGTGAGCCGAACTACGGCAGCTCTGATTCTCGTTCCAGACGAGATACGTAGGCATGGGATGCGATATCCTAGCGAGCCCTCTCCCCTCTTCCTCCACCTGTGTTGTCTTCAGTGTGTGTGTGTGATGTTTGTTTTAGCAACCTTTTTTTATCTTTTGAGCGTGGATCCCGTCGAGTACGACGGATGCGTAGGGGTGCTAATACCTTCCCTTCGCATAACCGACTCCCGATCCCATTCTCTTTGGTCGCGAGACCATGCTTTTCCCAGGTTTACTTCGAGCGTTTCCTTTCCCTCTTTTGGGATAAATAACGCACGGTGGCGGCTCTGTGTTGTTTTGTTTTAGCCCGCCGGTTGTTTTTCGCGGATGCGACAGCTGGCGACTCTGCTGGGGACAATAGAAGTTGACCTGTGCTGGTCCATCTTCCCTAAGCGAGTCTCTCCTAGCGCTCTAGGATAGTTTAAGTTGTTTGTGCCGCTTTATTTATTGCATTTATTATTCTGTTGTGTATATATTTGCATAGATACTTGCATGCATCATACTATCATGTTGCTGTCCTCTGTACAGGTGGTTCCTCTGTTTTGGGGTGGGTGTTCTGAGTGGGGCTAAAACCCAGGCCCGAGTATACACCTAGGATTAGTGTGGTCTCATGTTCCTCACATGTTGGTTGGGCATGTTGTTGCGACGTGACATACCACAAGCCGGACGAGGTTCATCTGAGAGCTCTTCCTCAGTGGGGTTTTCCACTTTGGTTGGGTTACCTCTTTTGAGCTATTGACTTCGGTGACCGATCTTTCCCGGATCTTTGGTTTAGACGATCTCAGGAGAGCTACAATGGCACACCCGAAAGGGCAAACCCATTGAGTATCTTTGCCCGATTGTCGAGACTATTATCCGCCTTAGGATGACCTGATTAGAATTTACCTGTGAGGGGAGGGTGATTCTTACAGATGCATGTTCTGGTGGCGACTTTGATGGTGACTATTGGTTCCGTTGATCAGAGTCATATTTATAAGTCGGATTTATGGGCCTTTATTTCCGAGACGCCGGAGTGCTGTCCGTGTTATTTATCAGTGGGGATCCGTTTATTTCAGGATTCCCCGGGCCGATTCAGAGATTGTTATGGTTATCTGCTCAGAGTTTGTCTGATGATGATGATGGTGTATCTTTTAGTTCCGTTTATTTCGGAACCCTCAAGTCGAATTTGTGATTATATATTCCTTCAGATGGTTGTGATCAGTTCAGAGATCAGGGTTTCAGTGCAACAGATGATCAGATGACTTGGAGGATGGCACAGTGCATTGCATTCATTCATCAGCATCATCACATTTTTTGCATTTACCTGCATCTAACACATGTTTATCCATATGCAGGGACATTTTTGATCGAGATCCTGGTTGAGAGACTTCTTGCTCAGACATGAGGCCCGGTTTGAAGGACGATGTTGCCTATAGCTTCTTTGACCCAGAGATCAGTGTGCTGAAGGATATGATTGCTTTGATTACACCCGACCATGTGGGGATGTTCCGAGAGGCATACGATGGTATTCTGAAGATGGTTTTCAGACTCACAGACAGAGATAAGAGTGCCATTCATACTCTCCTCCAGTTCTATGATCCTGGTTTGAGGTGCTTCGTCTTCCCAGATTACTTATTGGGGCCTCTGATGGAGGATTATGCTGGTATTTTGGGCATTCAGATCAGAAATCAGGTTCCTTTCTATGCTACTAAGGAAGAGCCTGATATTGGAGGGATTTCCTGTGCTCTTTATTTGAGTCCGGAGATGGTTAAGGGGAGTCTGAAAGAGAAGGGGAAGTTACCTGGTTTCCATCTGAGTTTCCTAGAAGCTAAGGCCAAGGAGCATGCAGAGTCGGGTAACTGGGAAGCTGTTTGTGCTTTGATTGCTGTGGGCATTTATGGGATTATTCTGTTTCCTAATCAGAAGAGCTTCGTAGATATTAATGCCATTCGCTTGTTTGTTCAGAGGAATCCTATCCCTACTTTGATCGGAGATGTTTATTACTCGGTCCACAACCGGAACGAGAAGCGGCGTGGGGGGTTGATTCGATGTTGCACTCAGCTGCTACACAAGTGGTTTATGGGATATTTGCCTACCAGGGGTGCTTTTGTTCTTCTTGGCCAAAATGTCAATTGGGCGACCAAGCTAATGGGTTTGCGGGCCAAAGACATAGCTTGGACTCACAGTAGTGGGGTTGGGCAAGACTTCATTTGCAGTTGTGGGAGTTTTCCCAATGTGCCGCTTATAGGAGTTCAGGGTTGCATTAATTATAACCTGACACTTCTTAAGAGACAAATGGGATTCGCTATGGAGCTTCCTCCGTTCAAGAGTGAGGTTCAGGAAACTTTGTACTTCCCGGTTGAGGGCAATTTGGCCAAGTTAAGACAAGTATCTGATGCATGGCGCAACATTCAAAGGAAAGGCAAGTTTTCTTGGGGTAGAGCCAATAACAGGTCTTTTCCTCCGTTCGATGACTGGCTCAGTAAGAGAGTGGAGCTTACTTGTCTACCGTTCCCTATGGTTGATCCTTGGTATCCGTTGATTGAGGAATCTCCTTCTTCTGTTAGTATGGAAGAGTTCCTGGAGATGAAGCGGGAGAGAGATCAGTTGCTTGCGGAGAAAATGGAATTGGAGATGAGTGTCGCTCGGGTTCAGATGGCTAACCAGGAGATCAGAGTGAGGATGGAAGATCAAGACAAGCGACATGCCCTGGAAGCAAAGCGCTTTGAGATGGATACTGCCTACTATGGGAAGGTCAATCAGGCTTTGGCATCTTCAACAAAGGAGCACGACATCACCAAAGAGATATTGGCTAGGGCTTCAAAGGTCATCGAAGATCAGAAGAAGAGGCAAATCCTCGTGAGGGATCAGAGGGATGACAGAGTCAGAGTTCTCATTGCTGAGTGGGAGGCAAAGCTGAAGATCAAGGAAACAGAGAATGTGAAGATCATCGCTGTGAGAGATCATTGTATCGTCGAGAGGGATCATTACATTGCTGAGAGAGATCATTACTTCAGGCAGATGAAGATCCATCAGAAGGAGGTGGGGAGATTACATCAGGAGAACACCGAGCTCAGGTTCGCCGCAGAGTTCGCGAAGATGGTTGATGATATAGGGCCTTCTGTGGGACCCTCATCAGGATAGATCTTTATCATTTGTATGGATTACCGTCAGGCTTGTTGACGGAATTCATTTTGCTTGTATTTCTTTCCCGATTCTGGAAGATTGTATTGGATTTATATCAGCTTTGATGTATGACTATGGCACTTATTGTGCATTTTGCTATGCGATGATTGTTTTCATTCAGTGATTGATCTTCAAGCTTTATTTGCTTACCCGTATGCACTCACACAGCACACACATGGTTGGGAGTATTTTGATAAATCATATATCTCTGATCTGTATGATGGAATCAGATGCTGAATATCAGAATATTGCTGCCGGATTATTATTTGTCTCGATGAAGCCAGGATCGAGAGACAAAGTGTTCCTCATATGGATAAACACTGCATTCATGCATGATCATAATAACGTGTTTTTTATTTTGCAGGTATCAGTTCTAACGTGCTTGATTGTTTCAGGAATCATTGCTCGTGCTCGTAGAGTTGTACCTTTGCACTCAACACGCCCTCACAGATACTTTACTCGACGCAATACTCCCAGACTGATGGATCTCCCGAACACAGATATTCTCGAGCTGAAGGATAAGATGAATGAGCTGATCAATATCATGCAAGGTTTTGCAGTTGGTCAGAAAGCTCTAGCTGACAAAGTCGAGAAGCTCGAGCGGGCTTCAGCGGATAATAGTGGTGTGAACCTGGATGGTGTCTCCAACCAGGGGCTGGGTGGTTCTCGAGATGGTGGCAAGAGAACAACCGTGGGTATAGTGAATAATGCTGCTGGTTTTGGTGCTGCTGGTGGTCAACCTGGTCAGAATCTGAAGGACAGTCTATTCCCGCCATTCTTCGGGGTTGAAGATGACAGAGAGGAAGACAGGGAAGCTGATCAGTTCTCCATGCACAATGAGCCATTTGGTCAGTATGGTGCCCAACCACAAAACAAAGAGATTCAGCTGCTGGCTGAAAAGATCAGGGCTTTGGAGAGTTATGCCACTCCCGGGGTCGTGAATATGTCAAATATGGGGCTAGTCGAGGGGATTGTGATCCCACAGAAGTTCAAAGCGCCCGCTTTTGATAAATATAATGGGAGTTCCTGCCCAGAGACTCATCTGCAAGCATTTGTCCGCAAGATCTCAGCTTACACCATGGACCAGAAGCTGTGGATGTACTTCTTCCAGGACAGCCTGTCTGGAGGCTCCTTGGAGTGGTACACCAAGCTTAAGTCGTCTGATATTAAGAGCTGGCAAGATCTTGGTGACGCTTTCTTTAAACAGTATCAGTTCGACACTGATATGGCTCCGAGTCGTACCCAACTGCAGGGTATGTCTCAAAAGAATAACGAGGGGTTTAAAGAATACACTCAAAGGTGGAGGGAATTGGCTGCCAGAGTGCAACCTCCATTGGTGGATAGAGAGATGTCTGATCTCTTTATGGGTACCCTGTAGGGGGCATTCGCCGAAAGAATGGTTGGTTGTCCGGTCACCAATTTTTCAGATATAGTTGTGGCTGGTGAAAGGATTGAGAGCTGGCTGAAGCTTGGGAAGATTCAGGGTAATGCTTCATCTTCAGGATCGAAGAAGCCCTTCGGTAATGGCCAGAGGAAGAAAGAGGGTGATACAAGCGCTGTATATGCTCAGAGAGGACCCAGTAGGGATCGTTACTTCCAGCACATAGCTGCGGTAACTATTCCTGCTGATAGTCAGCCTGCACAACAGCAACAACAGCAACAACCGCAACAACAAAGACAACCCTTTCAGCAGAGGCCTCAGAGGGCTGGATATCAGGTGCGGGGAAGAATGAATGACCGTCAGTTTGACAGGCCTCCTGTGACTTACTCCTTCTTGCTGAAGAAGCTGAAAGACTTGGGATTGGTACAGTTAAGAACTCTGGCACCTTTGAGACCCGATCAGAGGCCGGCCAACTTTGATGAAAATGCCAAGTGTGAATTCCATTCGGGTGCTCCCGGGCATACTGTTGAGGACTGCAAAGCTTTTAAGCACGTGGTTCAAGACCTGGTGGATTCAAAAGCTATCAACTTCGCACCATCTCCCAACGTGAATGCTAATCCCATGCCTGCGCATGGTCAAAGGGGGGTGAATGCTATCTCTGAGGAGGGCCGAATCGGGTTGTTGTCTGTTAATCAATTGAAGACTCCGTTGGCTGAGGTCAAACGGCAGTTGTTGTTGAATGGGGTCAATCCGGGCTATAGTGATGTTTGTGCCGAGTGCATGGTTGCTACTGAGGGATGTACATTGTTGAGGAAGACTGTCCAAGGGCTGATGGACGATGGAAGTATCCAGTTTGAAAGGGCTGATGTGGGGAAAGATGATGTCTCCACCATAACGATTTACTTTGAACCGGTGGATTTGTTTACTCTAGCTGAGGCGGCTCCAGTTACCATCACGGTACCTGGGCCAATTCCCTATGACAAAGATGATGCCGTGCCATGGCATTACGGTGGAGAGGTATATTGCAACGGAGAGAAGGTGGAGGATCAGATTGCTAGTGAAACCACCGTTTCAAAGGTGGATAATGCCGGTACCAGCGGTTTCACTCGCAGTGGAAGACTATTTGCTCCTGATGCTTTGAGGGGAGGAGAAGGAGAGAAAGAGAAAAAAGAAAAGGCCGAGGCTTTAGCCAGGGCGAAAGGGAAACAAGTGATTAGTGATGGTACTCTAGTGGTGACACCGGCGCCTGTGGGGTCGGAAGAAAAGCTTGATGATGATGCAGAAGAATTCTTACGAATCATCAAGAAGTCTGAGTACAAGCTTATGGACCATTTGCAGCAGACTCCTTCCAAAATCTCAATTCTATCTTTGCTGTTAAGCTCTGAGGGGCATAGAGAGGCTCTGTTGAAGATTTTGAAGAAAGCCTATGTTCCTCAGGAGATAACGATCAACCAGTTGGAGACGGTGGTATCTAATGTGCATGCCAGCCATGGGTTGGGTTTCACCGACATGGATCTGACGGTAGATGGAAGGAATCATAACCGGGCTTTACACATTGCGATGGAATGTAAAGGAGCCGTGCTTTCGCATGTGCTGGTTGATACCGGCTCCTCATTGAATGTGCTGCCAAAGAAGGCTCTGGCTAAGCTGAATTGTGACGGGTTGATCCTGACTCCCACCGATCTGATAGTGCGGGCATTTGATGGGTCGAAACGGGCTGTATTTGGAGAAGTTGAGCTTCCGGTGAAGATAGGCCCGGAGGTGTTTAAGTCGACTTTCTATGTCATGGATATTCAGCCGGCATACAGTTGCCTGTTGGGTCACCCATGGATCCATGCTGCTGGGGCAGTGACCTCGACTTTGCACCAGAAGTTGAAATATATCTGGGAAGGACAGGTTGTCACCGTGTGCGGAGAAGAGGACATCTTTGTCAGCCACCTGTCTTCATTCAAGTACGTTGAAATGGACGGCGAAATATGGGAGACGCCGAGTCAAGCTTTCGAAACCGTTAAGGTGGAGAATGCTCTGTTTGCCAAAGAGGAGGAGAAACCGTCCATTGCTTTGTACAAGCAGGCCGCTGAGGTGGTGAAGAATGGAGAGGCTCCTGGTTGGGGTAGGATGATGGACATCTCCGCCAAGAAGGACCGCTTCGGAGTGGGATATCAGCCTGGCAGAGGCTCATCAGGACAAGGCAGAGGTCGTCGTACGTCAGTCACATTCACTAGTGCCGAAATGCTGGATCCGGATCATATCTGCATGATGAGTGATGAAGCTGACAGCGACTGTGAGATGGACCGATGGATAAAGCCGTGCGCACCAGGGATGGGGATCCAGAACTGGAAGGCTGAAAAGATCATCAGGGTCACTCTGCTAGAAGAGTAATATTTTTCTGTTTTTGATTTTATATGCATGAAAGCCTTACGTGTTGCCCGACACGTAATGGTCCATTGTAAGGGCCACCTCACGTTTAACTTTGCAAATTCGCATCATTAATAAAGGATGTTTTTCAATTAAAAGCGGTGTTCTCTGTTTTTCATTTATTTTTACAGTTTAAAAATAACAAAAACAAAATAAAATGGCAATGTTTTCATTTTTCTTTTCCAATTTGTCTCGTTCCGGTTCTAAAGCAATGCATGAATCCACATTCATGCAGATGCGATCATTCTCCGGATCTCATTGATAATAATCTTGTTACACCCTCATATGACTTCGACAATCCGATCTATCAAGCCGAAGAAGAAGGCGAAGAAGATTGTGAATTGCCGGGGGAGTTAGCCAGGTTGTTGAAACAAGAGGAGAAGGTGATTCAGCCGCACGAAGAACAGATTGAAATTGTGAATCTGGGTACAGACGAGGTCCAGAAAGAAGTGAAAATCGGGGCTGCTTTGGAGGCGAGTGTCAAGAGCAGAATGGTGGCATTGTTGAGAGAGTATGTCGACATCTTTGCCTGGTCTTATCAAGATATGCCAGGGTTAGATACCGATATCGTTGTGCACAAGCTACCGTTGAGAGCAGATTGTCCTCCAGTGAAGCAGAAGTTGCGCAGAACTCGACCTGATATGGTGATGAAAATCAAAGAGGAAGTGCAGAAGCAGTGGGATGCTGGTTTCCTTGCTGTCACTAATTATCCGCCATGGGTCGCGAACATTGTGCCAGTCCTGAAGAAGGATGGGAAGGTGAGAATGTCTGTGGACTACCGAGATCTGAATAGAGCTAGCCCGAAAGATGACTTTCCATTACCTCACATTGATGTGTTGGTAGATAATACAACTTAATTCTCGGTGTTTTCCTTCATGGATGGCTTTTCTGGCTATAATCAAATCAAAATGTCGCCAGATGATATGGAGAAAACAACGTTCATTACACCATGGGGCACTTTTTGTTATAAGGTGATGCCATTCGGTCTCAAAAACGCCGGTGCTACTTATCAGAGGGCCATGGTGACTTTGTTTCATGATATGATTCATCATGAAATTGAATGCTATGTTGATGACATGATAGCAAAGTCCCAAACGGAAGAGGGGCATTTGGTAGATCTGGCCAAGTTGTTCGACCGGCTGAGACAATTCAGACTGAGGTTGAATCCGAACAAGTCCACTTTCGGAGTGCGGTCCGGTAAATTGCTGGGGTTCATTGTAAGTGAGAAAGGAATCGAGGTTGATCCTGCTAAAGTAAAAGCAATAAGAGAAATGCCTGAACCGAGAACAGAGAAGGAGGTTCGTGGTTTTTTAGGTAGATTGAACTACATTTCACGGTTCATATCTCATCTAACAGCCACGTGTGAACCGATATTCAAGTTATTGAGAAAAGATCAAACGGTCAGGTGGAATGATGATTGCCAAGCGGCATTTGAAAAAATAAAAGAATATTTGCAGGAGCCTCCGATTCTGATGCCTCCTGTGGAGGGACGACCGTTAATTCTGTACTTGACAGTCCTCGAGGGGTCTATGGGGTATGTATTGGGGCAGCATGACGAGTCTGGTCGAAAAGAGCATGCCATATACTACCTTAGCAAAAAGTTTACCGACTGTGAAACCAAATATTCACTGCTCGAGAAAACTTGTTGTGCTTTGGTCTGGGCTGCTCGCCGACTGAGACAGTACATGCTGGTTCATACCACTTTATTGATTTCCAAGATGGATCCAATCAAGTACATCTTTGAGAAGCCAGCATTGACCGGTCGGGTTGCGAGGTGGCAAATGATTTTGACAGAATATGATATAAAGTATACTTCTCAGAAAGCAATCAAGGGGAGTGTATTGTCTGATTACCTCGCCCAGCAACCCATTGAGGATTATCAACCGATGAAGTTTGAGTTCCCTGATGAGGACATCATGTTTCTCAAATCGAAAGATTGTGAGGAACCGATCCCGGAGGAGGGGCCTGACCCTGAATCCGAATGGATTCTGATGTTTGATGGGGCCGTTAACGTGAATGGTAGCGGTGTTGGTTCTGTTTTGGTTACGCCGAAAGGATCCCACATTCCTTTTGCTGCCCGGCTAACATTTGAGTGCACCAACAACGTAGCTGAGTACGAAGCTTGTATTTTGGGGATTGAAGAGGCGATTGATTTAAGGATCAAGAACCTTGTCATATATGGAGATTCAGCTCTGGTTGTAAATCAAGTTAACGGAAAATGGTATACACATCAGTCTCATTTAGTTCCATACCGGGACTATACGAGGAGATTGTTGACGTTTTTCACCAAGGTGAAGATGCATCATGTGCCCAGAGAGGAGAATCCTTTGGCAGATGCTTTGGCTACTCTGGCCGCCTTGATCAAGGTGCAATGGTGGAATCAGTTCCCCAGTGTTGAGGTGGGTCGTCTGGATAGACCGGCTTATGTGTTTGTTGTTGACACAGCGCCTGATGATGAGAAGCCGTGGTATTACGATATTAAGCGCTATCTAGAGACTCAAGAATATCCTGAGGGAGCACCTAAGAAGGACCGAAAGACTCTGCGGAGGTTGGCCATGGTGTTCTACTTGAATAAGGATGGGGTTCTGTACAAGCGGAATTTTGATTGGGTCTTGCTCAGATGCGTTGATGATAAAGAAGCAAGCCAATTGATGAAAGAGGTTCATGAAGGATCGTTCGGTACCCATGCCAGTGGGAATGCGATGGTAAAGAAGCTGCTGAGGGCAGGTTATTATTGGATGACAATGGAGGCCCAATGTTTCAATTACGTGCGGAAGTGTCATAAATGCCAGATTTATGCTGACAAGGTGCACGTGCCTCCAAATCCGTTGAGTTTAATGTCGTCTCCATGGCCGTTTGCTATGTGGGGCATTGATATGATCGGAAAGATAGAGCCTACGGCTTCGAATGGGCACAGGTTCATATTAGTGGTTATTGATTACTTCACCAAGTGAGTTGAAGCAGCCTCTTATACGAATGTGACAAAGCAGGTCGTGGCCAGATTCCTCAAGAGAGACATCATTTGTAGATATGGGGTTCCCGAGAGAATCATTACTGATAATGGTTCTAATTTGAATAACAAGATGATGGCAGAACTGTGCCGGGAATTCAAGATTGAACATCACAATTCTTCTCCCTATCGTCCGAAGATGAATGGGGCGGTTGAGGCAGCCAATAAGAACATTAAGAAGATTGTGCAGAAAATGGTGGTAACCTATAAAGACTGGCATGAGATGTTGCCATTTGCATTGCATGGGTATCGAACGTCGGTGCGTACATCTACTGGGGCAACGCCTTTCTCTTTGGTATATGGAATGGAAGCGGTGCTACCAGTTGAGGTTCAGATTCCCTCTTTGAGAGTCCTGATGGACGTGAAGTTGCAAGAGGCTGAATGGGTAAGGACCCGGTGCGAAGAGTTAAGCCTGATTGAAGAGAGGAGGCTGGCAGCCATCTGTCATGGGCAGTTGTACCAGCAACGGATGAAGCGTGCTTTTGACCGAAAGGTACGAGCTCGTGTATATCACGTGGGTGATATGGTGCTGAAAAGGATCCTTCCTCCTCAAAACGATCGAAGGGGCAAATGGACACCCAATTATGAAGGTCCATTCGTGGTCAAGAAGGTTTTCTCTGGCGGAGCCTTGTTGTTGACGACCATGGATGGTGAGGATTTTCCATCCCCTGTGAATGCGGACACAGTTAAAAAATACTTCGTATAAAGAGACCCGCTGGACGAAAAGAACAAAATAGTCCAGGCAAAAATGGGCATCCCGGCGAACCAAAAAATAGAAAGAAAAAGGTTCGGGCAAAAATTAGGGATAAAATGAAAAATGTACACCCGACAAGTCGAAAACCTGGAAAGGCGACTTGGGAAAAAAAGGGTATCCCGGTGAACTGAAAACCCGAAAGGGCGGTCCAGGCAAAAGAGGGATTGAAACGAACAACTGCGTCCAGCATGATCGTTTGCGCTTTGGTTAAAGCACCATGGATAATACCCGATAGGGGTCAGTCGGAAGCGTCTTGTTCAGAAGGCAGAAAGCACGGAAAGTCTGAGGACATATGGGGTGTAACCGAGTTGGAACTCGATGAGATCACGGGTTTCACATTGCCATTAGAATAGATTTTTCCTTTTGTGCGCAATTACCTCTTTTCAGGAATTGCTTCCTTTGTATCGCTCAATTTGAGCCACATTTTTCAAATCAATAAAGTGCATATTCAGTCAAATAATTTTGTTTTTGTTTTTCATTACCGCTTTGATTACAAAAACATCCGATTATTTTGATAAAGAATCTTGCATTTTAAAACATACAGGTCCCTTCCAATGCATGTTTATAAGATTGAAAACTTGAAATCTTATTCGGAAGGTTGAGTGACCCAAGTGTTGAAATCTCGACACACCTGGGGCACGGTTTTATCTAACGATCTCTTTTGCAGGTGCTGTTAGGTATTTTTCCCTCACTTGCAGGTTGTGATGTGGAAGCTTTGACAAAACAAATCCCCATGGAGTCCGATCAGGGACGAGCGAATGAATGGAAGAATGGTGAAAAGACGGCGAGAGACGTACGACGATCCGTGAGAATTAATCAAGAAGACTCTTCAAAGTCTGAACATTGAAAAGTCTCTATAATCCCAGGAGGTCGTTCTCCGTCGAGCGCGGAGCAGTTGGGAGTACAAGATGATGGAGCAGAAAAGTCCAGACGAGTCTGGGAGTTCTCAAAATTGGAAAGCTGACAGTGGATTTGGATGATGAATACCAATGGGTCGACGAGTCGACGGGAGCTCAGTACCAGAGTTTCCTCATCTCTCCAAGCAGAGTCGTGAGGACTAATTCCCCAGCAGAGTCGCCAGCTGTCGCATCCGCGAAAAACAACCGGCGGGCTAAAACAAAACAACACAGAGCCGCCACCGTGCGTTATTTATCCCAAAAGAGGGAAAGGAAACGCTCGAAGTAAACCTGGGAAAAGCATGGTCTCCCGATCCCATTCTCTTTGGTCGCGAGACCATGCTTTTCCCAGGTTTACTTCGAGCGTTTCCTTTCCCTCTTTTGGGATAAATAACGCACGGTGGCGGCTCTGTGTTGTTTTGTTTTAGCCCGCCTGTTGTTTTTCGCGGATGCGACACTTCCCTCGCCACAACGAGTTCTGAAGATTTTGCTACTGGAATTGCTCGCTGCTTCCTCGCCACAGATTCGCCTAGCGAGTAATTGATAGCTATGGTTCTGTCCAAGTCTGGGAGTGCTCGTTGGCATCTCGCTGAGTGCTCGCCTAGCGAGCACTTCGCTACCTCACTCGCCTAGCAAGCTTGCTGATGTTTGCATTCTTTCTTGGTTCCTTTGCCATCTTTCTTGTGCCTTCGTTTTCTACTCTTTCATGCCTAATTCCCGCACAATAACACACAAATTAAAGGTACCAAGATCATTTCACATAGTATTGCAAATCAACAAAAGCAAGGGCAGTTTCGAACATTTTTTCGACAAAAAGGAGTGAAAGATGCCCACATTTGATAGCTCAAATAAGCAAACTTGGGCATCTAATAACTCTCCCCAACTAGATTCACGAATACTCTCTGCTCACGGGTAAGTTGTATTTGGAATTGGTTGTGCTCGAAAGAAAACAAGCGCCTTGATCATTTCTAATTGCTTCCACAAATTCACAATAATAAAAGACAAAGCATGAATCAAATGAATCACATAGTTTATTAGAATCCAGCATTTTAGTGTACAATGGAGGTTTCCTCACAATTTGTGGTTTTAAGTCCTAGATGAATCATTCATTCAATTATGTTGCAAAAAGAACAACATTCAATTACGAAAAGAGTAAAGTTCTTAATGCATTCTAAAATTCTAACCGGAGGTAACCATGTACCTTAGCATTATTCGCTTGTTTATTTTTATCATCGCCATCCAAGCTCGTATGCACCTTCATTGGATATTTCTTTGAGGAGCAACCAATCTAGAAGGTTTGACCCTCAACAACCAAAAATTTATTAAACAAAAGAAATTCAAATCAAACACAATAATTTAAAACATAAACACAATCATCACTTCAAAATGTTAAAAATGTGCGTGGGGGACAAAACACCCCAAAAGTACATAACCAAAACCAAAATACTACATATCTGAAAATACAATAAAATAAAACATAACATGAAAAATAAAACTTAATCCTCATAGGACTCAGAACTCTCTTCACTACCGGCCTCAGAACCGGAACCATCCTCATCATCACCATCATCATCATCATCATCATCATCAGCGCCACCAGAAGTATCAGCACCAGAAGCACCAGCACCCGCCCCCTCTCCGAAAACAGGCCTGTCCACAGGCCATCTAGCATGTTGCAGGAACTGCTCACGCGTCATCATAGGATGCTCTCCAGAAGGGTCACGCACCTGCAACTGTAATAACTGCATAGAGTCATGAATATCAATCATGGCGCGTTGAGTCGCCGCCATCCAATCCTAATTGTAGTTGCAGACAGCTTGCTGGAAAGGATCAAACCCTTGAGCAAAAACACCAGGACCATCAGAAGCCCCGATATCATTAGTAGCTGTACTACCTCGGAAGTTCTTCGGCTTACAGTACTTGGCCACATATCTATCGTCGATAGTGGACGGAATCCTTACTTGACTGCGGGAGGGTAGCTTCACCCTCGACTGTTGGCACAAAGCCATGATGAGACAAGGAAAAGCAAGGGGGCAGTTAACTCGTGCCCCCGACTTCAGCCCGCTCTCAACCACGGACTTCATCTCAATAGAAATGATTCTCGTCACATCGATCTGTATATTAGTGAGAATACAGTGGACCAAGTGTGCCACTGGGATCGGCACGGTCGACGTGTGACTTGGGTTTAATATTGGTCAGAACCAGCATTAGGATCAGTTGAGCCAAGGGAATCATATCCTCCCTATGGTACCTCACAGGAACCCCAGATGGGTTCACCTCAACTGACTTTCCCTCAAACAACAGGGCTGCAGAAATAGAATCAGTGTCCCTGTAGAGCCTCAGATCCCTGTGGTATGTGTCCCTCTCATTAGCTCCCAGATGGAGCGGTTCACCCAACACTCGGTTAATAGCATCCCGATCAAAAGCGACCTGACGGCCTGACACTCTTGTAGTCCAAGTGAAAGGCTCATCGTCATTCGGCAACGCGTTCGCATAGAACTCGCGCACTATCTCAATGTCATAGCTTTCAAGTGGAGCGATCAACCTGTCCCATTTCTTGCTATGTATCAACCCAGCAAATGTCCGATAATCGCCT
Source organism: Lathyrus oleraceus (assembly GCF_024323335.1). Lineage (NCBI taxonomy): Eukaryota > Viridiplantae > Streptophyta > Magnoliopsida > Fabales > Fabaceae > Lathyrus > Lathyrus oleraceus. Next base: position 114,649,907 of record NC_066580.1, read on the forward strand.
TCGGGGTTGATCATAAACCTCTTCTCTGGCAAGATTTTTCTTTTTTCCAACGCCACATAGCGTGCGACTTGCTTTGCCCCAATGAATTTGTCGGTGTCAAATTGAATTGGCACAGTACAGGAAGTGCTCCCGACCTTTCTCTTTTTCGAAACACTCGACCTGGATGCCATCTGTAAATCATAGAAAAGAAACAGCACACAACCACAAAACAAGTTAGAGATCAAAACAGAAAAACCAACTACTATCATGGTCGCTACTGCTTCGCTAAGCGAGGACCCAGCGATGCTTCGCTACTGGTTCGCTTAGCGAAGTGGCAGCGAATGCTCGCCACAGATTCGCCTAGTGAGATGCTAGCGAATGTTACGGGATTCTGAGTTCTCCATTTATAACAATCCGATTTCAGAAAACCCTAAGTCTAATGGTACCCATTTCAGAAACAAAGTGATTTAACATGCTAGGAATCGTTCTAAACATACATGCAAACCTAAACATACATGCAAAACCTAATGATACCCAATCTCCCAAATTCACCCTTAATGTCTCATACTTTAGAATTTACAACGTGAAAGCATAAAGTAATGGAGATAGAACAACCCTGATTGGAGAGGTTGATTGAATCTGAAATGTAACGGTTAGGGTTTGCACAATGATGATTCTCAAAGAGATTGTGTGAGATGGAAGTGATAGAGGTGATTTTTGTGCAAGTGAGAGTGAGTTCGATCCTTATATTCATACTTAAAACAAAATAAAAAGTTTTGGGCCCAAATGAGTGGCCCTGTGAAATAGAATAAAAGTTCTGTCACGCTACGCTCGCTACTGTCTTCGCCTAGCGAGCAGCTAGCGAATCAGCTCGCTACTGCCTTCGCCTAGCGAGCAGCTAGCGAGCATGACAATATTTTGTTTTTTTCAAAACAGCATGCAAAGCACATTTCAGCAAGGTTCCATCAATTTGAACACCAATACCACACAACAGAAAGCTGTAAATACTTACAATGTTGGGGTGCCTCCCAACAAGCGCTTGTTTAACGTCGGATAAGCTCGACGGTTCGAGATGCTCACAGAGGAGCATCCAAGGAGATTGCACAGCTCTCGCGATCCACATGACCGCCAAGATAAATCTTCAAACGTTTGCCGTTAACCGTCCAACTTTCTTTCTTCTCCAAGTCCTCAATGACAACAACTCCATATTCTTTGACTTCTTTGACACGAAATGGCCCGGACCATTTAGATTTCAATTTTCCGGGGAATAACTTCAACCTAGAATTGAACAATAGGACCAACTGTCCGGGCACAAATTCCTTTTTCCTAAGCTTTTTGTCATGATACTTTTTCACCTTTTCTTTGTACAACCAACTCGAGTGGTATGCGGCATTGCGCATTTCTTCCAACTCAAGCAATTGCACTTTTCTTTTTTCACTGGCCAAATCCTTATCAAAGTTCAATAATTTCAGAGCCCACAAAGCTTTGTGCTCCAATTCGACCGACAAATGGCAAGTTTTACCAAACACCAATTGAAAAGGAGTTAGCCCAATTGGAGCTTTAAAAACGGTACGGTATGCCCATAAAGCTTCATCCAATTTTTGCGACCACTCTTTTTTAGAATTTGACACGGTTTTTTCAAGAATTCTCTTAATCTCACGATTAGAGACTTCGGCTTGACCATTTGCTTGTGGGTGATACAGAGTCGCCACTCTATGTGATACACCGTAATGTTTCAAAACGCTTTCTAACGGTGCATTACAAAAGTGCGACCCTCCGTCAATAATCAACACACGGGGGGTTCCAAAACGGGAAAAGATGTTTTTCTTCAAAAAATTTATTACCGTTTTAGCATCCGCCCGAGGTGAGGCAATCGCCTCAACCCACTTAGAAACGTAGTCAACCGCCACAAGCATATATTCATTACCATATGAGGATGGGAATGGTCCAAAAAAGTCGATACCCCAACAATCGAATATTTCAACCTCTTGGATGTTTTGGAGAGGCATCTCGTCTCTCTTACCAATCCCACCACTTCTTTGGCAACTATCACAACTTTGCGCATGGGCATTTGCGTCTTTGAAAATAGTAGGCCAATAAAATCCTGACTGAAGGACTTTAGTGGCCGTTCTTACCCCATTGTAGTGTCCTCCGTAAGGCGAGTTGTGACAATGCCAAAGAATGCTTTACGCTTCATCGCCAGTAACGCACCTCCTCAAAAGGTTATCACCATCCAATTTAAACAAGTATGGGTCGTCCCACACGTAATACTTAGCATCCGAGAGAAATTTCCTTTTTTGGTTCGAAGTTAGGTCGGGAGGCACCAAACCACTAGCCTTATGGTTCGCAAAGTCCGCAAACCACGACCTAACTTGAACTTTGAAAAGTTTTTCATCAGGAAACTCTTCCCGGATTTCCTTCTCGGAAGCGGTAACCTCCACATTAACTAAGCGAGATAAATGATCCGCCACCAAATTTTCTGATCCTTTCTTGTCTTTGATTTTAACATCAAATTCTTGCAACAAGAGGATCCAACGGATGAGCCTTTGCTTTGAGTCCGGTTTGGTGAGCAAATATTTAATCCTCGAGTGGTCGGTATACACTACGACCTTGGAACCAATATAATAGGACCTAAACTTTTCAAGCGCATACACTATCGCAAGTAATTCTTTTTCAGTGGTGGCATAGTTAACTTGAGCCTCATTAAGAACTTTACTTGCGTAGTGTATCGCATGAAATTTTTTCTCTTTTCTTTGGCCTAATACCGCTCCGATTGCATAGTCGCTCGCATCACACATGAGCTCAAAATTTAAATTCCAATTTGGAGCGACTATAATTGGAGCGGTAACCAATTTTTCCTTTAAAATTTCAAAAGCTTGTAAACACTCATCAGTTAAAAGAAATACCTGATCCTTAGCTAGCAAGTTACTCAAAGGCTTAGCTACCTTTGAGAAGTCTTTGATAAAGCGCCGATAGAAACCGGCGTGCCCCAAAAAGCTTCGGACTCCCTTCAAATTCACCGGAGGAGGCAACTTTTCAATCACTTCAACTTTAGAACGATCAACTTCAAGCCCTCTTGAAGAGACTTTATGGCCAAGCACTATCCCCTCGGTCACCATGAAGTGGCACTTCTCCCAATTAAGAACAAGATTTGTCTTCACACATCTTTCAAAAACCGTTTCCAAGTTGTCCAAGCATAGACCAAAAGAACCACCAAATACGGAGAAGTCGTCCATAAAGACTTCCATTGTTTTCTCGATAAGGTTGGAAAAAATAGCTTGCACACATCTTTGGAAAGTCGCCGGTGCATTGCACAACCCAAAGGGCATTTTACGGTATGCGAAAATTCCAAAAGGACATGTGAAAGCCGTCTTTTCATGATCGGCCGGGTCAACCGCAATTTGGTTATACCCGGAATAGCCATCTAAGAAACAATAGTATTGTTGCCCAAAAAGTCTTTCTAGCATCTGATCCATGAACGGGAGTGGAAAGTGATCTTTTCGAGTTGCGGTATTCAACCGCCTATAATCAATGCACATACGCTACCCCGTTGCCACTTTTGTCGGGATCAACTCATCCTTTTCATTTTGAATCACGGTAATGCCACATTTCTTTGGAACCACATGTACAGGACTAACCCATGGGCTATCCGAAATCGGGTAGATCATTCCCGCATCCAACAACTTAACAACCTCCTTTCTAACAACTTCCTTCATAGTAGGATTTAAGCGGCGTTGCGGTTGAGCTACCGGCTTAAAGTCCTCTTCCATTAAGATCTTGTGCATGCAATAGGAAGGACTAATTTCTTTGAGATCGGAAAGAGTCCAACCCATGGCTTCTTGATTCTTTTTCAAAACATTGATCAAACGCGCTTCTTCATTCTTTGACAAAAGATTGGTTATGATAACCGGCCTTGCTTCGGTCTCGTCGAGGAATGCATACTTCAAATTAGAAGGTAACATTTTCAATTCAATTGGCGATTTTTCTTCATTAACCTCCTTCTTCAATACTTCCTCCTCAACTTCCCATGGATGTAATTCTTTTAGACTATCAAGTTCCCTTAGGCATTCATCAAGAGCTTGCTCTTCTTCAATTGTGAAAACTTCAAAGGAGTCATCAAGAGCTAACTCCATAGGAGATATCTCATGAATATGTTTAGAAACCTCAAAAGTTGCCTCTTCGATCACATCAATGCGAAAGCTATCACTTCTATCCTTTGAATGCTTCATGGCTTCGAATAGGTCAAAAGTAACTTCTTCATTTTGGACCCTTACTTTCATCAAACCGTCATCAACGTCAATCATCATGTGTGCGGTTTTCATGAACGGTCGGCCAAGAATAAGCGGAGCATCATCGTCCTCTTCCATATCAATCACAATGAAATCAACCGGGAAGAAGAATTTGTCAACTTTGACCAAAACATCTTGAGCTAACCCATGAGGATGGGTAGTCGACTTATCGGCCAATTGCAAAGTCATCCGAATGGCCTTCATTTCAATGTTGCCAAGCCTCTTCACAATAGACAATGGTATTAGATTAATGCTTGACCCCAAATCAATTAGCCCTTTTCCGACATAGACATTACCAATTTTAACCGGCAAAGTAACTCGTCCCGGGTCACCCTCTTTTTTCGGAAGCGTCCGTTGAATGATTGCACTATAACTAGCATCTAGGACAATTGTCTCCGGTTCCGTGTACCTCCGCTTTTTAGTAAGTATGTCTTTCATGAATTTCGCATACTTAGGCATTTGCTCCAATGCTTCGGCAAACAGAATGTTCACTTGAAGTTGTTTGAATATATCCATGAACCGGGCGTAATGCCGTTCATTCTCCCTCTTAGATGGAGCATGAGGATACGAAAGGTTTTGGATTGGAGTAGCGCCCACTACCTCCTTTCCTTTAGAAACTCTAGAATTCCTCTCTCTTTTCTTTTTTACTCCCTCCACCATCACTTCATCACTCTTATTTTTTTCAATTTCCACACTTTTTTTATTTTCTACTTCACCATTTTTTTCATTCTTTTCAACTTCTTCCTCACTCCACTCCCCAACTTCACCATCAATGCTATCCTCTATTTTTTTCTCCTCATCTTTTTTCTCATCCTCTCTTTTATCATTCTCATCTCTTTTTTTACTCTCACTAATCAACTCCCTTCCACTTCTCGTTGTTATCGCTTTACAATGCTCTTTTGGATTCGATTGCGTGTTCGCCGAAAAAGATGGTCCGGGTTGTTGTTCCGCTAGTTGTTTAGCATGTTGACCGACTTGAGTTTCGAGATTTTTGATTGTCGCATCGTTACTCTTTTGATTAGCCATCGACATTTGCATAAATTGTATCAACGTCTCTTCTAACTTTGAAGTCACGACCGGCGGTTGTTGAGGTTGGTAAGGATTTTGACGGCTAGAAGTACCACCTCCATAACCTTGGTTATGGTGATAGTTAGCCCTTGGTTGGAACCCTTGATTCCCTTGAAAGTGTTGTTGTTGATTTTGAGGATGTTGTTGATACTGTTGTTGTTGTTGTTTCCTCGGTTGGTAGTCTCGTTGGTTCACCATGTAATTCACTTCTTCGAACCCGGGAGGTGGACAAAACCCGGTGTCATGATCACCTTTGCAAAGCTCACAACAAGCTATTTGTTTAGCTTTTGCAGGCTCTCTCAACTCTTTTATTTGTTGAGTTAAGAGTTCAACTTGTTGTGAAATGAGTTTATTTTGGGCAAGAATAGCGTCATTCGTTCCAAGTTCAAGCACTCCCGGTTTCTTCAAAGTGTTGCCTCTACTTTGACTTTGGAGGTAATTTAGAGCCATTCGGTTAATGATATCAGTAGCTTCGTCGGCGCTTTTGGACAACAAAGAACCACCCGAAGTAGCATCCAACAAAGTCTTGCAATTAGGTTGAAGGCCATTCTTGAAAATGTGGATTTGCGTCAATTCGTCAAAACCATGCCCTTTGCACTTTCGAAGCATGGATTTAAATCTCTCCCATGCCTCATTCAATGATTCGTTGGCTCCTTGCGAAAACACGGAGATAGCCGTTTTGGATTCCATGAACCGGTTGTGGGAGAAAAATCTTTCAATGAACTTCTCTTCCAACACGTTCCAATCCGTCATGACTGCAGGTGTTTGATCCAAGTACCAATCTTTGGCTTTGCCAAGCAAAGCATGAGGAAATAGTCTTTTGAACAACGGTAGCTCTTGAGCTTGGTCAACTCCGGCTGCCAATCCTATCTCGTAAAATTTGGTGAGGAAAGCAAAGGGGTCTTCATGGTCCATTCCGGTGAATGGACTTCCGTATAGCAAGTTAAGAGTTCCCGTCTTCATCTCGGCTTGCCTTCCTTGGTGGTTGGCAAACTGAGCTGTATTCCTCGGACTGTTGACACATGGTGTGGAAGCGGGCGGTGGTGGTGGTGGATCCATGATAGGTATGAAAGGTGGTGTGTGTGTTGTAGAAGAACCTTCTCCTTGTTCTTGTCGTTGTCTAGCTTGTTGCCTCCTTCGTCTCATTCTGCTATTCAGTCTCCTTGCGGTTCTTTCGATCTCGGGATCAAAAAGAAGTTGGTCCTCAGGAACCTGCCCTCGCATAAAATAAAAGCTGCACACTAAACCAAACAAATTAACAAGCACAAGTCAAAAATTCAGAAGTTAAAAATTTAGCAACTATTGCGATGCTCGCAATATCAATTCACAATCCCCGGCAATGGCGCCATTTTGTTGAATACATGGTTAGAGTATCGGGGTTTGTTATCGTCTCCACAAGGATTATGTGATATTGCCGTCGTTTTTTTAATAAGGAGGCTCTTACAAGCTATCCTCTTGTCTTGGGCGAAGACAATGGATTAAGAAAAGAAAATGCATTACATTTTCTCTGAATATACTATAAGAATCACAGAAGTCGTCCAGTTGGTGAGTTTGATTCTTGGAGGACATCTACATACAAAACTGGGAGTCTCTTGTTTGCTGCCACTAGTTTCTACAATAACTGCCACAGTGTGATCGTCGTGGAAACCTGCACTGCTGAACTTGACATGATTAAATTTCTGCTTCCTAGGACATGCTTTGCAAGCCGATGGGCAATAACCAATACCGAATCTGTCGTGCTTCTCTGTCACATTGACAATTTGACCCTAACCAGTTAACGGACCTTTCTCCAGAGTTTGCTTGGCGCTTCTGATTGAAGATAGAATTGTTGCAGATGACTGATCATGATTAGAAGTAGCTAAGCTGGCATCTTCAAATTCTAAATAGTGGAGTGGAATTTCAGCAACCCCTTCCTCTGTATCAACGTATCTGAACGAAGAAAGCTCATTAACCAAAAGGTCCTCTTCACCACAAGATATAACCAATTTGTCATCAATCATGAATTTTAACCTTTGGTGCAACGTATAAGTAACTGCCCCAACAACATGAATCCAAGGTCTACCTAACAAGCAATTGTAGGCCGAAGTAATGTCCATGACTTGGAAGGTGATAGTGAACTGATGAGGTCCTACGCAAATTGGTATATCCACCTCGCCAATAACCTGCCTCTTAGAGCCATCAAAAGCTTTGTCAATCAAGGCACTGGCCCTAATCTCGGGTCCCTTAAATTGTAAATGACTAAATGTAGCTTTTGGCATCACATTAAGCGAGGAACCAATATCAACAAGAACTCGAGATAGTAGGGTGTCTACACACATGACCGAAATATGCAATGCCTTATTATGGCCATTTCCCTCCGGTGGTAATTCTGCCTCATTAAATCCTAGATACCTGGTGGTAGTGATATTTGCAACCACATCGTCAAATTGATCGACCATGATACCTTGTATCACATGAGCAACATTTAGGACTTTCAATAATGACCTACGATGAGCCTCAGAACTCAGGAGTAAGGACAATATAGAGATTTTGGAGGGAGTTTGACCTAGCTGATCAACGATTTGGAAGTCACTCTTCTTAATCAATTTGAAGAATTCATGGTCTTCTTCAATAGAGATACTTTTCTTGTGACCTTCAACCTATTCATCTTTATTTATCATCCCTTTACCTATGGAAGTTTCATATTCTACAACTTTAGTGGGCGCCATGACCATGACTGGTTACCCCTCATGCACCTGAAACACATATTCCTTATATTTTTGTCTTGTTGTGGTAATTCCTTGGATATTTGAGGGTCATGGCGCTCGCCATCACCATGCAGTAGGCATCATGATAGCTACAAATGCAGATTTCGCTCCCGTTTCCGCCGTTTTGCACCGTTTTCTCGCACAGAGGCCTCTAAGTGATAAACACCTAAAATGGACATAAAAATACCAACATAATACCATAAATGAAATATAAAAATACTAAAATATGCATGTGAATCGAATATAAAATATGCTAATTTTCCAAGTTATCAAACTCCCTTACACTTGAACCCTTGCTTGTCCTCAAGTGAGTCAACTAGCATATAAAAACATTGTGATGAAGCAATAAGGTACAAAATACTTAAAGAAACTGTAACACTCAAATACTCATACGTGGCTTCAAAATCTGGTTCGCCTAAAATTGGTTTGATAGGTACTAATAACACACCAAGGATATCGCGAAGACATAATTCCGCATTTCACGGTCAAAAGTCTTGCTCATATGCAAACCAATTCGAATCATGCCATTATGCCAAAACCTAACTCTCTTATTCATTTTCATTCTCTTTCATTCTGGAAAATCATATCAAGCCCTTTATCTTTTCACACACATGGTAGGCAAATATGTTAGTGATTATGATCTACATTTCATTAGATTTGCACTTGTTGGCATTAAGCATTAACTTTTTGAGGTTCAATAACTGTTGGGAGAAATGACCAGGTGAGGATCATCTAACTTAGAAGGCATATTCTCGTTTTATTTATTCATTTATTACACACATGATCATTCACTTATTGTCACACTACTACAAATTAGACCTTTCGTCACACTAAACTACAACAGTCTGACTGTTAACCGTGGTAATACCTCATTTTTGGACGCGCTTTTCTTATTTACATTTACGAAAATGCATTTCACTATGGTCAAACTAATAATTTGTGATTATGCATTTATAGAGTGACAATGTTCGAATCCCAGCTCCAACATTTTTCTACATTTTCGTTACAATTAATGTTGTCCTTATAATTATAATATATAAGTTAAAATTAAAATACATATCATCACAGTTATTAATGTGAACCATTGTGAAAGTCATTACATTTCATCACGGTTTTTTAGTACAACTATGGTAAATTGTTTACTCATATATAATATAAGCAAATTAGCTATCTCTTCTTGATAGTATCACCCTATTTATCACAGTAAAACTATATCACACATTTTCTCTCTTCTTCTTCGTCATTACCTCTCGCTTCATATATAAAGTTATTCTTCTTCTTCCTTTTTCTTTCTTTTTCGTATATGTTGTTTTTTATGTTTCACATGATTTTCTTCTTGTTTGAGAGTTTATGGTATTTTTGTTGTTGTATGTTATTTTTGTTTTATGTTGTTGTTTTCTTATTCCGATTTCAGATCCTTCTCTCAACATGAATAGTGGGAGCAACAAACTTATCTATGAGATACAAGTTAGAAAGGATGTTATTATTGAAGGAGATTAGCGATCCAAAACACAACGGAAATTAAAAATTTCTCCTTTAGTGATCCTTACGAATGGGCATGATCAGTGATAGAATCGTTACCTCTTGTGACGATTGAAACCTTTGATGCAGATCTACGGAGCGATCACGAACGTTAAACGACGACAACGCCTCTACTCAGTCCACACGAACAGATTCCTTCAATCTCAGTGCTAGCTGCTACGAATGAAGGCTTTGAGTGAGAGAGAGAGAGAGAGAGAGAGAAAACAAAATTGCAACTGCAATGAATGCTTCTGCACAAGGGTTCTATTTATAGAATCACTTGTATGGGCTACAAGCTAAAAAGCCCACTTAAGTGTATGTGGCCCATATTTTATAATATGCCAAAATCACTTAAGCGCGTGGTACGTTACCATATTTCGTATTCTACTTAAGTACACCACACCTTACGATGTTCTACAATTCACTTAAGTGCACCGTACCTTACGGTGTTCCTTAGTTACTTTATCTCTCATCAATCCGTCCTTTGTGTGTGACCCTGTAGGTTTTCGCGGCATTGGAAATTATATTAAATCACGTATTTAATATAATAAACAATGAGTGGTATCTAGCAACACATCACTGCTACCCAAGACACAAAAATGTCATGTGATCTGACAAATCCTTCTGTGATAATACTTATGTGTACAATTACCTTTTTCCCCTTATGTCTATATTGAACACAAGGCATAGACCGTGTCATCCTTGTCCAGTTCAATATTGGGCCCATAGACATTTATCCTGTTACGCAGGATGGGCAAATTCCATCTAGGTCACTCATGTCCCTTAGCATGCTTCGTGGAGTACCCATCAACTGTCTTTATGGTCATCCAGTTACGGACAATGTTTGATCAGCAATAAAGCACTCGACTCTACATCTAGGGTCCATAGTGGTTTCAGGTTGAAGAGTGGTATACACCATTATCACCATGAGAATAACTTATGACACTTTGCATAACATTCTATATAGTATTCTCATAACGGGTCAATCCAGTATAAATATTACTCTTAATATTCATACCTATGTTTAAGACTTGATAACTCCTTATCCATGATCCATGAGATGTGATCATCAGTCTATATACATAATAGTCTTAATGCTTTAATGTTATCCCACTTCACAATAAAGCTCGACTACGAATACTTTAAGAATAATGTCCTTATGTTTCATGTGATCTCATGATTAAGTCATACTTGATACATTAAACAGACTAGCTATTCAAGGGACTTTATTAAACAAACATAATAAAGAAAAATCCTTTTATTATTAATAAATAATTCTATACAAGTACCAAAAGTATTGGCCTCTAGGGCTTACACCAATAATCTCCCACTAACATTAGAGCCAATCAGGCATACCCTTAATGCCCATAGATCTAGTATGGCCATCATGCTTCTGCTGTGCAAGAGGCTTTGTTAGTGGATCAGCAATATTGTCAAGTGTAGGCACTCTGCATATTTTCACATCCCCTCTATCTATTATCTCTCGAATGAGGTGATAACGCCTAAGTATGTGTTTGGATAGTTGGTGAGATCTAGGCTCCTTAGCTTGTGCGATAGCACCATTGTTATCACAATAGAGACCAATGGGATCCACAATGCTAGGAACTATGCCAAGTTCACTAATGAGCTTTTTGATCCAAACAGCTTCCTTTGCTGCACTTGAGGCAGCAATATACTCGGCCTCGGTTGTAGAATCAGCAACTGTATCTTGCTTTGAACTTTTCCAGCTCACAGCGCCACCGTTTAAGCAAAACACATAACCAGGTTGCGATCTAAAGTCATCCTTATCTGCCTGGAAGCTAGCATCGGTGTATCCAATTATAGCCAACTCTTCCTGACCTCCATATATCAAGAATGAGTCCTTAGTCCTTCTTAAATACTTAAGGATATTCTTGACAGCTACCCAATGAGCATCACCAGGATCAGATTGGTACCTACTCGTTGCACTTAAAGCATACGAGACATCTGGTCGAGTACATAACATGGCATACATGATAGATCCTATTGCAGATGAATATGGAATCTTATTCATGCGATCCCTTTCTTCCTTAGTTGAAGGGGATTGTGTTTTTGATAGACACAGGCCATGTTGCATAGGTATGAATCCTTTCTTGGAATCATGCATATTAAAGCGTCTTAGCACTTTGTCTATGTATGTACTCTGACTTAGGCCAAGTAGTTTTGTGATCTATCTCTATAGATTCTGATTCCTAATATATAGGCTGCTTCACCTAGGTCCTTCATAGAAAAGCATTTCCATAACCGAGACTTTACTTGTTGTAGGGTAGGGACATCGTTTCCAATGAGTAATATGTCATCTAAATATAATACCAGGAAAACGATCATGCTCCCACTAACCTTCTTGTAGACACAAGGCTCATCTTCGTTCTTGATGAATCCATATTGTTTTACTGTTTCATCAAAACGAAGATTCTAGCTTCTGGAAGCTTGCTTCAATCCATAGATTGATCTTTGTAACTTACCTATCTTTTGGGCTTCTTCTGGTATGTCAAATCCTTCAGGTTGTGTCATGTACACATCCTTAAGAAGATTCCTATTAAGGAAAGCAGTTTTGACATCCATCTGTCATATTTCATAATCATAATATGCAGTGATAGCAAGTAAAATCTGAACAGATTTAAGCATTGCAACTGGTGAAAAGGTTTCATCATAGTCAACCCCATGAATTTGTTTATATCCTTTTGCAACTAGTCTTGCCTTAAAGGTATGCATCTTACCATCCATGTCAGTCTTCTTCCTGGAGACCCATTTGCATCCTATAGGGTTAACTCCTACAGGAGGCTCCACCAAGGTCCAAACTTGGTTTGTGTACATGGAATCCATTTCAGATTTCATGGCTTCTAGCCACTTCTCAGACTCGGGACCAGTTATGGCCTCTTGGTATGTCACAGGCTCATCTTGATCAATGAGTAATACATCACCTTGATTAGTTATGAGATATCCATATCTCTCAGGTAGGTGATGTATCCTGCTTGACCTACGTTGGTCTTGTTCTACTTGAGCAGGTTGCTCTTCCACAACTACTTGTGTTTCCTGCTCTAATTCCTCCATAGGTGTATTAATGCTTTGTGATTCTTGAATTTCTTCAAGCTCTACTTTCCTCCCATTTATTCCTTTGGAAATAAAATCCTTTTCTAGGAAAACTCCAGTTCGAGCGACAAATACTTTGCCCTCAGAAGGATTGTAGAAGTAATACCCTCTTGTTTCTTTAGGATACCCCACAAATAAGCATTTGTCAGATTTGGGCTCAAGCTTAGTTGAAATTTGTCGTTTCACATAAACTTCGTAACCCCAAATATTCATGTAAGACATATGTGGTTTCTTACCACTCCATATCTCATATGGTGTCTTCTCAACCCTTTTGGATGGAACACGGTTAAGTGTGTAAGCTGATGTCAATAGCGCATATCCCCAAAAGGAGTTTGGAAGATCGACGTGACTCATCATGGATCGGACCATGTCTAACAGGGTTCGATTTCTTCTCTCAGATACACCATTCCATTGGGGTGTTCCAGGAAAAGTAAGTTGGGATAGGATCCCACACTCTTTCAGATGGTCATCAAACTCTAGGCTTAAATACTCACCACCTCGATCTGATCGAAGAGTTTTAATATTCTTACCTAGTTGGTTTTGTACTTCATTCTTGAATTCCTTGAACTTTTCAAAGGACTCCGATTTGTGTTTCATTAAATACACATAACCATATCTACTGAAATCATCAGTAAATGTGATGAAGTACTGAAAACCTCCTCTGGCTGGTATGTTCAGTGGTCCACATACATCAGTATGTATGAGGCCCAAAAGATCATTCACTCTTTCACCTTTTCCTATGAATGGAGACTTTGTCATCTTTCCAATTAAACAAGATCTGCATGTCTCATATGATTCATAATCAAAAGAGTCCAAGAGTCCATCTTTATGGAGTTTGGAAATGTGTTTCTCATTTATGTGGCCTAATCGACAATGCCAAAGGTAAGTTGGATTTAACTCGTTAGGTTTCATCCTTTTAGTATTAATGTTATAAATAGGCGTTTCAAGATCAAGGACATATAGTCCATTGCTCATTTGTGCAGTAGCATAGAATATATCATTCAAATAAATTGAGCAACAATTGTTCTTTATTATAAATGAAAAACCAAACTTGTCCAAACAAGAAATGGAAATAATATTCCTGCTAATTGCAGGTACATAATAACAATTCTCTAACTGAATTATTAAACCACTAGGTAAAGTCAATACATAAGTTCCTACGGCTAAAGCAGCAACCTTTGCTTCATTGCCAACTCGTAGGTCAACTTCACCTTTTGCCAAATCTCTACTTCTTCTTAGCCGCTGCACATTTGTAGAAATGTGAGAACCGCATCCAGTATATAATGCCCATGATGAATAAGTAGATAAATTTATTTCAATAACAAAAATACCTGAAGTTGAAGTCTCTACTCCATTTTTCGTATCTTCCAGGTACTTTGGGCAGTTTATCTTCCAGTGTCCGGTCTTACTTTGCTATGCCTCCACTAGGCTTCAAAGCAGCAACACTGGGTCTGGGTTTGGCAACTTCCTTGCCTTTCCCTTTATCACTCTGCGTGGTGGGCCTTTTGTCCTGTCTCTTTCCATTTCCGATCATCAGAATGGACTTCCCTTTTGACTTCAGGTTCTGCTCAGCAGTTCTTAACATGGCTAGCAGTCCAGGAAGAGATTTGTCCATATCATTCATATTGAAGTTTAGGACAAATTGACTGAATCTACCTGACAATGATTGCAAGATCAAATCAGTCACAAGTTCCTTTCCGAGGGGAAAACCCAACCTTTTAAGGTTTTCCACATACCCAATCATCTTGAGCACATGGGGACCTATAGGGGCTCACTCAGCTAACTTTCCTTGAAAAAGGGCTTTTGAAACTTCAAACCTTTCATGCCTTGCTTGCTCTTGATAGAGCATCTTCAGGTGTTCAATCATATCGAACGCTGCCATGTTCTCATGTTGCTTTCGCGACTCTGAGTTCATGGTAGCCAACATGAGACAAGCAGTTTCATTGGCATCATCGACATGCTTCTTATAAGTATCTCTTTCTGCCTTAGGTACAGAACTAGGAGGTTCCTCTTTAGGAACAGGTTTCTCCAAGACATACAACTTTCTATCATGTTTGAGGATAATCCTCAGATTTCAATGCCAATCTAGAAAATTTGTCCCAGACAATTTTTCATTGTCAAGGATTGATCGCAAAATGTTTTTAGAGGTGTTTGTTATCATGGTAATCTACATGAAATTAATGAAAATATAACTATCAATAACATATTTAATTAGGCCTTTAATTAAACATGCTCCCACTATTTTACTCAAAACAAATGACCCTCATCATTTGATTCGGAAAATCTCGTTGGAAGATTTTCTAGTGGGTCGAGATCCACATTTCACTTTGTTCTAAGTCCGCGTAGGCGGATTACAGAAAACTAGGTTATTTAGGTAGGAACTCCTTCCATTTGTATCTAATACAACTCTCGAATATTTTAGTTGGGTGAATAACTCCTTATTCCAATCCATCACATGGATCATTTCCAACTCTTGCTTCTAAACATATATGATCTTATTATAATTTGTTTAGTTAAGTTTGACCCATTATTTTAGCAATTGGATATTACAATTATCCCATCGCACCTTACTAATATAGAACATGCACCTCGCGTAGGCGAAACCTACATTATCCGATACTAGTCTTGATGAGTGCTAGAACTTGGAAAGTATAAACTTAATATTTAATTTGAGGGAATTGCAATTATTCTGATCTCACCAACTTATTTATCATATAAATCGTCTCTCACATGCATCAACATACATTCACATGCATCAACATACATTCATATGCATCAACATACATAATGAAACAGTTATGACCCCTAGCGCAATTGTTCTCCCAAGCCAATGAGAGAACCTAAGCTAACCTAATAACGATCTAAGCTTCTCCAAGCAAGATCTTCAAGGTTGTCCTCCTTTGATATTGAATTCTTCTCTTTCTTCATAACATTATATTACATAAAAGAAACTCGTTTTACATACGAGGGAGTGAGATGAGAAAATAAGTTACATTAAGAGATTAAAAGAGAGGCACGACACGCAAGTCATATTTTAAAATCCCAAAACAAAATAAAGGAAAACTAAGGCCATAACCGATCACCACAAGACAATAATAATAAACACATTATTATTATTAATTTTAATTCCTTTAATTAATTAAAACCAAATTAAATTTCGGCGATCGATCACACTACGCAGAGTTAGCCGGGGGTCCGCTGCCCGGTCAGCGGGAACGGGGTTTCCGCTGCCCGGTCAGCGGACGGTGGTTCTGTTGACCGATCAGCGGACGGGGGTCAAGGGGGCAGCGCCCCTTGCAGGGTTTGCATCAACACAACTCTTGCGCTGTCACAAAACAGAAAAATCGAGAATTCTGACTCTGTGAATGTGACGACCGTCACAAGCATGTTACGACCGTCACAGGCCCATGACGAACGTCACGCGACCAAAATAACAGAAACACCTAGAATTCTGAATCTGTGAATGTGACGACCGTCACAAAGCACGTTACGACTGTCACGTCCAGCTTGTTACGATCGTCAAAGGCCCATGACGAACGTCACACGGCCAAAATCAGCGCTTTTGAAACAGTCAACAGACGTGATCCAACAAGCCCTCAATTCACAAATCTTTGACAGCACAACCCTTGTGTCGTCACTAACCCTAATGCACCAATTTCAGACCGTCAAACACACCTCGATTGTTGATTCAGTATGATTGATCAACAGGTCATTGCTTCACCATACTAATGTCGGATTCCGAAGCAAATGACCATTGATCGCTCAAAGGAAAACAACCATTAAGTGTTTGAATGAATGAAACAGAAACATTATATCATATATACCGTACTTTGCATTAGGATTACTTATATCATATATATAACTTGATCGATCACAATTACGTAACCTATGGACGATCGATGTATAGCTGCTTCACCATACTAATGTCGGTTCCGAAGCATAGTCAACAACAATCATCGAAATCGTACACACATGATGCCAAATTTAATTACTCATTTATTCTTTGATTCATTCTGTCTTTTAATCATATTAATACAGAAAATAAACAACTATCCGATGCATGGTTTCGTAAGTGGCTCTGATACCACTGAAGGAGATTAGCGATCCAAAACACAGCGGAAATTAAAAATTTCTCCTTTAGTGATCCTTACGAATGGGCATGATCAGTGATAGAATCGTTACCTCTTATGACAATTAAAACCTTTGATGCAAATCTACGGAGCGATCACGAATGTTGAACGACGACAACGCCTATACTCAGTCCATACGAACGGATTCCTTCAATCTCAGTGCTAGCTGCTACGAATGAAGGCTTTGAGTGAGTGAGAGAGAGAGAGAGAGAGAGAGAGAGAGAGAGAGAGAGAGAAAATGAAATTGTCACTGCAATGAATGCTTCTACACAAGGGTTCTATTTATAGAACCACTTGTGTGGGCTACAAGCTAAAAAGCCCACTTAAGTGTATGTGGCCCATATTTTATAATATGCCAAAATCACTTAAGCGCGTGGTACCTTACCATATTTCGTATTCTACTTAAATACATCGTACCTTACGATGTTCTATAATTCACTTAAGTGCACCATACCTTACGGTGTTCCTTAGTTACTCTATCTCTCATCAATCTGTCCTTTGTGTGTGATCCTGTAGGTTTTCGCGACATTGGCAATTATATTAAATCACGTATTTAACATAATAAACAGTGAGTGGTATCTAGCAACACATCACTGCTAACCAAGACACAAAAATGTCATGTGATCTGACAAATCCTTTTGTGATAATACTTATGTGTACAATTACCCTTTTCCCCTTATGTCTAAATTGAACACAAGGCATAGACCGTGTCATCCTTGTCCAGTTCAATATTGGGCCCATAGACATTTATCCTGTTACGCAGGATGGGCAAATTCCATTCTAGGTCACTCATGTCCCTTAGCATGCTTCGTGGAGTACCCATCAACTGTCTTTATGGTCATCCAGTTACGGACAATGTTTGATCAGCAATAAAGCACTCGACTCTACATCTAGGGTCCATAGTGGTTTCAGGTTGAAGAGTGGTATACACCATTATCACCATGAGAATAACTTATGACACTTTGCATAACATTCTATATAGTATTCTCATAGCGGGTCAATCCAGTATAAATATTACTCTTAATATTCATACTTATGTTTAAGACTTGATAACTCCTTATCCATGATCCATGAGATGTGATCATCAGTCTATATACATAATAGTCTTAATGCTTTAATGTTATCCCACTTCACAATAAAGCTCGACTACAGATACTTTAAGAATAGTGTCCTTATGTTTAATGTGATCTCATGATTAAGTCATACTTGATACATTAAACGGACTAGCTATTCTAGGGACTTTATTAAACAAACATAATAAAGAAAAAGCCTTTTATTATTAATAAATTCGATACAAGTACCAAAAGTATTGGCCTTTAGGGCTTACACCAACAATTATACGTGTCGCATCCGCGAAAAACAACCGGCGGGCTGAAACAAAACACAACACAGAGCCGCCACTGCGCGTTATTTATCCCAAGATAGGGAAAGGAAACGCTCAGAGAAACCTGGAAAAAGCATGGTCTCGCGACCAAAGAGAAAGGGTAAGGGAGTCGGTTACGCAAGGGGAAGGTATTAGCACCCCTCACGTCCGTCGTACTCGACGGGATCCACGTTCTAAGAAAAGAAAAGGTTGCTAAAACACCACACACACGCGCGCACCGAAGACAACACAGGTGGGGTTAAGAGGAAGGGAGCTCGATAGGACGTCGCATCCTATGCCTACGTATCTCGTCTGTAACGAGAATCAGAGCTGCCGTAGTTCGGCTCACGCACGCCAAACAAACAAACAGAAACACAGGCAAACATGGAGCCTGAAGGCCAATCACTGGACTTACATCAGCATCCGAACCAAAACACGCATAAAACGGCAAACGTGGAGCCCGACCGCCAATCACTGGACTTACATCGGCATCCGAACCAAACACACACAAGAAGATAACAAGCAAACACACACAAAAAGAAAAAAAAGTGCCCGGAGAGACCTCGCACGGTCTCCTGCCTACATACCTCGTCTGGAACGAGGATCAGGGCGATGTAGTTCCCCTGAAAGGGAAAGAAAGAACATGCAAACTAGTAGGGAGTCGGGAACTCGAGCCTACAAGTCATCAAGCAAGCCAGAAGAGACGCTAAGACGTCAGAAGAAACGGCACACACAGACTACAGGGAGTCGGGAACTCGAGCCTGATAGCTGCAAAACACACGCAAAAAAGAAAAGGGTGCCCGGAGAGACCTCGCGCGGTCTCCTGCCTACATACCTCGTCTGGAACGAAGATCAGGGCGATGTAGTTCCCCTGAAAGGGAAAGAAAATCTAGCCAGAAACCAAGGGAAGACACACTACCAGGGAGCTGGACTCGAGCCTAGTGTTGTCATGCATCATTGCCCTACGTTGAGGTTTCTACCTACTTGCACAACTGCAAGCTAATCCTATCCAGGAAGAAAGCAAGCATACAAGCATACAAGCAAACAGAGCAAACAAATATTCACAAAGCACACATTATAACCAGTCAAGTGAGGCTCAAACAATGGGTTTGACTGCCGAAGCAAGTCATCTGTACATGGGTAGTATTCGCTCTTAACCTTGCCATTACGGGGCTAAGGTGAAGCAGATGAAAGGTGAGTGAAAATTAGACTTCACAGCTCTTATCCCTGACCAGGGAGAGCTTCAGACAAAGGAGCGTGGGTCCAGAATGGAGGGACCCTTCTACGCTCAAGACTCTGACTCGATCGTGCAACATCACAAGATCTTGGGTTTGTGTCCCAATGCATCAACACAGTAGTGTGAGCAGAGGGACGACTCACAGAATAGCGGGGGATAGATTGCATATCCCTATGATCCGCCAATTGCCTCATAGAGGTCTTTACCTGCTTGGCACAAATGTAAACAACCACAAACATCGCCTCTTAAGGAGGACTTCAGACAGTTGCCTGGCCAAGTAACAGGCCAGGTCTTCCAAACTACATGAAGTATAGAGATTCTACCTCAACTGGTTAAAAAACCAAGCAACAGCAAGCAAGTTCTTAAAGAACTGTAAGCAACTAAATGTACCTGAAATCAATCAAGTATCATCAGTACTCAGACAGACAAACAATAAACAGCAAATGTTAATCAGTTAATCCGTACAAACAACACAGGTTAATGCACACAAATGCAAGTTATAAGCTCAAGCTCAAGCATCACAACCTACAAAACAAAGTCAAATTAGTTCACAAGCATCAAACAATCTCAATTTTATTGACTTGAAGCAATCTCCTTAAGCATTGTGCATTTCATCCTGAAAAGTCAAACCAAATGTGAGAAACAAGACCACTAGGCCAAGCCTAGGGTCCAAAAGGGAGAAAAAATCTAAACAGCAAGCCAAACCAATCCAAAATCAAATTAAAACAAATCAAAAGCAAATGCAATTGGTCCCATGCTTATACCATTCTCCATTATCATTTCATGCACAATTTAACATCAATCATGCAATTTGCAACACCAAAAGACCAAACAGAACTATTTCACTCAAAAGCATACCAAAACCATTCAATTAATTCCACAAAAATTCACACATAAACAGGACATATTCAATGTATAGCATGCCAATTTTCAGATCAATTGGACAAAAGAAAGTAGGTCAATGAAAATCAAGAAGTCCAGTCACATTTATACAAGCCAATTCAAGACATTCAAGCAAGCATCCACTTCAATAATTCATAAAACAGTGACAACATATTAGAAATGAATGGGATTAAAAGCATGATGTCCTACAATGTGTCTACTATGCTCATGTCAAATTTCATCTTCATCCAATACCATATGAGAATTTCACAAGCAAAATGCCAACATGTATCACACAATGTTACCAAATGAGCATACAGTGAAGAAAATTATCAATCAATTTGAAAATGCAACCAAACATTCCAGCAAAAATCACATGTTATCTTGATACATCAATGATCATTCATGAAAAAAATTAGCTCAATCAAACAATCCTAGGCCATGCAAATAAAATCAGAAAGTTGACCTAGCTTGGTGTGACACAAATTGTCACACCTTACTTCAAAAAAAATATATCTAATCAACCAAGTATCCAAAAATCATAAACTTTACATGGAAATCACCATCAACATGTTTAGAATAAGCACAAAAATTTTCATTCATTTCTTTGGAAGTATGAGCATTTCATGTTAGATATGGCAAAGTGTACAAAAATGTGAGACATCAAACAATCCCTAAGCATTTTATTTTTCTACACATGCAAAAAATTCACAAAAAATATCATTAAATTCTACACATTACAAGAAGAACAATGCAAAAAATTGCACTCAATTTGGATGATTTTTGAATCCTATAGGATTTTTCTAAGATCATGTAATTAAATGAAAAAACAAATGAAAAAGAAATAGAATAATTATTTATTTTAATACGCCAGTGGCATTTTTGAAAATAAGCTGAAACACGCCAAAACGACGTCACTTCAGGCGCGGAAAGGAAATGTTTCTATTGGCTGGAAGCGGCGGTAAACACCATATTCAAATGAAACTCCAGAAAAACGGATCAAACATGGATCTTCATCATCTCTCTCGCCCAGAAATTCCAGAAAATTCAAGAACATCATGAACATCAAATTTTCACTAAAATTGACAAACGGATAACCAATCTAACCGTCTGAACACCAGGATTTCAAATATGTAACCTAATTAACCTAATTCTAACTGTACAATCCGGATCGATCAATTTAGGTTTTGCATTCAAACATTCAAAGGCACATAACTCAACCTATAGTTCATCATTTCAAAAACTAAACCTAGCATGATCTTCTACGTTGCATGAACTACAAAACGCATATGGAAATTGAAGCAGTGGTGATATTCGAAATTTATGTACCTTGAATGGCAGTTGATGAATTTTGAGCTTCCACGCGTGATTCCTCAAAACAGATACAGCATGATGATAGGGAAGTTGATTGGAAAAGATAGATCAACTCAAGGTCACTCCAATTGTGAGAAATTGCAATTTGCCATTGATGAACCAATGATGAACAGTTGCGAATCTTGATGGTTATGGTGATGATTCCTCAAAACAGTCCAAGCCAATGATCTATGGAAGAGGAAGCAAGAGGAATTTCGTGAAATGATGAAGAATTGATGAAGTTTCAATGGATTTGGTTGATGAAGGTTCTTGATGAATTTTGCAATTTGGAGGGAAAAACAGTTAGAAATTCTTGTGATTTGTGATTGTGATCCAAATTCAGTTATGATTAAGCTCTTATACTTCCACTTAATCACCTTGTTAATCACAAATTAACCAAAATGACATGTAATTAGCATAATGCAATTTCTTAAGGCAAGGGCAAAATTGGTATTTCACATCAGGCTTTGTGACAGCTGTATGACAGCTCAGACACCCTCCAAATATCATTTGTGATGTGTTGGCATTGGTCCCACATCAATTGGCATTGTATTTCTCATTTTCCATATGTCATGCCAAAATTTGCATTTTCAAGTGAAGTTTAAAAATGGCCTAGCCAAATATTTCACCTTGAACACTTATGACAATTCAAACCATCTCTAATTGGCATATGTGGTGTGTTGCAAAAACTCCCATTCCAAAATTCCAATTATTTCTCAAGTTGGACCACTTTGCCCTTGGATTTTTAATTGTGCACTTGAAAAATGACCTTTTGCATTGACCATTTTTGATGAATTCCAATTATGCACCATGAAAGTACATGTCAAATGGAGTTTGCACATAAAAAGATCACTCAATTTGGACACTCCATGTGAAAGTTATGCCACTTTGATTATGGGTCATTTTTGAAATTGAATGGACCATAACTTGCCAACCATACATGGGATTTTCAAGTTCTTGGACTTTTTGGAAAGGTGAGACCAAGACCTACAACTTTCATGTTGAACAAATTTTCATTTGAAGCTTCCTTGGACATGTAACTTTGTGGTCAAAAATTTTCCATTTTTGGAAACTTCCATTACAAGTCACTTTCTATTTTTGGCAATTTTTGTTCTGACTTTATTTTCTCCATTCTTGAGCTTTGACATGTCAAATAACACTTGTTCCAACATGAATTAAGTGTATCCAACTCAATTCCACCTCCAAATCCATAAAATCAAGCGCAGTTGACCACAATTGACTTTTTCAATTGATAGATGAATTTGGCAATACACTGATCAATCTGAGCCCCAATTCTCTGATGAAATGGCTCAAGGGTGAAACCCTAGCCTCAATAAGCTCAAAATAATCACATGATGATCCCCATATCCATCATAGACCCCATCTCCTAACCATGCCCTGATTGGCCCAATGCAACTGATTAGGGTTGACCAGTGGTCAAAACCCTAATCTCAAGGACTATGCTCCAATACTTGATGATGACAAACCATGATGATGATGATGAATCATTTCAATCAAAATGAAGATCAATCTCCTTTGAGAATCACAAAACCCTAATTTGGACCTCCACATCCTCAGATGATTAATGACCAGTCCAATGAAACCCCAGCTTGCACCATGACCTCTTCATCTTCTGATCAAGACTTGGGAGGATGACTTGCACAATGTAACCACATGATATGCAATATGCAATGCCTAATGACCTAAAAATGATATGCAATATGTTATGCTAGTCCCAAGAGAGGAGGGCAAATTTTGAGGTGTTACAATACGGTGGAGTTATGGTTTAAAAGAGCCAAGGAAGCTAAATCTGTTAGGGATCACATTACTGTTATTGAACCGCATGATGGAACAAGCTATAAGAAGCTTCTTTTCAAGAATCTTAACCTTGAAAAAGATGAAGAAGGTATAAGCTATTATGAATGACCTAATGAATCTGGATGTAACTGATTCTGAATCATATGAAGACCTTGAGATCTATGAAGATCTTGAGAACTATATTGATTCAATTAGGCATGAAGATTGAAGGCCTTTGTTAAGTTTTACATGATTTGTTGTTGGTTATTGTTGTTGGCAAGTTTTTGTATGTTGTGGTCGTTGTTGCTTGTTATGTTAGCAATGTACTGTTGGTTATTGTTGTTGACAAGTTTTTATATGTTGTGGTTGTTGTTGCTTGTTATGTTACAGTGTACTTCTTATTTATGTTACAGTGTACTGCTATTTGGGTTAACAATATACTGTTGGTTGTTGTTGCTTGTTATGTTATAATGTTAATTCTAATTTATGTTTTCAAAACAGGTTAACATTCTGAAAGTTATTTATATTTCAAAATCTGGTTCAAGAGAACTCATACTATGAGTGCGGTTTGTTTTTCTATGGAGAAACAATACAAGAAGTATGAAGAAATTTTGGAAGCTTCATCATTCTTGTACTTTTTCTTTATGACAACACAAAGTAGATCAACTTCAGATCATTCCACGAATCTTTTCAATAAAAGGTATGTTGTTGTCATTTTTTTATGTATGTTGTTGTTGAGTTTATTATAATGTATGTAGATAGTTTGTTTGACTCACCCTTCATTGAACATGTATTCATTTAAAGTGATTTAGAAAATAATAATTCGAAAATTAAGTTATATTTGAAATGCAACTTAGATCAAACATGTTTTTTGAATTGCATCCATCTGGTAATTCATTTATATTGCTCTTTAACACGTAAAACTTGGTTTATTGCCCCAGGTTTTTTAAAGCAATGGTTCATTCTCTATTAATTTATATTGCAAAACATCAAATATGTTGAGAAATTAGATCATCTTCATCGTTGTCATCATAATAATATTCATCCTTGATTAAAATAATGATGATGATAGCGATGATGATGATGACCCCAAATCAGTCAACATATTGATGCTTTGCAAAATAAATTAGGAATGAACCGTTGCTTTGAAGAATTTAGGGCATTGAATCAAATACTACGTGTTAAGAAGCAAGAGATGAATTACGATATGAATATAATTTGAAAAAAAATGGTTCATTTAAGTTATTTTTCAAGAATAATTTAATTTTTCAAATTATTATCTTCAACATTAATTTTCATGGTTGTATATTTTTAATGAGGTGTAAGGAAAAATAAGCTATTTACATATTTTATAATAAACTCAAGTACTTTTCACAACAATTATCTTCTTCAACCATGGTGAAATGTTAATTATATTCCAAATAAATTGTTGTTGCTGATGGGTTTCAAACCCATGACCTACATATATATCATAATGGTTGTTTAATATAAATATTGTGAAAGATAACGCGCTACCTAGCTTATAACCACGGTCACACGTCCATTGCGGAAACCACCATACATATAATCAATCGCTACCTAATAACGGAAATGCAACCATCACTATATGTGTTTCACAACCGTCATTATATGTGTTTTTCATAGTAGTGACATCAACCTACCCACTTAGTGCGCGATTATAGATGGTGTCGACTGAATATAAAATACTTAAGAATTACTAGGAAATAAGAACTTAAGGTTATGGTATAATTGGTAACCAAATTGATCTCCATATTTGAGAGGCTTGAGGTGTTGGGACGATATCGATTTTGCAAAATTTTTCCCAAGTCTCCTCAACCTAGCCTCTCTTTCTTTTATAGCCTATATACTTTCTAATCATGCTACAGATTCCAAGTGTTTTCAAAAATTTCACAAGGAGTTCAAGTATCAGGAAAAAAATAATAACAAGCAGAAAACCATGCATAAAAGACTTGACAACACATGCATAAAACTCGATATACTACGTTACCAACAACATAAAATTTAAACTACTAATAAAGAAAATAAACTGAACTAGACTATAGAAATAAAACACTAAAAGCGAGAAAACTCCTCCCTACACTAAAATTCTACATTATCCCCAATGTAAGGAAATAAGAGCAAAGAAAGGAGGTAGAACCTGGTGAATAAGAAGGTCAACGCCAGCCTCGTCCTTGGCCACAACGAACTTGCCTGTTCTTGTCGGACTTCTCCATTCGCATGCTATACAACTCTTGAGATGGGTTCTCCATCTGGGTATTACGGTGAGCTTTAATGGCTTACATAAACCGCATGCGCTTGAACATCTTTTGTTGTAGTTGGTGCATGTCTCACATGTGCGCCATTAAGGTGGTCTTGAGGCTTGCATAACTTGTATGTGCTCTATCTGGTCTAGCTGATGTTGGTGTATGACACATAATAGATTATCACACTTTGCTTCAATATCATTGTGTGCTTGTACCTCTTGGTGCAGATTGGCGATCTCATTCCTAAAGGCATAATAATCATAACGCTCGGTGCTTTGGTGCCCTGCAGATGTACCTGTCTGTCCCAAAGATGTACCTTCAAAAGAGTCAGGGAAATGATGTGTGGTGTGTGCGGGTGAAAAGTGTACATGGGGTGAAAAAGTGGGTGGGGGAGGTTCATGCATAAGAGAGTGAGGAGGAACATGAGAGTGTTGCTCACGTTGAGCATACTCGTCATCGGTATCGCCATCCATACCGACATGCTCAGGATTATCCAAATGAGCAACATAGGTATCAGTGGGGGAAGATAAATCATAAATCCAATTAGTCGTATTCTAAACATTGGTGTGCTTTGGGCATGGAAAAACACTGTTGTCAACCTTTTTGTTGTTAACCATAAGGTTGTACTAGTTGTTTCCCTTATATTTACCCAAGCACTGCGAATTGCAAGCATGAATATTTAAGTCACCATCAATTAGGGGTACTAATGTAGACAACTAAACCTCTAAATTTAAAGCACGAGCAATGAAGGTAATCAATCCTCCAATGCCAATGTCACGCTTTTTAGCAGTCACTACCGAACACATGAGTGCTAGCATGAATGCGGAAAAATGAACGGGTTGGGGTTTAAACACACAGTCAATAAAAAATAACTCCTTAGAGTTGATATTTCCATTATTATCACGAGAAAACATGGAATGTGCTAGAACATGCCTAAAATATGTAATGGTCAGATTGTGGATGTGGGAGGATTTGTCCTTCCCAGGTATTAATAAATTCCCTGATTAGATGCTCCCATAAGCGGCCAAAATCAGTCACCTAAGATCCCCACTGAGGGACCTCGTAAGGGATGTCGGTTCCATGCAGAAAATGCAGAAAGGCGGCGATTTGGTTTTGGTTAAACGCATACTCTTAAATAAACATTCTAAAACTAACAGTTCCTACGATGCTGTCACCCGTGGGACCAGTGTTGTATGATGGCTTTGTTTAATTTCCTCTAATTAATACACATTCTCCACCTTATCTCTATGCGCTTAGCTATTGATTCACCTTTTTCATTCTACACTAAATTTACTCCGCCCTTCTTTGGTACAACATGCATGGACTGACCCATTGGCTATCTGATATCGGATAAATAATCCCAGCATCAAGCGGTTTCATCACCTCCTTCCTAACTACATCACTCATAATAGGATTAATCCTCCACTGATGCTCTCTAGAGGCTTTCAAGTCCTCTTCTAGCATAATTTTATGCATACGCACAAAGGGTCTAATTCCTTTTAGATCAAAGATGTTGTAGCCTAAAGCTTTAGGATACCTTCTTAGCACAACCAGGAGTCTCTTAATCCCGTCTCTATTAAGGTCAACATTAACTATAGTCGAAAGATCTAGTTGCTCATTTAGGAACTCGTACCTCAAATATTTGGGTAGCACCTTAAGCTCTATTGATGGTTACTTAGGTCTAGGCATGGGGTCAGGAGTAAGTGCAATACATTATCTTAGACTATCATCTACATATGGATGATAAAGCTCAACCTTGTCTTCTAGCATAGTTTCCACTGGAAGTTTAACCAACTATGCATTCAGTGGTGCTTCTGACGTCAATTCTTTTATGCACTCATCAATAATGTGTATAGAACAACAAGAATCATCGATAACTAAAGCTTTCATTAACTCAGAAAGAATTAATTCTATCTTCTTATCACCTACCTCAAAAGTTAGTTTCCCTCATTTCATATCAATAATTGCACCAGCGGTGGCCAAAAAGGGTATACCTAATAAGATGGGAATGTTGGAGTACTCCTTAATGTACATCACTACAATGTCTATAGGGATGTACATGTGGCCTATCCTAACCGAAATAACTTCCAGAATACCAATAGGATACTTGACTGAACGATCAGCCAGCTGAAGGGACATCTTAATGGGCTTTAAACCTCCTAAATTCGGCCTCTCACAAATTGAGAGAGGCATCAAGCTCACGCTCGCTCCTAGATCACAAAGGGCTTTATTGATGATAAATTTCCCAATAATGAAGGGAATGGAAAAACTCCCTGGATCTTTCAACTTGGGTGGCATATTGTTTTGTATAATGACACTACACTTTTCAATGAGCTCCACGATACAATCTCACCAAGCTTTCTTTTATTTTAAGGATCTCCTTTATGAACTTAGCGTAGGAGGGCATCTAAGTGATGGCCTCCGTAAATGGAATAGTAATATGGAGCTGCTTCAAGATCTCCACGAACTTTTTAAATTGACCCTCAGTTTTAGACTTTGCAAGTCTTTGAGGGTATGCGATGGTTGGCTTATATGGGGGAGGAGGTACATACAATTGTTCTTTCTCAATAGTCTTTTTAACTCTGGGTACCGACCCACTATCAACTTCTAGTTCTACTCTTACAAGGGCACTATAAGTAACTTTCTCTACTACTCTCTCAACTTTCCTTCCTACTACAAGGTCTCTAACTTTAGGATCAACAGGGCCATAAATTTTCGTCCCACTTTGCAGTGTGATGGTATTATCATGGCCTTTGGGATTAGGTTGTGGTTGGCCTGGGAATATGCCAACGGGGCAGCAGTCTCTACCTGTTGTTGGCCTACTTGAGTGATTTGAGTCTCAATCATCTTATTATGGGTAGCCATGGCATTAACCTTATTCACTAACTATTTGATTAGCTCATTACTATGAATGTTTTGGTTCATAAATTCCTTGTTTTATTAGGTCTGAGACATGACAAAATTCTCCATCATGAGTTCTAGATTAGACTTCTTAGGAGTAAAAGGAGCAGCACGGGCTCCTTTATTATTCTGAAAACTAAGGGGAGTATTACGAGGTGGACTTGTTGAAAAAAAGCATCATTGTTCTTATAGGAGAAATTAGGATGATTCCTCCATCTAGGATTATGCGGGTTAGAGTAAGGATTACCCTGTGTATAATGTGCCTGGTCCTGGGAAGGCTCAGACAACAACTGATCGTTAGAAGTGACGTGTCCTTGGACTCCACAAATCTCACAGAGAGGAGTCACTATGGATATGGTATCCGCGAGAGTAATGATTAGGTTCTCAATCTTCTGAGTAGGGTCATCTACCTTAGCACTAATATGATATAGGCCTTTTACTTCATATATACCGCCTCTTGGTTGATACTTTTCAACTAGGGTGCGCTCGCTACCCCAATGATAATGGTTTTGGGCCATGTTTTCAATAAGATTGTAGGGCTTAGTGAAGGGTTTGTCTATCAGATCCCCTCCTATCGCAGTATCAACTATCATATTCGTGTTATAGAGAAGACCATATTAGAAAGTATGGATAATAAGCCATTGCTCTAGGATATGATTCGGAGGGAATGTAGCCAAGATTTGACTCTATCCTAGAGGGAAAATACATAATCAAATGGGTTTGGGATTGATGCCATTACTCTTATATGTGTCGGCGTACAGAAGAAACACAGAAAGATGTAAATTCGGGTCCTCCGCAGGGCTTCTGGAAAACTAGTTTTGTTGCACAATTTGTAGCATATATAGTTTTAATTCAAAGTTGTTAACTTGAACACTATTGAGAGTAATTATAAAATGAGGTTCTCCCTGAGATGGGACAACATAGCCCTTAAGAGGACGCTCGTTGTTTGTCGTGGCCATAGGAACGGTAAATTGCACGCAAAGTTGTTCTAGTTGGTGTCTTATGTGAATAAAATGCTCGATTTCGTCAATCGGTTGTTCTAACTCGTCCCCAGATGAACGAGTACTTGGAATACAACCGACGAAAGAGGGAAAAATAAAAGTGCATTAGTCTATACGACACAACAACAGAGTCACGATATTGACTAACTTGATCTCCGACAACGACACTAAAAACTTGATAGCTTCGCAAGGGCACGAAATATCATAGTAATATAAAATAATGTCGAACCCGCATAGATCAATTATCAAACATATCATTATCTATCGTTTCTATGTAAATCTAAGTCTATTGATAACTAAAATAAACTAGTTTAGATAAATCAATCAAAGATGGAGACCAGAATGCAACTTACATCGACCAGTAATACTCGTAAAGTCGTAATTTATAATTAAACTGGGATAATGTTTTCTCATGAGAAAAATAATTAATTTAAAGGACTCGTTCACTTTCGTGCAATCGGAACCAGGTTATAGCCTAAAATCTAAATTGCCGCTTTCGCGTGTTCATCATGTTAAAGTGCAAAACTCATGTTTTTGAAAATTTATCACTTTTACTAAATTAAAAAAGTGTTTACGGTGTAAAAATAAGTTTAAAGGTATTACCGACTTTCGCTCGTCTAATATCGGATTTTAATCTCATAAAAGTCTGCTTTCGCGTGTCCGTTTATGTTCTTAAAATCCCTTTTTGAAAATAATTAATTTCACAACTTAAGTAAAAGGTGCTTTCACAGTGTAGTTAATTAAATTCTGATTTTTTCCCTAATTCAGATATAAGTTCCGTTATTTCAAATCTGAATCAGTATCTCTAAATTATGCTTTCGCAGTAAATATTTTCATTAAAAATGAAATAAAAAACAGTCTCTAAATAAAGCCCATTCTAATCATTAATTTTACAACTTAAATACGAGCATCGTCGGTACCATGGTTCTCATATTTTGGGATCTTAAGAATTTTGTCGGACATATTGCGGAACAAACAAAAACAGTACTGATAATTAAATATGTACATTCTAAGCATATTAACTATAAGAATAAAACAATCTATGCGCATGCATGTGATATTCAATATAAAGGAAGTAAAGTAAAACCTGGAATTGCAGAAAGAGAAATATGTATATTATAAGAAAAAGCTCCAAGTTCTAGTATAGAGGAAAACTCGAAATAAAATCTGGAAAAAATATGGCTGCAAGATTACAACACGAACGATCCAAAAATAAACTAGAAATTCACAGAATCTTAATCTAAGGTGTACTTATCACTCAATGTAAGCAAATAAGCATTTTTACAAACTGATTTTTTTCTGCCTAAATAAAACTCTAAAAACTTTGTAACTTCTACATTCTATAATGGGTATATTTATAGCCTCAGACTGATGTCAATAATTGATAAAATCGTGCCTTTGGAATGGAGGAAAGTCTGGAAGCGGGAGAGAAATGTGGAGAAGTGGACTAAGAAACTTTGTAACATGGGTATTTTTCTAGGTTAAGGGTCCATGGTGGGCGCCGTGGCTATGGCGACCTATGCTTCATGAGTCAGGAAGCCATGGTAGGCGCCATGACCATTACGGGTCACCCATCATGAGTCAGGAAGGCATGGAGGGCGCCATGACCATGACAAGTTACCCGTCATGCACCTGAAACACATTTCCTTCCATTTTTGTCTTGTTGTGGTGAAGCCTTGGACCTTTGAGGGTCATGGCGTCCACCATCACCATGCAGTGGACGTCATGACAATTTCAAATGCAGATTCCATTCCCGTTTCCGTCGTTTTGCATTGTTTTCTCGCACACATGCCTATAAGTGATAAACACCTAAAATGGACATAAAAATACCAGCATAATATCATAAAAGAAATAGAAAAAGACTAAAATATGCATGCGAACCGAATAGAAAATATGGTGCTTTTTTGAGTTATCAAACTCCCCAACACTTGAACCATTGCTTGTCCTCAAGCAAGTTAGCTAGCATATAAAAATAGTGGGGTGTGCTCAATAAGGTACAAAAGACTTAAAGAAATCGTAACACTCAAATACTCATATGTGGCTACAAAATCTGGTTCGGCTAAAATTGATTTTATAGGTACTAACAACATATACCAAGGATATCACGAAGACACAATTTCACATTTCGCAGTCAAAAGTCTCCCTCTTATGCAAACTAATTTGAATCATGCCAATATGCCAAAACCTAACTCTATTATTCATTTTCATCCTCTTTCATTATGGACAATCACATTAAGCCCTTTATTTTTTCACACACATGGTAGGCAAGTTTGTTAGTGATTATGATCTACATTTCATTAGATTTGCACTTTTTTTGCTTTAAGCATTAACTTTTGGAGGTTCAACAACCGTTGGGATAAATGACCGGGTTAGGGTCATCTAACTTAGAAGTTGCATTCCCGTTTTATTTATTCATTTATTACACACATGACCATTCACTTATTTGCATCAACCTATCTACCTACCTTTCTCTCTCTCTCTCTCTCTCTCTCTCTCTCTCTCTCTATATATATATATATATATATATATATATATATATATATATATATATATATATATATATATATATATATATATATATATATATATATATATATATATATATATATATAATACTTAAGGATTACTAGGAAACAAGAACTTAAGGCTATGGAATAATGGGTAATCAAATAGATCTCCACATTTGGGAGGCTTGAGGTGTCGGGACGATACTGATTTTGCAAATTTTTCCCCAAGTCTCCTTAATCTAGCCTCTCTTTCTTTTATAGCATATATACTTTCTAATTATGCTACAGATTCCAAGTCTTTTCAAAATTTCACAGGGTGTTCAAGTATCAAGAAGAAATCAATAACAAGCAAAAAGTCATGCATAAATGACTCGACATCACATGCATAAGATTCAATATACTACATTACCAATAGAATAAAAATTTAAACTACTAATAAAGAAAATAAACTACTAATAAAGCAAGTAAACTAAACGAGACTATGGAAATAAAATACTAAAAACTATAAAACTCCTCCCCTACACTTAAATCCTAAATCGTTCCCTAATATAAGGAAATAAGAGCAAAGAAGGGAGGTAAAACCTGGTGAGTTAGATGGTCAACGCCAACCTGGAAAATTTTGACTATGCATAATATCCATTGATTTCTTGCGATGTTTACATGCTCAAACTCGTAAAAAGCCCCGCTATAAATACGTAGTCCCTTCTAATTCTTTTGCATTTCATATTTTATTATTTCTCTAGTTTTGTGTGAGATTATTCTTTCAAAATCATCATCATGGCTCCTAGGGGGCTAAGATTTTCCTCTAAGACAAAATCAACAAATTTGTCTTGATAATTCACACATTTGATTTAAAAGCCTTTAAAGAATGTGAATTCTTTAAGATATTTGAAGACTTAAATATCTCCACCTTCCTCTGCAATCCCCAAGAAAAGTGTATCCATCATAAGTTAATATGTTCTTCTTAAATATTTACTTCACCGATGGAATAGTCTATTCTAAAGGCATATGATATATTTATCATTGGAAGACTTTGCAAACATCTTATATTTTCCCCATGAGGTTGTTATCTTCGAGCCAGAAGATCGAAGATATAACTTCAGCTTCAAGTTTGATGCATCCTCACTATTGAAAAACCCAACATCCTTGATACTAATTCCTTTACAGTTAATTCCATTCTCCCCGACAGTCGTATGATTCATTATGTGACAATCACATACTTTTTCCAAGAAATATCAATGTTGGTCTCATAACCAAGTTTGATGTTGAAGTTGTATGGATAATCGAAAAGAAAATCAAGACAAATTGGGGAAATGAAGTAATCTAATACATGATGGAGAGAAAGAGAAAATGAATGTGCCTACTATATGGTAATCTAATCACAAAAATCCTGGAACACACTAGATTCAACTTTGAGAATGAAGAGTTTGTAAAAGATGTAACAAAAATATGATAAACAGTTCTAACAACAATGAGGTATGAGATAATCGAGGGGAAAATAATTGAAAAGCCTTCCAAATAAAATAAGAGAAATATGGATGATCAATAAGCCCCTATAGTTCTGGAAGATTTTGACTATGATGTCCCTCAACTACCCTTAACTAAATACCTACTTAAGATCATAATCAAGAAGCTAGATACGACAAATGACAAAATTAATTTCCTAACTCATCACTTCATCAAATACCTTAGATAATTACCTTCATATTTGTTCATGGATGATGATTTTGGTCAAGAATAAGTCTCACTTATGTGTCTTAGCTTCTAAGTGTGTTTGCTTTTTTTTCCAGTTTATTTTAATTTCTGCAATTTCTCATTTTTTGTACTTTGAATTGTAGAAAAATTTGAATTAATAAAATGTGATGTTTTTCATTTTTAAATGCTTATGTGTATATGCTTTTGTACTCTCAGGGGGAGGAGTGTGTACTCTCCACTTAATTGAGGGAGAGATTAACCACTCCAAATAAATTTGTTTGCTTCTTTTACCACCCTCCATAGAGATGTGTTATCATCATAAAAAGAGGGAGAATGTGGAACCATATTTTGTAGGTCATTTAAAGAAGCGTTGAAAGCTAAAGAAAATCATGATATGCCTTTGATGATATGCTTTTGATGATGATAATTTGTACAAATTAGATGAAAATTTGAATGAAAAATTGGATATAATTTGGTTTCTCTTATGAAGATGCACCCTTTGATAAAATTTAAAACATAAAGTGAAGCAAGTATGACAAGCCGTCATAGATGCAAGCAGACGAATTAGGGTTTCATGAACATGCAAACATCCTCTAATGATGGCACTTAAATTTAATATATCTTAAATTCTCATATTCAAGAAGGCTCAAACAAGTGCTTATATGATTGGTTTATTTGGCAAGTCTTGAAGCTTTAGAGTGTAAAAGAGAGGAAGTGTGAAAGTTGGCGCAATCACGTCTGAGTGGTTATAGTGTTGTAAAACCACAAGGGTATTTTCATAAAGTAATATGGATAAATCACACAAACACACACACACACACACACATACACATACACACGCATGTTTTAAAGTCTCTATTTGTAACATAAAACAACATAAAAATGGTTTAGAGACATGCCAATTGGATAAGAAACTATCATAATAGTTTTGGATATTTTTTTTTTAAATTGTCTAATCGATTGGCACATATACTCAATCAATTGGGTCACTTAAAATGGTGTCCATAAACGATTGTGACAATGTATTAATGAATGACAACGTCTCTGTATCCATTCTTTCTATTTTGCGCATTTGAAAACGATTATTAAGGGCTTCCGATTGACTGGGCTAAGGTCCTAATCATTTAGAAATTTTATTTTGGCCCATCAATACTTTCTTCTTTGTGTCAATCTCTAGCCTATAAATAGGGGCCTCTCCCTTCACATTTTCACATCAAGAAAAATGACATTCTATATCACTATGTACTCTCTCTTTCTCTCTCTCTAAAATATTTTCTACATTCTCTCACTTTAATTTAGTCATAGCGTTTTGAGAAAGTCATTGTTGAAATTTTGTTCACTGGATGGAAAGATGTCAGGCACAATGTCTGGCATAATATGTATGACAAGCTAATTATGCAATAGACATAATAAAAGCAAAATATAAATAACACAGGAATCGATAACCCAGTTTAGTGCAAAATCACCTACATCTGGAGGTTGTTAACCCAATGAAAGGAAATTCAGTCTCAATAGTCAGAAGTATAAATTGGTCTTAGTTAAACCCTCTTGGTTCAATACCTCTTTTCCTAATACTACCCTCAAATATATATTCAACACTCTCTATATAAATAACTCAACTCTTAATAGTCAGAAGTACAATTGGTCTTATCTGAACTCACTTCATCCAATTTCGCTTTCCTAATACTACCCGTGAAGATTCGATTAGGGCTCCCCTTGAATCCGAGATACCTCTCACTTTCACTCAAACACTCTCCTAAGTTTTGGACAATTAAAAAATTATAAGAATGATGGAAAAAAGTTATAAGTCAAATGCTTTATTCATTAATATATGAATCAGACTAAAGAATAGAGTATTACAAAACAAATACAAGACTCAAATAAAACTCTCCTCTAGAGTATATATTTTCTCTCAAGTTCTAAGTCTTCACAAAGGAGATGAACTCCTTAAATAGCCACAAAAGTCCAGCTTTAAAAGCCCATAAGGGTTTAGGTTGTAAACCCATATGAACTTCCCAAAAGGCACATGAGATCAATCTTCAATAATGATGATTTTCAATCTTGATTGATCACCTTGAATAAATATGAATCTCTTGATTATACAAACTTCAATATTATCTTTCAAAAACACACACAATCAATCAAATCTTTATTATGAATGTTGAGATGCTTGATTGATACATATCTTGAACAAATTAGAACACTAAAATCAATATGGCTAAAAACTATTACTATCCAAATCCAAACACATGCTAACACACTTATATCTCTAATATAACATAAATGGAAATAGATCTTGAAAGGAAAATATATACTTCAATTTATCTTATGCTCCAAGAAAACATCAAGGACAAATCTTGAAAGGAAACAATTCGAGACTGGATGTCAGGGACATTATGCTCAACATCTTGCTTTCTATGAAACATCACACATCTGAATTACAAGCTCTTAAGTAAAGAATTCATAATACAATCTCTTCTAAAGCTAAACTCTCTCTAAATCATATTTATTTATGATTGGAGATCTTCTCATTAAGTACAACTTCAATCAATATTTTTGCATATCCAATTTCCCCACAATCTTGGACTAAATAAAAATGAACTAAATCTTCCTTCAAAACATACCCAACTAAATATTTTCTTCAAAATGAAAGTCCAAATAAATCAAATCTTCTTCATTTAAATCAAATCCAAATCGTTTTAATTAAATCATATCCAAATAAATATTCTCCAACCATTATTGATTATGATTTAATAAAATATTTTTCAAAACTGATTTCATTTATAATTACTCTTCTAAACACAATCTTGATAGGCTTCTTGAATAAAAAATGAAGAGAATCAGAACCCAATCAATATATGTTCCAAGATGTCATGCAACCTGTTCAATACATTTTGCTCATCAAGTTGTTTACACAAATTGTCAATCAAATATTTCTTTCAAAGTAACTTCAGGAGAATCTTAGACTGAACAAACTCGAACCAAATCTTGTAATAATCTCTTGAATCAAACACAAAAACAAATCCACCAAGATGTGTTCCAAAACTTTCTCCACATATTCCTTTTAATGAACCTATAAAAATAAGTTAATCCAAATGTAATAATAATCTCCCTTTTGGCTATTTTTTTTAAGGAAAAACACAGATTAAACACTTCTTCAAATAACCCACCATAGATAGTACACGAAAAATATCCTCAATGAGAAATGGGCCTTTTTATCCCCTTATTTTCCTCAAAATAAACAAAGTACAGAGGACCACCATCAAATAGAGAAACAAGCAAATCAAGGAAGAATATAAAAAAACTTTGTTGGAACCAACAGACCATCAGCAAATCCTAGCAACATAAAAGATGTTTCGCACATTCTTACCCATATTTTTCTAGATTAGATTATCTGATTGTAGCGAACCCAAAAACCATGTTAACTAAATTACAACCATAAGCACAAGCTTGCATAACAATAATATATAACTTCTTATGAACACTAGATAAAAACAACATTCATTATGTATATCATCATATTGACATCTCCCCCCTAATTGCCTCAAAATATGCAAGGGGTAGTAGAAATATCCAACCTAGAATGGGCACAAGAACCTGAGAACAAGAACACATACACCACATATCACAGCTAAACATCATAATTACAGTAGCCAAGCAACAAGTTAAGATGAAGAATCTCCAACTGATTTGGGAGATCACACCCCTCTTTTTTTCTTTTTTCTTTATTTTTTAAATATAATACAAGACCATGCCTATCATGAATTAAATCCTTTGAGAATACCACTTGTCACAAGCCCATACAACATTTCTTCATCAAAAATCATACCAGTTTCATCAACAGGAGCAATGATGTGCATAAAAATGTAAGAAACATGTTTCCCAACAATCGACTTGTAACTCAAAGTCAACACACTTGGGGAATCACCAATCTCATCATCACAAGTAACAATGACTTTCTTTAGAACACTTAAAATACCACATATTAAAGAGGGAACACCATAGGTGGTCAGATGCCATGAGACTTATCATGTTTAACAAATTGATAAGGACAACATTCTCCACATTCCAAGGCAACATGAGTTCTTACCTGGTACATAAAATTAATGAATCAATAGTAGATTTCTTATGATTGCAGACTTAGCATTTTAACAAAACTATATTAATCAATAACAAGAGCATTGGCAAGACTAATAGCAGGGACATGTTTCCCAACAACTAATTTATAACTGAAATTCACCACCCTAGGCGCATTAGCCACATTCTCCACAAGTTCCTTCACCAACTTAGGATAACAAGATCCAAAATTTAACATTGTCTTCAATGACTGAGTATCACTAAGAGGCTTCATAGTTTCACTATACTTTAGTGCTTCAACATATTGTTTATCAAGAATCATTCTCATATTTTAAACAAAATTCCATTTGAATGTACTTTCTTCATAATGAAAAGGAACATATGGAGTATTCTTGGAAATCTTCTTTCCTTCAATAGACATTTTAACATTTATAACACCAATTACATCATGATAATAATCTTCACATTATCATTAATGTCATGCAATGTGTGTGACAAGTTCCTCGATATCATGCTCTACAATGCTAGGAGCAATCTTCTTTCCTTTTTGGGGGAATTTCCTAACAGTAAAAATCTCATCAGCAAAGTTATCATTGATAACCTTGCTGACATTAACATCTTCACTTACTAACTCATCCTTATTAATAGGATTATACTTAGCATGAACTTCAATATTATCAAGAACAGAAAATGAATCACCAACATTATCATCAATTTTGTTACTCATTCACAATATCATTCACTTCAGAATTAACATGGACAACTTTCTCATCCTTCTTAGGAGTTGAAAACTCATTCACCAACATGTCATACAGGTTATCTAGCACATCAAATAGATATTTTACCTTGAGCATCCTTAGGCTTGACTAGAGAATAAACACTTCCAGACTTACCATCGGCCTTTCCTCTAATTGATATGCCTTTCATAACTACAACATATTTTTCATGCCTTTTCTTTGATGTCTTCTTTGGAATTCCATGATTATTCAACCCAAATTTATTCACAATGTTTTCAGCATATATACTTTGGGAATCAAAGTTGTCATCCTTCCTTTGCTTCACTTGAAAATCAGGTAAGCAGGTAAGTTCACCTACCATGCCCACCTCGAATTAAACTTGCATTTGTTGGACAAAATGATCTAACATCCTACTTGACAACCTTCAAAACATAATTTTGTCAACATAAATATGAATTATCATAAGTCTTTCATAAGGACACTTACCATGTTGTTAACATCATTTCTAACATCCTGATTGCCTTCCACTTCAACTGACTGTAAGTTGTTCCATACTTTGTCAACAAAATTTGATCAAAATTATGACCAATAAGATAAGAATCCACGTCTTCATGGGGAGTCACTTTAGTTTGAAGATCATTAACAAAGAATTTTATGAGTCCCATCGTATATTTTGTGTGTTTGTTAAACACTGTATACACCCTACTATTATGGGACACCCCATAAATATGATTTCATCACTACTTGCCACGTCTTCACCAATGTATCAACATATTTCCCAACATCTCGATTAATAACTTGAGAAGGTGATGTACCAACAACCTTTGTACTCAGTATTTGATTAAGGCTTTTAATCGCACCTTATTGGTAGTGGATGTAGAGATTATTTCATGTAGTGCTTTAGTTTCCTACCTTATAACCTTGAGAAAATGGCTTCTTACAGGCCCATAAAATAGTGGGACATCAAGAAAATTTTGACTAGCAACCAGATCAAACTCATCAAAATGTATAATATTGGGGATAACAATGTATGAGACATGTTTCTCGGTAAAAAATTTATAACAGAAATTCAATAGGCAAAGAGGAACACCCGTTTTATCTTCACTAGACATAATATCATGTTTTTGAATAAATAAAATTCCATAAATGTGAGAAAGAACCCCAATTTGAAGTTCTATGGCATAGAACATGACTTTCGCCATTACTTGTAAGGTATGGTTCTTCCTTTCAACTACCCCAAATTTTTTGGGAGAGATGGGAATAGAAAACTCATGAGTAATCCCTTTAGCAGTACAGAATAAGTAGAAGTTAGAGCTCTAAAATTCTCTGCTATGATCTCTTTGAATACGAGTGATGTTGGTAACTTCTTCTTCCTTTTCACATTGTAGGTAATGGAAAAGGGTTTCAAAAATAGTGAAGGTATTAAATTTCTCATGAATAAACTCAAAACTATTGTAGTCATATTCATAGACAAATACATATATATTTTCTTTAATATTCTCATCTTGTATGAGTCCCATAAGATCCATGTGAAGTAATTCAGGAACATGAGTAAGATGTTGAAATATCTTATATGACATCTTGACTTGCTTTCCAACTTGACAGTCTACATGATTTTACCTTATTCTATTTTGAGATCAGACATACATATGAAAACTTTCTCTACAACAAGGTTCCTCATAATCCCAAGATTTATGTTCCATAATTTAGTTTCTATATCTACATTGTCAAGCGTGATGCATGTAACATGATCTTCAACATTCTGCTCTACAATATCAGCAACAATAATCTTCCTCTTTAAGAATTTCCTTCTTTTAGTGATATGTTTATTCTTTTTCTAAACAGTTTTAGAGACATGACAAGTTTGAGTTTGGTTATTCTCATAAAGTTACCACATGTAGCAATTCTATGATGATTTGACACCCTTCATTATTTGTTCTAGATGTTTGTTAGTGACAACACATTCAGAACAATTGAAATTTACACACAGTTCTTGATCACATAGTTGGGGGATACTAATGAGATTTACAGTGAGACCTTTAGAAAGAAGAACATCATATAGGCTAGGAAGTTCTGGATAGTTTAGTCTCACTTTTCCAATGATTTTTTCTTTAGCACGATCACCAAAAGTAACATAGCTATTTCAGTAGAGTTTAACTCTTTCAAAGTTATTTTCTCAAGTTATATGTCTGGAGCAACCACAGTCAAAATACCAATCTTTCTGAGACGAAACTCTTAGAGATGTCACTACTACAAATAATATATTTTATGATAAAAAATTCACCTCACTCAACCAAAAACTGAGGTAAAATGCCAATGCGTGCAATATTTTATTTTATTTTATAAACAAATGCCACATATTCCATTGATTTCTAAATATAAGCAAGGGGAAAATAATTCACGACATGCTTTGAATCCTAGCAACAACCGTTTATGTTTTTATTTCTTTAAAAGTGATGCCTTTCTTTGGAATGAATTGCAAGACAAAAAATATTTAATGTTCTTCAATCTTGAACAAAATATTTTTTCCTGCCCTTGTAATCTATCTCACATAATGATGTTGATATTTTTGTTATATTTTTATATAAACCTTCCTATATTGTCAATCAAAGAAAATATTGAGAAATTTATTGCTTTCCTTGGTTTACAAAATTGAGAAATTTATTCCTAAACACAATCATTCATTTCTCTTTCATGTTCTCTTTCACTTGAAAACATTTGCCATGAAAACATTTGCTCAAGATAATGAAATCTCTCTAGGATGGATTACAATTACATAAAAAAATTCTCTTAGTTGGAACAGATAAATTATCATAAATTTGAAAAGATATGTCATTCTCCAAGAATCCATTGTCAAAATCTTGATTTGTTTAAACTATTTATTTTAATATTATGTGAAAACAATGTAAATATAAAAAAAATTCCCCTCAGTTTTTAACAGAAACCGAGAGGTATGCGGCACTTGGGGTGGAACATATTTTATTGTATTTTTTTATCTAAAAAGAAACACATTTACCTTGGTTTTGAGTAATAACTGAGGTAAAATATAAGTGTGTTTATTCAGTTTCTTCGTTGTCCTTAAACAAATATTTGACATTCATTTAATGAGTATCAACGCTCGTGAGACCTAAAACCCTCATTATAAAAGCATTTTAAATATTAAAAATTGATAATGAAATATTTGAGATGAAAACTTTGAATCTTAAAAAGGCGTTTATTTTGTTTGGGAAAAGTTCTCAAGGATGGATTGCAAGAGTAGAAATTTATTTGGGTTCAAGGTTTGTGTTCTTAAATAATCATATAAGTGAATATTTATTTTATTTATGTAACTATTTTTTTGTTTTATATCAGCCATTTGATCTTTTTCAATATCAATCGAACGATGATCCCCAACATTTTCTCTTCTCCAAGATATCCAACATTTATTCTTCACCGACAACGATGACGTTGAATCAGATTCAATATTTTTACTTTAATATTCTGCGTAAACAATGTAATATTTGTGTAAACAATGTAGTTTGTAAACAAATGAATTTATTAATATTCTATTAAACAATGTAATTAGTATATATATATATATATATATATATATATATATATATATATATATATATATATATATATATATATATATATATATATATATCCTATTGGTTTTGTTATTAAACTGAGAGGTATATGGTGCTAGTTTGGAAAATATAAAAAAGTTATTGTTGGGGATTGAACCCATGACCATTTCAACTAACCCCCCGATTATTCTTAAACTTATGGATAAAGTCGAAGCTTTTTATGACGCCCTTTGTTACCTCGCCTCTTTAACTGATATTAAATTAACTTTCTGTCTAAGGTTATATGTGTTTTTTGTAGTAGTGTGTGGGCAATATGACTTGTTTCTCATTGTATATGCATTTCTACCTCCACTTAAGATACGACTGCTTGAAGGTTTTTGCAACATCTTCATCTGAGACATCTTCATCACTAGATCCCCATCATTATGCACAGTTGGCTTGGATCTTACACTCGTCGTGAAGACAACCATATTGTTTATCGTTTCTCATTCACTATTATCTTTTGCTTGGTCTTTACAATTTTTTGCTATAATCTTTGGAGGGTTCTTAGCATCATTAAGAATCATTGGTCGATTAACTGATCCTTCTTCTTTGGCATTCTCCATCTTGAATAGAAGAAGAATTGTGGAACACACCCAAACATAATAGGGTGTCTTCTCTGATGCCAGTTACAATTTTGTTCATTGGATGAAAAGATGTTAGACACAATGTATAGCATAATGTGTATGACAATATAATTACGTAGTAGACAAAATAAAAGTAAAATATAAATAACATAAGAATTGGTAAACCAATTCGGTGCAAAATCACCTACGTCTTGAGGACGTTAATCTATTCAAAGGAAATTCACTCTCAATATTCAGAAGTGCAAATTTGGTCTTAGTTGAACCCTCTTGGTTCAATGCATTTTTTCCTATAGAAAGAACTCAATTTTTAATAGTCATAAGTACAATTCATCTTTTTCAACTCACTTTGTCTAATACTGCTTTCCTAATACTAACAGTGAAGATTCGACCAAGGCACCCCTTGAATCTGAAATACGTCTCACTTTAACTCAAACGCTCTCCCAAGTATTTGGACAATTACAAAAGTATAAGAATAATGAAAAAAATTTACAACTCAAATACTTTATTCCTTAATATAGGAATAAGCTTCAAGAATAGAGTAATACAAAATAAATACAATACTCAAATAAAACTCTCCTCTATAGTAGATATTTTCTCTCAAGTTCTAAGTCATTATAAAGGAGATGAACTCCTTAAATAAACACAAAAGTCCAACTCCAAAATCCCATAAGGGTTTA
This sequence comes from Lathyrus oleraceus, assembly GCF_024323335.1. NCBI lineage: Eukaryota > Viridiplantae > Streptophyta > Magnoliopsida > Fabales > Fabaceae > Lathyrus > Lathyrus oleraceus. The sequence continues at coordinate 114,693,438 of NC_066580.1, forward strand.
GGTTGTAAACACTGATGAACTTGCTAAAAAGCACATGCTATATATCTTAAATATTGATGATTTCCAATCTCGATTGACCGACGACCTTGAATAAATCTGAATCTCTTGATTATAATAACTTCAATCTTATCGCATTTGATTCAGATCATATCTTCTTCCAAAAATACACATGATCAATCAGATCTTTATTATGAAGGTAGAGATCCTTGATTGATACAAACCTTGAACAAATTAGAACACCAAAAATAATATTTCTAAAAACAATTATTTTCCAAGTCGATACACATGCTAACACATTTATATCTCTAATAGAACATAAAAGAAAACAAATCTTGAAAGGAAGAGATATACTTCTTTTACTTTGCGCTTCAAACAAACAATCTGAGAGATATTGAGAGAGGATGTTTGGGACATTATGCTCAACATCTTACTTTCTAAGAAACATCACACAACTGATTCAGAATCTTCATTCACACAAAACCAGTAATGTCTTTTCTTGTTATAAAAACAAATTCCTAGCTCTTAAGTAAAGAATTCAAAATACAATCTCTTCTAAAGTTGAAACTCTTTATAAACCATTTTTAATAGTGATTAAAGATCTTCTCATTAAGGGCAAATGCAAATCTTGTAAACAAAACTATTTAAATTTCTTCATGGATTTTTTATTTCATTTCTCCTTCAATCAATATAATTGCATATCCAATTTTAGCACAATCATGGAGTAAATAAAACTGAACCAAATCTTCCTTCAAAGCATATCTAATTAATTCTTTTCTTCAATCCAAATCCAAATAAATTAAACCTTCTTCATTTAAAATAGGATATAATATAAAAAAAATTAAAATTTGATTTATGATTTAATAATTAAAATTTTAAATCATATCCAATTAAATCTTCTTAAACCATTATATTTTATGATTTAATAAAAAATATTAAAAACTAATTTGATTTATAATTATTCTTCTATACACACTCTTGACACACTTCAGGAAGAATTAAAACCAAAACAAATCTTGAATAAAATAAAAAGAGAATCACAACCCAATTCGTGCAGTACACGCACCAAGATGTCATACAACATGTTCAAGACATATTGTTCAAAAAGTAGCTTACACAATTTGTGAATCAAATCTTTCTTTCAAAGCAACTTTAGAACCAAATCTTGTAGTAACCTATGGAATCAAACACAAAACCAAATGAGCCAAGATGTACTTAACAACTTTTTGACATCTTACTTTTCATTTTGCCTATAAAAATAAGTCAATCTAAATATAATAACAATTGTGTTTAAGTGAAGTTTTGTATTATATAAGTGGGTGTTATTTTAGATTCACCAAGGAATATTTTTTCAATTGGTTGAATAATTTATCCTTAAGGGAATGTTTGTTTGGGTTCGAAGCTAAACTCGTTAAAAGCTTTGTTTGGGGATTTAGTTTCTAAGTCGCCAGTTCGGTTCGTAAGCTCATCCCGTGTAAAAGCTTAATTTGGTTTGAGATCAACACAACTTAAAATATCAACCTGGTTCGTGGTCAGTTTGTTCAAAAAATTGATTCAGTTCGAGTTCAGCCCGGTTTAAAATCTCAACTTAGTTTTTGGTTAGTCAATTCAAAACCTCGGTTAGGTTTGGAGAATATCCTGTTCAAAACTCTAGTTTGGTTCGAGACAAGTTCGTATAAAATCTTGGTTTAACTTGGGGACTTACCTCTTTAAGTTCGAGTTTGGAAGGAAGACTAACCGCTTCAGCCCAATGTTCTATTATTGGTTGGAACAAAGCATAAAACTTCATTTTTCCTTATATAAGAGGGTTAGAGAGTTTAACCTACTAAAAGTTCTTAAGAATTACTAGATACTCTCAAGATCAAATCTTGGGGACATGATTAGGTCTTCTTGATTGAACATCTATAATTCTCTGGTGTTATTTCTCTTATCCCTTAAGTCTTTACTTTCCAAAAATTTAGTTTCCGCTAATTTTTCTAAAACATTTTTATCAAAATGGTTTTAAACTCTAAAAATGATAACAATTTTTTTTCAAACTATCATTTTTTAAAACCCAAAATTCACCCCCCTCTTAGGTGTGGAGTCATATATCCAACAACGTCTCTTTCATATATTTCCCTCCTTCGAGAACATGGGAACAAATGGAGAAGTCACCAGGACTTCATCGTTTGTCCCTTGAGGGGAGGTAGAGGATTTCTGGCAGCCTCAGCGGCGACGACGACTTTCCTTTGGACTTCGGAGCGAGTAACTTTAGAAGCCGCCATTATCGACGAATCTGATGGAAAATATTGAGTATAAGAGCTTGAAATCTAACAAAAGTGATCAAGAAATATAGATATGTACTTCGATTGAGTGAGATATGGATTTCTAACAGAGGGAATTCAATTGAATCAAGAGATATTTGACCATAGAAAATCGTAGAAATCAAAAGTTAATTCCCACAATTATAGCAAATGTTATGTAGTGGAATTAAAATGGATCAGAAAGTGAAAATGCAGAGCTTGCTACAATGGTTTTGAGCTTCTGATGCAAAGGAGAAAAATGATGGTCTTCAAGGTTAGCACTCAAACGCTCAAGTTAGAATGAGAGTGAAAAGTGGTGTTCGAATGAGAGAAAATTTAATACATGTGAATGACGCACTTTCTCTTTTAAATATGAGAAATAGTTGGCAACTGAACGCATGTGGAACAATATGGAATACTGTCAACCTACACATTGATTTGGGTGGGTGGCATGGCATTCACGTGAATGATTGGTTTCTCCGTAGAAAGTAAGAGTCTACATAATCTGCATTTAATGCTTCATTGTTTCACTATTGGACATTTGTTTTCTGGACCCTACGGGCGGTCCAAAACAGGTTCATAAGTAAATACTAGTCTAAGAATGATTCATAAGTATTTGTGAGTCCTAGTTTGATGATATTTTCTAGGCAACTTCTTCTACTTCAACCATTTGTGGTCGATGAACATTACACAATTACGATTAACGATGAGCAATGTCGATAAATAATGACATTGAAGCTTCTCACTACTTGGAATATGTAATTGATTTTGGAAGGACATGGTACATGATGTTCAGTTAGATTTAGTAAAAAAATTGAGAAAAGGAGAAAAAATGGTATTAAAGAAAAAAGAGTTTGAGAAAATTAATAGTGTTGAAGAAGAAAGGGTTTGAGAATATTTTTTTTTTGTAAAGAAGTGATTTTTGTTTGAAAGTATCTTTAGATGTTAGAAAAGAAAAAAAATATTAGATGTTAAAAGAAATATAATTGTTTTTAGAATGATTAATATAAAATAATTTTATTTATTGGGGGTGAAAGTAAAATAAATGATTAATCTATTCAACGGTAAAAAGTTTGTTTATGCATAGTAAATGCCACCAAAATTTATCTCATTTGAATATTATATAATTAACTTGAAAAAATTTATAAAAACAAATATAATGTCTTTCCTATGTCAATAATTTAGTTGATAGTGAACTTGAATTAGTGAAAACTTATAAAAAAAGAAATAGTGCAGCTACGTAGTTGTAATAATTTTTATGTTGCGAAAACTAACGTTTCAACCAATGCTCTTTAAGTGTTAAAAGACTTAGCTATTTGAGTTAATTAAAAATATATGTTGTTCTCGTGGGACTGAAAATGTTTATAAAGTAGTGCGAAAGTTTGACTGAAAATGTTTATGGTATGTTACATTTCATAAAGTAGGGCGAAAGTAGTTGTTGTCAAGTATGTTTTGGTGGGGAAAGTAAATAAAAAGTGGACGTGCCGGAGTGGTTATCGGGCATGACTAGAAATCATGTGGGCTTTGCCCGCGCATGTTCGAATCCTGCCGTCCACGTATTTTTCATTTTATTCCGGAATTTTGCAATTGAAAAAGGAAAATAAAAATCGCTAGAAGGAGGGGTTGAACCTCCGACCTTGTGGTTAACAGCCACACGCTCTAACCAACTGAGCTATTCCAGCTTCGGTTGTCATAACGATAGAATGAACGTATTTATAATATACATAAAACTCGTAATGAAATGTAAATCACAAATAACATTATAATATTGCACACGCAGTACCTCCGCAGTCACTAAAATCAGACGCAACATGCTTCAATGACAACATTAGTAAATTGAAGGATCAAAAGTTAAGACCTTTATATTTAACAATGTATGATTTCAATTATAAAATGCATAATACATGGAGAAGATAGGAAGCAAATAAACATCCAATTATTGAAATATTCACTATCTTCTAATTTGAAGAAAATAGTAATTAAGACGTCCATGATAAAATTATATGGTTATTTGTCATAATTAATTCTACATAATAGTCTAGGTAATATTTTATGTATAAGAAAATGGTACTTCTACCATGGAATAATAATATAGAATTTTGTTATTTTATACTAATATATGACTTAATTTTTATATCATACAATATTATCGAATTTATACCGTGAATAATTTTTTTTTTAAATTAAAATAAATAAAAAATTATTATATATATATTTTATAACTCAAATATAAGATTTCACTAATCATACATATGTTATTAATAATTTATTTTACTTATAACTCATTAAATATTTTTGGGTTCGTAATATAAAATGATTGGAGAAATAAAATGGAGTGTAAATCATCGAATTCAAATTTTATGATTGAAATGTAAGATAGCTCCAGAGATTTAATGTGACACAAAGGTACTGCTCAAGTTAAAGATTCTCTTAACATCAGTTAAGTGAGTCTCCCTAGGGTCTGATTGGAAGCGGGCACACAAACAAACATTGAATGAAATATCAAGTATAGAAGCAGTTAGATAAAGGAGAGAGATTGTCATACCTCTGAATAGCTTCTAATTTACCTTACTACTTACCTCTTCCTTTTCCAGAATGCATGTAGGATACATTGGGGTTTTTGCTTGCTTGCATTCTGACAAGTTAAACTTCTTCCGAAGTTCTCTTGTATACTTGCTTTGGTGGATGTACGTCCCTTCTGAACATTGATCGATTTGAATCCCAAAAAAAAACCTAAGTTCTCCCATCAGACTCATTTCAAATTTTGCCTGCATTAACATAGCAAACTCTTTGCACAATGAAGCATTAGTAAGGTAGTTAACAATTGCAAGCTCTTTGCACAATGAACCATATAACGATATTTTTTGTTTAAAAACAAAATCTGGGTTTTGAGAACTTTCAAAACCATGGGATTGGTGCACATACACTTCTTTAGAAATGTATATTCAGAAATGCACTCTTAATATCCATCTGATACAGAATAATATTATGATTTACTGCAAACGAAACTAAAAGATGAATAGACTCTAACCTAACAACTGGTGCAAAGGTTTTTGTCTAGTTTATACCTTCTTGTTGACTATAACTTTGTGCTACCAGTCGAGCCTTTTTTCAAATGACTTCACCTTTCTCATTGAGCTTGTTTCTAAACACCCATCTGGTTTCAAGGATATGGAAACCCTTTGGTTTTTAAACAAGATCCCAAACGTCGTTTCTGGTAAATTGATTCAATTCCTCTTGCATAGCCATAATCCATTCATTCTCTATAAGAGATTCATCAATAGAGGTAGCTATATCAAAGATACCAAACCCAGAAGGGTTTCTTTAGAAGGTTTGAATGAAGGTCGAGTTCTGACTGGTGCATCTCTATCTCCCATAATCAATTCTTCAGAATGAGAAGTTCTTGATTTACTCTTCTTCTGATGAGTAGGACCAACAACAGCTTCTGGTTGAGTCGTTTATGAGTCTTTTACTTCAGCATCCTTAGCTTTGCCTTCTAAGTCTTTATCCTTGGATTTTGAAAAATTGATCTTCATATCTGCAAAATTTCCAACTAGCTTTGACTTTTCAGGGTCAAGCTTATCATTGAATCTAACATGAATTGATTCCTCGATAATTTGTGTCTCTGTGTTAAAGACTCTATAGCGTTTTGAGCATTCAGAATATCCTAACATAAAGCATTTTTGTGCCTTAGAATAAAACTTTCCATGATTCTCTTTAGTGTTCAACATAAAGCAATCAAAACCAAAAGGATGGAAATAAGAAATATTGGGTTATCTATTCTTCCATAATTCATAAGGAGTCTT